>NC_067118.1:27696427-28345277 GCF_021347895.1 Acanthochromis polyacanthus
TTTGCTATTTAGTTCACCATTTAAACCATTATATACAAACAAGCTGACAGTTTTTTGTTGTTTTTAACCATTTTTTTCTGCTGTAATGTAGTGACATCCCCATCATCCCACTGTTAGCATGATGCTAACCCCAACAGCTGCTCAAAGAGAGAACATTATCCCTGTAAAATAACACAAAGTTAGTAATGTCGTTAGCAGGCCTGCTAATATAAAGATCATATTTCCTTTCTAGGATCCAGTGTGCTCCTTGAGCTCTTCCTGAGCCTTATGCTGGGGTCCTCTGTAGCTTTGACCCCACCCTGAAAGCACTGCAGTGTCTAAAACTGAACAGAAACACATTCATTTACACTGACACTTTTTTTTATTTACATTCTCAACTCATAAAAGCAAATTCAGTTCTCTTGATTTCGTTGCATTTGCGACACACGTGTCACTCAGAGACGCCGGCTGAGCCAGACGGCCTTTGTACGGTTTCATTCATGTTGTACACAGTAACTGACCTTGGCTGTCTGAGGCTCTCCACATCTTCACCACCCTGCTTCATTCTCCTGCTCCCTCTCTCATCTCTTGTCCCCTTCCAGTAATTGCATGTCAAATCAATGTTCCCCTGTGCAGCCAAGCACAGAAACTTTCTAGCCACGTTCAGCTCCTGCTCCCCTATGGTTTTCTTTTTTCCCCATTTGCTTCCCTCTCATCATACCAGTGCATCAGCTACACCATAACCCTTCTCTCCTTTCCTTTCCCATACTGTGCTCGCCTCCATTTCCTTTTTCTGCTCTCTTTCTGCTCCATGTGCTTCTCCTGCTTTGTTTTTTGCTGCCTCAGCAGTTCTGTCGGCTCTGTCCCCTCCCCAGAGATAAGGACTCTCCCTCCTCTATTTCCATCTCTTTCAACCGGTCCATCTCCTGGTGTGTGTTTCTTTCCTCCTCGCACTAATGCTGCCCCATAAATCTTGTTGTCTCCCTCTTAATGAGCGTCCTCACAACAAATAGGAAGCTTCCTCCCTACATTGCATATGGGTGATGAAGTAATTAACACTTTGTAGTTTGCATGTTTCTGTGGTGTGCATTTTCACAGATTTCAGTTGTTTCTCTGCTCCGTGCTCGTGACCACACGACTCTACTGCCCATGAGCAGAGAGAGGCTATTAGGAAAGCAGCCCTGTGGTCATGAGTGACAGGTATGAACACAGAGAGGGGGTTTCTCATTCATTATCAATGAGAGGTGCAGAGATTGCTTTGAAGATGACTTCATGCAGGGTAATGGGTTGTTGTGTTTCAGCTTTTCGGACCTGTCTAGATGGAGAGTCCATTACAATCTTAGCAAGTGCTGTTCTGTATTATCTCTGGGTTAGTGGGTCATTACATACATAAGCTACCAGAGCTCTGCGAATAATGAAGCCTCCAGCGCACGCCCATCCCCACACTTCACCACGTATACAATGTATTTGCGTTTAAAATGGCATTAAAATGCAGGGAAAAACACTCAAGTCTCCAAAATTCACAGTAGGGGGTGGGCTGGTTTCAGCGGCGGCTGTGGAGCTGAGGGTGGGGTTGATGTGGGTAGAGATGAAAGAGATGCAAAGAGAGACAGAGAAGGCAAAGCAGGGGAGACAGAGAAGGAGTTCATGGGTATAGAGGAGGTGAAGGGAGCGGTAATGATGAAAGCAGAAAACAAGCTTTCAAGGAATTGCCGGGTGAATGCAAACAGTGAGTGAGACTGGCTCTGGGTTCAGCACTTGCATGTAAACACACACACAATGGGAGCTCATGGGGAATTGCTAAGTGGTTGATGCATAATTAGTTGCTTTTTTTTTTAATCTGAAAGCCCTTTAAAGAGCAAATTAATCTCATGTGCTGTACAACAGGCTGAGATGAAAAAGAGACGGCAGATTCCACAGTATTATCCCACACAGTGTCTTCAGTGGAGGTAAAAAACACACAAACAATCTGAAATGTGATCCCTGATGGTAAATCCTTTCCTCCCAAAGCTTAGATTTATGCGTCCGCATAAGCTCCAGCATGACCAAAACCTGACTCCTCAACATGTTGAATTCCACTTGTTTACTAATTGATTTCTCTCATCTCCGATGCTTTGAAGGCTGCAGCAGTCACCCCCTCAGAAAAATCAATTAATCCGGCGATCTCTTCCAGGTATAACCCCAGTTCTTTGATATCACTGAGCTCATTTAAATAGGCATGCAGGCAGTGGCAGGCCTATTATAAACTGATAACAGTGATAAGATATTGATTCAAAAGGCTGTTTAAACCGTCCTTGAAATGATGGCGATGCAGCTAACAAGCCTCAGCGGAAGATTGGAGCTTATAAATATGCATCATTTGTCCAAACATTAATCACTTAAGACAAAAGATGAATTATGGGCCGAAGGTTTTTGATATTGATCGACGGATAGTGAGCAGGTCTGGAAAAGATAATAATCAAACTCAACTCATCCTGGGAGGGAAATGGCAGCATGTCACGGCCTATATGGCTTTACAATAATGCCTGTTTTTGTCTGTCATTCCTGAGTTACTGAATTAGTGATGAGAGCGACACCCTCCACATCTGCAGCCTTTTTGTCCCGTCTCCATGCCAGCCGGAGAGGTCTCAGTCTCCAAACTGACATGTGCGGCTTGAAGCTGACACTGAAAAGCTAACAAACAGTCTTCCAGCTCATCCAATTAACCACCGTTGAGTGTCTTTTTTTTCTCCACTTGACACATGACATTTAGCATTTCTAAGCTTGAATTAACATTTTATAATGAGTTCAAACGTCTTGTAAATGCAGTTGTAAGAGAATAAAAATGTCTTTATGCATGTTTATTGATGAATTTGTTATTGTTAACTGGATGCTGGTGCATAAACAGATCATAAATAGCAATACACTATACAGTAGCAATTATATTTTAACAGGCCCATTGGAGAAGTTAGCATTGTCAAAATACTGCACATTGCCATCTGACGATAATTACATTGTAATGTGTTATAATTAGTGTATTATATGCTTAGCCAGTGCTTGTAGATAAGATGCTAAATAGGGGGTTAAATGAAAGAATTACCAATGAAATTAACAGAAAACCCTAAAAAGACCAAAGGATCAGTGGGAAATTATGTCATTATAAAATAAATATTATATATATATATATATATATATATATATATATATATATATATGTAATTAAAGCACTTTTAAAAAAGAAAACATTATTTTACAGATATTTGCCATCATCTGAAAGAATGTACATCAAGAACAGAAAAAAATGTGCATATGTTTTAAAAATATTTCCTTGTTTTGTTAAATTACAGACAACTAGTAGAATTTCAAAAAGGGGTATAGATGTACACGTTAACTATAAAGACTCTTACAATGTGTGCTTATAAAAATTGTATGGTTTTGCTGTATTTAAATCCACTTAAACATCACTATTTTGCAGATATTTGCTGTTTAGTTCACCATTTACACAGTCATATACATACAAGCTGCCAGTATTTCAATGTGTTTAAGCATTTTTTTTCTGCTACATTGTAGTGACATCCCCATTATCCCGTTGATAGCACGATGTTAACCCCAAAAACTGCTCAGAGAGAGAACATTATCCCTGTAAAATAACACAAAGTTAGTAATGTCGTCAATTTTGCCCGCTAAATAAAAGTCACTTTATTTAGCGGACAAAACTGCAGGAATACTTCACAGTTTAATGCAGTTTAATGCAACAGCCCTACACTGCATAATTCCTTTTATTTATTTTTTTTGTATTACATCACATTATTCTGTCGTGTACCATTGATTTGTCCACCTTCAGTCTGTTTTCCTCTCACATGTGGGTGACTTTGTCGTTCTCTCGCACACGAACCGCTCCTGGGTGTGAATGCTGTGAACGTCTGCCAGTCCTTATTGATTCTGATGTTGTGAATGTCAGCATGTTTCTTCTCGTCGTTGTGAATGAAGGCACATTAGGTTTGTTTAATGACACCAGTTGCCATGGAAACAGCCCGCTGCTTTACAGCGAGAGGAAAAAGAAGGGAGCGGCTGCAGAGGGGGTGCACAGGTTTCCTCTATGTGTGTGTGTGTGTGTGGGTGGGTGGGTCAGGTAAAATGTATGTAAATACAATATTCCGCTCAGAAATGGTTTGTGATTTGCACACAGGTCTGCAGCTGAATCTGTGATTCATCAACGGAATAACAATATGCTTTTTTTTTTACTCTGAGCTATAGGAGGAAATATTGATTAGAAACATGCCAGTGGGTGTGTATCCAACACCAGTATGCAGTGTATGTGTAGCAGAGGCCCGATGTATAATGCATGAGTAGTATTCCTTTGGCAAGAGAAGCAAGTGTTTTGATATAGTCAAAATTAACAGCCTGGTTTTACAGCGCGGTGTGGCTGTAAGCTGTTTAATGCTGTATTTATTGTCTAAAGGCAGACGAATTACTCAGTAGGCTGCATCTAATTTGAAGGTGTAATTATACACGTTAGTTAAGAAAAACAGCTCAGAGCAGCAAACCTCTGAAGGGTGAATATGTAGCAGCGTGGAAATGCATGAAATGTGGGGGGAAATGTAATTGTGGTTCTCTTTTATGATGTTTTTTTTCAATGATTAGATGTCATATAACTCTTTTTTTTTTTTTTTTGCTTGGCATGATGTTTGGATTAATCAGCCATCTGCAGTGTCTGTAATGGAATATAATATGAATTTTAGAGAAAAAGCAGCATGTTGGGTGTGATCACTTTTCTGTTGATTTTACTATTTAGGACTTTTGCCAAACACATTTATAAATTCTTTTCCTGCTCATGCTCCTTAAACAAGACCTTCAGTTTTCATTATATTCTCGTTGCACATGCACTAATCAGCCCCTTAAAGCCAGCAGCTCTGGCCCAGCTGTGATGTTCCACCTGCATTTGTTCTCCTCCCTCATGCTTTACCACACCACAATATATGTACTCTTGCTGCTCCGCCACCCCAAAGTATCTGTTCTCTTCACACAGGCACCGTTTACACAACAGCTTTGCCTACAACATGACAACTCCTCTGCATGCTCCAGATCATACAACACATCTCCTGCCTGTCACTGTTCGCTCCACTCATCGCCACACCCGTCTGGAAACCACATGCAAGCGTCTCGCTGAGCTGAGAGTTCTCTGGGATGACAGCTTCCTCGACTAGACAGTTGACCTCACCAGATCAGATTATTTGATTTTCACTCTCAAGGACGCTGGCTTGCATGTGGTCAGTGTCATTACTGCTGATTCCTGTTAGATAAGGTCACTTATTGCGGACTGAAGTCGGCCCCGCTCTGGTTTTATGATCAGATGCCAGACTGAGCACCCCACCGTGCTCTTTAACACCCAGAGGATTTGTGAAGTCACTCAAGGATTTATATGCACCCCTGCTCCATGAAGCGCTCAAATCCATTACTTATGACATCTAAGGACGAGCAACAGGAGGAAAAAAAAAACTGACTGAAAGAAAAACGGTTTGGCTTTCCCTTCCCTCTTTCATTTGCTCATTCTGACTCCCTCTTCGACTCATTACTGGGCCTCTATTTGGACTCGATTCCTGTTTTCCTCTCTCTTGGCATCGCCTCTGGCACCAGATGCAGCTCAGTGAACTGGCCCAGACCCGAGCTCCAACATGCAACAGAGACCCTGCTGGTGCCACAGATACTAAAAGTGTTGCGCTGCATTCCCATGGGTGCCCAGCCTTTTTTCATGCTTAGTAAGCGTGGGACTTATTTCGGTCGCCCCATACATCATGGAGTTGCCGACCAGGAGCTTCCTTCGGCCAGTCAGATGAGCTTACTCACATACACTCTGTGGTCCCAGTTGGCAGGTGGTGCTGAGGCTGTAACCGTGGCAACCCCTCTCTCTCATAACACTTTAGCCCAGTTTAACAACCCATCCATCCTTCTGCCTCTGTGGCTCTGCACCACAGTTCGACTTTCTCAGTGCCAGCGTCTCTCTCGGTGTCATACAGCGCTGCTCTGCTCTCTCTGATCATATCACCATAATCACTGTGAAGCATCGTTATTATAATTATCAGTGTTGCTGTCGCTGAACGAACAGCAATTAACTACCCTGTTCAAATGATACTAGCCTATAGGGTAATTTATACATGCTAAAATACACTACAAACAGTACATGTCAAGCAAAAAGGCAGATTTTAGCAGAGAACAGTTCAATGTGATCTGAAGCTTTCCATCAAATCAGTCAACTTTATTGTTCTGTGTCCTGTCATCATGTTTCTAATTACATAATGTGGTGTCAGTGGTTAACTTTTATTCATTCATGAATTACTTAATGATAGTTTGTATTCGTAACATTTCTATCAATCAGAAACTGTCGTTGTAATGTTGCTATTGTGTTTTTTAAATTACATAATGTGGTTGCACAATGTTTTACTTTGACTGACTCCTAAAATTACCTGATTGTGCTGCCCCATTGCATCAATAACAGGCTCATTTAAGCAAAATTTATTTGGGATTCCAAACTGGTTATTAGTCATTTAATATGTGGTTTGGTTAAAAGAGATGATGATGAAACATTAGCATGAGAACTGTCACTCAGCCAGCAGCGTCACTGCAGGAAAGGGCCAAGATAAGAGAAAATGACAAAGAATACTTGGAAGGGAGCTCATAAAAGAACACTGGAAGACTTGAAGAAGGAAACTTGAGTGTGCCAGACAGACAGACAGAGAAGACAGAGTGCTCACCTGGAACATGACTCTGTACTGGTCTTCGGGCTTTTGAACCACACACATGTTGCACCCCATTGTGACTTTTGACTCGGTGCTGGACTGTGCAGGTCCAGCGGCTGCCCCAGGATGACCACTTCTCACAGCAGGATTCTTTGTGCAGTCTTTGTCTGTGGCAGTGGGAGAGCCCCACCCTCATTCACAGGGTTGTGGCATATAACACCAGTCCTCCTCAGAGCAGCTCACACCTTCCAGAGGAGAGCACAGTCTAATTGGCTGTATCGCTGTTCTCTTGCCTTGCGCTGTGTTTCCAAATCAAGTGTTATAATCCAGAGTAAATTTAATTGTGGAGAGAGTTTCAGAGCAGCAAACCCACATGTTTGTTTCCATCTCCATTGTGGGCAAAAATTCAGCTTGTTTTAAGTTTGTGTGCTTGTTGCAAATCATCCAGCATCCCATTAATCTTTATCTTTTCACAGTTTTAAAGAGGGGGATTGTTGACTGGCTCTGTACAAAAGACGTGTTGAAAGAGTCCTGCTGATTTTTTAGCTCCACTAAATGGATGAGGCAGTTGTTTCAGTCAATTTATCCGGTGACTTCTCAAAAATGATCACGGAGAATACTTGCCGTAGCCGAGCTACATTGGTTCTTTAATGTCAAAAACTGCAGTACGGAGCAGGTTTTCCCAGCAGAACTCTAGCTGAACTCCCCCACGCTGTTCCTGAGTTTATTCACTCGCAGCACTAACCTCCAAACAGCACATTTTCAGCAATGCTCTTTGAACAAGTTAGATACAAACAATGCAACTATCAAAGAACTCGCCTCAGTCCTGTTTTTCCTCCTGCTTTCCTCACCCCCACACCAAGCTTCCCACCCACTAGTCGCTCTCTGCTTTCCAGGTTTGCTGAAGGACTGTTGAGCGTGTCTGCTGAGATAACTCCTGAAAGCCCTGTCAGGCCTCTCTTCACCAGCTCTGCTCCTCCACTTGAAGATCAATGCATGTTTAAAAGCTACTTCCTAATTTACCTCTATTGAAATCCGCTAAAGTGGAGAAGAGGGAAAGGTTGGGTGGTGTAAGGTGGTGCCCATTACACCGTTAACCAGGATGTGTAAGCCTCTTGCTGTGCTGCTAAGATAAGCTGGATGGCAGGGCACACCAGCCTGGAAAATGTGCACACCTGCAGACGCATCAAGATGGGGAACAGCACACAGTTCTTTCTGTTACGAGCTTTACTACACAAACTAAATTTCCTGTAGCTGTGAGCAGAGCTGCCATCGGGGGAGAAGTCATTTTTAATACAGCCTCTCCACACTAAATAGAAACATCCCAAAACTGTAGCTTTAAAGGGTGCTACAGTGAATTTCAGCTTTTCTCTGATCTGTTGATGCCATGATACGTGCTCAGCTATCGCACACTCAGCACTGTAATTGGATTCTAATTAAATTAGTGTCCTCTTAAGCAGAGTCAGACTCTATCTTGACCGTGAAGAGAAATGAAAATGAAAACCAACTCAAGGATGAATTGGATTCTGTGCTTATTGGAGAGCTAAAGATTGTTTATCACATCAGAGCTTCATATTCAATTATTTCACTTACAAAACCAGGTTATTATTTTTAAAATAAACCTGTCTGGATACTTTGCATGTTTCCCTACTCTTAAACACTTCATCACATGCTTTTTAATTTGTCCTTGCCAGGGTATTACAAATGGCCTCAGTCTATTTATTTGGAACTCCCACTCCCTCTAATATCAGCCTCAGCCTGCAGCCTTCAAGGATAACCTGAATTAGAATCTAAATGTAACTTTCTCTGCCGTTTCCTCGCCCTCTGAGTCTCATCATGTCAGTTAAAGCTTTATCTTTAATCCTCCAGCGAGCGGTCGGAGCTTGAGAGTCTTGTCTGAAAGGTCCATCGCCCAGTGTGCTGCCGGCGACAAGGTGTTAGAGCTGCTAATCCTCATTCAAGGCTCCACTACACCTGTATCCTTTCCAGAGGGTGTGTAATCCCAAACTCTGGCTCCTCACACACACACACCAATGGCCTCATGCACACAGGACAGCTATCTCTACTCAATAAGAAGCATGATAAACATGGGAATAAACAACCTGATAGTGAAACTCTCAAGAGCAGACAGCCAATCAAGCTACGGTGAAGTGTGAGACATGCTCAGCAGGCAGGTGTGCTGATGCTGTCAGCCCCCCTCTCCATTTCCTGTTCACCTCTATCTGCCTGAGTGTCAGACCTACATGATTGTTGCAGCCGAGTATCTAGGACGATCCCCTGCTTCCCGTGCTCTCAGAATAAAGCATGGCATGACGTGACAAAGAAAGCCGTCCTATTAGAGTATCTAAAGCTGTCCTCGGATGGCAGGAATGCACGTGCAAAAGTTAGTCCATGCTCAGTCTGCTGCAGGAGAAAAATCTACAAGAATGACAGTCAGTAAGTCCACTTTAATCCTCCTTTTGTCCTCTGGTCAGTTTGCTTTGAAATATCCACGGGAAGGTGTTTAAATGTGAGAAAAGAAATAAAAACCATAGTGAGTATTCCAGGTGGTTGAGCAGAGTGCAGCGCCTGTCTCAGGTCAGTGATAAATCACCATCAGCAGCCTCACAAGATGAGGGAAATCACTAACGGCTGATTGGAGGATACTTCTTGGCTTCTCCCCCTGGGCACGACGGCAAGTGCACTCCCCCACTGCAGTGGGGGGGGGACACAAAAGGCGGCTGTTCCCCAGCGGTGGTTGAGCTTTTACTGATCTGCACGCCGCACTACTACTGAATCTGAATCTTCTGGATTTTACACTGTGTGATCTCTCTCTTTCTCTGCCTCTTCCCCACCCTCTTTCTCTCCATATCCAGGGCTGGGCTACTGCTCTCTTTTCTAGTCCCCCATAATTTTTACCCACACCTCATTTGCTCTACCCTCTCCCTCCTCCTCGCTCTCTGCTCTCCCCTACCTCTCCCTCTCTGCTTGTCTGCAGGCAAGAGAGCAAGCACTGGAAAGTCTCCGCGTTCTGCCGGAGCAGGACAGGACGAGATAACAAGCAAAGCCACATAAAAGTGAATGAAATATCAAGGTTTTCACTCACTGCACTATCAAGACAAGCTGGGAATATATTTATTCATCTTGTGACATTTAAGCAATTCCATGTCACCTTGTATTGTTATGAGATCTGTTAGAAATGAAAAGGGGGGATTGTACTCTTTCATAGCAGTAAAAAAATAAATAAAAATGCCCAAAGCAGGTGGAGAGCTGGTGACTGGCTTTGCATTCAGATGAGCTTCTGTGCTGCCACAAAGAAGGAGGGGAAAAGAAACAGGGAGGGAAAAGGAGGAAAAACAAGTGAATAACAGGTGTGACAGGATGAATTGAAAGATATGGAGGAGAGCCAAGACGAGGAAAATGCAAATGACTGTGTGGGAGAGCAGTGGTGAAGCGGAGATGGGCTGGAACGACAGTTTTCTGCAGTAATCAGAATGACCTGCTGAGGGAGGACGAGGCGCAGGCATATGGAGACATTTCATTTGAAGTATCTGCCCAGCCTGGGAGATATTTGTGAGTGAAATTCCTTTCCCTTGTTCTCCCCGTGCAACTCTACACTCACCACTCAGAACACCACTCACTAGTTGATTTTCTGTTTAGAAAAGGCTTTACTGGCACATTTGCTGCAGTGCCGCTGCCAAATACCTCTGGGTCGCACAAGTGAGACGGTCCATAGGACAGAAAGGATTAGAGTCGGCGATACCAACATGCAAGGAGGAATGTTGTTTACTCTGACTCACGGCTGACCTTTCTTTGCTGTCATTTTTGACCTCTTTTTCATTTTTATGTGCTTCAACTGTCTCTCTTACATCGTCATTTATCAGCTGACATGAATAAAAGAGCAGCCTTTGCTGGCATCAAGTGCTGGAGTTTGTGTTTATCTGCTGCTCCCTCATTTCCACCACACACACACAACCTCGCCTTTTGTGATATTTGCTGTAAGCCAGTCTGAAACAGGATTTCATGGTGGCTGTGTCTGGTTCAACAGGCTTACATGTATTTTAGCCCGGCTCACAATGCCGCATAGGCGCTAATACTGAATTTTCTCCCCCACAAACACACACACACACACACACACACACACACATACACACACACACACACACACACACACACACACACACACACACACACACACACACACACACACACACACACACACACTTAACAGTTACGCACACACAGACATTATTGTCTTGTTATCACTCGTGCATTACTCAGCCCCACTCTGTCTGCTTTTGTTCTTCATCTCAACACTAAAGGTCAGCGTGTTGCGTTATCGTACTCTGAAATATCAACTGCCCATTCCAGGAGACAGGGGAAAGTAGAGATCATCACATTTTAACTGGCAGATTTGCCTCGTGGCTCATGTCACGATCCGTTTCCAGCTTAAATACCAAACACTTGTCATTTCACATCATCTGCTGCTCCTGCTGCTTTTTACTTTCCCACCTGAACAAAGGGCAGGTAGCCTTCAGGTCACCGCCCTCCTCTTTCATCACTGATCCTCACCTTTGTCCTGCACCGCTCCACATCTCAACTCAACCCGGGCCCAGAGCGAAAAGCCGGAAAGCATTTGCATGGCCCATGCTCTGCATCACCAAAATGCACAAGAGGGAGGAATTGTGAGCTTTGGTCTTGTAAAAATGTTAATGGGAAGTATTATGCATACATGAGTAAAAGGAAAGGCAGCAGCAGCAGCATTTGAAAATCAGCAGAGAAGTTTGTCAAGGGGAGTAAAAAGGTAGAAGGAGATGTAAAGGAGCAAGAGAGAGGGATGAACTGTGGGGAGATTAAAGCAGAAGGAATGGAAACATGTAAAATACAAAAGAAAAACAGCGTTTCTTTCCACTGAGGCCTTCCTTTTCTTCAGAGGGAGGCATGGGGCTGACAGCAGCAGAGCAATGCAATACTGGCAGAATTTTAACAGTGTTCTCATTATTTATTTACTACTGTGAGGAGGAGACTCCCAGTACATAATACGCTGCAAGAAGAGCCATATTTTGTGGTTTTTTTGCATATATATGTGTGTGGCTGTGTGCGTTTATGTGCTTGTGATGTGACTGCCATATCATAGTAAGGGCTATGATTGACAGGCTGTAAAAAAATGACCCCTTGCAGTGGCTTCATTCATATTCTGGAGAAGTCACTGTGTGCGTGAAAGCTATTTCACAGAGGAAACGATGAGGGCCAGGTGCCACAAAGCAGCACTGAGATGGCGTGAGATGGGGTCTTATACTGTGGAGAGACAGATAAAAGAAAGAATGAAAGAAAAGGGAAGGCCAAATACTGAGAGAAGGCCCCACGAAGGAAGAACGGGCGGCTGTGTCTAATCATACTTGAGTGGATGAAACTTGGGTCAGCAGAAGCATGGAGCTGTTAATTAAGTGGCAAAAAATTAGAGTCAAGACAGGAACCAACTCTGATGTACATCAAATGAATACATGCTGCTTTACTTGCACAAGCAGCTGCTCCTACATGTTTTAAATGTGGCTGTCTTAGCTAACTTGATTGTGTTTTGTAGGTTTTTCGAAAGCTTTTGGTGCTCTACATGGATTTTTGTGATTCATCCTGCAAAGAAACTAGAAGGTTTTGGGTTGGAATCCCGGCCTGGGGTCTTTCTCGCGTGTTGGGTGGGTTTTCTCCGGGTTCCTTCCACAGTCAAACAACTTGGTTAGTCAGGTTAATTGGTGATTCTAAATTGGGAGTGTGTAGGAGTGTGTATTGTCTGTCTCTTCGTGTTAGCCGTGTGATGGCGACCTGTCAGCTGGGATCGACTCCAACCCCCATGTGACCCTGCACAGGAAGAAGCAGGTATAGCTGATGAATGGAAGTGATTTACTCCATACATAAAAAATGTAGCAGGTGGGCAACAGTCAGGCAGCTGAGAGCAGGCCCAGGGTGGCTAATCGGGAGGACCGGGACAATTCCTGGTGGGCCGATCTGATGTTTGGGCCGCGAGGGCCGGTGTTCAGTCATGGCACTGGGTTGATCATTCTGCTGCTACCGCTGTTCCTGATCCGCCTCCACTGGCAGCTCTGTTTTTTTTTTGTTTTGTTTTTGTTTTTTGCTTTTTTTCGCAGATGCACCGTGACGTAACACGCCCGTGCACACGGTCAGAGGTGTTTGAAAGATGAAAACAGGAAGAGCAAGGATGGTGCAGAGAAGGCAAGAGTTAAAAACAGGAAAGCTCTGGAAACAGATGCAGCCGAATGTGCAGAAATTGGAAAAAAATTTTCACTAAAGCTCGCAGTTTGAAAGGACAAATGGTGCCAAGGAAACGGATACCGACTTTGTTGAACTTTGCAAACCACCGTTCAAGTTAATTGTCAAATCAATTAATTGTGTGTCATTGTGGTGTAAAACATAACGTTATATAATTTAAATAATAGTATGATGTGACCACATAACTGGGAAACTTTGTCCTTTAGCCCCTCAGAGTCAGAAGAAAGATCCAGCACCAAGCAGCAGCCAAGAGCCACAAGACCAGAGTGGGAGGTACGATTGTTCATTGAATGAATATTATTAGAATGAATATAATAAAGAGTCTGGTGCAGACCTGCTCTATATGAGAAGGTGATTCAGCACTACATTAATGAAAATGACCTGATGGCTTTGTAAAAAGGGGAGATTTGTGCTGGTCATAATGTTTTTTGAGCAACACACCATACTATGATGTTTTTACAGTGAAGGTTCTACTATGAAACCAGTTTGACATGTTCAGGCGTTCTTTGTGTGAAAACTCAGAGATTTCAGGTATCAGAAGGTGGTTTTCAACTTTCTGCTTCAACTTTAAACTAAATTTCCTTCACTAAGCCAGCCCTCTGGACTTCCAGTAAGCTGTGTTCCTATTGGCTGTCCAGGTGGCTGCTTGGTGTTATCAGGAACACCTGAGCAGCTCAGTGTCTTCCTGCTTTATGTCTGCAGTCAAACATTTTCTCTGTTTCACTTCACTGAACTGGGTTTGGCTCTGTCACTTCTTGTATGAAGCTGCTGTGTCTCAGTTCATCTGTGTTTCAATGATTTTTTACAATTTAAACATTGCAGTGTCTGTGTTTATACAGATGATACCATCTTGTACGCCCTCTGCTGTTTGTCAAATCAAGCTCGCTACCTAAATAACAGTCTGTCTTTGACCCCTAGACCTCTTTTATTAATTTATAGTTGATTCTAGACTCTATTAAGACCAAGTTTTGGTGTTTCTACTCAGATCAATGCCCTCTATGAGAATCTAGTAAACACAATAGATCATTATAATTATTTAAGATTTGGTTTGACTGCAGATTGTACCACACAAATGCATGTTGTGTATTATGTTTAAAAAAAATTCTACTTAGATACTAACAGCAAAGAACAGCTTGTTTCTCATTTCAAACTAGGAGTACACTGAGAGGGTGCCAAGGCCACTACCCTGTCTCACAATGTTGGAGTTTGAAATAATTGGGAGGATAGTCCAGTGAGATCTAGGTTATTTTCAAGGGGGTCGAAAAACAAAAATAAAAAATACATACAAACACAACATTATAGAACAAATGCTACAAATACATTTCAGATGCAGCTTGTTCATTCTCTCCCATCTCAGCTATTGAACGAAAAATCACTTACAAGGACCCAGATAAAGCTACATTAATTACATCAGACTAACGAGCAACTGCAGCAGATTGATTATTTGAAGCACTAACAAGCTACAAATTGAAAGTACATGCATATTAAAAGCATGAAAAATTGGCTTTAAGATAAGAGAGTGAAGATATTAGATTTAGAGATTTAAACAGAGATTTTTCCAAATGCGGAGGGCCTTGTATTGAAATGAGTCTGAAAATCCAAAAAGAGATGGAAAAGGGACATTGCATATGTTAGAGTGAATAAGAAGATGTATTTGGGACCAAAAAAAGGAATGACAGTTAAAATAAACACATTTGAAAATGAACCAGACCCAAATAATTGCATTCTTTTGTGCAAACGATTTAAACAGTTCTTCTGTTGGCTATTCTCCACCTCTGCTCCAAGATTCATGAAATTCAACCTGGTAGTTTTTGCATAATCTTGCTGACAGACAGACAAACAATTGGTACTGTAAGCAAAACACAACTCTTGCTTCAGTGGAGGAAAAATGTTACACAACCTGTTACACTAGTTTTAATGAATTATGAAAATACTCTGCATGCACATGCTGCTATCAAAGTCCTTCTAGAATATCTAGGATCAGTTTAATTGCTCTGCTGCTGTAATTGAACCACTAGAAACCATAGTGTTGGTCAAACTAGCTCACCACTGCAAGCAGTACTGACATCCATGAGGCCTCTAAACTATTTTTGCTTCCACATACTACAGCATGTCTATACTACTGTATATATCTGCATATAACGTATCCTTATTTATACTCCTGTTTTCATTGTACTTATCTGAGCTATAGTGTATACATGCTTTCACATTAGGCTACTTTATCTCCATATAATGACCTCTACTTGCATTATTCATTCATTTTACTGTAGCTGCTGTACATGCTGTATACATCTTAATATATTCATACCCCCACTATCTGTACATCTGAATGCATGTGCACATGTCTCTAAGGCTTTTTACTGCCCTTTTAATGTTGCTGAGATATTTAAAAGTTAATGTGACTGAATTCAGAGTGGGGCTGCACTGTGGCTTGGTGGTTAGCACTTTCACCTTATGGCTAGAAGATCCCCGGTTCACCCCGGAAACATGCTCAGGTAAATTGGTAACTCTAAAGTGTCCGTAGGTGTGAATGCGAGTGTGATTGTTTGTCTGTATACGTAGCCCTGCGGTGGACTGGCGATGTGTCCAGGGTGTCCCCTGCCTTCACCCCAAGTCAGAGGTTCCAGCGCCCCCTCGACCCTACAGAGGATAAAGCGGTGTATAGAGAATGGATGGATGGAGTTCAAAGTGGACAATCATGACACTACAGGTCACTTGATTAGACTTAAAATCTGCTGTACCAACTCTGAACGTCTGGTTTGCAATATCTTTCCTTTGGAGTAAACTGCAAAATAAATGAAAGTCACAGATGTTTTCTCTTCAGGGAATTCAAGATTCTACTTGTATTTCCTCAGTTAGTGTATTTGTGTGTGTTTGTAATGACAGACTTGTTTGAGTTCTCAAGACCTTGAGCTCAGTAACATCAACCAAAAAAATGTTGAAATCTTTCAATCGGGATTTTGACAAAGCACATGTTGCATTTAAAATAGAGCCTCAGACAAAAGGAAAGGTGCTGCAGAATCATTAAAAGAACAGACCAAGCAGACTCACTTCAGAGATGTTGAGCAGTATAAAGAATTTAATTATCTGTCTATCACAAAGAGCTGACAGTCGTGTGGGGCATGTAAGTCCTCTTCTACAAATTAATGGCTTTTTGTGGTAGTCAGGGGGATGGGATTTTATTCCCTAAAGTCAACCCTTCACTGCTCTCAAATCCTCACTCATCACAACTCCGTACCCTCTATTCCCAATTGTCACACCTTCTTCTATCATGTCACAACAGACACAGTGGGGATGAGGGAGAGGGGAGTAAAAGGGGGGAGGTAAGGGTGAGGGAGCAAGGGATTGGCTTTGAACAACACCATCTCACCTGTAAAGCTGGAATCAGTGCAACGCTGACTGAGACCAAAGAGATTTCACTGCTTATAATCTGCTGCTGGACCATCTTTTTGGATCCAACAGAGCTGCTTGTGGCATCTTGGCAATAAAAGAGAAAGAGGCGAACAAAAAAGGAGAAATTGTGAGAGAGTTTGCAAACAAAGGGAGTGAAGTGAGGGTGAAGGGAGCCTGAGAGAAAGTTGGGTGGAGGAGGAAGGAATATGACTGAAGCAGCAGGTGGAGAAGCAGGGATTTGGGAGATTTAAGAGACGAAAACACAAAAGAAGTGCAGTGGGCGTCGATTCAAATTTTTCCAAAGGGAAAGGTGATTACCATGGTACCGTCAGGGAGGAGGAAGGCTTATTGAGAGTGGCCTAATTAATTTGAGTGCTAATACAGAGACCACAACATGGAGTCTTCATCTCCTACGCCTGGATGGCTGCTCAGCTCCATCCGCTGTCTCAGCCTGTAGTCAAACACCACACATGAATTCACTTAGAACAGCTTGAGCACAAACCTGGTATCACATTAGCACAACAGCGATAACGGCACTGTCACAGCAGCCATGTTGAATTAACTCCCAGTGTGAGCTCGATGAATTTCACAAATGAACATATTATCTCCGAACTGAAAAAAAGCAAACCTGCTGACTGTGTGACCAGAGAGACTCCACATTATTCCTGAGGCAGTTTTCCTATCATGATGCTTTATCTACATCGACTCCTGCAATCAATAAAGACTGTATCATTCACCCAGAAATGTATTTGATAATCAATATCAACATCCCTCACCTATTTGCCCACAGGGACAGGCAGACAGCGACGCATTATGAAGAGAAGACATCCAAAATCCCATTAATTCCACTCCATCCCTCCATCTTCTATCTCCCCCCTTTAGTGAGCCGCCCCCCTCGAGGATCTCACCTAATGCGATCCCCAATGACCATCCACCGTCTAAATGCTTGCTTTTATTGCCAGAAGCTTTGATTTTATTCTGGTCTAGCTCAGAGCGCTTGCTAACAGCTGAGCTTTTGCTTTTTCTACGATAAATACCAATTAAAATTTATTACAAATTGCTCTTTAGATGCAAACGCTGCAAAACAGGGTTTAAATATTGCTTTTCTGTAAACAAGCATAAGCTTTGCTGAGATGCCAGGAAATGTCTACAACATTGCACCTCTCTATTCCACAGTGTAACCGTATAATAAAGAAAAGTTATCCCACCCAGGTGTTTTCAGACATCTGCAAGCTGCGACTCTTCTCCTCCCACATACTCCTACGTGTTTGCCCCAGGCCTGGCCAGATCAATATATCATTAGCCAGTCTCCATGCTCACCCCCTCACCTCCCTCCCACTACACTCTTACTCCGTCCTCCCCTCACATTTCGCACTATTTCATGCTGTTTTTCTCCCTTTACCTCGCCTCTCATCTTCACTCCTTTGGCCACCACCTCCCTACTCTCTCTCCAGTTTCTGCCTCTTTGTGTATTTCTCTGCACCCACTGCCAACATGGAAGACAGTACCAAAGAGGGGTAACGAAAAGAGAAAAAAAAAAAGATGAGAGAGGGAGGTTAAAGGTGTAAGGGAGGGAATCTGAGCCACAGAGATGGAGATGGTGGCGAGCGAGGGCAGAATTATGAAGAAAGAGCACAGCAACGCAGGGGAAGAGACGGGGAGCATGAGGGGGATGGGGAGCATGGCTGGCTGGCTGTGTGGTGAAATGAATGTGTAATTGCGTTGTAGTGGCTCAACCCCTGAACAACTGAGTGATGGCGGGAGTGACAGAAGCAACACTCCCCCCGGCGGAGGCGGTTGAGCCTGTGGGTTGCTGTGCTGTCGGGTAAACAGAGGAGGTTGTCGGTATTGGTGTACAGGTGCCAACACCACCAGGTAGCAACACGCCCATCCCGACTGCACACTGTCAGACATGACAGCTGGAAGAGATGATGAGGAAAAGCCGGTCATCAGATTCTTGTAAGGAAAAGTTCAGCGTGTGTTTCATCTGGTTAGAGCACAGACTATATTTCTGGTCCATTTGTGAACAAAAACAGTCAGGGATTGGTTCCCATCTCCCTCCCTCTGTCTCCTCTGTTTTCTCTCCCCAAAACAGGCCACCCATTCACTCACAGCCCACCCCGCCCTGCTTCCAATTTTTTGGTATTCTCTCCTCAATCTGCCTCTTTATTTCCCGTCTCCTTCCTCTTTCCCTCCGCTTAGAACAACGCGAGGCGGGGGTGAAGAAGAGGGTAATTAAAATGGGGATGCTGTGCGGTGAAAAAGACACACCTCAGTCATCACTGCAAACACGGGAGATGAAAATGTGAATGGAATCAAAGGGGCTGAGTGTGTTTTCAGGCTACACAAATATATAAACCATATGCTGTTTCAGAGGCTGCTTTCATGAAACGTTTCACACATGGAGATGAGAAATAACCAACTCTGATGACCCCACCATGCTGCAGAGCTCTGATTGATGAGCTTATATAGCTTCAGGACAACTAATGAAACAGGTGAGATAGCAACAGCTCTCAAAAACAAGAGGGGAATAAAACCCGAGTTACTACGTGGCGGTTACTGCAGAGAGAGGGATTGGCAAGACCAGGGAGGGTGCAGATGGAGGAGTCACCTTGAGGGAGAAGAGGGAGGGGAGGAGGAGGAGGGAAGGGACACAGTGGCAATGCCAATTCATTTCTTTTCAGGTTAAGCTTGTGGATACTGAGAAACACACTTGAGGCGCAATTCATCTGTATTCTGAAGGTGGAGAATTGAATTAATAATCACACAAAAAGGTTATGACATACAACGACTGCATGAGAAAATCCTGAGATCCAGGTGTCAGCCGCTGCTGCTGTTTATGTCTGTTTGTGGTAGAAAACACTGCTGGCGTGTTCAGTGGTGACTAAACACTGGAGTCAGTAGGACTCTACTCGTCCTCCCAGCGGAGTTGGGAGTGAAAATGAAATAATATTGATTTAATGCTCAGGCACAGCTTTATGGATTGATCTTCATCCCAGGCTATGAGTACACTCCACAAGAAGTCCAAGCAGCCTTTATCAATAACCGTGCTGCCCTTAAGCTCCATTTATTTACTGTTTATCACAGCTACACATTCAGCCATTTTAAGAGGACTCAAACAGTCGCTTTTGTTCTGCATGGCTGATTTACTTAGAGTTTTAGAGTTTATTCTGAATGATTCTGTTATAATATAATGTCAAGTATTGCTGCTGTTTGACTGTTTTAACATCCTAAAAACTGAGGCGGAGGACACCATTTCCCCACATTACACCACAGTGACATCTATTGGTGGAATACTGACACAGACTTAAAGGATAAAGGCAGATGATGTGCTATGTTTTCCTTGTTGTGAACAAATCCCATAAAAATGCCGGCATGAATTGATCCTACTGCAAGTAAACCGAAGCCTTACAAGGCTTTTCCTTTGTGCCATAGCGCTCCATTGTTGTCCAGAAACAATGAAAAATCAATTGAAAAGCCACATTGTTACACTGACATGTTCCTTCACTATGAACATGGACACTGTGCTTTATTTGTAGTCAGCCACATATCAGCATAAATCCATCCTGTTGCCATAAATACCCACAATAGTGCCAAATCTGCACATGAAAATAGATTTGATGCACTCCTAATTTGCAAACACCTACTAAAAAGGACATTTTGCAGGTTAAGCAATTACTATGTTTTTTTGTTTGTTCTTGATAAAACATTTAGAATCTTTCTTGGTATGTTTTCAATCTCATCTAGCAAAAAAAAAAAATTCAGCTAGAAAATATAATTGTTTAAACATACGGTCTCTAATTTTTAAAAGCCTGCTCTGTTTTGGCTCAGCCCTCCAGTCACCGCAGGCCTTTTTCACAGCCAACATTCTGACTTGTCACAGTAGGAAAAGAACAGGTGTTGCAAATAACATTAACAATTGCTCCATTCTACCCACATGTTTCAGTTAGCATCATTCATTTTATTATCCGCACCTGGGCACTTCCTATTGTGACATGAGCAGCATAAAAAACACTCATTTTAGTGTCAAATAGCACGATGTAGCCACTGCTGACACAGGAAATGTAAAAAGCAAGGAGGAATAAGGACTGAACAGATGACTAATTGTAATTAATAAATAGGTTTCTTGACGTTTAAGTGATTTTATCTTTGCCCCAATGACTTGTACCTGTGCTGCACAGATCTATTGATATCTGATGTACCTTCATGTAAAATAGTGGATTCTTTACCAACATTTCACAAATATTTTTCCGTAAGTTGTCACTGCAATTCTGTAATCCTTCATTCTAAGTAATTCAGGTCTTAACTGTTAGCTATCCATCTACTAATTCCTTGGTACCAATTTGCTGGAATTGTATGCACCTCACTGTAAAGCAGGAAAGAGCTCTAACAGTGTTACAGCAGAAAAATGTCTGCTAACAATATGAAGATAATAAATTTAAGAAAATGTATTTCACATTTCTAAAAGTGTTTTAAACCTAAAACAAATTCAAGGACAATTCAAAAGTTTGAATTTCTCAGTGATGGCCGGAATCAAGTTCTGAATATAATGGAAAGCAGCAGACATAAAACAAACAAACAAACAAAGCAAAAAGGTGAGCGAGAACAGACATAAAGGGAAATAATGAGCTATACAAAAATACAGAATACAACAAAGGAAATGACGCACAATTCATTCCAAGCCGGAGCAGACAATAATACACCTGGTATTGTATGAGCCTCTGTCCTCATTACTGCCACCTCTGTGTGGTTTGTTTATGAACACATCTGTGGGAGGAAAGTCTACTAGACATGTCACTGAAGGGCCACTTTATATTCTGAGTAAACAGTACATTTTCCTCGTCTTTAATGCAAGATATACAATGAAATTGCTGTTAATTATTGGAGTATCTATAATGAAAAATGTCATATTATGTTATTTTATGTTATGCCTATGGTATAAAGACTGCAAATGTTAAAGAAATCCGAAAAATGTGTCCTTTGTCCTGTAATTGAAAATGGAAAAACTGGAAAATTCGTGCTAATTTATTGTTCAGTTATTGCAAATTTCAAAAAAATCTACTATATTGTTGGTTAATAATGTACCTACATTGATAATTACTCTTGTTAAAATCAAATCTTCTGTAATAAAAACTGATTTTTAACCCATGTATTGTTTTCCATTTCCATAAAATAAAATGGAAATGCTTTTTGTCTAATTAATTACTTTCTCTCTGAATTTTACGAACGGAAACACGAAATCAAATCCACCAACTCATGCTAATGTTGCGTGCCCATTTCACACTTAAAATGCATCACTGTGAAGTGTTAATGTTTGTAGGTGTTGCACAAATGAAACTGATATTCATTATCAGTTGACAAAATTTTCATTTTTTTTTAACAATTTCAGAGCTGTTACACATTACTTAAAATGTAAAATTGCTGTAAAGTTGTTGCTGTTTTTCCATTAGTGTCAGTATTTGTGCCACAGGTTACAAGTATTGCATTAATTCTGTAACCCATCAGTTTCTTTGATGGGAGTAGCTAAGCAGACATACTAGCATCAAATTTTGATGTCTCCTGAACGATGTTTTCACTTCTTTAAAATAAATATATAAATAAATCCTCCAAATCCTCGAAAATTTATTCGAAACTTATCAGCTCTTTCCCTCAGACTATCACAAACCTACCATATAAAAGCAGGCTAGGAAAAACTATAAAAATGAACATACAATGCATGATCTTCTGTCAGAGTAGCCTTCATAAGAGCAAGTAAACGTACTAAAATGGATTTTAAAAAAATACATATAACCATATCCTTTACCCCAAATTAGAAACCTAAATATACCAAACTATCAACAAATAGATGCAAATAGATGTTCACACTTTGAAAGCTATAATGAAGCAAAGAATCTGAGACGTCACAGCCAATTTGTCCCCTCACCCCAAAAGGACGAGGCAGATGGCCGCCCACCCTGAGTCTGGTTCTGTCACAGGTTCCTTCCTGTTAAAAGAGAGCTTTTCCTCCCCACAGTCCAAGTGCTCATTTGTGGAGCAGTTGTTGCATTCTCTCATCCTGGTTTCTCTATATATACTACACTCTAAAAATAAATGCAGCACTTGGCATTAATGTTGTGGAGTTAAGAGTGAAATTATGTTCAACTAACAAATGGCACTGAGTTAAGGCAGTTCCTTTTGAATTAAAGCTATTCTTATTAATCAGTTTATACAAGTCTTAAAGCTGATTACTCACAAAAACTAAAATGTTCCAGCTAGCTTTCCCACATTATTTAAAATGAAAGCCGGCATGTTTCATCTTCAATTATTATCATAATGAACACATTAAGCTGCTTCCTCCCACAGTCCAAAAATATGCTGAGGTTAGTTGGTTACTCCAAATTGCCCGTAGGTGTGAATCTGAGTGTGATTGTTTGTCTGTATATGTAGCCCTGCGACAGACTGGTGACCTGTCAGGGTGTCGCCTGCCTTCACCTGAGTCAGCTAGCACCCCCCGCGACCCTAGTGAGGATAAAGCGGTGTATAGAGAATGGATGGATGGATGGATGGACATTAAGCTGACCAAAACTTTAAAATGAATTTATGCCAATTAGGGGGTAGTTTGTTGGTTTTGTTCATGTAGTGGTTTCAGAGAAATAAATTTACTCAACAGCAAAACTGTTTAGAATTATCAATTTAGAACAACTTCTTTTATTTTGAGCTGCAGTGATGCTTTTCAACATATGATATTGAAATTGCACCACAAATTCTAGATATACATGGAAAGCTGTCTTTCGCTGAACAGATTTGTTCAATTAAACTTTGTGGTTATTATCCCCGACTATGGTAAACTGATGAAAGGATTGCCAGAAATGTCCACTAATGGTCATACCAGAATCTAAAATATTCTTTAACTCATTGTTTAGGGGAATGTATTTGTGAAAGATGTGATACTCTTCATGAAATTCTCTCTGTATCACATGTGTTCAGCCTACAGGCCCTCTATCACACAACTTTGACTATCTGAAATTGTCATGATGTATTCAGTAGGTAAATGAAAGGACTCAAAATCAATTTTATTAAATTACTAAAACGGTAATTTATATTCAAATCAAGTAACATATAATTTTAAATTACATATATTATTAAGTTAATGCAATTACTACTGTTATAATGCCAACCCAACTGATCAACATTACTTTTGCTACTTAAAAGATTTGTGTATCAGTGAATTGGATTTATTTTATAAGTGATGGGAAAGGGGTCTTTATATTATTTTCTAAAGTGTAGTTTATGCAAACTGTCCAGAGGTGACAACTAAGTTATGATTTGGTGTTAAAAAGATATAACTGAATAGATTCAATAACTTCAAAATCAGTAACACAATCTAAACGTGTCTCTTGTTATCTTTGTTTGATTTAAAAGAAATATTTCAGGTTGCAGAATCTGGAGAGTATTTTCTGTTATGCAAGGCTTTTAAATGTGAAGAACAGCTATAGATGTTGCAGATCTATGATCTAGTTTTACCAGTAACCTTTTGTTTTTAACTTTAGTTGACTGTAGGCTTTAGTTAGGCACATGTGCACCTTTCGATAGTAATATTTCTCTTATGGATCTGGGATGACGTTTCTGCTATCAGGGTTTAACAGGTCAAAGATAAGCACAGTTCATAGTATATTTGTGTAGGTATATAGAGCCTATGTTGAATACCCTTTAACTGCCTCGTAGTGAGAAAATGTGTTGAAATGGGAAATTGAGTGAAGAACAGTTTTAATCACGAGCAGTACGAGCAGTAAACGAGCAGTGCAACACGGCCAGCAGGCGTCCTCGGTGCACTGTTTTTCTGGAGGTGGATCAAGTTTAAAAAGATACTCACGGGTGCGATGAAACTGTCCCCAGAGGCTCAGTATTCTGCTTAGAGTGAAGCTGGACGAGCCTAGGAAAATAAAATCCATTCGATACATGGTTAAGTGTTGGTTTTACTTACAGTTTATTTAGTTTACTTCGTCCCCATTGGCCATTTTTGAGGTGACGTCTACAACAAGAATGCGCGCGCATCTTGGCAACGGAAGTGGAGTGTTACTTTTGCGGATAACTTCCTTGACCGAAGCTAACGGTAAATGCAACTCTTTTAATGCAAAAATGTCGACTTGTTGCGTGTCTGGTTGTAAATACCGATACACCCCAGGCAGCAGCATCAAATTATACAGGATACCGTCTGGTTCGCGGCCGTATCACGCCAACAGGAGGCGGTTATGGCTTGAAGCGATACAACGAGCGAATGGCAGCACGGAGCCAATCAAAGACACCGCTCGTGTTTGTAGCGCTCATTTCATATCAGGTTGGTTGAGATACCTGCTTTCATTTACGATATGCTATAACAGCTCGCTTACATGTTGGTGACTTTATAGCTGCACCTATAAAGTATCCCAAAACCCTTTTGTGTGTGTTATTCTGTTTTGCAGGAGAAGTATCCATGGACTATGACCAGCCCGACTTTGTGCCTTCAGTATTTACATGCACTGAACAGAGCCCACCCCGCAAAAATAGAATAAAAAGGTCAGAGATATACATTGTTATTGCTGACTAAGTAGCTAGTATTTGGTTAATGGCTCACAATATTTTTTTAAGTGTAGAACACAATCCATATAGTCTCTGTATATAGTGTGCGAGTTAACTTTTGTGCTTCATAATCCCACTTGAAGACATACAACTGAACATGTCAGCTTCATGAATGCACACTTGTCACTTTTCTATAAAAAACATGCTAGCAATCTTACTTGGTTGAACCCAGTACTATTTTCATATTACTGTAAATACAGCACAAGTCTGAAGTGAACAGTCACAGTAAGGGATAGAAATGCACAAATAACAGTACTTCAGGTTGTGTGAAGCAATTATCTGAACGTTTACTTCATAGTTTAGTCCCAATGTTCGTCCATAAACTCCACACAGATAGTTAAATACACAGTTTGTGTGTCGAAATCACAATACCCTTCTCACTCATTTGGCCCCATAATTTCAGATCTATTCAGCTACAAACTGAAATGTCCATGAAAATATATTTAGATTTATTTCCTAAAAACAGACGCTAACTGCTTAGATTGTTGATACTCACCAGTGATGAATGTAATCCATTTTTTCCCTTTACAAGACCTGACAAGGAGCTGAAGTAGTTTGAAATTGTTTTTTCTGAGTTTATTGAATGGCTGCAGCATCAGACAGCAGCAGGGCATATATCTGTGGCTTTAAAGCAATAGCAAGATAATTTAAAACTCATAATTATAAATCATCCCCAGCACAGAAAGCAATCAGCCTCAGTCAAGGGACAAATCACATTCTGTACTTTGCTTTGCTTCAAACAGGTGAGCCGTCTCACACAGAACCGAGAATCAGTTTAGTTTGTTGCTTCTAGCTGAGTTTTAGCTGCATTGAGTACATACAGCTTCAATATCCATATGAGCCTCTCTGCAGCAAAAGAGTTGCAACATTAACTTCATTAATTGGTTATAACCATATATTTTCCCTGTATATTAGCTTGAAGAGTGGATTAGTCAGGATGTAACAAGTCACACTATGTGCCTTTCTTCGCATCCAGTAGATGAGCTGCATTTGTTGCTTGAGCTGTTAGTTTATAATCAAACATGAAAGTAACTTAATGTCTCCAAAACTGCAAGTTTATAATGGTCTCATTTTTTTCTCCACTTTGCTAAGTAGATATTTGAAGGTTTTGTCACGTTTCAGATCAATTAATGTTCAAATTGTTTTTTTTTTAAAGGGTTTACAGTCGTAGAGCAAGGCTCCACCGTGCAGCCAAAATGAGAGCAGAGGAAAAAACTCCTCCTCCTGGAGTCGAATCTCCTGAGGACCTCCAGTCCTCTGTTTTGATAGTAACTGAAAGTGAACTTTCAATGGAAACTCAGATTCCGTTAAGCCCATCAGTGCCAAAGGTAGGTAGCAGCCATATTTTGCTATTTTTGCATTGATTTTGATGTTTTTAGATTACATTGAATTACTATCCTTCATTTTGAATGTCCAGAAGTTATACAAGTGAGGTTATTTGTTAACACTACTAGTTGTTTATTCATGAGGTAATTTTCTATTCTGTCAAATAGAGATCATGCTAAATCTTTTCAATAGGATTTTGCAACATTAATAGTCTCTACTGTGTGTCTTTTGTAGGAAGAAGAAGCATCGACTATAGAGGCTGAGAATGACACCAAAGCAATCCAATCGCAAACACCCAACACAAACATGCCATCACCATCCTTTGAAGCACCAGCAGGCATCGCAAACCCAGTCAAGAGGAGTCCCGTTGTGCTTCTAAAGCCCATCGTTTCACCAGCAGGTGGCTTTCAGTGTGAACAGTGCAATCTCACCTTCCCCGGTACATCACAGCTTGTAAAACACAAACAGCAGCATGAAGAACAGAAGTCGTTAATCTGTGAAGTTGATGCGGAGTGCCTCACAAGTCAGACAGATCTCACCGAGCACCATGCCGTCGACAAGGAAGAGCTTTGCTTTCCATGTAACATTTGTGATCGATCTTTTCCTTCAAATCAGAGTCTCAAGCGTCACAAACTACGGCATGCTAAAGATGGCAGGAAGTGCTGTGGCGTGCTGTTTTGTCGCCATCACAGACACTTTTTATTCCGGCCAAAGATCGAGTGCGAGACGGGGTCTGAGCACGAGTCCTCCGTCGATGAGCCACAACATGTAGGAAGTGACTCGATCCCAGAAAATGATCCGCCAAATAAGCTAGAGCCAAGCCAGACGACTGAGGAGTCTGTGCCTGACGATGCTCAGAGCTCACAGACCTTTACACTTTTACTGACTTCTTCTACATTAGTTCTTGCAGCTATACCTCCAGTCTCTGAATTTACACCTGAGACTCTTGTGGTCCCCAATCCAGCCCCAAACTCTAGAATCGTACCTAACATTCCTAAACCGCGGCTGCTGAAATCCTCCGCTATGCCCCCTCCAAACCCTGCAAAAATCAGACATAGGAAGCAAAGCACCTCGTTTAAACCTAGGTCATTAATGGCAACTTTTGATCAGCCTCAATGTCCAGAACTCCCACCCTCTCTGAAGATCTTCTCACCTCAGTGCCTCACCTCAGCCTTACTTGAGGTTAAGAGAAATTATGATTATATTTTCAGCAAGACGAAGGATGTTGATATTAAGCCTGTTGTGAAGGAAGAAACTGAGCCAATGATGATTTCTGAGAACGAGCAAACTGTCAAAGAAGACAAAAATGAGAGAATTGCGTATGACCTTGAGATTGTTCTCTGATCAAAGCAGGTGCTAAAAGTGTCTTTAAATAACTACGCTTCTGACTGACCTGCTTGCCTGAACTGAAATGATTTACATTTCACTGCTGCTTGCAGAAGGACTGGTTCTTTGCATCAAAAAGTTAATGCGCCAATCCTGCAAACTCACCGGTGTGTTTGGTAGATTTACTACTGAAATATTAACTTCATTTGGGATGATTTTTCTGTTGCATAATGCCTTTCCCACCTGTATGATATGTAACAATTGTGTTTTTTTGTTTTGTTTTTTAGTCTTCCTGTAATGCACATGTATGCATATACTGCAAATTAGGTCTGTAGAGCCAGTTTCAAAATGAAATCCCGATTAGAAAAATGCAGTTATAAAATCACAAATTAAAGATATACATTATGCTCAGACATAGGATATAAATTGTGCAGGGTTTTAACTGCCAATGCAATGGTTTGACAAATTCATGCTGTCATCCTTGCATCAGTAGATACAGTAAACATTGTATCGTCTCCGTGGAGAAATTTGAAAGGTAGCCATGCTCTTTATATCTCATGTGATGTTGCTCCATCACATGTTTTTTAGTTCATTAGAGTGAATATTGAATAGAATCCTAAATTAAATTTCATTATCTGTCAGAAATATTACATTTATTTTTCAGAAATTGGTCAGCCCCACTGCAAGTAATAGAGTCACATATCTCCCAGTTCGGCCAATTTTAGTTGTTCGCTGATATATTTTATGCAACTGATTCAAATTCTGCCCTTTTGTATTTAGAAATAGTTCTGTGGTTGAGCTCTTTCACATTTGTTTTTTTTATCACTACTCTTTGATAAGTTTTACTGTTTGAATGAATGTGACTCTGAATGTAACTGACCTGGATTGTAAAACTGCACCAGGTGGCATTTAGGCTGCAGGCTATATCCTGTACTAGGCAGTTTTCTGCATAATTATCACTTTAGTCTGTGAGCAAATGCACTGCAACAGGAGCGAGTGTTTTATAGTGTCATATGAGATGAAAATTGCCAGTGAATACACTACATTTTCCTACCTACCTCAGCCAACTGGAGACAGAGAGACAATGTCTTTGTTTTTGTCTTTGTCTTTTACTATGTAAATATACTGTATTTGTGCTGAATCTTTTCCCATATACACACACACACACACATAAAGCAGTTCCACTACTTAGTGTGTAGACTTTATGAAGTGAGACCACAAGACCACTATATTTGACATGTTAAGTTTTAAAAATGATTGTTACCAGATCAGTTTGATGAGATTTTTTAACCCACTTTATGTGAGTTTCAGTCACTACAGTCTTATGTGTGACAGTTTAGTTAAAGTGTATCCAGAATGTTGTCTTTGCCCCATGGCCACTGTCAGAACATTTGTGCTTTCAGTGACACTGCAAGAGATTAAAGCTGCTCTTTTAAAATACACAAATTGTAAATGACATGTTGTTGGCTGTGCCCAGTCTATGGAATATATCAATTGAAACAGATGCATTGGAATTGAGGAGACATTAAACTGACTGACAGCGAAGTCTTTGCGTTTTTATTGCTGTGACGGTGCATCTTAACAACACAAAGAGAGTTGGAAAAAATAGACTATACAATGAGTCTTACATATGTTCTGTACATTGCAGATGCTGAAAAAAAGGTGATACTATTTTTCTTAGGTTTTTCTTGACCTACGGGATTCAGGGTGTAAATAATTTTGTGGCCAAACCACGAAAGATTTGCAGGCCTGAAAGTGTCTTGGGCTTTTTCCTGATGGTAACACGAAAGGGATTGTGAAATTGACCCAAAAATGTCTGCCTACTTTCTTTGGACTGGCCTCTTATCAGTGTGTCATATTAAATTAAAATCGCCTGCTTCCTCTGTGAGCTGGCATACAATCCGTTTGCACATAAAAGCCCACAGTACAATGACAATAAGGCGCCTTCATGCTTTGATTTCTTGAGCCTTTTCTGTCGCTAGTTTAGGTGGCTGTGGTTTCCAAACATTCATTTTTTGCTTGAACCGCTGCAAGCAAAACAAAATAAACCTGTTGCTCAATAATGCTAAAATAATGCTTGATTAGAAAAGACATGCCAAATTATAGAACTGAAATGTTCTTACTAAGTCTGTACACGTTAATGACTTACTAACAGTTTAACTGCAGACCAGTTGGCCTATTAGAAAGAAGGAAACACATCACCCTAAGAAGTAATATCCATTAGCCTTTATTAAAGAGAAGAAAACACAACAACCAAAGGGATATGTACAAGTACTTATATTTCTAAATGCCTAATTATCAAATCAGATTCATTTATGTAGCACATTTTAAACAACCTGAGTTGACCAGAGTATTGTGCATGGTATTAGACAGGCAGTAACAAAATAATAAGCAAACATAAAGACAGGATAAGACTTTAAAACAAAATGAAGCAGCATAAAATACAAAAACAGAAAAAAGATCAATTTCTATAATACAATAAATGTGAAATATTGAGACAACTGAGAGCGGCAAAAAGCCTTTGAAAACATGCCTGTCCTGAAATTTTTCATTGGAAGAGGAACTCCATTCCAAAGCAGTGGCTCTAAAGATCTACGAGACCAAGAGAACTTTAGAAACAAATAAAATCATTTTTAAAACAATTCTGTATTCATTAGTTGGTCAGTAACCAATACCCAGAGACAGAGTGTTTCATTGTACACTGTAAAAATGGTAATTTCTCAAACATTTCCTGGTTATTTTAAAAAAAAAAAAACAGGTAAAAACTTTCAGTACTGTCCAACTCAAAGTCTCTGTTTTTCATGAAATAAGCAAAAAAAACACTCCACCTAGCTATTTCTAAATATTTTACTTCTTGTCTAATGTGTTTAATAATTTAATTTAAAAAAGAATATTTTTAAATAATGAGTAAACATATATGGTCAAAATAGCTTTAAAAGTCCTGTTTTTGTTTCACAATATTTTTTAATGGTTCACATAAATAAGAAGCATGTTTCAACTGTGTTGTATTTTCATTGTATAGTTATTTTAACATATTAATTGATGACATCACCTATTTTCTTCCATTTTTGCTCTTTATATTAAATTATGTGGTGTCCCATTTTGACAGTATAGATGTTCCATTTCGAAGGTAGCATCTGTAAAACACTGTTCTCAGGTCATATTAGGTTTTAAACAGAGTCATCACTTCTGTTTGATTATTCTGTATTTTTTCTTCTGCATATTGCACCAATGGAGTTGATGTTTATAACATTCTGTCAGGTTGGGAGCTGAGGCAATTCTGTAAATTGCTCCAGCACTCATTTCCTCACTGTGCCTTAAAAGTCTATTATTTTTATCACTCGTGTCCACAGGGTTTTCCTCTGCAACCTCTGGTACCACATCTCTGAGTACATCTGCACGCTGTACACGTCTCATTGGTCCGGACGCGCCGGTAGTGGTGGGCGACGATTCTGATTGGACGTTTCTCTTGTCACTCTCGAACAACTACAGCGCTGATTGGCCGACGACCCCGGACACACGCACCGGATTGGCTGAAGCGTTTTCGCATGGCTTCATGGTGACAGTCTGAGTGATGCTGATGCTGTGACAATGGGAGTCATCCAGATATGCATCATCTGGACCGAGTGAGCTTGAAGCGCAGCGGCGGCGCACAGACTTGACTGACCGAGAGGACGGAGAGGCAGCTGGACACACGGAGGAGCCTCCTGCTGCTCCTCTGGAAGGGTAAGTTTTGCCCCCACAAGGCCAACTGTCATGCCCGGGGCGCCCAGTTAGCTGTTTTTAACGTGGGGGGCTGGGGAGTAGCTCCAGCAAGGATGTCAATTCCGCTGCTCAGTGGAGCAAGGTTAGCAGTCCTTGCCAGATTTCCTGCGTACAGTTAAGATGCATCCGCTGTCTGGAAAGTCGCACAGCGCTGAACACACTCGGTGCTGCTAATGCAGGGGTTGTAGGAAGGCAGCTGTGAGTCAACTCACCCTCTTGGTCGACTGCATTGCGGAGACAGCATGCCTTGCAGAGTAGTATGTGTCTAATGTTATGCATGCATCTTGAATGCACTGGTCACCATGTTAATGTGCTGGAGTCTTCATGTTTCCTCACAGCCTCAGATTTCACTCTGACACAGAAACCCATTATTTTATGGATTCAGTTTGAAGCATTTGTTTTAAGATTAAAATGTGATCTAATATATATGTTGGATTTTTAAAAATAGCAAGATATTTCATCATCATTGTTGCACTGATTTGTAGTGAGTTACTTTGCATGCTGGGATTTGAAGTTTGAAGTGAAAGAGTGCGTTTAGTGAGCTGTCTATTGTGCTTAACTGCAATACACATGCAGCGTGTTGCAGCCATAGATATACGCAGATCAGCCACAAGATAAAGTACAGCTGCCTAGTGTTGTGTGGGTCAGCGAAAACAGCTGTTACCCATCAGGACATGGACAAGGGGACTTTGGGGGTGTCCTGTGGTGACATTGGCAGTGGGTCCTTTGGGTGCTGTGGGTTTATGAATGGTCCTTCTGTTGTTAGTGCTCGTTTTGGTGCATCCTGCATATGCTTGATCAGATCAGAATCTTAGGAGTTGAAATGCCTCAGGCTCTTGGTTGCGTTCCTCAGTCCATTCCTCAGCAGTTTTTCACTCACTGGGGTGCTTTTGGATGGTACATGCCAGAATCCCATGTAACATGATGATCCATGTTTATTCCCTTCACCTGTCAGTGGTTTGGCTCAAGTCTAGAGATGGGAGCGTTCAGTCGACAGAAGTTTTTCCAGGAGCTCGCTCACGGCTGCCTGCTGCCCACAGCTCAGCAGGGCCTGGAGCAGGTATGGCAGCTGCTGGTTATCTGCCTGCTGTGCCGTCTTCTCTGGATGCTGGGTGAGAGTCCAGTTACTTTGCGCCCAGTCAGTGTTATTTATTATTTATGTTTCTTGCATCATCATAATGTCTTTTTTTAAATCTTGCTGTGTCAGGTCTCCCCTCTTTTGTGAAACACCTGGGCACGGTGGCTGGAGGTTTCTACACTCTCTACCTGTTCTTTGAGCTCCATATGATCTGGGTGGTTCTTCTCAGCCTTCTCTGCTACCTCTTCCTATTCCTGTGCCGCCACTCTACCATCCGAGGCACCTTCCTCTCCATCACTGTGCTCATCTACCTGCTCCTGGGGTAAGAGATTCCTCCTCTGATGCCTCACAGTTCACACATCCACACTGCACATCAAGCATGTGTTTGAAGTAAACTCTTTTTCAAAGCCGCGTTGCAGAGACTTTTCAAAATTGCTCCGAGCACTGCATCAAAACTGTGATTGCTCTTATCCATTTTTGTCAGAGAGCTGCATATGATGGATACCACCAACTGGCACAAGATGAGAGGTAGACCGGGGATGTTTTGTTGCAGCATTTTACACACTTCTGATGAAATTATATTTACCATTAGTAGCGATTTGTGTTCTAGTGAGAGGTGTTTTTTAGTGACTCAGTGCTGCTGCTGCTGTCATCCAGGTTCACAGATGGTGGTCGCCATGAAAGCCATCTCTCTGGCCTTCGATTTGGACCGAGGTGTTGTGACCAGCGTGCCCTCACCCATTGAGTTCATGGGCTATATTTACTTTGTGGGCACAGTCATCTTTGGTCCCTGGATCAGCTTCAACAGCTACAAAGAGGCTTTAGAAGGCCGTAAGCTGGTAAGTGTGATTCAGTGTCTTTTAAGTATGAAAGAAGGTGAGGGCGCGGATTATTTAAAAGATTTATCCTGAGACTATCTCTACCTGTTCAAATGTGGGGGTTTTTTCTCCTCCACAGAGCTTTTCGTGGCTTTTGAAAGTGTCTGTTAGCTGGGTAAAGAGCCAGATCTGCCTTGTAATTTCCAACTGTGTGGCTCCCTACCTCTTCCCATATTTCATACCCGTCTATGGAGACAAGCTGCTTCGAAGGTGAGTGGAAATACAGTGATACCTGTAAACACATAAAAATCCTTGTTTATTCCCTGGCTTAATTCCTCTGTAAGATAATGCCTCTGTCGCCTGCTTTGCTTCCAGCAAAAAGAGAAGGAAGATCAGGTAATTAACTGTCCGTTGCAGTGGCACATTGTAGGCATGCTTTCCACATCATTTCAACTGTTTGTGTGCTCGCATGCCAACTTTTTGTTCACCGTTTGCATAAAAGCTTTACCTGCACACATGTACCCACATCATACCCCCCCTCTGTGCAGCTACATGTGTACCAGGACACCCCTCTCACCCCCTCATTTACCACAACTGTTTCACCATCTTGAAACACTTGGTGAGACGTAGATCATCTCAAGGCAACTCTATAAAGCATTTGTGTCAATATAATGTATCACTAACATTGCTCTCTTTATCCCATTGCTTCTCAGAGGAACACCGGCAAAGTATGTCTTTGAGTGTAATAAACAATCATTTTTAATTATAATCCATTATTCTAATATAGCTAGAATGTATCCGAAATTAGATTTTAATATTTATCTGTTTCCTCCTGTTTTGCATTAGGTGGTTGTTGGCCTATGAGAACACGATGTCTTTCCACTTCAGCAATTATTTTGTTGGCTATTTGAGCGAGACTACCACCACACTAGCCGGGGCAGGCTTCACCGAGGAGAAAGAAAACCTCAAATGGTCAGAACTGGATGCGCAGTATCAACATAAAGCGTGTTTCTCTTTATTCACATTCATAACAGACCTTTAACCTTTAATTTTCTAGGGATATGACCGTATCCAAGCCACTTAATATAGAATTTCCCCGGTCGATGGTGGAGGTGGTAACATCATGGAATCTGCCAATGTCTCGCTTTCTGCACACCTGTGAGTTATGATGCCAACATCAAACGCTTCACGGCAGCAGCTGTTTTTTTTGTTTATCGCTGTCATTATGAATAAAGTGATGAAGGCTCATTTAAACAGTCATTCTCATGCAAGCTGGCTTTCTCGTCTGACAGATGTTTTTAAGAGTGCGCTCAAATTTGGGACATTCTCCGCCATTATGGTGACATATACAGCCAGCGCCCTTCTGCATGTAAGTATGGTGTGGAAATCTTACATAACTTAACAACTGTTAGTGTCAACAAGTGTGTGTTTTTAATTCGAATTCTTGTGTCTGGTAGGGTTTAAGTTTTCATCTGGGTGCAGTGCTTATATCTCTGGGGTTCATCACGTACATTGAGCACGGTAAGAGTCTGCTTAATGCATTTCTCTTTTCCACATTAGAACCTTTCCATTTAGAGAAGGTGCTTAGCTTTGCAGTAATGGTTAATTGCACCCTCTATGACACCCTGTTTCTGTTCGCTGCAGCGCTTGCAATTTTCCTCTTATTGTTGGAAAGGAACTCCTCCTCTGGTCTTATTTTAACCCCTTGTGAACTGACCCAACATATGTGTGTGCCTGCATGTGTGTTCAGAGGGCACCCTAGGTCTTAGAGGCCTAATGCATTTGTCTTGTTTTGCGTTTCAGTGTTGCGGAAGAGGCTCGCAGCCATTTTCAATGCCTGTGTACTGTCAAAGAAATGTCTGCCAAACTGCACTCACCGGAACAAAAAGGTAACATGCGCCTTTCTCATGCTTCTTTTGTTTCATTTACACAAAGACCATGTTGTCATTCAAAAATTATTAGCAGTGAGCTTTTTAGATTTGCATGAATGTTAAAGAAATAGTTCAGCATTGAGCTTAAATGCTCATTCATCTCCTTGAAAGATGAGAAGATTAATAAGACTCTCATGGCTGTATGATAAATATCAAGCTGCAGCCAGGAGACAGTTAGCATAAATTAGCATGAAGACAGAAAGCAGCGTGGCTCTGCTCCAGCACCTTTAGAGCACTTTTAATCAACATATTATATCTCATTTTTTAATTAATGCAAATAATTGAATAACACAAAAAAAATAGTGTAGAGAAGCATCAGCTTTACTTTTTTAGGTTTAGTTGTCTGCAGCACTCCTTTTAAGATGGTTGTGATGTGTTTCTGGAGTGTTTCTGGTTTCTGGTAGACGGATTGGACAGACTATCTGTGTTTCCTTGCTACCAGTCTTTGTGCAAAGCATAAGTCTCTTGGCAAGAAAGCAAATAAGCATTTTTCCAACTCCTCATTAGACTTAGTTTGTCACAATTTCTTTGTTGCATTTTGTCTCATTTTTTTGTCATTTCGGTTCATTTGCAGTTAGTTTAATGTTTATTTGCTGTCTTTATTTCGTGTATCTTAGTTTTCTTTTCGACACATTTACGACCAGTGTTCGTGCTGCGCAAAAACAAATCCCAATTCAGGATAAAGCTGTAGCTTATTTACATGCTTTTCACTGATTCTGTGTTTCCTCCAACTATTTTATTTGTGCACATGGCCAATACACTAGCATTACTGGCACCTCCTATCAGAGCAGGAGGCTCAGAGTGGACCTATTCTGGCCTCGTTACCATTCAGATAGTTACCGCCCACATAAACAGAAATATGAGAGTTAAATCCCTGATCAGATTTAATTTTTATTTAGCTCTTAATAGATAGATAATAACAGGCTAAGTTGTTGTCGTATTGGGAAACATTAGTACATATGTGCTTATGCGCTCAATGTATTACTTAAGAAGTGTGGACATTAGGCTTTAATGCCACCACATCTGCTGCAGTTAAAATGCAGCAGCCCCAGAGGTCTGCCTCGTGCTGTCAAATGATACAGTTTGGGAGTTTGCTGGCATGATGCCTGGCAAAAATCTGGTTACACACATCAGAGCAGCGGGGAGGGGAAATGATGATTTATGCCAAGAAAAAGCAGCTTGCGTGAATCACACTGCACACGCGTCACAATTTAGGGCCTGATGCACTGAAAGCTCCTGAAATCGTCTGCGTATTCCTCCATAATATACAATACTATGGAGGATGAAGGCATCATTTATTAAGATGTTTAAACTTCCTTCATCAAGACTGAGCAAGAAACTGATTGAGGAATTGGTTTTCTTGACCATAAGAAAAAAAAACATATGGATTACAACGAAAGGTGCCTGAAATATCGAATGAAAAAGTTCATTGCTCTTACATAATGCCTTCTCTCTGTGCAGGAGCTATGGGTGTATATGATTAACATAGCATTCAGTGCTTTGGCAATACTCCACTTGACATACCTGGGCTCTGTGTTCAACTCCAGCGTGGATTACATGGAGGAGGAGGAGGTAAGAAAAGACTACCTTGATCTCCAGACGAAAATTCATGTTTTGCAGCAATAAAGTGAAGCCAAAGAAGTAGGATGCATGAAGAACATTTTAAAATAATAAAAAAACACTGTACTAAATCAGGCAAATACTATTCAAATGCTTTAGATATATTTTATATTGAGCCTGACACTCCAAAAGTTTAGCGGTTTTAAGTTTAACTTAAAGTGGACTTTTGACCTACTAGAGGCCACAGCATGTTAAGCAATGCATGGGCGACTATATTTGTACAACCTCTCATAAAATGTACAGTACACTATGTGACATATGAACATGTGAACTGCAGAGTAGGAATGTAACTCTAGCTGCGATATATATAGCAGCTGATGATGTACATGAGTTACAGTTTTGTCTGATGAGTGGTTTTTGGTCTAAACATGTTCAGAAAGTGTGAACAAATCAATGATGAAGCACATTTTCCGTGAAGACGTTCCTCCAAATGGCATAGATAATAACATATTTTGTCCCGCTGAGCTCACATAGTCCGTCCTGCCCCCTACAGGACGATATCACCCATCATACCATTCAGAAGTGGTCGGAGCTGAGCTGGACGAGCCACTGGGTCACGTTTGGATGCTGGATTTTGTACCGCCTCATTCTCTAATAATAAGAGACGGAGGGCGAGTGAAAGGAAGCAATAATGAGAGATGTAAAGCCGGTTCTCCACCTCTGCACTGTGACTTTCTCCTGCATCAGACCGAAGAGAACAGAATCAACCCGTGTACAACATTGAACCGACACGCAGCGTTCAGGTTGCGCCGCATGTTGGCCGGGTAATCTGTTCTTCTAACCTGCTGAGGACTAGTTTTGATATCCATGAAATGATAGCCCGCTCCTCCCCTTTCTTTTCTCCGTATCGCATCCTTATTATCTGAGCCGCAGTTGTCGAGCCCTCATGTAGTGACAGCAGTTACCGATGTCTCACTGTGAGTCACAATCATTACCTATCAGCATGGTGGCGACCGGCTGCTCCTTTACTCGGACACACGATAGAGCCCATTATCTAGGTTTCAGCATCGACCGCGGCAGATGTCCTCCAGATGTGATGTCCCCTCACCTCAAGTGTTCTACAATCGTAACTTTTAGATTTGAGTGATAACACTGGCGATGTTCTGTAGTCTTCTAGTAGTCTTCAAATCCCGTGAAATGACCAAAAACCAATAATGCAGTCTCTTATTGCTTTCTGATTTCCCCAGGCTTCCACCTTTTTCTGTAAATTCAGAAATCACGTCCTTTTAACATTAATAACTACTGCATTTGTGGCAACCTAATTTCAATTTCAGATCCTTCGTAGCAGACTATGCTTGTTTGGAGCGTCACATTATTTTTAGTTCTCATCTTTGCGTAAGATTTGTTACCAATAAGAAATTCATAGAACATCCCCAGACTTATCTATTACCAGAGCTTGTCTCTTGAGCATGTGTAAGAAAACAAAGAGTTTACTTTTGGATGAAAAGAGCACAGGTTATGGTTATGAGGCAGCAATTTTATTGTCACCAGTTATGATTTACCCTTTAGTGAATTTTAGATGGAGAAAATGAATCAGTAGGTCTACGAATTAATTTTTTTGTGGTGGAGTTTCCTAATGGTGTTTGTATTTTGTTTTGTGTTGCACTGATAATTTAAATTGAATGATTTGCCTTCGCTTAGAAATGGTCTTATTAGTATTTGAAATTCTCTTCGGTATCTTCAGAATTGAAAATAAAAGTTTAGAATCAGGGTATTACACATTTATGTATTACTGTAGAGGAAAAATGTTCAAACTTCTCTTTCATTTTCATATTACAGATTCAGAGTGAAATTATACGGTACACTATATTATATATCTATCCTTAAGTACAGATTTTTACTACACAGCTGCTTTTAATGATGCATTTATGTAATTACTGATTACCTGATGGAAGAACATGAGTGTCTGTATCAGATTATGATCACTTTCTGTCTGTATCTTTCTTAAATCTAGAACGGGAAGGCATTTGATTCTTGACTGAGACGTCGTGCTAGTTTAGAGCCTGAATGTTCGTTCATGCCCGAGAACAAGTGCTCAGTCTGTGCAGACCTAATACCAGTCAACCCAACAAGCATTTTAAATACTGTTCTGATATTTACTTTAGGTGAACGTTTTGTCCCTGTAAATGTGAAGGCACTGATACACCTGTGATATTTTTATAAAATTTTACATGAAACCTGGAATGCTGGTTTTGTTTATTTCCATGTCAACATTGCAAAGATGCTTGGATGTCGGGTAAAAATAGAAGTCAGTCTCACATGAACTGCTGTAAGAAATAGTTGTTTATTTGAGTCATTATTTACAAAAAGAATGATTATACTGTTGGACAGTTAGTCATGCTGGGAATGTGAGTTAGGGAAGGATTCTAAAAGGGTGTATTGGGTTTGTTTGTTTTTTTTTGCTCAAAGCAATTATCCGGTCTAACCTGGAGTCTCTTTCTGAGCATCCAATGAGGGGACAGTGTGGGAAAGGGGACAGCAAAAGGCTGAGAGGTGGGGGGGAAGGAACAACAGATGGTGATGGATGGAGATCGGGTTCACTTTCTGTCTCTGTGTGAGGTGAGCAGATTCTGAATTGCGAGGCCACACAACGTCACTGCAGTCTGTAGGCTCTGGGGGAAAAGTGCGGAGGGGAGGGGAGGGACGCTCAGCCCTGTCTGCCCCGAGGACCCCCATGTTTACGACGACAGGACCCCAGCAGCGTCTCCAAAGCCATCTTCACGAATGCCTGGAAGTTATTGCTTCTCTCCCTTCGGCTGTCCTGCGAGGGGATAAAAGACAGACAGATACCTTCACTGGGGACACAGCAATCCCAGCACTTCATATCCACACTGTGAGCCAGAAACAGGAGGCGTTCATTCTGAACATTTTTGTTTTTTTACATTAATATTATTGTCACAGATTTGGTTAAAATAACATTACAGTTCATATAAATGCTTACCTCCTTGCTTCTTGTTATCATCTCCTTTCTGATCACCTTTCTTCGGCTGCTCTTTAGGACTCTGAGGTTGCTGTGGAATAAATGCAAATGTAAATAAAAAAAATGAAACAGAAAAAATACAGTTTGAGAGAAGAAGATTAGGATATTGGACTAGTGTGATAGTGATTTTCCTACCTTGGTAGCTGACTTCTTGTCCGACTTATTACCTGAAAGTAGTGCAAATATTCAGATGGATGTCATACACATAGTTGTCCTTAATCAGTCATCTGTTCTTTACACCGAACATACAACTCCGAATAAATTAAATATTTTGTGGGAATTATTTTTTGTTGCTTGCCACTCACCTTTCGTTCCTGGCATTTTGGCTGTGCTCCAGAGGCAATGCTGGTTTCTGAGAATGCAGTGCCTAATGTGGTGTTCAACTCGGTCATTTATGGCCCGTGCTTGTGAATGGCTCTGTCACTGGGGCCCCTTCGAGAAAGAGCACCGTGAACAAGCAAAGAGCCCCGTCAGCTGAGCAGCATGCCCCACAGCCCTGCAGGTCTTTGCTGAGCCAGGCGAAACCTCAGAGCTGACCTTGTAATACTGCCATTGTGAACCCACTGGAACTGTGCGTTCACCTATTGTGCATGGTAAGAAAGCCTTCTCATCATGCTACAGGCGAGGGGTGTATTTTATCTGTCATTTTGGATTTTAACTTAACCATGATCTGGATAAAGGATCAGATCTCGATATAGCATAATATTGTGTCTTGAGAAAAACAAAAAGAAGATGCTATGACATATGATCACACTAAATTGGTCTTCAGCTTTGTAGGAGTGGACCGTTTCGGCAGGGATCATAAAGTGATGCTCAAATTTGCCATCCTTTGCATTCTTCATTGTGTGGACTAGGAGAGAAATATTGCTGATATTATTCAATTGATTATTTTTTTCTCCGCAGGGACCCTTGTGATCCCTAAAGACACCCGAGTGTGCATTTATCATGGCTGTTATCAGTTTGTGCTTGTGTGTATGGAGACAAATGTAAGCATAACAAAGGTACAATGCAGCAATAAATGCTGAATAGGGGCATTTCTACCCCATAAAACCATAATGCTGATCAGTTTCATTGTCTGCTGCACACTGTAATCTAATCAAAATGTGGTCATTGTGGATGTAGCATGACATGTAAACGCAGTGAATCATCATCCGGATTCATGCGGCTCCACATCAGTAAGTGGGCTGGTTACTGGGTCATGTGACCGGACAGGAAAGAAAGCAGCAGCGATGGAGAAAAGCTAAGGAAGGTGAGCCGTTTCCAAGTGTATTTCTCGGTGTTTCTTCGCTGTATTACCACAAGGATTGTCTTATAAGCTGTGTAAAACTACTAACTGATAGACTGTATAGCTTTGGAGGAGAGTGAACGGAAAACAGATTCTTTAAAGGCAGAATCGCAGATGATGTTGTGGCTAACTTGCTAATTGCTAGCTAGTGTTAGCTTTGCGGGTGTCATGAAGGCTCGTCTGTTTTTGGTGTTGCTGGATGTGCGCAGGCTAAAAAAATGCTCGAAACGTTCATTCTTGAGCCACAGTCTACTATTTCGGTGCATTCTGAGCATTATTTTGTGATGTCAAACTCACATTGCGAAGCATATCCAAAAATCTGTGGTGCCATTAGATTTTGCATCATCACCTGATTCAACGCCATGGATGGGAGGATGGGGGTGAGATGTCAGTTTTATCAGTTTAGCAGCTGTGTAGTTAAGATATATTCTCAGACACTGCATAAATGTAACGTGTTTTGGGTAAAATTGCTAGAAAAACTGAGCTGACTGTGGTGTGTTTTAACAGGAATCTGCCCTGGCAGTGGCTTCCTCTTTACCCAGAGTGCTTGTGGAATGGCAGCAGTTTGGCAGCAGGTTTTGGCAGTGGACGCAAGGTGAGACTCAGTCAGGCAGAAGAATCCAATAGTCTGCACTGATGAAGAAGCCATTCAGACGTGTAATTGTGTATGGATCATTTGTGAGTTATTGTGTGTGCTGTCACTTCTTTCCCTTCCCCAGGTACAATGCTTACCGCACGCCTACGTTCCCACAGTTCCGAACTCAGTACATCCGCCGACGCAGCCAGCTGCTCAGAGAGAACGCCAAGTGTGGCTTTGAGCCAGGGCTGCGCAGGCAGTACCTGAGGCTGCGCAGTCAGCTGCTGGCCCTGCGCTACGGGCCCCTGTCTGAGCAGAGCAGCTTCAGGGCCAGCAGTGTGCGCAGCTCCCGCACCACACTGGACCGCATGGAGGTCAGACCCAAAGAAACAGAAAGGACAGGGAAAGTAGGAGAGGGAGAATAGGAGGGGGGTCTGTACTAATTGGGAAAAGGAGATATAAAAATATCTTAGCGCTGGAAAGAAAATGTAGTATACAACATATGAGAGCCATCTGGAAGGCTAAACTTCCTTACTTGTAATCAGTTAGCAGCATAGCCAAGCAACACTTTGGTTGCCCGTTCATGTTAAGCTGAGCAGCTTGGTTGAAATGGCTGGCATTGCCCACGTATATGGGCAGTATCATTAATCTAAAAATGCATGGTAATTTCAACAAGTTTTCAATATTTACTGATGGTTATTTCATGATAATTTGTGGCCACAAGCTCTGCCTTCACTTGGACTCACTGCTATGAGGTTCTTTCTCCCCCTGCGGCTCCTCTGCCTCTCCCTCTCCTCTCTGGCAGGACTTTGAGGAGGACCCCCGTGCCCAAGGGGCTCGTGGTCATCGCCGCTCTGTCAGCAGAGGCTCCTACCAGCTACAGGCCCAGATGAACAGAGCCGTCTACGATGAGAGGTACTCAGACGAGTGCCAAAAAAGATCCAGCATCTTGTCTCATTGCCTTGAGCATTGAAATTGTTTATAATTTATTTCTCCTTAGAGCTGTTGCATTTTTAAGATTTACTGGCTGTAATTCTTGTTTGGTTCCACTGAGTAATGATCAGATCGCTTAATATTGAGCTGTCAGCTCTATGCAAAGCTTGTGAGGTGTGTTGTATTGATTTTATGCTTAACTGGTGGTTTTTACTTCTGACCACAGGCCTCCGGGCAGTTTGGTTCCCACCTCAGTGGCAGAGGCCAGTCGTGCCATGGCAGGAGATACAACGCTGAGTGAAAACTATGCTTTTGCTGGCATGCACCACATATTTGACCAGCATGTGGACTCTGCTGGTAAGCGGATAGTTTTGTATTCATGATAATCCATTTGTATACATTAAACATCACCATTAATTTCTCTCATTTTCTTGTTCTTTAAGTTCCGCGACTGCAGTTTGCAAATGATGACAAGCACCTCCTTGCTTGCTGCTCTCTGGACGGCACCCTGTCCATCATGACGCTGTCCCCGCCCCCTCCGAGTGTGAAGGTGACCCTGAAAGGTCACGGAGGTCCTGTCACAGACTTTGCATGGTCTTTGAGCAACGACATCATCGTGTCAACGTCACTGGATGGGACGCTGCGTATTTGGAACACGGAGGACGGTCGGTGCATCCGAGAGGTCAGAGACCCAGAATCCAGCGAGTTGCTCTGCTGCACCTTCCAGCCAATGAACAACAACCTTACTGTGGTGAGTCTCTTTGCAGGCGTACTATTATTTTTGCATGCTTGCTAATTCTCTAGTACCACAAGTATCAAGGGGCCTATATTCATTTACAGGTAACATAAAAAATGAAAAGGAAAAATGGTCATTGTTTGTAATTGTTTAGTATTTTTTAGGTTTTTAACAAAGGATTTTTCGTGTTCGTCTCTGTGAATTTCTTCAGCTATGTCATTTATGAGTGAAGATGCATCACTGTTCTTACAGCATTATACTTTTTATTTTTGATCAGATTTAAGAAAGCATTTTAAGCATTGTCTCTAACTACTGTCTACTTTTAGGTTACTAACAACAAAGTCCTGATTCAGGGGCAGGCAATTAATTTTTAATGCATAGCTGTATACATGACTGTAGGGCAGCCACATGAGTCTGTTCACAGGAGACTCAAATTTTCAACCTAATCAAAGGATATGACAGAATTTTGACATTTGAGAGGTCAATATTTCAATCCCAAATTACATGTTGCAGTTTGCATCTTTGCATAGTCTATAACAGATATTGAAGTTCTTTAATATTAACAAAGCTTATTTTATTTCACATATTTTTCTTCTTTTGTCAGTCAAATGTGCTGACAAAACTTTGCATGCAAAACCTCCAAATAGTAGTCTTTTACTACCCAATTCTGAATATCTACAGAACTGTAAATTATCGAACTGAATGTCAGCTTTAGTAGCTGAAGCCAAAATGGTAAATGTCTAACTTTAACATACCGTATTTTCACGACCAAAAGGCGCACTGTACCAAAAGGCGCAGTCTCAGTTATGTGTGCCATTACTGTATTTAACACACACATAAGGCGCACCTGATTATATGGCGAGGGTTTTATATACAATCCACGCCCACACTTCCCCCTTTAACGTTCTCATGGTGTCCTCTACTACGTCGGCCTTACAACAACAACACACACACAAGCATACAAGTGTGCGTATTTAAAAATAGAGCGGGAGCAAAACTGAGTTTGGTTGTGCTTTATTTAAGTATTGATTACAGAGTACTAACATTTTTTTAATCATCAATAGTCGTGGGCATGGTAAAACACACGGATTAAACAAACACAGAAGTGTGCGTATTTAAAAATAGAGCGGGAGCAAAACTGAGTTTGGTATTTACATTTTTTTTTACCGGTAATCGTCATCAATCAAACCCATGGAAGTCCTCATCCTCTGTTTCTGAATTGAACAGCTGCGCTAAACCTCCATCAAACATGCCAGGTTCACTTTCTTCACTGTCAGAGTCACTTTCCGTGCCGTGCGGCGCCTCGGAAATGATGCCGGCTTTTGCGAAAGCTCGAACAACAGTGCCAGCAGACACGTTAGCCCAAGCATCTACAATCCATTGGCAAATTGTGGCGTAACTCGCCCGGCGCTGCCTTCCACTCTTAGTGAAACTGTGGTCCCCATCGGTCATCCATCGCTCCCACGCCGCTCGCAGCCTTACTTTGAACGGCCGGTTCACACCGATGTCCAGCAGTTGGAGTTCCTTTGTCAGGCCTCCCGGAATGACAGCAAGCTCAGAGTTCATTTGCTTCACTTGTTTTTTCACATCGGCTGTGAGATGGGCACGCATAGAGTCACAGATCAACAGCGATGGTGATGCGTGGAAAAAACCACCTGGTCTACGTCCGCCTTACAACAACACACACAGGACGCACTGCACCATAGGGCGCGCCGCACAATTTGAAGAAAATCTAAGACTTTTATGTGCGCCTTATAGTCGTGAAAATACGGTAAGTAAAAGTTGTGCACAGCAGTGTCCATTTGCACCTCATTAAATCAAACACGAGCGCGATGGATTTGGTTTACACTTGTCAAATTGCAGCAGGAACAACACCACAACCAGTTCATTTTCCAGTCAGTATCTCTGCTGCTCTGTGGCAATAATGAAGGTCCTCACTCGTAGTTCTGTGTTCCAGGTGGGAAACAGCAAGCACCACCTGCAGGTGGTTAACATCTCCACTGGGAAGAAAGTGAAGGGGGGCTCCAGTAAGCTGACAGGCCGCGTGCTGTCTCTGTCCTTTGATGCTCCTGGGAGGATCCTTTGGGCTGGCGATGACAGAGGCAGCATCTTCTCTTTCCTCTTTGACATGGCCACAGGTACGCTCTTGTTTTCATTTGGAAGAGCGCAGCTTGTCCGCTGGCCATGTTATTACTTATGATCATTTATTTTCCTGAACAAAACGGCTGATGTGTCTCTGTCGGTCTCTGCTGGTTCTCCCCCCCCGCCCCCACCCCTCGCTAACCACAGGGAAGCTAACCAAAGCCAAGCGCCTGGTGGTGAGCGAAGGCAGCTCCATCTGCAGCATTTCTGCTCGGTCTTGGATTAGCAGAGAGGCCAGAGACCCCTCCCTGCTGGTCAACGCCTGTGTCAATAAGCTGCTGCTGTACAGGTCAGTCTGTAGCAGCAAGTCACTGTTTATTAATAGCCAGTTTTGACTCCACTGTGGAGATGGACTTTAAATCTACAGCAAGTTGACCTGTGATACCTGTGTGTGATGATGTATTAATATTGTTGCCTTGAATGATGCCACCTTCACATTGGCAGGGTGGTGGATAATGAAGGTACACTACAGCTGAAGAGAAGCTTCCCCATCCAGCACGGGTCGCAGCTCGTTCATAGCATCTTCTGCCCCCTCATGTCCTTTAGACAGGGGGCTTGTGTGGGTAAGAAATATTTGAGTGTTCCTGCTGTGGTCTCAGTGTTCCTGCTGTGATATTTGAATAGAAAATTAGACCACAGTTTATTGCATGCTGCAGGCTATCCAGTGTGAAAGAACACAGGTAAAAATAGCATGCTGCTGCTTTTGTGTAGCAATTATTCGGCTATTAAATAACCTACTTTACCAATACAGTAAGCTGCTAACATGACAGCTGCAATAAGAAAATGTAAAATAACAATGCTGTACCTCAGAGCTTGTCCTTACTTGACTTTTATCACCTGTCATTGTTTCCTAGCAATCAACTGCTCTGTTTTTTTAAGGTCCGTCGGTGTATAAATGATCAGCTTTGCATCTACAGTTTAAGGAATAACACCCTAACTAGACTGTGGTTGAAGTTTAAATGCTAAGTTTATTCATCATGGTGTGAAATGCAGTCTCACTGCTGTTATCTTTTTTTTGAAGTAACAAGAAAGGGACTCAGACAGCACAATAATTCACCAAGGCCAGTGCCCTGTTACAATTTTTAGAAAAGTAATCTGGATCTGCACCAAAATTTAAGTGGTTATGTTTCGCCTCTCCACCAACTTTCATAAAATTTACCCTGGTATTTTTCTCATAATCCTGTTTACAGACGAATGGCACCAATGACATTGCCCCGCCTTGGTGAGGAATAAGTCCCTAAATCTCAATGCAGAGTTGCAGAGACAACATACAAAGCAGTTGTGTGTTCAAATGAACAGGGCATGTTAATATAAAATGACGATAACATCGTAGCAGCATCTCCTCCCACTCTTTTTTTTCGATCTGAAAAATGTTTTGGTCCGTGACTCATAAGCCGTGATACAATCCGAACTGTGAAGTTTGTGATCTTTTGCTCACCTGTGGCTTAAAAACTGGCCTCCTACACTTTACCATTTCTATCTGTCTGACATGTACGTCAACAGTCATGAGAAAAAAAAACATTTAAATGTGTGGTTGTTGGATTCAAAACAGTGGACCGATCTTACTGTGAGTCCACTGATGGACAAAATAGAGCTTTGATTGCAAGAAATGGCCTGCGGCAGTGATTTCAGATGATGTCAGAAGTTTAGGTTTAAATTTTTATTGTTGTGACGCTGCTACAACGTAAAATCTACAAAACAGAAATGAGAATACATGAAATGACCCATCGTGCCCAGTGTGCATTTTAAGGTGCCTACATTATTATTACTGAGGAGAACAGGGAGGAACTTGTCAAAACTGGCCTCATATCTGCATTTCTAGAATTTTGCTATGTGCCAGAAAAACAGGATGTAATATACACATTAATAACTGTTCATTGAGGCTATGTAGAGACAGTATGAACTACGGAGATACTCATTTTCAGTCCAAAAGGAATCATTTTGTTGAGGCATTTATGAAATCTTCCTCGCAATTTCCCCTCACATTGAACTTGTTGTGCTTCTTTCTCTGCCACAGTGACCGGCAGTGAGGATACCTGTGTGTACTTCTTCGATGTGGAACGCAACACCAAGGCGATAGTGAACAAGTTACAGGGTCACGGCGGGCCCGTTTTGGACGTCAGCTTCAACTGTGACGAGAGCTTGCTGGCGTCCGCCGATTCCACCGGCATGGTCATCATCTGGAGGCGGGAGCAAAAGTGACTGGTCCACCAATAAAAAGCTTCCATCCATTGCATATAAACAGCCTGCTGCTCCTAAACCATCCAATAACGAGTCTGTAGATTTTCACTGGAATGTAACAGACTGCATCAAACTGTTCAATGTAATGATACTCGAGTGCAATCAGATAGATGCTGTGTAGGTGGTAGGGATGTCTTAGAAATTTATGGGGTGGGAGGTGGGCTGTGTGTGTGTGTGTGTCGGTACTCCTACAGCTGCAGCTGAGAGATTGTTTTTCAGTAAAGAAAGAAGGAAAAAGCACTACTACCATGCATGTGTCATGGCTTACCTCCAACTTGTGTGGATACGACTGAATTCATGTGAAGAGTGCGACATAATCTTCCAGAAAAAAAGCAACACTTTGCATCACACTGACAGTCCCTCTGGCATAGATCTAGTTCACTATTTATGTAACTGTTATTCAAGCAGTGTAATCAAGTGTAGTAAAACAGCCTTATTTGCTTTCCGTTGCCTGTTTGCATTTGAGACCATGTGCATGAAAATGAAATCGAATCAGTCAGTAGGCATATCAAATCAATCATCACAAAAGATAAAAATGTGTTTTTAAGTATGTGTTTGTACTTATCTCTTTGTGTGTGAGTGTGTGTATGTGTGTGTACTCCATTCGAGCTGGTTGCAGATTCATATAATTTATTTAACACACATGCACAATAAATTCCTGTAATTGTCAGCTGTCTTTGTTTCTCTCCTTCACAAAATTTGTTTGACACAGTTTAAAAATGGAAATACTAATGTCAGGAGAGCTGGAAGTAGTGGGGTGGTCAAACCTACAGTGTAGGAGCGTATTAGTCATTGTGTGGGTCTTCAAATCTACACAGGATTCCCCCTACATCAGTGATTCAGTGGTGTGTAAATAAAATGTGTTTGGAGCTGGGCTGTATATATATAAATTACAGTGTTAGAAATTGTTGCCTATTTTCTTGGTTATGGTCTTAAAGGATTAAACATTCAATAATATTCAGCATTTTATGGCTTAAAGCTGAGGCAAAGAAAATCGTCTGTGTGACCATCAGCCATTACAATATCAGCTTACTAGTCAGTCCGACATTATTGGTTTTAATTAAAGCGGTTTGAAATTTTGTGACTGTATGGTCCTCAACGGATGGTGTTGGTTTATATACCTTTCAGTGCTGCCATGAGGTAGTCATTTGGGGTTTTCAATTACATATCCTGACAGATAAATTACTGGGGAATTTGCTACAGGAATGTAAGATTCCTATTGTATAAATTAAACAACTTCGATGATCACCTTCCCTCACTCTATTTATTTGACTCCCACTAACCTCATTTCCACTTGTTTTCTTATAATTTCCAACTGTTAGCATTCTAATACATTAGAATGCTAAATGCTATACGAGCTTCTGAATATTATCACTTTGTCCATGTTAGCATGCTGACATTTAATCCGAAGGACTGCTGAGTAGATTTATTGGATAATTTCTGGTATGTATCTCCAGTCGATATGTCCTCACATGATCCGTCAGCATCATAATATCTGATTCTGTCAGCCAAAAAGGCCAATTCATAAACTATCATTTAGATCAGAGCAACCTTTTCACGGCTGGTATTGACTTGTAAGTCCAGTGGTCTTTGTGTGGACATGATCAAGAACATTTGAAACAGAAATGATTTTTTTTCTATTTGAATGATTCTTAGATGCTCACGAGGTAAAATTATCAAGTACTTCGCAGTAAAAATGCCATCATTTTTAAGAAACCCATTATTTTGTTTGACAAAGCTGGTGACCCTTTGGAGTTTTCTTGGGACCACTGAATGGGAAACCACACTAACATACCCAAGCCCCTACTCCTCCTGTGGAAGTTTTCTATCTCTTGGATCCAGATGAACTGCAGTACGAACACGATATGCTACATTAGTGTTGCATTGCCAACACGTTTCCTGTATGAATGTGTGAATTCTGACAGGACAATGCAACAAGGCCTATGCAGCACAGTGCGTCTTCAGAACGTACAGTGGGCGAGGGTGAGTTTTCACAAATGAGTAAGACGGCCTTTGTTGTGGTGTATCTTGCAGGGAAGTGGGAAGAAACACTAAAAATAATCATCCAGATGAATCTTTAAGCATCAGTTCTGGGGAGACGGAGAAGCACAACCTGTTACACCTGGACTATTTGGAGGATGCTCATGCAGTTGATGCTCCTCACTATGGAAACATCTCTTCTGTGGGCCAAAGTCCGAGCGCACAAATATAGACAATGGAAATTATCTCCCATTCAAATTCAAAATGAAAGCTGATTGTTTATCGAGAGATTACACAATCACACAATGGCTGGATTTCAATCAGGCTCTAATTAAGACAGAAAAATATTATTTTCGCCCACACTTTGCATTTTACTTCATAATGTCAGAGACATATTTAAACAGCATGGCTGGTTGCATAAGGTTGGCTGTACATGTGAAATCTGAATCATTTGCTCTCATATTAAAGAGAGAGAGATTCAGCACATTAAGAAGTTTTTATGTTCTGTGTCACGCAGAGGAGTTAAAACATTAAACATGCTTTTCGGATTGTAAGATATTATCATTAGTATGGAATTAGTCTGAATTAATGACGTGTTATTCTTGTCCTTTGACAGACTATTCCTCAGTTCACACGACGTTCTCTGTATTAAATGTTTTGTTTCAAGGTTTGCCATAGTGGTCACACATCAAAAGTCCTGCTGTTGATGATCAATATGAAATACACGTTTTATATGTTTATAAGGAATGGAGTCCTCTCACTCTTTTGTCCTCCTTGTATGTTTTATGACACATTTACTAATATACTTTACCTGTATATTTCTGTGTTCTTTTAACTTATACTTCTATTCCACTGCAGTTCAGCAGCAAATATTGTTCTTTCTACTACAGTACATTTAGTTGAAAACTAGTTATTGTGCAGATTTAGTTTTGAACATATGTTATTCTGGATTATGCCATTTTATGCTGTTTAAAGTATGCTCGGATGATAATACTTTGGGACTTAAGTAAAATCCAAACGGATGTCTTTTCCTTGTAACAGAGTATTTGATATTAGTACTTCTAGCATTTCAATTATCTTACTATATATCTACATAACTTTAAGGAAGACGATGTAACATTTGAAAGAAGAAATGACACTATTTTCTTCTTGCAAATTAAAAGTTAATGAGAGTTAAAATACAGATTCCTGAAGTCAAACTGTAGTTATGGTAACTTGTGTTAGCTCATACAGTATTCGAATTCTTATGATGGACACTGCTGTATACCAGACATTGCTTAGTCAGTCTGTTGACTTTGTGACTCTCCTCTAATTGTAAGTGTGACACTATGTTTATCATCATCCTGTATTTTAGTTTGTAGCCACACTGGCTGCTGCAGAACTAAAGCTACTAAATCTCATTGTAGGTTTTAGTACAGCATTTTTTCATTATATTAGACCCAAAGTTTAAGAAACATACTTGTTGGATCCAGACACATTTTTTGTTCCCACATACTTGTCCAATTTCTGTCTTGTATAACAATTCTAGTTCATCGAAATCTCCTCAGTATTTTTGTGCGTATTTAGACACCTGTCTCCACCGATTTGAAATGTTGCCACGAGAGAAAGAAATCACAAATCCTTTAGAGTCTACAGTGATTGCTGGTCAGTGCTCAGTGGAGAGGAAAGAGTCAAGTTGACTTTTTCATTTCAGGCACTGAAGTGTACAAAGATAGACGGATGTGGTGAAAATTCAGATTTTTTTTTTGTATATGTTCAGGAACGGCAATGCATACAGGATGTAATTTGTGCTGTCAAGTGGAATTTGCTCTCCACAGAGATCCAAACAGTGTCACTATCCAGGCAGGTCATAAGTCAGAGTGCATCAAAAGTAGAGTCTTTATTGATGAGTGGGCAAAAGAACCACCTCAGTTAAACTGTACAGTTACAGAATATCATCTCGCGAAGGAGTGCCAGACGTAAAAATTATGGACCTCTGTTCACTTTTCATTTTCCATATCAACATCTGTACAAGTTGTAATCCCCAGTCTTGAATCTATGAAATGCAGTGGAATGCATGCTAGTACGGTATGCTGTGCAAGTGTCCACATTTAGAAAATTGACTGCACAAAGATACCTATGCCTAACATACTGTAGGTCAGACATTTGCATTACATGAATCTTAATTTGGAGAGCTCGCTCAGTGTAGTCTAAGCCGGTTTCCATACACCACACACTGGGGTTGTATCCAGCCATGAGGATGTTAACATACTGTGATCCAGACACTCAAATGGTAACATTTCTGCTGAGGGGAAATATACGTAAGAGGGCCTGGTAACATTCATGTTTCCTTCGCATTAAGTGCCACTTCATTTTCACATTTTTTTTCCTGTTGAGAGCATAACAGTACTTCAAAACATTCCCAAGATCATCATTTGCAAATAAATGTACATTTGCTAATGATTTTTTAACATGACGTAATATACATCATTATTCAAGTCATTAAATCCTACGGTCTGTTCGCAAAATACAAGTGTTGTTTTCTAATTATTCTATCTCCCTTTTCATTATCCGTCTGTATTTCACATTTCCTTGTACATTAGCATTAAAAAAAATCTGACTACAATTTCAGTTGCAGTAATCCATTTAAAGGACAAATTCCCATATTTTGATTGCTCAATTTTGCATGATTTTGAGACCACAAGATGAGGCTGCTTTCATATTGACTCAGTGTTACTGAAACCTATTTTATTATCATTATTTCTGTAGTTCTCTCGCTGCCTCCCTCCCCTCTTCTCTCTCTCACGCACACATACACAAAAATGCTATATAAAAACACACAAGCAGGAATATACATTCCTGTACAGTCTATACAATATGAAATCAAGTCATATTTCAAAATAGTGTCATCTGCTTAACATGTATTGTTTACAAATAAAGGAAAACAGGCAATTTTTTTTATGATACAAAGAAACCTGACACGCCCTAAATCAAGTCCAAAAAATCAAGCATGTTAGGGGCTTCTGGGTTCACAACAGCTATTTAAATGTATCCAAGGTTATTGGGTCCACTTGATATTCTGCAGTCTCCTTTGAATTACATGAAAAGGCGTCCAGGGTGGTCTATCAATCCATTCAGACCCTTTGAGTTCCTTGATGTGTTTCAGAGTTAGTAACGCTCTGATCAACACTTTCTATTCACAGTCCACGGCACATTTCTTCAAGGATTTCAACCCCTCTCTGTGTCTGTTTTGTGCCTCATGTGACACAGATACTAATTCTCAGCTGAAAGCTCTGGGGCGTGTCCCTCTGAAATAAGGCAACGTTATTTTAAAATGGCATCTGTCACACTTAGATGGAGTGGTGATTGTTGTGATCTTTTCCTATTTATCAATCATACAGTACATCATCAGAAATACAAACCATTAAAGTGTTTTCTGGGCTTTTCTGTCGCCCTGTTCAAACCTTTGCAACTGACACATTTATTCAAATATCAACATTCTTCATACGACAGCACTGTGCCTGCATTTGTTAGCAAAAATTAGATTTTGTTGTGAAACACAACAAAACAGACACTGACACTTAACCAAGGTGCATTACAATACTTCTTTTCTCCCTTTAAAACCCTAAACATTCCCCTCATTCAGCTCACTTCTTCTCACATAATGCAGTAGGCCTCATCCTGGGGCAGGTGTTGTTTAGTCCTCCAGTATGTGGGCAGGTGAGCTCTCAGCACTTTCCTCAGGTCCTCGTTGAGCAGGAGACAGAAGATGGGGTTGACTCCGGCCTGGGCGAAGCTCATCCACACCGTGATGGAAAGGTACCTGTGTGGGATGGTGCAGGACTTGACGAAGACCCTCCAGAAGCATGCCACGATGTACGGCGCCCAGAGGACCAGGAAGAGCAGGGTGATGGTGTAGAACATCCTGCCCAGCCTCCTCTCTGACCGAACCTCTTCCATCCCCAGCAGCCGCCGGTGCTGATTGTGTAAATTTTGCCTGATGCCCAGCAGAGTGGGTGGCATGGGACCACGACCGAACCCTGCGATCCAGTTAGCTGCAGCTTGACCTGTGGCCCCAGGACCGTGGAAGGTCCAGTTCTGGCTGATAGCTGGCACCAGCTGGACGGGTTTCATCTTGCGGTGCCTGTACTCAAACAGCAGCAGCTTGGCGTAGAAACCATGAGTGGCTAAAACCACCACAGCCAGCATGAGCATGAAACCCAGCGTGTCGTTGGTCTTCAGGTAGCGGTGTTCAAAAATGCACTGATCCTCATCACGGATGAACTTATAAGTCCCCACATCAAAGACAGGTGGGAACGCCATGGCGACTGCTAGAGTCCACACCATGCAAATGATGGCGGCGCAGGTCCAGATGGTCATGCGTTTGGCGTAGAATCGGTGGTGGGCGATGGCAAGGTAGCGGGTGACGGCCACGCAAAAGAGCATGAAGGCAGCATGAAAACAAAACAGCACAGCCATAAAAGCCACAACTTTACAACTCAACGGACTGTAAGTCCAGGCCGAGCTATTGTGGACGGAAACCAGCACAAAGGGGAAGCAGGCAGCAGAGCGAACTGCATCGGCCAGGCACAGGTCCAGGAGAAAGAAATAGGGAGCTTTGTGAAGTGTCCTGTCTCGCAGGACCAGCAGAGAGACCAAGAGGTTGCCTACCAGGCTGACACAGATGATCAACCCCAAGAAGACCAGCTTAAAGTAGGCAGACACATCTGTGGCAGAGATTCCTCCACTGTTGCTGCTGCTATCACTGCTGCTGCTGCTGCTGCCGCCTCTTGCCAGTCCACTCTGTGAAGCCAGCACAGCCAGCAAACTGCCAGGGCCATCGATGGCAAAGCTCTGGTTAGCCATTCTATCACCTTCCGCAAGAGCCTGCCCGGTTTGGGCCCTTTAAAAACAGTACTGATCCTCCTACAGCCGTCGTCTCCCACGGCTCTCTCGTCTTTACAAGGAGAGGCCGTAAGGGTCTTTTCTACAGGACATAATCATCTTTCCTCTTTGTCCACAACCTCCCCACCTGTGAACAGAGACACACATTTTGAAGGATGATAATCAAAATGTCTGACCTGCCTGTTAGATCTGATATTGATCCACGAAATGGAGACAACAGCTGAGATGTTACCATCATGGACGTAGAGGTAATGTGTTTGGGCAACACGGTGGAAATCTCTGCCTTCCTGTTTTTCTAAGGCTGGGATCAGATCAGCAGCTCTACAGCATGCCAGCTCCTTGGCTCTCTCAGTAATTACCTTGCCCGTTGCTAAGATACAACAGCTCACATACTTTGTGCAAGTGTGGGTGTTTGAGTGAATGCATGGGGGTGTACAGGGGGATGGAGCAGACACAGTACAACCAACACTGGGCATGTCCAACAAACAGAGATGTTGTAAATGAGCAAAGGACATTTTATGCCTTCTCTCTGCTGCTCTGTGCATATATGTGTGTGTGTGTGCAGCCAGAGAGCAAAGGGTGTAATCTGGAGCTACCATTCATAGCACACAGCAAATATGAGAATATAATGGCAGAGCAGGCAGCCATTTGGTTTTTACTGTAGGCCTGATGTGTGAAATGTGGTATTTCACTCAACAGGAGGAGAAAATACTGCTGTGATCACGACAGTCAGGCCTCCGTGTTGAAAAAAAAAGGAGGCTCGAATCAGCCTCGATGTGAAAATTCGAGCACATAAACCAAATTCAAGACTCATTTATGGGCAGGAGATGACAACAACACACAGTCGTGCCCGTCTGGGTGGGCCTTGTCTATGTAGGCCATGAAACACAATATGATTTGCTGTGACTGTAAGCTTGTGGTGTGTTATTTTTTTTTCTCTCTCTACCAAACATAACAGCCCTCTGCCACCTTGACAAATATCATTTCACCTGATTAAATGGCTGCCATGTCAGCTAGGCCTGAAACACAGGGTGGAGTGGGGGGAAAAACAGATGAACAGGTGTCAAAATCACCTCTGCTGTGTTTTTGTGTATATATGTGTGTGTGTGTGCGTGTGTGTGAGAGAGATGGAGATAGAGAGAGATGATGATAACCTACCTTTCATCCCCTCATTTTTTTGGGATCTGATCTTCCCTCTCACGGTAAAAACAAAAAAAGGATCCCAGTCGCTTTGTTTCACTGTTTGTCAGATCGAGAGAAAAACACATAATAAAGCCTCATGCTCTTGCCGTGCTCTCAAACAACACCTGTTATGCATAAATCCATCGCGAGGAAAATCGAATTGAGCAACATAATAAACATAAGACGGCAGAGGCTATCTAATAATCAACAGCTGATCAAACAATCCAGGACGAGAACTCTGCCACATTTAAGAGATATGTATGAGAAAATATCCACCGCCACCCTTTTTCTCCTCTCTCTCTCGCTCTCTCTCTTACAGTTTCACAGAGATGTTCGTTTGGTCTGAATATCATCCGAGAAAACAGATTTTATGTTGCATCACGTCGAAGATGGGCTTCCAGCAGGCGAGAAACACACGCGATAAAAAACATATCTTGTTCTATTCATATATCCAAATGATGTCAGATTTTCAATGCTTATAATAACCCACCCACAAACGTTAGAGAGGAAAAAAAAATCGCGCATCCCCTAAATGAATCGTCTTGGCATGTATATTGGCTAGGGGCAGCAGGACAATTAGTCCACACAGACAACAGCCTCGATACGTCTCTTTTTTCCATCTTTCAGTCACAAAAAAAAGCGATGTATTTACCCTGAACTGTTAATATGCAGTCTTTGTTTTGCTGTCCAGCGAAGGTGGACTACATCTTAAATGGTCCACAATAAAAGCCTCCATGACAGAACAGATGCATTTTTTGCTGTTTTTGATATATATATATTTGGTCAAATCCAGCGATGCCACACAGGACTTCACATCGTAGACGCTGTCGAAATCACGATTTACAAAGAAGGGAAAAAAGAGGAGGAAAAAAAACAGCACGGCTGGATTAGGCGAATTATTCCTGAATAATCCCAATTATGGCTGCTTGCAAGGAGGCAGCTCGCACATTCGTCGGAAACCGTCGGTTTTATTCGGAGAGAGAGAGAGCGAGGGAGGAGGGAGGGAGGAAGGAGGAGGGAGGCGGACCTGTGCAGTATTTGTGGGCCACAACCTGAAACTACATGTTTTATTCTAACCATCACGTATGACGCGCTTTTTTTTTCTCCGGTGTGGACACAGATAGCAGCTCAGGCCGTCAACACACCGTCCTCCATCGGTCTCACCCCTGATTGGACTCACCGTACCCGGGATGACACACACAGGCCGGACAGGGCCGCAGCAAAGCATTCTGGGTCCTGTGGAAGTCAGGCCATAGTTAATGCACTTTACAGCATATGGTAGTCAAGTGACCATCATTTGTAATATGTGCCTCCCTTTGTGGTACTTTTTTTTATTTAAGTTATATATGAAACCAAACCATGGAACAATGTTGATTCATTTTGAAATTATACATAATTTGAAAATCAATGTATTATTTGCACAACATTTATACCTAACTAAACAAATTCATGGGCTCATTTAAAGACACCACAGTACACTTTTTCCACTATAAAAATAAATGATAAATGTGAAATGTTGAAAATGGGCATCTTCCCACATCTCTATTTTGATCAATTCAACCCATAGACTGTATAATTCTAATAATTATACAGTCTATGGTTCAGCCCTGTTCCTCATGCATAAGAGTGACTTTATATTCACATTTTGATGCTGTCCTGACTAACTGCCAAAATGGCTACATATAGACATTATTTTTGCATAAAATTTATTTTAAAAAATGCTAAATCAAAAGAGATGTTTACCCTATATTAGCCTGGAATTCAAGCTAGGAAGCTATTGTAGCATAATATTAGTAGCTTAACATCAAGTCAGCTAGCTAGCCAGTAAACAGACAAAAGTACATTTTTACTGCTGGTTGGCTTTTGTGTTATTGTATTAGATGAAAATGTACATAATATATCAGAAATGTAACACTAGCAGTCCTACAGTGCTTTATATACATCATTCATCTCAGTTATGTATGCATAAAATTAACTTTAATTCAGATTTCAATCATGCTCAGACGTTAACTCAACTAAATGTTAGAAAACACATATAGTATCTTTAATTTTAAACAGTTTGTTTATTGACAATTAATTTACAGTTGAGAGGACTATGACAAATCTTTATTATTTTTGATAATTAGCTAGTGCTACAGCAAGCCAATACAGTATTTTTAGTTTAACCTACAGAGAGCTGGTTAAGATTTTTAGCGAGGTTTTACTGTTGAAAGTCCTTCAACACTGTTACTTCAGCCTTAGATTAACTTTATTTTCAAATGTTGATGTTGTTCTGACTTTACCTGAAACACAAATATATAAATTGAATAATTATTTTAATAATAATTAATATATGATTAATATTATTGTGTTTTCAACTCAATTGTAAAGTATTGCCTGTTAATTTACAACTGAGGGGCAAAGGACAAAAGATATTAATATAACTTAAATTCATGACTTCATGACAAAATAGCAAGAATGTTTAGTTGACAGTAGCCAAGAATTCAAGATGGTTAATGTAGTATACTGTTTTTAGTTTAATCTTAAGTCAGCTGGTAATATGCACAGCTTAAAATAAAGTAGCAACTTAGTTAGCTTGTGCTACAAACGCTAACATAGTATAATGTTATCTTAAAATAAAGTAGTAATTTAGTTAATTAGCCGGTGGTACAGCAAGCTAATATAGAATAATGCTATTAGCTTAAAGTAGTAACTTAGTTAGTTAGGCTGTGTCCGAAATGGCATACTAACGTACTACTCATACTAAATGTGACGTCAAAATAAGTATGTAGTGTGTTCACATTAGATAGTGTGAAAAGATTGAGTACGCGAGAAATACCCGGATGTATACTATTTCCGGAAAAATTTTAAGTATGCGCGGTGACCACACTAGTCATACTCAACCGCCCCATAATGCTTTGCGAGCTACCCACCGAAATGGAAGCCTCCGCGGGATCTGTGGCCGGACCGGGGCGATTTTTATTTTATTTGATGTGGTTAAGTAGTCATCCTAATCACCCCACAGATTTGAGAAATAGGCATTTTCTGACCAACGTTTTAAATTTGTCAGACGCCTCACAACGTGCTACTGAATGCTAGCAGCTAGTTGCAGCAGCTCGCTTTGCATACAGAACAAGTAGCAGCTACCTCCAGTAGCCTGCTGCTACAACCGAAACGATTCGCATAATCTGGTTAATAACTGCATGAGGAGTGCCGGCTTGAAATTGCCACATTAATTATGCGACTGTTTGTTAGCGTAAAATCGACCTGAAGCCAGCATTCAGCCGAGATATTTGATAGCCGTACTTCTGGGTTTTGTCGTGGGAGGTCTGAAATGCATTATGGGAAACGGAGTAGTATACTACAGTGTGAACGGTCGGCATTCTAATCATACTTATAGTACGTAGTATACAGTATATACTCATTGAGAATGTAGTATGTAGTACGTTAGTATGCGATTTCGGACACAGCCTTAGTGTTACAGCAAGCTTATATAGCATGATGTTACTAGTTTAAAATAAAGTAGCAACTTAGTTAACCAGTCCAACAGTAAGTTAATATAGCATAATGGTATCAGCTTAACATATAGTCGTTACTTTGTTAGTCAGCTAGTCTGACAGTAAATTAATATAGTATAACATTATTAGCTTAAAATATGCTAGTAACTTTGTTAGGAAGTGCTACAGCATGCTAATATAGCATAATTTTATTAGCAATTTAGCTGGTAAGCTCTAAAATCAGCTAGCTAAACTTTTAAACAGATAAAAATACATTTTTTTGATTTCTAGCTAAGTTTAATGTTACTGTATTGAATGATAGTGTACATAATTTGTCAGAAACCTTACATTAGCATGGCTAGAGTGTTGAAAATCATTGCTGTCTATGGGGAGCATCTTCTCTCTTGTTCAAACTAATGAACCATTAAAGAACTCGGTAAAGAAATGTTTGTGCAGTATATTCTAAACCTGTTCCTTTTAGTTTTTCTTTACACCAGCAAAACTATTTCAGTAAGTTACTAATTTAAAGATTAGTAAGCTTCTATCAGAAATCTAACCCTAGCAATTCTAGAGTATCATATCAGTGAGGGTGTTTTATCTTATTAAACGTCCTACTTATATATTTTCAGCTCTTTGACACTTGACACTGTGGTTACTGCTGCAGTCTTCTATGCAGTAGTCTGTTGGGGATGTGGAAGCACAGACGGGAACGGAATGAAACTAAATAAACTGGTCAGGGGGCCAACTTTGTCCTGGACTGCCCTTTGGACTCCATCGTGGAGGTGGGCGAGAGGAGGATGTTTTCCAAGCACACATCCATCACGGACAACACCTCTTATCCTCTGCATGAGACTGTGGGGACTATAAGCAGCTCCTTTAGCAAAAGGCCGCTATATCCGCAATGCAAGAAGGAATGTTACCACAGGTCCTTTGTTTCCTGTGCAGTCCTTTGTTCCCTGTGCAGTCCGACTGTTTAACATGTCCATGTTAACACGTCTTTTCTCTTCACAGCCTTTCAGGTGCAACGATCTGCATCATGTAATGCTGATTTTTTTCCCTCTTTTTTGGCTCTTTCAGTGCTACTTTCCAAACAGTGTTGTTTTTTTAGCTCTTCTTGTGCAACTACATTGTTTATCCTGTAGCCCCTCTAAGTCAATAACATCTCCTAATCACAGTTTTTTTGTTTTCTGGCCACAGCTCCTCCAGTTTGCAACAGTATCATCGAACACTGTTTTTCTTCTCATTATAGCTCTTCCAGTGCTACACCATTTCTTAACACAAATTTCTTCTCCCGATAGCAAATAATCAAAGTTTCCTCCTACTTAACCCAACAACAAAATGGAAAATAGTGTTCTCTCTTCACAGCTCTTGAAGATCCATTGAAAGAATATCACACTGTTCTCTTTTCTGGAACAACATCATGTTTGTTGTCTATTCTCCTAATAATGTTTTTGACTACAGTTACAAAAATGCGGGTACATAATCCTCCATGCCATATCTGTACATATGTAAACTCACCATGCCATATCAGTAAGAATATATTTGTAAATTTACCATGTCATACATAAACAAATACATATGTAAATTCGCAATGTCATACATGAACAAATCCGTATGTAAATTCACAATGTCATACATAAACATATTCCCATATGTAAATTCTCTGTCATATATAAACATATCCATATGTAAATTCACGATGTCACATATAACCATATCCACATGTAAATTCACTATGTCATATTGTGACGTGGCCTGCACAGTGGAGTAGTGGTTAGCATTTTCGCCTTGCAGCAAGAAGATCCCCGGTTCAAATCCTAGGGTGGGCCTGGGATCTTTCTGCATGGAGTTTGCATGTTCTCCCTGTGCATGCATGGGTTTTCTCTGGGCACTCCCACAGTCCAAAAATATGCAGAGGTTAATTGATCACTCTAAATTGCTCGTGAGTGTGATTGTTTGTCTGTATATGTAGGCCCTGCGACAGACTGGCGACCTGTCCAGGGTGTCCCCTGCCTTCGCCCGAGTCAGCTGGGATAGGCTCCAGCACCCCCGCGACCCTAGTGAGGATAATGCGGTGTATAGAGAATGGATGGATATTGTGATGACCCTCCACCTGGACACCAGGTGTCTTCCCAGAGCTGAGTTAGGGTCATCAGCTGATTGGGCCACACCTGGGATAAAGTGGCTCAGCTATTTAAACCTCCCTCACAACAGTCAAGGGGGTTCTCTCTGACAGGAGCTGTGGCCTGTGGGAGCTCCAGCTGCATGGTTTTGAGTGTTTGGTTGCTATCAGCATTGCATATTTGTGGTGGTTTTGCATGACAATAAACCTTTTAGTCACCACACTGTTGTTATCTCCCTGTTTTGATGCAGCTTCGGAGCCAAGTTGTAACAATATATAAACATATCCATATGTAAATTCACTATGTCATACACACACACACACACACACACATACATATATGTATAGTGTATAGAAGGATATATATATAGCCTTAGTGTACTTTTGTAATTCTTGTCCTGCTTATTTCATGCCTTTTTTGTATCCAGCTGCTCTAACATGGGAATTTCTTAGGCGAGGGATCAATAAAATTTTTATGTAATTTTCACAAATTAAAGAAAAAGGTTTTGTTATTTTTTGTTCTAATGAACTAATGAATAACCCTCTATGTTGGGGTAGCGTTTCTTATCCCAGTTAAATCTAAATGTAGAATGCAATATTTTATTAAAATCAATCCAGTCTTTTCAGCACAAAGGACTCAGTACTTGTTGTTTCAACACACAGCATCTCTACAGCAGAATGGATGTCATGAAACAACCAATTATGCACTATACTGGAAATGATAATGGACAGATGGTGGGGCCATAGACCAGAAATCACAAGTCGCTAGTGAGTCACACATTTGTGACACAGAGAGTTATTGAGGTTGTCGATGCTGGTTGGTGGACTGCAGTCTCTTCACTCTTCCTTAATGGCTTGGAAAAGTTGGCGGATATTTCAGGAGGTAATAAATGGTGCAGTTCTGGACAATTAAATGCCTGACTTCAGCCCTACCTGACATGGCAGCACCCACCATGCAAACAGCCTGTTCTCACCTTTCTCTAGTCATCTGTGACACTGCATCATTTAAATAAAGCTGCATTTTAAAGTGGTCGTTTGAAGTCACTGGTCAAAAGTAGCGTCTGCGTACTGTCATACTATCTGATCACTGTCTTTTAAAGTCACACTGACTATGCTGTGGATTAACTCAGCAGTTGAGAATTTATCTCCAGTTGAATAGCTCGAAAAGGTTTTGTGCACAAAATGAATGTAACAATTTTCTAACCATAACAACAGAAATGGCATTTTGAACTTACTCTCTAAGACACTAAAGAATACTATTTGAATTAGACTATAAATTTGAGGAGACTATGCATGACTATACAGTGGGTACGGAAAGTATTCAGACTCCTTGAAATGTTTCACTCTCTGTCTCATTGCAGCCATTTGCCAAAATCAAAAAAGTTCCTTTTATTTCTCATTAATGTACACTCAGCACCCCATCTTGAGAGAAAAAAACAGAAATGTAGAATTTTTTTGCAAATTTATTAAAAAAGAAAAACTGAAATATCACATGGTCAGAAGTATTCAGACCCTTTGCAGCAACATTCATATTTAACTCACATGCTGTCCATTTCTTCTGATCCTCCTCGAGATGGTTCTGCTTCTTTATTGGAGTCCAGCTGTGTTTAATTAAACTGATTGGACTTGATTAGGAAAGGCACACACCTGTCTATATAAGACCTTACAGCTCACAGTGCATGTCAGAGCAAATGAGAATCATGAGGTGGAAGGAACTGCCCAAGGAGCTCAGAGACAGAATTGTGGCAAGGCACAGATCTGGCCAAGGTTACAAAAGAATTTCTGCAGCACTCAAGGTTCCTAAAAGCACAGTGGCCTCCATAATCCTCAAATGGAAGAAGTTTGGGACGACCACAACTCTTCCTGGACCTGGCTGTCCAGCCAAACTGAGCAATGGTGGGAGAAGAGCCTTGGTGAGAGAGGTAAAGAAGAACCCAAAGATCGCTGTGGCTGAGCTCCAGAGATGCAGTCAGGAGATAGGAGAAAGTTCCACAAAGTCAACTATCACTGCAGCCTTCCACCAGTCGGGGCTTTATGGCAGAGTGGCCCGACGGAAGCCTCTCCTCAGTGCAAGACACATGAAAGCCCCCATAGAGTTTGCCAAAAAACACATGAAGGACTCCCAGACTATGAGAAACAAGATTCTCTGGTCTGATGAGACCAAGATTGAACTTTTTGGTGTTAATTCTAGGCGGTGGTGTGGAGAAAACCAGGCACTGCTCATCACCTGCCCAATACAATCCCTACAGTGAAACATGGTGGTGGGAGCATCATGTTGTGGGGGTGTTTTTCAGCTGCAGGGACAGGACGACTGGTTGCAATTGAAGGAAGGATGAATGCGGCCAAGTACAGAGATATCCTGGAGGAAAACCTCTTCCAGAGTGCTCAGGACCTCAGACTGGGCCGAAGGTTCACCTTTCAACAGGACAATGACCCTAAGCACACAGCTAAAATAACAAAGGAGTGGCTTCAGAACAACTCTGTGACCGTTCTTGACTGGCCCAGCCAGAGCCCTGACCTAAACCCAATTGAGCATCTCTGGAGAGACCTCAAAATGGCTGTCCACCAACGTTCACCATCTAACCTGACAGAACTGGAGAGGATCTGCAAGGAAGAACGGCAGAGGATCCCCAAATCCAGGTGTGAAAAACTTATTGCGTCATTCCCAAGAAGATTCATGGCTGTACTAGCTTTAAAGGGTGCTTCTACTCAATACTGAGCACAGTGTCTGAATACTTATGACCATGTGATATTTCAGTTTTTCTTTTTTAATAAATTTGCAAAAAATTCTACATTTCTGTTTTTTTCTGTCAAGATGGTTGCTGAGTGTACATTAATGAGAAATAAAATGAACTTTTTTGATTTTGGCAAATGGCTGCAATGAGACAGAGAGTGAAAAATTTCAAGGAGTCTGAATATTTTCCGTACCCACTGTATGTTAGCAATCCTTCAATCATGGGGTATCCCCAGCTTAAACATACTTTATTTTCTATTTTCCTCTAAATGGGGCCATAACTTACTAAATTAACATCATGCTGTATTGGTAAAGACCTGAAATCAGCAAATGAGACTATAAACTCATTAGGAAAATGCTTACTGAGGTAACATATCAAGTGTGAAGTAAAATCATTTTCTCATAGACTTCTACACAATTCAATTAATTTTTGCAACTGGAGACGTCACCCCCTGCTGGCTGTTAGAGAGAATGTAGGTTTAGGGCACAGGTGATGTTCTTCTTTTATATACAATATATATGATGGGTTGTTATGAGTCTTTGTACAGGCATTTGTAGTCTCTTAGGATGATTCCTGTGGACTTTTGTGATCCTCTGATTTACTTGCATTTTTGAATGAATTCAACAACAACAAAAATTCAGTTAAACATGAGTGTACAGTATATACAGATGTATGAACCATCTCTGTCATGCACAAGTTTCCCGAAGAGCTGTTTTGAAGCTGTATTTGGTGGTTCTTGCCATCGGCTTCTTGGCAGGGCCTGACTCCAGATAGCTCCTGGCTATTTCAAAAACGAGCAAAGAGGTGGGATGTGAGTGGAGCTGGGGCAGATCATGGATTGTCTTTTGACAGCTCCTGTCACTCGCAGTGCCCATGCCCTTAACTATGTAGAAATAATATCAATCTAACAATCAATCACATTCACCAACCACAACTACATTACATTTAGAGGATTAGATATCAGAAAATGCATGTGAAGATTTAAAATTTATGTGAAGACTGATGTGCATTTTTATTGCTTTTTAGTCAATGTAATCATAAAAGTTTTAGACATCTGTAGAACTGTGAAGTGGGGATGTCCATCTGATCAAAACAAATGTACTAAACAGTGTAATATGGGTGGATGAACAGGTATGACGGCCAGCAAACATCCATGGATCACTGGTGAAGATTCTTTCTGAGTAAAATGACAAAAGAGGGGTGTTACAGAAAACATTGTTTGTTTCGTCTTGGAGAATTTTACTGTCAAAGATGTTATTTTAAGTTAAATCTGGTACTCCTCCTCTTACAGCTAATACATGTGATGAAATAACTGATTAAATAAGTCAACTGCTCATTACAGTGATGCCACAATATACAAGGAAGGAACAACACACACCCAATAACTGCTGTTTGGTAACTATGTCACAACACTCACCAAACCACTTTTGTAATCACTGTTCTGCGTGGTTTTCAGTGAATGTCTGTTATAAAATTCAGACTGATTATCCTCTTTGCATCAGTTTTAAGTTTGCTTAAATTTTTAATACGTTCCACACTGAAGCTATGTGACCATCACGCAAATTAATCACTCCTACAATTTTCCTTGCAGTAGTCTATGGAATGTAAATGTGCTCTCATTAATAATGTTGCTTTAAGGCCAAATACATTAATCCACATGTAATCCACAGGATGCCTAACATATGGTTGCATATTACCAACCGACAGAAATAAATATGGGTGTTAAGATACAGTTAGTTCAATATAGAGCGGCTTGATAAAGCTGGAAAACACTGAAGTAGTTTGTATAACTTGCACATTTGCATGGCCAAAAAAAGAAGTTGATGTCTTTAAAATATCGGCCTGTCATAACTATAATAAGAAATAGCATCTGAGGAGATTTCCCAAGAATTTCCAGCTTTCAAACACTGATCTCAGCTTACAATTGCCAGTGTGTACGATAAGACACCATGACTTCAGTGCAATGTGTGACCTTTGGCTTCTATCTGCAGCTCATGTTGCTGTCTGTGTCTTTTCACTTCAAGCAAGCTGAACATGCTCCAGTGGTGAAGCCTCTGCTGTTATTTTAAAGGTGTGTCAGTGCTTCCATAATGCTCTGTTCCACACTGCTGAGGCAAAACGGTGCACACAACCTTTGCGTACACAACCGGATGAATATAAAATGAAATTCACAAGGACTCAAGCTGATACAGGGTATGAGACCATGTTTAATGGCAATACACTACAAAACCTGTCACCACTTCAAACATGTAATTCAGTGCTTCAGTCTGTCTGTGAGGTTGTCAAAATAGTGTTATAAAGTTTTGTCGTGTGCAACAATAACAAGATGGGTTTACCGGCAAGAATCAACAGGAAGACCTATCGGGGAAAGGTGCAGTAGTGGGGTAACTGGTGTTCTTTGATTTTTACTATCATTTTTGCATGCCCCACTGGACAGCTTCCCACTTGTTTTGTCCTTCAAGCAGCACCCATTATAATCCTTGTTTACGAAATATTAAGGCAAACATCTTCACGTAACCAAACAAAACTAAATTCCATTTTGTATATCAAGTGGTAATGTTTGTGTCCTCCTTTAAAAATAACATGGAATACACAAGTGACACTCATGGCAGTGTGCTGCGACAACAGCCGTAGCTACATTGACAACAGCAAGCGAAAAAGTGCATTGTAGCACTGACTGAATAAATCCAAATATAACACCACATACACTTTCGCCACATGACAAGATAAAGGTAATCATAGACCACTTACAAAACATCTCTGATAGTAGGTTGTGCTTTGATATTTGAGTGATTTCGAGAAATGAAGTGATTTCTATTCTTTTATGTAACACTTATTTTCTACTTGCATTAGACATTGCATAAAATAACCACAAAACTTCAACAACTTCAACAGGAGAATCGTGTGTTGTTTAACTTGATGGCTTATTTTGGAATCATGAAAAGGCACTTCACTTGAGAAAAGATCAGAACAAACCTCACAAACGGTACAATACCAAGAGCAGTCCAATGAAGAAGAGGGTGCTGGGTTCCTGCAACACTATGGAGAGGGAGACAAGTCCACTCAGAAAGATGATGGATGGCATCAGACTTCTGTTTACGTCATGCGCAGACTGGGGAGCAGAAACCTCTGACAACGTGCCTGGTGCACCCTCTAATAATGTGTGTGGGGAAATGTAGGGAGCATCTTCCTTCTCTTCCTCAGCTGAGACAGACTGAAGAGCTTCGTTTTGGTTCACCTCAGTAACGCCTGTATTCACTGAGGTGAGCTGAGGTGATGGTGGAGCTTCACCCTCTGCTCCCAGATATGCCCGAGTCTCTGCCACGGGAGACAAAAGTGCAGACATACTGCCTTCGTGATGAGCTGCAGACCTGCTGGAACTTTCTGATAAACCTTCAACAAGTTCACTGAGTCCCACTGCAATGTCTCGCTCAAAGCCCTGAGTCACACTGGGAGAAGAGACACACTCAGCAAGCGCTTCAAGGCAAGGACGACTGTCTGGCTCTTTGGTCGATCCATCCTCTCCTGTTGTCGACCACAGATTCGTTTCTGCGGTAGAAACACACATGCAAGAGGCCTCTGAAGGAGGGATTTCCTCCCCGTCGGCCTGGGAGTTGTCTGATCTCAGTTTGGACGCTTGTTGTCGGGACAGCAGCAGTGCAGAGGGACTACAGGCTATGGGCTGCTCTGACGTTTGGTTGCCTAATTCACAGTGGTGTCTTGGTAAAGGCTGTGACTTATTTGGCTGAACTGATTCACTGGCACAGAGTACAAAGGATGAATTAGTTTGAAGTGTGGTTTCGGAAGACGTACAAGGGAATTGTTCACCTGGGAATACAGTGTGAGCGGACAATGTGCCATCAGCAGATGGAAGCTCTTGGTTGGGTGGGACAGAGGGACCAGATGGGTGAACTGCTATCTGTTGGAGTGAAACAGTGAGAGAACAGTGACAGCTAGGAGAGTATAAAGACAAAGGGGGAAGATTTGTATTCTACATTAGCATTGCACACAGAGGGAAGAAAAGCATTTTACTGCATACTAATGCTTTTCTGTGAAATGGACCCCATGCTGACATTGTAACTATGAGGCAATGCAATCAAACATGAGCAGCATGATGAGGCTGACTGGAAACTTTTTCAACATTCATGGCAAAAATGTTTGCTCTAATGCCTTGACTTCCCCCTGCCACGAGTAAAAAAAAAAAGATAGAAATAGTTCAAAGATGCTTTCCTTTAAAGGGAGTCCATATGGAACAAGTGAATAAAAGATGAATGCAAATTTTCTTATTTAATTTATCCTTACGTTTACCAAATATACATATTCACAACTGGGGAATAGCTGTTTTCCTTTTAAACAGCAGGAACTGTACCGAATTTTATCAACAACAACAAAAAATCATTTTCACTTGACTTAATTCAAAAAGAAAACAGCAATAATGCATAAAGCACTCTGACTGCTCTGAGGCTGCTGTGATAAACATTCAAGGTTATATCACAGTGAAATCATTACAATGCAAAACCAAAAGACTGATAAGAAAAAACAGCATCCAGATAAAAGAAATGCAAGAGCAAGACACATAAAACACAAATAACAGAACGGCTAAGATAGAGCATGTAGGTGTTAGACAGTAAATACAGATGAACATGTTTGAACTTTAACATCATATTTTATGTTTCCTTCATGCTACCAAATAAAAGTGAGTGGACTGGACATTTTTGAATGTTTGTATGCTGCAGTTTTTGTCACTGGAAATCTACGCCTTACAAATGTGTACCAAATACTTTCTAACAACCCTGTTTTTCAGTTTCACTTGAGAGATTTTCAGTAAATCTTACATCCAAATCAATTAAGAAATGATTTTCTAGCACCACATTATATGCAAAAAGCTTCAGGGAAACCAAACATTTATGCGCAGCTGAATGCTTGGCAAGTGAACGATGGAAACAGCAGACACTGACGGTTACAGTGTACATATTTAACTTACAAACAATTACATAAAGGTTAGAGAATTGATTTGCAAAGAATTATAAAGTCTGAATGTTTAATCTCTGAATTAGATCATCAAAATATTATATTATCAAAATGTATAACTACATTTCACTGTTAATGGCAATGCTCTACCTAAAGGAAAAAAGCATGCATGTGAATACTGAGGTGTAACAGACAAGAGGATGAGCTGGATGAACACATGCCTAACAGATGCACCTGTGTATGAATGAGATATTAATATCAGATCAAGTTATTGTGTTATCCATTAGGAGGTGGAACGACATTACATTTTTCACTGACTCTAGTCTGTCTGAGGTCGCTATGTCAGTGTTATGTAATATAAAGGTTTTTCTTCCATTAAAATACAAAATCCCCACAATCTGATTTTCAGTTGTAAGCAGCTGGACACATTTCACTGACCATTTTACTGTAAAGAAGACATTAACAGGTTTCATATGGTACTGATTACTGCAGTAAAACTAATTTATTACAACATGGAACATGTACATTTAAAAGAATGATTAAATATCTTGCTAAGTAAGCCTATTATTTACATTTAGGTTTTCACATAGATTAAACAAATAATAAGAAACAAATCTAGTTGGTAGATTCGGCTCTCTGTCTTGCTATGTTTTACAGTCTTTATGCTAAATTTGAGTTTCGTATTAAACACAAAACATTTTTTTTTCCAAAATGCTGAGCTTTTCCTTTAAGATAGCAGTGGGGTCACAGTGGCGAAACTGCACTTTTTCAAAGACTGCACAATCTAAAATGAGACTCAGTGACATTTCCACACAAAAACTTGCACATAATTACAGAGACAACAGCATAACAGTAGTGGACTCCACCATACTGTCTCAAATAATGTAAACATACAAGATATCAGAAGTGAACACACGTGAAAAAATATTAGTGTGCTGAATTACGAAAGATGAAAAAAAAAAAACTTTAAATTGGACGGGCACAAAAGTGGAACAGCATGCGTCATGATGTGAATCTAAGGAGAAGCTGATGCAGAAAATAACATACAGGACTCGTGCTACAGCGGTGAGAAGCGAAACGTTACCTAAGTTGTTGCTGAAGCTTCAATGAGCTGTGAACAACATAAACAACCAAGCCAATGATGAGAAGCTTTAAAAGTTGAACTGAAATGTCTGTTATGCTTTATTAGACACATGACTTGTATAAAGGGATAAAGCACTTAGCCTGTTTACCTGTTAAATGTGTCGACAAATGCATGCAGGCCAAGACCTAATCCCACAAGTAATTTAGCAAATGTGTCCTCTGCTGGCAAGAGAGCCAACATTCCAATCATATTTTTCCTTTGTAAGACAAAGTTATGTACAAAAAATAAGCACAATTAACTCTTCAGAGAGCTCACAGTTTATTCTATTAAAGTGTATTCCCTTTATTCATCATTCTTCTTAATTTACCCCTTACCTCTACATCGATTTCTGGCTGCATGATGACCGGGCAGGTGACTGTAGGCTGGACTAGTTGTGGCTTGGAGGTCCCTTCTTCTTCTGCTGATAAAACACACATAAATAAACTTAGATAGATAGATAGATAGATAGATAGATAGATAGATAGATAGATAGATAGATAGATAGATAGATAGATAGATAGATAGATAGATAGATAGATAGATTTCTCTAGCAGCAAAAACAAGTTACATTGTATCAATGTCTATGAGAAAATGATCCTACTTCTCACTTTATTTAATGCCTCTAAACATTTTACTAAAGAGTTCATGGTCTCAGTTGCTAATTTTAAGTCTTCAAAAATACAACATAGGTTTATTTCGTAAAATATGGTCCAATTTAGAGCTTTTGGGTATGCTTTTGAGTAAGGCTACCTTGTGACTGACAGGCTGCTATCTTTGAGCGTTCTGTCAGATACACCTCTTGCCTGTCCAGGTTCAAAATAGCAAGAGAGCAACAGCCAAATGCCAAACTCTAGGCGTGAAAACAATAGCCCACAAACCAACTGTTGACATCATGGTGACTACATCCATCTTTTATTCAGAGGCTGTGGCTTCAAACTGGATTTGTCTCTATTTACATGATAAAGATATTGATGAAAGCTGCAACTGAGTTGCATTATGAACACCGAGCTAATTATGTCCTCTTTTTGTCATAGTGAAGCGACATGACATTAGTGACTTTGGAACAAAAGCACTGATTCTGTACCTTCTTCTTTTTCCAGTTCATCCTCTGAATCGAAATGGTCATTCATGCTGAAAGAAAGGAGAGACATTTGGGTTATTAGATAATATAAAAGCACAGCAATACCATTCAACAGCAAATCATGTTAAACACTGCTACACACAACTGAAAACCCCCAAAGAGACTGCATGCCTGTTAGAAATCAACCCCTACTGGCCCATCGTTGTATCTGATATTACGCATTTATGTGATTATCGGTATCACTTTTCACTTTTTTAACTAGTTGGCTCTGATGCAGCCACTTCTTTCTATCTTTTCCCTCTGTAGTCTTGTGAAATGTCTCCCACATGTTTGTTATCTGATTGGGGAAGACTCATGAATAACAGCCTGTAAATACTTGAGAATAATTCATTGGAAAATGCACTTTTTGTTAAAACTTTCATAAAGCATAAATAACACATTTCTAGTATTTTTTTGTGTTAGCATTTAGGTTTTTCTAAATTTTAAGCACAAGAGTGTTCTTTTTGTTAAAACTACAAATATATATTGCTTCCAAATAGCAGCTATCCTTAATTGGCTCCTGAAAAAAAATCATATCGATCAACCCATAATGCGTAGCTACCAACAGTGTGCTAATGATGCAATCTGAGACCTAATGACACACAATGAAAACACACAGCGTATAGAGGGGTCTGTATACCGATGTAAATGAGCCATGGGCAGATGCACAAGGCAAAACCTATTAAAGATTGAATAAAGATGTTGTTTAAGTGAGCTGAGGCTGAACAGCAAGATAATGGATATACAGCCACGTCCTGGTTCACTCAGGCGGTTTTGTATTCTATGCTCATCTTGCACCATAAAGGCAAACCTTGAATCATTCAGCAAATGCATTGGTTATGTGTGCCTAAAAAGAAGTCCTACCATTTTCATTTTCACCAGGTTTATGTGTAGAGAATGCAAGACGAAGACGGCGGTCATCAACTCCATCATTAACACCTGTTTTGGAAAATTAGACTTAGTAACTGCTGACACAGCGCAGTGCTAACATGCTGAATTAGCCATTTTTATTGAATATACTTGGGTGTCTCTTTGTACTATATCGCCTATTTTATACATTTCTGTTTCTAAGCTCCTGCATCAGCTGAGCAGAGAGCTTTAAAGGCCAGAAACCTCTGTTAAACTAGATGGTGGCAAAAATTACTGAGTGACTAAGGGTAAGTGCAAACACAATGCATGTCAATAGACACCATACTAAAACTGATGTATTAAATGTAACTGTGGTGACAGTAATGACTAAACGAGTAATGGAGCTAAACAGAATGAATATATTTCGTCTGTTTTGTACCCAGTAGCACAGTTTATGCTCTCCTGACACCAATGATAGTTGCTCACAATCATAAAGGAGAAATGTTTGCTGGAAGAAGGCACCTCTGTTGAAAGAGGGGGGATGTAACATTGCTAAGAGACCAGCAAAGGATGCCAAATGAAGTAAAGGTCAAGAAGTGTGATCAGCATGTGACAAGAGCAATGCAAGCAGTTTCTACTCGTTACGCACTTTTATTCTAGTTCTAGAAATGAAATATGATGCAGATTTGGCTCCGATTTGTGCATTTTATAGGTCCGGTGACACAAAACCATCATTTGATTGGCTCCATACTCAGGTGACTATTTTATTGTTGCTTTCAAACTTCTTAATGGCAAGGAAGGCATCCTAAACAATAAATGCAGAAGTTACTTAATTCTTTTGTAATTTCTGGAAAAATCACCCACACCTAGGCTCTTCATCAATGGCTTTACATGTTACAACTGAGGTGTCAGGTTTGTCTGACCTTAGATATTCAAGCATGCGCATGTTCCCAACCTTGAACTGAGCCTGACAGTAGAAATGACAGGGGTCAGTGTGGTTGTATGGGCAGGTGGGTTAGTGCTGTAAGGCTTGTGCTGTACAAATTCAACAAATTATTTAACTGCAGTTAATAAAACTTATTCTGCAAGCTCTGCTCAAGCTGGATCTGGAGACGTGGCCCTGTTTGGCCGAGGCCACAGTGATGAATAGGTGAAAAAAAGACTAATATCAAAGCAAAACTGAGGTCATCAAGGCAGACGACACTGGAATAAAAGAGCATCGCTGTTGTGTGTCAGTACATTCACTACTAGCTACAGGGCTTTACTGTGTAATATTTACTGTTACCTAGATTCAAACCTAACAGGCTGCACTGGCTTGCTTAAAAACACAAACTGAACTATGAGTAATTATCATCAGCACAGAAATATAATCTGGTGTCTAGACTTGTTCCATTCCATAATAACCTTTCCTCTCACTGGCCGCCCTGTTAATACGTTAAAAATCCAATTATCAGTCAACTTCAAAGGACCTAATCAATCTGTAATTGCTGTTATGGTGGGTGTTCTGATGCAGTTTCTGCTCTGCGAACTTCTTCTTTTCAATCAATGACTCATCCATCCCTAACAGCCCATCTGGCCTCTCCCTGCTTCCAAACAGCTGCAGCAGCAAAGACCCTACATGACAACCACACTGGTTTATACACCGTGTACTCCTTTTATAGGCCCTAACAAGCCTGGGGACCTTTGCTACTGTCCTCTGTCTCCGTCGCTGCGCATTGTGAGATTCAGCACACACTTTCATGTTGATGTTGCAATAAAATAGGGGATTAGGTGACTTTAATGGAGTACCGAGGGAAGCAAAGTGGTCTGTGTGCCAGCCTTCTAATTACACAAGGGAGACGAGCCAATCTTCAATCGGGCTCCTTTGAAATCGCTCGGCTCCCCTGTGACTCTGATAGAAAAGGTCAGAGGTAAATTTTAGTGCAGAGAAACGCCGGGGCTGAAAACGACACCTGCCCTTTGCCTATTTTGATCGCCTCAAACACCACTGAGTGAATGGCATTCTGAGAGGGGTGTGTAGGCTCTTTAAAACTCTTTCTGTACAGCACTGCAGACACCAGAGCAAAACCTGAAGTAGAAACGGTTCATGAACTCAACTAAGTTGCTTCCAAACTGTCCTTGCATGCTGATTATGCAACAGATTGTGTGACTTTGTTTATTAACATCCTGTTCTGCTTTAGACTGGAGTATTTACAATGTTGAATGCAGTCTCCAGGCAGAAGCACTGAATGAAGCTGAAAAACCTCTCTGTAGCTGCTGCACATGCCCTGTGTTTTTGTCATCTATCCCTGCCTTTTTATGATTTGAAGACTGAAATATGTAAATCAGCTTTATTATTCAGGATCATTAGGCTTTTGAGCATCCTAATTTCCCCACTGATTATAAGGATGAACAGCTTTCAAGGCCCTTAAGCCGACTGAAGTTTGATCAACACTGAGCTGATCAGTTTGCAAGGAATCTCAGGCTGCAAAATCTTTATCCCTTTGGTGGATGTCTGACACATAAGACAGGAGATGTACCTGTAAGCTTTTGGAGGTTTCAGGATACTTCTGATTTGTTTTACATTGGCGTTTGCCAGAGCTGGATCTTCTTCATAGGACAGGAGCAGAGTTACCACGTAATTCATAGAGGAGTTATTGGCCCAGTAGTCACCATCTGAGGTTTCATACCGAACAACAAACTCAATGCGGGAGCCATGTGTGAGATAAGGAGGTGCGAAAGACAGCTTGAGGGAGAACTGATCAGTGTCCCCATCATTAGATCCCTGGACATACTCTGCTGGGTGGTCAAAGTAAGTAGCCCAGTTGTCCATGGTGGCTCTGATATAAACTGATTTGTGGAAGGAGACGTTCAAGACTCTTATTAGCACCCTGAAGGCAAGTGGCTCATTCTCTACTGGAGACATCCGCTCAACCTCCACTTTGTTGGAGCGCACAGCCTGCAGCAGGGCACCGCCGGCGGCCGCGTTAAACTCTGGGTACACAGTATAGGTCGGCTCTCGCTCTGGTTTTCGGTACTTTGCCTCCTCTTCCTCCCACCTTGCGCTCCCCTCTTCCTCGTCCGCATCGAAGGCTACAAATTCCCTCACATCCACCAGGTCCCCACCTGTTGTATCGGCGAATGACACCCTCTTTCCGGCGGACAACGCCAAATGGATACGCATGTACTCAGCAGTCTCATCGTAGATGGACGCACCTCGCTTTCTGGGCACCGGGGAGCATCTTGGGATGAGGCGAACGTCGGTGTCATCATCTTCATCGTCATCATCATTATTGTCCTCGGCGTCCATGGGTGACCTGCTCTCTGTCTCCTCTTCTGACTTGCTGGTTTTAATCGTGGTAAAACGGCCCTCCTGACTTGGTATGGTCAAAAAAGACATGGTTTGCAGAAGTGTGCACTCAGGGGAGCTTTACGCTGGAAAGAGTACATATGGCGTCTCCAGAAAACACCATCAAACAGCCAAGGTTTGCGCAGCACTGGCCAGTGTTGATCCAGCGCCGTCCTTGCGTTACGCACAGAGCCTCCTCAGTGAGCGTCTGGCGTTAAATGTCACGCATGGGAGACTTGTCTTCGCTGCCCTTGTGATAGTGTATCTCCGGGTTTGCATGACTTTATGCATCGCAGTTTGACTGCTGTCGTGGAAGCAGCAGCTTCTAATTTTAGCACTGACCAACTGTGTTTTCCATGCCCCAAATTTGTTTTTAAGGTGGTATAATCCTGCGACTCCCCCTTGTTCTTTTTGGTTCGGGCTGGCTATACGCCCACTACTGGAAATAGGATTTCAGATTATTATCAGATCGGCTAAATGCCGGCGTCAAACCAAGTCAGGTAAAAATACTTTTGTAGAACATATAAAATCAACAACCGTTGTTCTAAAGTGCTTTCCAGTATAAATCTAACTGGTGTAACAAATTAACCTAATAAGTTTCATTATTGGGGCGAAGACCACATAGTTTTAGTTATGATGTGGATTTACCAAAGTATTTTACACATTAAGGATGTAAACCTTACAAAAATGACACAAAATACAATTTTAGGTGACTATGATACGTATACCTGAAACCCAACAGCATTAATAATTATGGAGACTGCTCCAAGCTAATTTTGAACTAAAGATGTGACCTTACAAAAATACATATGAAAAGCCAATAAAACCAAGGATTCCCAGGAACCCTTCTGATGAACTTTTTTTTTTTAAATCTTATTTTATGTGTATTATTTTATTATTTGTTTTTATATTCTATGTTATTATTTTTAACTCAATATATAAGTGAAACCTATTGAAACCTCTGCATAGGCCTATATCATCAGGTGAAAATTATCATTTCAACATTGCATGTTTCATTCTACATGCAAATCCTGCATGTCTAAATTTATCACAGTTTGTGCAGTTTGATTTGACCTCCCACTACTGTCTTTGTGTAGTGCTGCTGTTGCAATTTAATACCATTCAGACTGTATCTCTACATACGCCTTATTTGAAAGGTCCAGCAATCCAGAGAGAAACTTACCCTTACATAGTTGATACAAGGATTATATTATTTATTTATTGCCAGTGGGGATAGTCCCTGATATCTGACTCTTGGACTGATCTGGTCCAGATGATCTTTGCTGTCTAACCTGCAGTGACTAAGTGGAGAAAGGCTGCACAAGCTTGATTGAGAAGCTATTTATAGTGATGTGTGATCCCAAATCTTTTCTGGAAATAGGTCTGAAACCCCACCTACATCTGACGCCGAGTTAAGGCCGCTGTTCACGCCCACTGCCTCCAATAAATAGCCAAATGTGTATTCACATCTGGTTTTGCATTTGTGCTCTTGTGTGATTATAATCACAATTTCCCCGACATTTTAATAACACACTTTCAAATTGTTAGCATGTTAGAAACAGTGAAATTGAAAGTGTTCTGATGCTTTCCTGTGAAAATATATTGTGCAATTATTAGCGTGATGATGTTCTCACGACACAGCGCTGCATTTGCTGCGCAGTGAACCCACTGCCTCAGATTACCGTGTAAACACACCCTTGCAGCTGATTGGTGGAGACATTTTAGCGCGGCGTGCCGCAGCCAATCAGAGGATTGTTTTTCTCTCACGTCGTTGTACAGATAGTAAGCTAACGGATAATCCAAACATAAACTAATATAAAGAAGGGGACTTGTAGTTTATGGCGACATAGCGCGGAAGAATTCCAATATTTGTGCCGAATCTTCCTTGTTGGGATTTTATTGTTGAAAATGTGATGCGGTCGTCCCCGCGAGGACACAAGAATTGGGTAACGCAGGCTAACTACCGTTAGCCACAGCTTGCTAATCTTTAACGTTCCGCAAGGCCGCGGAGAAATACGAGAACTGCTTCCTGTTCTAGCTTCATTGAGAATGTAGGTTGCACTACGAGCCAAGCATCAAAACCATAACTATTATCTAAGCAGATAGTTCAGTGGTGTAGTCGATTGCATTTAAGTTTAATTTGTACAAGCTTGCGGGCTACTTAGCTTGTTCGCTATTTAGCTAGCCAGCTAGCATGAGCGAACTGACGGACTGCAAACAGTCCGCTGACTCTGCATCAAGGAAACGGTGTCCATCACCCGAGCACGATGAGGGCAGCACGATTCCGTGCAAGTCTGCAAAAGTAAGTGACGAGTCAAATGAAACGGGTGCCGCTTCTGAAAGTTGCAAAAACGGCGAGGCTGAGAGTAAAGAAGCAGCTGGAAGCGAGGGCCAGTCAAAAGACGAACCAGCTGCTGTGCAAACGGACAACACCGATGGCAGCGGTGCACAACCTGTCAACAGCTCCATTGCTGACGGCCACGATGCCAGCAGCACAGACAAACCACGGTCCTCAGATGCACAGGGATCTATAGATGCAAAAGAAAAAGCAGAAAAGACAGCAGGAAAGGAGCGACGTCCCAAAACTCCCATGGACCAATCCGACTCAGCAGCCATAGCAGCTGCTGAAGCACTTGCTAGTCTCACAGGAGGAGACGGAGAAGACAGTCAAGAGACTCCTTGCTCATCAGAGAAAGCTAAACAAGTGAAACAGGGGAGTAAACTCAAACAACGTGGGGGCCACCAGTCCTCAAGATTAGGCTCTAAAACACAGGCAGCAGCCGCAGACAGCTCCACATCTGTGCACAGTACTGACAGAGAAGATGCAGAGGAAATGCCCGATGCAGACGAAGGTGATGAATCCGTATCTGGATCATCATCCACGCCGAGCTCCTCTTTTCCATCAGACAATGAGGACAATGATGATGGGGAGTGTGCCATTGTGTCAGTTAAGATGGCCCCGGAGATGAGACAATCAGTGGCTCTCCTGGCACAAGTTCAAATGAGACTGGAGGCTCTTGAGAAGAAAAGTGCCCGACTTCACCAACGGCTGGAGCTGAAGATCAGTCGTCAGCGGCGCCCACATCTGGATCAGAGAAGCTCCATCACAAAAACTATCCCTGGCTTTTGGGTGACAGCTGTATCCTTGAAATGAAAAGAGTCACATCCTCCACTTCTGCTCTGTGTTTGTATGTATAAAATGAACATGTGTTGATTTTTTTCTTAACTTCGGTGTGCCAGCTGTTGAACCATCCTCATCTCTCAGCTCACATCGATGAGACTGATGAAGATGCTCTTAGTTACATGACCGATCTTGAGGTAGGCTGTGTTGGTGTTATGTTCTTTCATGTCTGGCAGTTGGATGTACCCAGCAGCGAAATTCATGCTTTTCCTCGTGTCATTCTCAGATTGAGTCTTTCAAGAATAACAAACTGGGCTACAGGATCCGCTTCCACTTCAGACGGAACCCTTACTTCCAGAATAACATCATTATGAAGGAGCTGCACCTTGGGATGACAGGTAAAAATAAACATGGTCATGAACTGAAGACATAATCGTTCTGAATATTGAGTGAACTTCTAAATATTTGATGGAAAGAGTCAGAATTTGTATTTTGACACTGTAAGCATAATATGTATATACCCAAATTACAATGTTGGCATATGTTGTGTACATTTAGATTCAGTTCAGGAGGTTAATGTTCAAAAAATTCACTCAGACTAAGCTAATATAGTACAACTTATCTAAAGATGGGTTTTGATTGTATTTTAAGGCGAACTGAGATCTACATAAAAATCTGTTCCTCTCCGCTAATGTCTTCAGGATCTCCCATGTCATTCTCCAACCCCATCCTGTGGCATCGTGGACACAACCTGACAGCCCACAGCGAACCCAGGAAGTCATCGCGTGGGGTTTACGAGACGTTTTTCAGCTGGTTCAGTGACCACAGCAACCCAGGACAAGATGATGTAGCTCAGGTACAGATGACTGCATCATTCTACTAAGAGAAGCTTTTGATGACAGCAGAAGAGAGAAATCAACAAGTCTGATGTGGGATCAGCTGTTTTTAAAAGTGTAGTAAGAATTTATTCAGACCTTCCAGCCTGCATCTGTTTTTCAGTGGTGTTTTGTTATCTCTTTGACATTCGATCACACTAAATTATCATTAATTGACATTGCGACGTGTCAGCTATTTGCTGGAAGAAAAAAGTCTACATGTTTTAAGAAAATGTTTTGAATGAAATGCAGCAGATTTACAATGCAAATCAGTACAAAACAATACAACTTAAAAACTTACACTGTCTGCATCTGCAATATGGTACTCAAACTTTTGTCTCTGGTAAGCAGGAATGTGTATGGTGTATTGAAACACTTCAGATATGTGCTTCCACTCATACCGACCATTGTGCTGTTGTTTAGATACTTAAGGACGACCTGTACAGAGACCCTCTGAGATACTACCTCACTCCTCTCTGGGAACCGAGGGAGAATGGCAGGTAAATCAAACAAATCCTCACGTGTTTATTGAAGTTACTGGCAAATATACAGTCATGTGCACTCAGTGGATAAACCACTTATTAAGCTGTAAATTCTAGAAATAGCCTTGAAATTATAGTCCATGTGTAAACTTGAACAGTTTCCTGATTTTTTTTTTTCTTTTCCAGCCGCCAAAACCAGGTGGGATGCATACCGAAACAATGAGCGTGTTCACTGTTGACATGACCGTATATGTGTATTTTTTTTTTTCCCTCCAGTAGCGGCACCGGGGCCAGAGCAGCTGATAACGGGAATGGAGATGACTGCGTGGTGATCTCTGACTCGGATGACGAGCCCGGAGAGGAGACTGGTGAGGCTGAACAAGGCCACAGTAGGGAGGAAGAGGAGGAGGAGGAAGAAGAAGAAGAGGAGGAGGAAGAGGAGGACAGGGGGCCGAGTGCAGGTCAGTGCAAAAGCAAAAATGACGAAGACAGTTCAGACCCCGAAAGACACATTTGAAACTCATTTTACCTTTTAGCTTATTTTGAACATGGAGAGGGAGATGTCTTCCTAATAGAGAAGTAGTAAAATGATTCTCATGTATGAAATCTGTGAATGAGAGGCTGAGGTTGATTAGCACTGAGTTCACTGGGTTGTGTTGTAGCTGAAATATTTATGTCTGAGTAATACGGGCTAAACTGAATAGACAAGAAATATCTCCTCCTCAGATGAGAGCCCAGAGGAGGAGGATGATGGTGGAGAAATTGTGATTGACGGTAAGACATCCCTCTTAACAGCAGTGTTATAAATTCACCATTACTATAAATAATCGATGAGAGGATTGGGAACCTGTTGGGTGGCAGTCCATCTTCTTTTTCTACTTTCTTTGTTCCGATGTGTTTATTGTGGAGTTCTTCTTCTTTATGGAGAGTGTCTGCAATAATTACAACCTTCTTTTGACATTATAGCTGCCTCAATTTTGTCCTGCAGGCTCTGATGACAGCGATCAGGAGGAGGAGGAGGAGGATGAGGAGGCCTAAGACGAAGATGAAGAGGAGGTATGAGTTGAAGAAGGCGAGTCACCATGGGGACCAGAGAAGATGATGAGGATCCTTGGTTGTCGAAGACTAACGGAACAAACATTGAAACCTTCCTGATGTTAGTCCTTTTTATGCACAGAATATCAGTTTTTGATTTTTTTTTTTTATACCTAAAATACACAAAAAGCATTTTAAATCAGGGTTAACTATCAAAATATAGCCAAGGCAGCATGTTTCCCCTCTATTTTATACAGTCGGTACTGTGTATTCTGATGTACTTTGCAAAAATGTTTGTTTTCTAAACAGGTTCTTGGGCATATTATGCCTGTCACCTCATACAAATACTGTTCTTCTATTTAATGAGGAACATTGTGCAACAGCCTACACAAATGTAGGTGAGATTTTGATCGCCGCTACACAGTGGCATAAAATTTTTGCATTGCAAATTCTTGAATGAACACTGAAACCTTCAGAGGCGTTACTTGTTGGTCATTTCAAGGCGAGAAAGCTTTGGCTGTTTTTGGAATGGACGTGTGACATTGCAAATACGTCACATCCTAAATTTGATGTAACGACAGTACACTTCAGATGCACTGAGTACTGAACCAAAATTTGTTCTCAGGGATGATCGTGATGGTAGGTGTGTTGAAAGAACGGGATTTTCAGACATTTACACACTCTGGTTGTTGTTGGTTGTGTATAAAGAAATGTGTACTCTACTGTAGTAAATAGAAACAATTATTGTTTAATAGACTACCTGTGTTTAGCCCTGTTCTACATGTCCTGTCTCGTTACACACCAACCTCCACTCCTGTTAACAATCTGTAAACCATCTCTGATGTTTAAAATCATTGCGTAGTTTGACCAATGTTTCCGTGGATTCCTACGTTTTCGTAACACGCTCCTACACTGAGTAGAGCTTTTGTATTTTCTTTTCCTTAGATTTTAACTTAATTTGCTTTCTAAGACATTAAGGATTATTTTCATGTAATGTGCTCAAGAATTGTGTTCTTATAGCTATGGTAATTATTGCTTTGTTTTTCTACACGTCCACATCATGGCATGCCTGTGAGCATGAAATGTAAGACAGGTCGATTACATTACCTACAAGGCTGTGTAGATGAACTAATTTGCTGTGCACAGTGTTAGTAAATGTTGTTAAATTCACGGCAACATCATGGGGTGCACTGTAACAAACCTAGTATTTGTATTTGCTTACTTTTCTTAGCAATGAACCTGTAAATACAACTTCAGCATTGTCTTTTGGATAAGACAATACATGTTTAATCCATGGATGAATTTATCTAATAATCTGGAGTTTTTTCATAAACATGATCAAAAAGTTATATTTTGTGTGCTGTGTTTTATAGGACACTGTAGTTAAAGATACCTACCTGTATGTTGCTTTTGGTTGATTTTGTTTGCTTAAAGATACATGTCCACCTTTTGGCTCAGACCTAATAAAATAGACAGTTGTTTCAGCTTTGTGTCTTTGTGCTTCACATACACAATAGCGCTCAGTTATAAAAATACATGGCTGTATTTTGCAGGCGGTGAGCTCATCGATGTGGAATTTATGCATTTAATTAACCACAAGATGGCAGTGCAGTCCAGCTTATTGGCATTTTTAGGCTAGCTGTAAGTTTTATGAGTGAATACAGTCTGTCATAAATATTTTCATGAAAGTATTTAGGTTTCAGATGTAATAAATGAAAAATATAGATGTTGGTGCTCAACTACCTGAAGCACTAAGAAAGGACTCAATGATGCATTAAAGTGTGACTTATTAAAGCCATTTCCACTAAGTTTGACTGTAACACATTCTTGAAGGGAAAAATCAAACAAAACCTGCCCAGATACAGCTGTTCTTTAATGTACTCGTCCTTTGATATGACGGCAGTGTGTGATATCGCTGACATTTTGAATGTAGCACTGCAAATAGCCCGGGGTAAGACATTTTTGGACAGGCCCAGACAAAGGAACAGCAGCGCTGTTGCAATGGTACACTTAAACCCTTGATTCCACTTTTAATGCACAGCTATAAATATTCCACGAGCAAAAACCTGTCCTGTTGCAGGCCCAGCAGCACCCAGGGTATGCTGTCTAAGATGGGCATATACTATTAATACTGATGATGAAACGCATTATAGCCCATAAAGTGATCCCATGTGAAACGCACTGTTTGTCTCCTCTTTGAAGCAGCTTTATTCAGCCCACCGCGGAGCACAACATGTTTTTATGACTATGAATTAATAATGGGGTTGGTTCCTACAATATTGATTGTGACAAACTAAATACAGATTGCTGGGACAGAAAAACCATCGTTGCGATGCTTTGAGGTCTGAGGGTTGTCTGTGAAGCCTTTGTTATGTATGGGGAGGCAAAATCCTAAATGGCTTCTCTAGTGTAAACTACTCATGTTGCTACTGTACACAAATCATCTTGTCATGCTGTTTCTTGTTCTCACGTTTTCTGAGGTTCTTTGGAGTCGCGGAGCACACTGAAAAATGAAAAGATAACACACAGGAGTTAATTCTTTGTCTGTGTGATTGATGTCGGGAAGGATATTTACTGCTGTATAGTGAACAAGAAAAAGGGTTTTGTGCTGCTCTCTGAGGCTCATCTATGGAGGATAATCTGGGAGGTTGAGGTAGGGCCCTTGAATACCAACTACCCGTGTGTGTGTGTGTGTGTGTCTGTGTGTCTGTGTGTCTGTGTGTTTGCTAAAGCTTGCATTCCTCCTTGTACCTCCACGAATGCATGCAGAGCTGCACATCACATGCAGACTTGCAGGTTTTTCACACCATCATGTGCGTATGCGTGATCGTCTGCTTGTCAGGTAATCAAGATGGAGCACAGCATTTGAACTGTGCAAAAGGGAAAACAGTGAAGGATGAGAGAAGAGAATAGACTGAGTATGATTGAAGGAAATGGATGAGTGCAGTGATAAGCGGAGCTGCCTGGGCCCTGACAGATACACACAGCAGATGGATGACTCTTATCTGGGAGATCACAGAGTGCATACTCACGCCTAGGCCCAGTTACCGAGAGCCATGATCACACCAGACAGATGAATAGGCCTAACCCCCACCAATCACACTGCACATACTGTAGACACACGCACACGAGTGCACGCGCACACCTACACACACACAACTTGACAGAATGAACAGATTGCAGCGCCTGCGTTACCTTCGTGTCTTTGACATTGAAATTCACCTGGAGTCTGGTGTCTCAAGGATGTGTGAAAAGAGAGCAGAGAGTAAGGGTGTGGACGGAGATAAGAGAAATCAATTTCGTTTAAATTCAAGCAGCAGAGCAGAGAGTGCATGTGTGTGCATCTGTGTCTGCACACACTGTACACATGTATGTGGGCACACACATTTGTCTGCCAAAGTGAAAGCCACATGCACTCTCATTCTCACTTTTTTTCTTCAGCATGGTAGATTTCTTTCACGGATTCTCTGAGCACAAACAATGTCTGTCATAGGGGTTAAGATGGAGCTTTGCAGAAAACAAACAACATTTTGGACTGTTATTTCACTGGGACACTTAACCATTAACCAGCTATTACCGAAGCCTTCTGCAAGAGTGCTGACAGATTTACCTTTTAAGACGCAAGGACTGTACTTTCACTCATCTGCCTCACATCCTCAGGTTCCTCTTTTCATGTACAGTAACCCTCCCTCCCTCTCAAACACACACCCCCTGTTATTTGGAAAGAGCTCCTCTTCAACAGCTGTTGATTCTCCCAGCTGCATTTTATAGCAAGGGAGAGTGCCAGTCTTGTGTTCAAGGCAGATGGTGGCTGGCTGGCCCGGTGGACACGTGGCATGTTGGACTCCTGCACCATCTCGGGGAAGCTGCAGCTACAATATGCCTGCCTGTACAGTGTTCTCAGTGAAAGCCTGCAGTCACCTCACTTCCAGTTCAGTACGAGGTGAGCAGGCTGCGGCTGGAATGCGCGCCACGTATGCGGCCTTCATGTCAAAGATGTTTTCCAAAGTTGCTCTCCTTTGATAATCATTGGTGTGTGACATTCATGGATGTCACACAGCACCTGTTCCCTTGTCTTGCATTTTGATGTTTACATTTTTTCCCCGACCTGTACGATAATAATTAGAAGGCTTGTAAAGCTGTGTGAGAAGTGTTGTGGTTGAATATAGTGCAATGAACCCAGTTTGTATTGTACCTGTATTTTCTTTTACCCTGTAATTTCCACTCAGGGCTGCTGCAGTCTAACCTACTGCTGATGGCCTGGATGTGTCTCTAAGTTACGGGCATGTTCCAACACCATTCGCTTCATCAATATACTGCAGGAAAGACCATCCCAGGGCCAAATAATGGGTTGTTTTTCCTCAAGGGGACAATACTCTGCCCCTAGAAATAGTCATGATTGATGTGTCTGTGGGCCCAGGATTCATCCGGAGCTTTTGGTTGGCCTACAGGGATAAATGTCTACCTCACATTTCACATTACCTATCCATTAGGCAAGAGGGTCCTCTTGACAGAGCTTTTTGTGGACTAGAAAAACAGCTACTGTTGTTTTCTAATCCACACTGTCTGTCTCCATGTTACAAAGTCCATCCATCATGTTAGAGGTAGCAGTCCTCCTGAGCTACTATTGCCTGCACACGTACACAAGGGGAAAATACCTGCTTCTATGGTGAGTGAGGAGCTGCTGCTATCTTTTCAGCAAGTTGAGGCAGTGGTGCGTGTTTGCCGGTCAGATAAGACCACAGGATGATGCAGGGAAAGATACAGATTACGTTAAAGGGGGGCTCATGAAGCGGTGGGAGCTGGTCAGTGTGCCGGTGTCCATGGACAAAGCTGAGAGGAGACGGAAACCTGAACTTGGAACACACTCATGACTCATTTCCTCAGCTGGAAACACAGCAATGTCTCCTGTGGGGCGGGAAACAAAGACTCCCTCCTGGACACATTCTGACACACCGCCGCCTACATCACATCTGGCCGACACTCAACTTCAGATAAAGTCACTGGTCGCATGCTCTGAGACAAGATGAATCAACCCTGAGTATGGGCAATAAAGATAATTTCCAAAACGTGTAAAATAAACCTGTCCGAGGTTTGCTAGGAGCTGCCCTCCTCTGTGACCTTTTGCACACTGACACGCCACACTGGCTCATGTGTTTATTTTATTTTACTGTCTTCCAGGACTGCTCCTCAGAAAGCACTCACCCTCTGCTTTTGTGTCTTTGGTGCCCCATACTGCGTCAGAGCTCATCCACAAAGCCGGTAATGATGAGAGAAGTCGTAAAAGCTGTTTTAATTTCATTCTCAAGGCTCTGTTAAAAGGATGGATGGCCTTTACATCCAGTCCCCCCACCTTCTGCTTGCTTTGTCACTGTTGTCATGAGCGCTGGAGCCAGCCAGGAAGGAATCCCTGGAATCTTTTTCGGCTGACCTGGCTCTCATGTAGAGCTGAAGAGTAATGGTGACATTGTCCCAGCAGCCTTTCGGTGTTTAATAGTAAATTTAAGCCCCTGCATCATGCACAAGAATAGTCCCCAGCCCCCCTGGTGCCTCTTTTATAAAAAGAGTCCAACAGTTTGACTGAATTATTCAGTCTAACAAAGCTTTGCCAGAGGAAAAGTGTGGGATTGACGTAGATTAGTAACAGTTTACAGCAGAGTGGAGCAGTGTTGAGCTCACCAGCAGTGACAGGGTTAATCATACCCATATGGTGTACCAAGAGGTTTGGTCCAATGCTGCTGTGGGCCAACAGGAGAGGGAAGGCTGGGTGGGGGCAGAACAGAAGGGAGAGGACAGCAGGGCACACACTCTCCCAACACCTGCACCTGGTCACTTGATTCTCACCCCCCAAAAACTCCCCCTTTGACGGATCCATGGACCAACATCTCGACCACATCACGGTGATGGGTGCTGCCATCCAGGCGTAAACTTTTTCTTTTGGATAAAAGTGGAACCAGCGTTCAGGGATCAGCTGCGTGTGTGTGTGTGTGTGTGATTTTCTCCTCTTTTTTGCCTGGAAGAATACCGTCGGTCAATAGCGACTGATTAGTTTTTTTTTCGTCTCTGGAAGGGATTTTCAAACCTATCGGATTGCTTTCTGTCTGCGCATAGCCGCGCTGAAAGGGAAAAATTTCCAGCCCAGTTTCCCGAAGCGCAAAACGCAGGGAATGCAGCGGTAACATCCCGCAAGTTTGAGTGGATCTGAGAGGCACAGCGGCGACCGAAAGAGCCAGAAATCAAAGGTAGGACATTTAACTTGCCTCTGGTTTAACTTTTAACCCACGTTTGGTTACTCTGTAGCGTAGCTCTGCGTTGGTAGATGGCTGGAGCGCACGCATTTGTACGGTTCCTATTTCTGGATGTTGAGTTCACAGGTAAGTGCACACTCCTCTGCTGAAAAAAGAACTCGGTTATAGAAAATCCTATAATTATTTCTTAAAGGGGAACCATATATTATTACAGCAGAACTTTAATCTGTTCCTCCTGTTCCCACCCTGCGCAGAAAACCAACAGAACCACCGTGGAAATACCTCGAAATCAGGCCATCACTTAATACTACCGAAAGCCCCTCAGGCACAATACAATGATTTAGTAGTTTAATAATGCCTGTTTGGTGAATTTGAGGTATTTTATGATTTCCAATACTTACATTTGACTCTTTTTGTTTGGATAAGAGCAGGATAAATGTAAAGAATGTGACATAAATTATACACAGATAGAAATTCATCAGCTCATTGACATTTATACATGCATTCAATTATGTGCCTGTAACCATATGTTCAATAGTGACCAGATGATTAATGGCATATTTGTTGACAGGCTTTTATTTCTGAAGTCACACAGGCTCTCTTCTCGCTGTCATTTTGCCTAATTTTGAACACATGTCTGGGGGTGTATTATTAGCAGTTAATATACAGTGTTTGACAGAGGGAACAGAAATCACAACCCCCCTGGTGAGCAGATAAGGATGATGCCAGGAAGGCTGTTAGGTGTTCCCAGTAGCTTCTGTTTCAGATTTCTAAATGGTAACCATGCCAGTGATTTCATCACAATGTTCAGATTTCTTTTTTTATGGGAACATATGTGTTGCATTTTGTGTCACACGCAAAAATCGTGAGTTATTGGGGAAAAAGCAAAAGCAATCAGCATTTTTTTGTGCGATCACACCCACAACTCTTCCCTAAAAGCTCCCCTCATTTCCAGGCTTGTACCATGTGCACCGGAGGCCTCAGCTACATGGATGTCATGAAAAAAGAAAAAGCCCACGGGATAGCTTATAGCCCGAGCAAAGCACACCTTCAGGGAGACAATTTAATGGATGTTATGGACTCAGCTTTTAGTATTCATAATTTATATGGGATCCTCTCCAGCAAAGTGCAGATGCATAATGAATGCTTGAGTTAAGGTCTAACAGTTAGGCTACGTTTTAACACCCCTAAACTGTCAGAAATTGTTTCAGCGAGGACTACCTGTTTCTTTGAACTGTCATGTATTTCACTCGTCAACTTCTGGAGGTACGTGGACGGGCTTTGTTGAAAGACTGAGGGAGAGCCGGAGGGAATCATTGATGGGCATCTTCATCATCTTTTATTATACAGTCTTCAATGAAAAACACCAGCGAAATATATGCACAAGAAAATGTAACATGTTTAATAAAATGTGCACACTGCAAGATGTTAATCTGCTTTTCTTCAGACTTTTTCCAAGTGACTGCAAGCGCTTTTATACAGTCCTGACACATACCTCACTACATTTACACTTTAAATAAATAATAGGCCTGTCATATTTTCCAGAGCAGGTGTGAAGATTTGGACGTTGTTCTCTCCTGCCAAACTATACGCCTTGCCTTGGAAGGCTGCAGGCCAAACTTCTGATCAGAGAGATCAGAGAAAGAGAGAGAGAGAGAGAATCTTGCCTGTCCTTCCTTCTTTTTCTGTCTCATATTTCTCATGGGGCACTCTATAATAATAGTTCATTCCTCTTTCTTCTTTCGTCCAGATTTAGATCTCTGTGGGCTACCTGCATGGCTGTTACCATGACAGCATCTGGAGCCCAACTCCTCCTGTTGGCCTTATGTGTTTACAGAGGCTCGGGCCTGCAGCAGTCTGCTCCACGGGTTCGCCTCTCCTTCAAAGGTGAGTTCATACAGATTAACTAAAACTCCTCTGACAGTAAGGATTATCATAATAGTTTATTTTGCTTGTTCGGTTTGTCCCACTGAATCACTCTCATGCACACAAACTCACACCCACACGGCGGTTATGTTTCCTTTTTATGCACATGTAAAGAACGCTGCTTCCTGCCACATGTCAAACAGTGCAACACTGAAAACAAAAGGTGGATATTACGTGTGGCTGGTTACTTGCAGTGCCCTTTGGCAGAGTTTTTGTCCACACCCTAAAGCCCACACACACTATGTCCTGACCTGTCAGCTCCTCTTTGGGTTTGATGTCTGACATGACGCCACAAAAAAGGAAGCACCTGAAATTTGATCGCAAAAGCAAAATGATATTTCAGAAGGGCCACTGGGTGTGAATTCAAAAAGAGGCGGGTAGTGATTTTAAGGCCTTTTTTGGAGGCATTCGGGATTTTCCCATGTAGTCAACTCCAGTCCTCATTAAGTGTAATGGCAGAGAGTCGTGTTACAAATATGTGGAGGACACCTTTGATGAAAACAATGCAGGATGATTATAGTTATTTCTGCATCCCTGTCATGTTGTCACCTCAATGCGTGGATGCTCACAAACACGTCACACCTGAACTATGCGCAGGTGAGAATTAGAGGCGGGAATCAGATTTATAACACTCTTGCGTGCTTTCATGTGGAGCTGAGTCACAGCGTTGTGGTTTGCAGGTCAGGTCCAGGCAGCGTTAACGCGGTGGCTTATCTTGTTAAAGTGCAGCGATTCGATGAGAACGATTTTGTGCAATCCGAACAAAAGTCATCTGAGGCAGATTAGAGGTGAGCTAGACGGCGAGATCTGTGGTTGATAACAAGTGGCAGTTGGAATTTAGATGCGGAGCTGTTTTGAATTCGGATGATTTGGTGAGACTGAAAACAGCTGTCTACATGCTGTTGATAGCTGTAAGGGTGTACAGAGACACACTTACATCTGAGGCTTGAGAGAGTAATTGCAGTGCATTTTTACATGACCTTTAACACTAATCCCCTTTCAGTAAACAGCTTATAAGCACCAATGTGTTTTTGTAGCATGGTGAACAAAATAGCAGTCTGACCAATTACACAAGTTTGGTCTTGAGCTCGATCATGTTCCTCTCAGATGAAGGAATTCACATCTGCACAGAGCTCTTCATAACTTATTCATACACAGGCGCTTGTTCAGAGCAGCCGAGACGTGTTGAATTTTAGATCGTTGGTGAGGTCTCACCGATAAAGCACCCACATTCACTAACCTCACTCACCCTTCCCCTTAATACCAAACAAAACGGAGAAATGTTGGATTTACTCGCCAACTGTTTTCTGCCACTCCAAGGATTTATTGTTCATTGTTTGTGACAGCGAGTCTCTTTGTTCCCTGAGGCGCCTGTGGAGGAGGTTTCGGGGCGGCTGGAGGACATGTGACTCTTCTGAGCGAATGAGTCGGCCTAAGTGACACTCTGGGGTACAGGAGGCCTGCAGAGAATAGAGTCCTTGTATTGTTTCCTCTGCTGCTGGAAGTTGTGTCAGTTATAGACACTTCAAAGGGATCGACTGACGCTCATTTGAGAGAATTAGTCAGCATTGCTAGAGAGCAAAATGCGCAGTGTAACCGAAGCCACGTTTTAGAATCTCATGCCCCTGCCGTGCTGTCACCAGTTTGTTCATACTAGAGATAAGTCTGGGACTAAATGGCAGTAGTCATTAGTGCCTCAGTGACAATATGTTGTCAAGTTGTAACATGAGAGCTCATAGTGGCCCAGCTGTAGCTTCATACTTCAATTGTATGTCCTTCCCAGTGTTTCCCTATCAGTGTCAGAATGTTGTCAGGGGATAAGTGTTTGCTGAATGTTTACCAGATGATGGCAGTACATTGTTTGCTATTTTTGGAGAATGGAGACATGTATAGGGGTGTGGTGTTTCTACATTTAGCCCGTCCAGTGAATCCACTATGGCCCAGTGGAGCTCGGCCAGAGCCTTGTTATCCTGTGTTTACCTCCCGGGAACAGAACCGGACCTCGTCCCACCTCTGTGACTCCATCCCGTGTTGTCTGGAGATCCGATTGCATAGCTTATTTTAGTGGCACCTTGACTGCATCCTGTTAACACTGGCCTCCAACGGAAGATGGCAGGCACTTTGATGTAAATAAAGATTCTGCCTCCTCTTGAATCCCTGTAAGCCCGCTTCTGAGGGTCTCTGCGAACATTTGTCATTATATAAGCCTGCTGTCTTTGACATGTCTCCGCCATGTCCCAGTGTGCACATATGGCAGTCAATATTCTGCACATGCCACAGATGTGTGTGTGTGTGTGTGTGTGTGTGTGTGTATGTATGTGTGGCTCCTTCTGTGTTTAAACTCATGCATTAAATTGCTGGATGGAATAATGGAAACGAGTGTTCACAGGCAGAGTGCTGCTCAGAGTCCATTTGTCTCGCAGCAGATGAAAATTGTTCAATCAAAGCTTTCAGGAGAACAAAAAAACGAGAAACATTTTCCACCACAGCATGTCTTAACAGGTTATGCTCTGCTGAACACCAACCTGATCTTGAGAATTAGCTGCGAGTTCCACTGACCGTGTTTCCTAAGGGACCTGCTTTTTCGTCTAACTCCAAAGGGCATGCAGCGCCTTAAACTCAATCAGGCAGCCGGGACACATAAAATATTGAGATCTTAAAAGCGAATATGTTTCTTAAAATGCTCTAGGTTGAGTTATATTTAATCAGTGACACACATTTTCCACTGAGAGGTGTTGTTTAAAGGACCACAAGTTCATCCAAGTCAGTAATGAAATGTGTTAAAGTCATAAAGGGAATCATGTGAAAAGATGTGAGAGGTTTGCTAGCTTCGCTGTTGGTTTTCTTTTGTATTTTTTAACAAAATGACAACACTTTCTGTACAGAACTCATGGACACAAGAGCAGCACGACCCTTCAGCTTCTCCTTCAACACCAGCGACTACCGAATCCTCCTGATGGACCAGGATCAGGGCCGTCTGTACTTGGGCAGCCGGGAGTACCTGGTGGCTCTGGACATGCACAATGTCAACAAGGAGCCACTTATAGTGCGTACACATTCCAGCAGCTTGCTTCGTAAATCCAGTCTGCTATTTGCTGTGTGGTATTAAGCCTCTAAATCCCTAATAATTCACAATTTTGGGGTGTTTTTGAACACAGATCCATTGGCCAGCATCTGCTAAGAGAAAGGGAGAATGTCAGATGACAGGAAAGGGGAGACAGGTGGGATCATGTGTTTACATCCTGCTCTTTCAAAAATCGGAGGCTTCGGCTTTCAAGACGGGGCAACGTTGTTTGAATTCCATTTGTCTTGCTCTCCTTTTGTCCAGGGTGAATGTGCCAACTTTGTGCGGCTGATAGAGCCGTGGAACCGCACCCACCTCTACACCTGTGGAACGGGGGCGTACCAACCCATCTGCACATTCATCAACCGAGGTTGGAGGGCAGAGGTGAACCAGACAATTACAGTACCCCCAAGTGGGATCTTACAGCTGAAGTCCCCCAGCAGTAGACCTGGAAAGCTTTGTCCTGATAAATATTTCAGGACTACAAACTAGGACACTGATTTGTTTATGATTTTCCCATGTTCCCTTGTGACATGTTAGCGTCCTATTTTTACACATACTTCCTGTTTAATCTGCCTCTGCAGGACTACCTGTTTCGACTGGTCCCTGGGTATGTGGATTCAGGGAAGGGAAAATGTTCCTACGATCCCAAACAGGAGAACGTGGCGGTTCTGATCAGTGAGACATGTTTGATTTACAGACAGAATAAAATTTGTGTCACATTCCTTAAACTACCAACATTTCACCGCTTTGTTCTCTTTTTGTCCCACTTCTGCAGATAATAACCTGTATGCAGGGGTTCATATCGACTTCATGAGTACAGATGCTGCTGTGTTTAGGACCATGGGAGGGAGAACAGCAATCAGGACAGAGCAGTACGACTCCAGGTGGCTCAACGGTGAGTAAGTGAGGGTGTGAGGAGGTAAACGTTGAAGATTACATGTTATGGTTCCTCTCATTTTATCTGACAACCACTTGTCTCAATCCTCCCTCTGCTCGTGTGTTTTTATCCTCTAGAGCCTGTGTTTATTCAGATCCAGCAGATCCCTGACAGTGCAGAAAAGAACGACGACAAACTTTACTTCTTTTTCCGTGAGAAGAGTCTAGACTCGAGCGGCGGGGCGAGTCCCACCGTTTTAGCCCGGGTGGGAAGAGTGTGTCTGGTGAGTCCAAGCACACTGTACGCAATGTGGAAATATATGCGCCATACCTTGTGATAAGAAACGCGTTGCACATATTGAATCATGACCTAATTTCTCTGCTGTCTAGAATGATGAAGGAGGGCAGAAGTCCCTGGTGAACCGCTGGACCACGTTCCTGAAGGCTCGTCTCATCTGCTCGGTGATAGGAGAAGATGGAGTGGAGACACGATTTGATGAACTACGTAAAGTCGTCATAAAACAAGCACCGCGTCTGAACTGATTGCATTGTAATTGCAAGCCCTTTGACTTGCTTTGTGTTATTGATTTGCATATCGTTCCTCTTGCAGGGGACGTCTTTATTCAGCCAACGCAGGATGAAAGAAACCCCATGGTGTACGCTCTCTTCACCACCGCAGGGTAAGTCATTCTTGGAGGCGTGGTTCACTCAACCTCATTAACTCTGTTTTTTCTTCACACATTTTTGTGGTTAATTCACACTTTAATTTCATGGGTTGGGTGCACGCTGTCTTCTAACTCTCACCTTAATTGTCTGTTTGTGCTCCAGCTCTGTGTTCAAAGGCTCAGCAGTTTGCGTGTACTCGATGGCTGATATCCGCAATGTTTTCAACGGACCATTTGCTCACAAACACGGACATAATTACCAATGGACAGAATACACTGGCAAGATCCCTTATCCTCGACCTGGAACAGTAGGTTTCAATCATGTTGTGTCTCAAGTCATAGACTCAAATAAATCCCTGACATTGAAATCTGCATCAAAAAGAAAGTTGACATATGATTAGAACAAATACACACACACAAATTCCACCACTTTCTGTTTCCCATCCAGTGTCCAGGAGGAACCTTCACTCCTGGTATCCGATCCTCCAAGAACTTCTCAGATGAGGCTGTGAATTTCATCAGAGCCCATCCCCTCATGTTTCACCCAGTTTATCCGATCCATCGGCGCCCTCTGGTGGTGAGAACCGGGGTGGACTACCGTTTCACTGCTCTGGTGGTGGATCAGGTGGATGCTGTGGATGGACGCTACGAGGTTCTCTTCCTGGGGACAGGTGAGGCAGCTGCAGGGTTGAAGCCTGCTTGAAGGATTTTTTTTTCAAAAGAACTGTAGGTGATAATTGTAATTTATTTCACTTTTAGATCGAGGCACTGTGCAAAAAGTCATAGTCCTGCCTAAAGACCCAACCAGCATGGAGGAACTGACACTGGAGGAAGTGGAGGTTTTTCGGGTATGTTAAAACCTCCTGTTGTCTTCATTTACAGGCAACAAAAAATGTTGTTTCCTTGTCTGAAAAAAATCAAAAAGTTCAGCAAAAAAATACCCAAATGCCTGAAAAAAACCCTTCAGGAAAAAAAAATTCCCCCAGATTTGGTAAGAAGATTATTGTAAATATTTTCCAAAAGTGAATAAAAATATTCCAATCCTAAAAATGTCTAAAATGATTACATATATATCAATAAAACTTGTCAAACTGTTCAAAGATTTCTCAAAAATGTTGAAAATATGGCCATCAGAAGTTTCACTGTGAAAACATTTTTTTCCCACATTTTCAAACTTTAAAACAGGTCAATTTTGACCTGCAGGACAACACAAGGGTTAACTACTTGGTACTGAAAAGACTTGTAATACAATATTCTGAAAGATTTTAAAAAATTTGCTGTTTGTTAATTTACAGACCAGAGCTCCAGTCAAAACAATGAAGATATCATCTAAAAGAGTAAGTGCCTTGTTCCTACAGACTGTGCAATACACATTCCACTGCATGTATTGAAGCTGGTTATTCACAACCTCACTGAGTTTAACTTGTTTCACTTTTGTCACCACAGCAACAACTGTACGTATCATCGGACGCGGGGCTAACCCAGGTGTCGCTGCACCGCTGTGGTGTGTACGGCAGGGCCTGCTCCGACTGCTGTCTGGCCCGGGACCCCTACTGTGCCTGGGATGGAGAAAGCTGCTCTGCCTTCACCCCTTCGACCAAGAGGTCTGAAATGTTTCTAGACAATAAAGTAAGAATGTGTCAATTCCATCTCAACTTTAATTCTGATTTGTGTCATAGGAGGAGCAGAAGACAGGATGTTAAACATGGTGATCCACTGAGGCAGTGCAGAGGCTTTAACGCTAAAGGTGAGGCAGTTTTTTTATGTGTTACTGATCACACACTTCAACTTTTTATGTTATAGGCAGTTTTCATGACTAATTTTCTGTCTACATGTGCAGTGGAAAAGCGTCTGAGAGAGACAGTGCAGTTTGGGGTGGAGGGCAGCAGCACCTTCCTGGAGTGTCAGCCTCGGTCTCCCCAGGCCACTGTCAAGTGGCTCTTTCAGAGGGAGGGAAAGAGGAAAGTGGTGAGGAAGAGAAATCAAATTTTGCAAAATATAAATGGAATCGTTGGACAATTTTGGGAACTAATCTTCTTTTCTTTCTAGCTCAGAGTTAGATGAGAGAAGCTCAAGAGCACTATCATGTCTGTCCTGTAAATACAAAGATACTGTCCAGCACATAATCCTGTAAAGCACAGTTTTTATTTACACACAAACCAGATATTACATCTTAATCAGTAAACGTTTGTTTCTGACGTAACCTTTTATTCCAAGCTAGTCTGCACATTTTAATCTAAACTGAACATACAAGCAGCTGGCTGTGGTTTCTTACTCACCAGACAGACAGATTTCTATTTTCTCATCTCAACTTCAGCAGGAAAGCAAATAAGTGTATTCTGCAAACAATTTATTTTTCTATTACCTATAATAAAGACACAAATGTAAATATTTAGCTGTTTCTTTTGGACTTTCAAGCTCTTTCATTCCTTTTTTTTTGCAGCTCAACCGTGTGGGAGTTCTGAAGACCAACCATGGTGTCCTTCTGAAGTCTCTGAACCAGTCAGACGCTGGGCTCTACCACTGCCTCGCCACGGAAAACAACTTTAAACACACAGTGGCCCGCGTGGCTTTGCGTATCCTCGATCGAGACATCGTTTTAGCTCTCACTGCTCAAGATGAGGACGAAGAGCCAAAAACTCGCCAGGCGGGGCCTTACCCTCAGCCGTCCCTCCTCTCCACACCTTTCCCACCTGAGATCAGACTCATTAACCAATACTGCCAGTCCTACTGGGAACAACTCAGCCCCAAGCAGCAGCAGCAGCAGCAGCGCAAGAGGACCAGCCGCAGGCACACAGAAAGCCAGGACCAAGGCCTCGGCTAGAGGACAGGCACAGCACTGTCCAACACTGGCCTGTCTGGACTTTATGGTGGACTTTTAGTTTTGACACGCGTTGGGTGTCACTTCCATTCATCAGGCAGGTGAGGCTGCTGTCATTCTGTCGTTAAAGTACTATATTGGTGGTTTTGCAAGTGTCAGTCCAGTAAAGACATATTAAATATATTTTACACTACTGATGACCACATTCTAAATAATATGCATCTCTGGTTTTCGAAACACGGCCGTAATTGCCACGCAACTGTAACGTTACTGTGGTGAAAAAGAACAAAGACTGCACATTGGGATCGATCACTTAACTCACGCAAACTTGGTGTTGTTCTGGAAAAAGGCAGACTGATGTAAAGTGTATGCAACGTATAGTTAACGGGCTCCAACATGCAAAAACACAGGTATGGTCTCTTTTAAGTATCTTGAAACAGAAAATGTAATATATTGATTGTGAATATAATATATATGGCCATGATATGGATTACTCTTGTATTGTATGAAGATAATATGATGACATAAATGCATATTTTGCATGCGTACTGTTGTTGTTGTTTGTTGCAAGTTGTACATTTTACTGTTTCCGACCTCGGTGTGTTATGATGTTTGTAAGGTGTAATGTATTCTGTTAAGCTAATTCCATTGGATGTTGTCATGCAATGACGCCCGTTCTGTCCTGTGCTTTAGTGATCTAGCGTATGTGAGTATTGAAGATATGTATAGCGTACAGTGTTCTTCCAGTTATGCACTTTGTCGGTGGTGGTGTTCGAGGGAATTTGGGGATCTTTGCACAGATGTATGAGAAAATGATACAGGAACCTAAGTTTTTTATGTTATAAAAATGGGAATGAAACTGGCTCAGATTTAGTATTGTTTGTTGATGTTCAGTCATAAGCTACATTTACAGATTTTTTTTAAATTACTCTTTTTAAAGGAAGCACAACGAACAAGCTGTTTTCCAGTCAGAGCCACCATTCACCTTCACAGTGAGAAACACACTGCTATGTGTTGTCATGCAAAAGAACCCTAAACTGGAAATGTTGTAACCTCTATAAAAACATCTCAGATTTCTCATGAATTTGTTCTTTCCAGTTTTGTATATTGAAATTCTTGTTTATTTACTTAATCGCCTATACACTTTCTCACTTACATGACTCAAGTTTGCACATATTGAATGTGCAGCAGATCTTCTCACGGAACAGTGTTGCAGTTCAGAGGTTAAAACTAAAAATCACAAACACATCAGTCATCCCACTCGTCGTCGTCATCGTCGTCATCTCCGCCTTCATCTTCGCTTTCACCTGAAGAACGGAACAAATATAAAGGTTTTATCACCATCATGGTACAGCTCATATATCACATGTGAAGAGACGGAGCTGGTATTCTGATATTTACCAGATGAATGGATGACTTTGCTCCTCTTCTGCATGACCATCATGAGAGCGCCAACGATGCCCTCGCCTGAGTCTGATGGTGTAGGTGGAGCTGAATCAGGAGTGTCTGTCACCTGCAAGACACGGCAGGAAAGGAAGACAAGGTTTATAATCTCCTAAAAATGTCCAAACATGCTTTTAAATATGACACATGACAGCATGACAATCAAAAAAACTTTGCATTTATAATATACTCTTAAGGAAAAACAAGTTGCTTTACATTTCTGAGCTTCTTTCCCAGTCGGATCTGATCGAGCAAAGCTCCTCTGCTGTCTCCTCCTCCAACGGATGATGGAGGAGGTGGTGGAAGTCCTCCAGAGACAGGAGGAGGAGGAGGTGGGAAGGCTGTTTGAGCAGGGGGAGGTGGAGGAGGAGGAGGTGGAGGTGGCGGGCCTCCTCCTCCTCCTCCTCCTCCTCTGCTGGGTGTAGATGGGACAGGAGGAGGTGGGAAACTTGTAGAGCGCTGTTGGCTCGGCGGAGGAGGAGGAGGCAGGTTGTGGGAGGACATGGAGGACGAGCCATGAGGTCTGGAGGATGGTGGTGAAGAGAAATGAGAAGGTGATGAGTGTGCCGGTGGCGGCGGTGGTGGAGGGCCGCCTCGGCTTGTTGGAGGTGGGGGTGGTACGCCTCCACGTGGTGGAGGAGGCTGGTGGGACGGGGGTCCTCGCTGTGACTGGCCAGGGATGGGAGGCAGGGGGCCAGAGCGGCCTCGTGGGGGTGGAGGGGTCGGAGCAGAGGGACCGGAGCCCGGCAGAGGAGGCAGGGGTCCCTGTCTGCCAGGTGGAGGTGGCGGAGGTCCAGCAGCTGTGATGCAACGGAACAAGATGAACACCACAGCTCAGTCCAGGCTTTACAGCATGACATGAGCCTGTGTGGAGCAGTCGGACTGCTAAATAGATTAAAAGTAATGCAGCGTGACTCTCACCTCCTCTGTTTACCTCCCTTTTGACCGCCTCCATGCCTCCTGACTGCTCGATGACATTATAGATAAGCTGGGAGGTGTGTTCATCCTTCATGTCAGCCTCCTCGATGCCAGCTTGAGAGAGAAGCTTCAACAGGTCAGGGTCGAGGTTGTTGGGGTCGAAGCCGACATGAGAGACATGTCTGAGAGGAAGGAAAAAAAAATGGAAACAATATAATGCTATTCTGTAAACATATTCTGTAAATAACATCCAAACTTAACTACATGATATCAAAGAAATACATTCACTGACTTATACACTCACTTAAACCCACTGGGTGCTCCTATATCTGCTTTAGAGAGTTTGGGGCCCTTTTTCTTATTCTTTTTGTCTTTTTTTCCTTTGCCAGACAGAATTGAGGTAGCAGCAGGTGAAGGCATCGAGCGATAGCGTGAAGACTGGATATCTGGGTTCTGGATATCCACTGTGGCCATGTGGAAGGAACCAGGCCCTCCAGATCCTGTTTTTAGAGGAATCACAGAGCACATATTGGTTAGTATGTTCTTATTATTGAACTTAAAACATCATCAGCATCAAGTTACAGTGGAGACATGATGAGGTGAAGCACCTTTTTCTGGTGGGAGCCGAGGCAGAGAACCTCTGTCTACAGTGACAGGAAAAGAGAGAGAAAAAAAAATCACATTTAACTTCATAGTTTGCGACCCGTTTAAAAGTAGAAAAATGCAGTTCTTGAACTTAGTGCTTTCTCACCATTGGTCGGCAGAGGGCGCTGTTTCTTTTCTGCAAATAGGAAGAGAGAAACCATTTTGCACCAGAGCACATTTACACAGCTAAAGTCAGTGGTATTTAGAACCTTTACGTAAATAAAAGTGGCAATATTGCAGTGCAAAAAGACTGTTTAAAAAAAAAAAAGAGTACAAAATAAAGATCAACATAAGCGTCAAACACCTAAAGGAAAAGTACTCTTTATACAGTATGACCACTTTCAGAGTCCTATATTTTATATTATTAGATTATAATTATGATCCATTGATATGTGCATCATGCTGGAGCTTATTTTAATAATTTTATATACTGCCAGATACCTTAACCTATAATAATGCAGCTTCATTTATTATTTGATGTATGTTTTATATTAATTATTTGATTAAAAAATAGCTACTAACTAAATCTTTTGAATAAATGTAGTGGAGTACAAAATTGAATATTTGCCTCTAAAATATAATGGAATAGAAGCACAAAGTAGCACAACATGGAAATATTTAAGTAGAAGTACAGCACATAAGTAAATGTTTTTAGTTGCTTTCCACTTCAGGCTCCTTCAAATCAATAAGCTGCCATGCCATTTATGTTTTAAGACAATTTTCAACAATATTTAATCAGTCTGTCAGGATTTATAAGAATTTTAAAGAATATCTCAAGAATACAATGTCTGCAGTGGTCTACTTAAAGATAAAGACTTTAGCAAAAAAAATATGCCTTATTCAAGCTGATCTAAACAGTTTTCCACAATGTTTTTCCACAGTCCAAATAATACACAAGAACATAGCCTATGCAGAAAGATACTGCAATTATGCACTATAATTTCAAAAATGTTATTCTTGCTGTCCAACTCTAAAAATGTTCATCAAAGTGGAGGCTGTACCCTCACTGACCTTGACGGTTGTTTCTCTGGTTGATTTTCTCCTCGACAGCGTTTTGGAAGGCCTCTGCTTCCTGTCGCTCACAGAAGTTCAGCCCCACTTGACAGTCCTACATTGTGCAGTAAGTGCAACAGAGATCAAACACAAGCGTCTCTTCAACAGCGCTTGATGACCATCTGTGACCTACAATGATAATTTAAAAAAAAACCCTTGCGTCACAGCTAGAAGTGCCTGCAGGGGTTCAAATAAGGGTGTGCTTACATCTGCAGGGAAGGTATGAAAGAACGGCTGTGGTGAGGAGTAAACAATCTGGTTGTAAAGCTCCTGCTCCCAAACCAGTCTCCCTGCCTGTGGAAAAACATCATTCACAGCTCAGACTCTCAGTATTACTCATGTAATGTTTGAGTCATAGTTTAATGGCCTTCAGATAGACAACATATTCTCAGTAATTAGATCATCATCTAAAAGGGTGTTGTTACAAGGATTCCTGGTGCATTATCTGGGAGGTTACCTTCAAATCAAACATCCGGATGAAGTACGAGCGCTGAGGGTTGTCTTTGACGAAGCAAACCACTCCAGTGTGCTGCAGGCTCCACACGGATGGACTGTGAGGCAGAGCCATGAACAACTGTGCGACTGCGGTGGCCATGGACTAAAACACACAGACAAAACAGTTCAGTGCTGATAGGATACTTGAGAGCACTTTATTACAGTTCACATGTAAATTTCCAGTTTCACGGGGAAGATTAACTTCCTCATTGCTTTCATTTACTCAGATAAGCTCCTAAAGTCTTGTGATGCTCTTTTTTTTCCATCAGCAACTGTTTAAATGATTGAAATCAGCAGCCTGTGGTAGTCTAGTGTTTTGCTGTTATACCAGTCAGCTACAGCTACAGAGTGTTTACCTCAGAGGGGAGTCAGAAACAAAGCAACTTCTGCTCTACTGTTAGAGTAAACTGTTAAGAGTATCTAATTCTGACAGCAGAGGAAGAAATGGTTCAGCCACCATTTCCTGTTACTGCTACCTCCTTTTTGATGACCTAATGTCAGCTAGTATTTTAAACGGCATTTATGTCGACATACATTAGATTTGCTCGAGGAACATAATTTTTAAAAAGAAAATACAGGTTATCCAATGGAGTGAAATAGTTTAAATGAAATAAGAAACTAACAAAAGGCAGTTGAGGAAAGGATGCAGCTTCAACACTGATGTTAGCAGAGATAGATATAGGAGGCAACGGTCCTCAACTCATTTAGCTCTTAACTGTACACATTTACAGTTTAAAAGCAAGAGAGAGAATTCTTTGAGGGAAACTGAATTTGAAAGTTTTATGTAGCAGTCAGTACATCCTGCGCTGTCATGTATACATTGTCCTTTCAGTTTTAGAGAAAATCTCTTATCAGAACTGCCACAAGTAAAGACAGATGAAGCAGAACATTGGTTATCAGTCCCACAGTGGTCAATCCCCTCCCAGGTCAGCTCAGAACTTACAGCACACCTTCTGCCCAGCAGCTCCTCCACCTTCTCATTCTCCTGAAGGCTCAGCAGAGAGCTCGGTACGCTGTCCGTTTTACTTTTAGATCCTCGGCTCATGGTCCTCTCATAAACCTCTCAGGTTATCTCAAATTAAATTGCATTGAGCATTTGAAAAAGCGTCCTCGCCACTCTGTCAGAAGTCAGCTCTACAGTCAAGGAAGTTTCTCTTCTCTGTTCTGCTCTGTGCACACACCAGCTCAAAGCAGGAAACGGACAACCACACTTCTCTAACCCCCACTTTTCTTCTTTCACTCAGACGACGAGCACAAACGAATGTGTTACTTCCATTTTCAGGAGGAGGCAACTCACTGTGGTACATCTCCTGCTGTGAGTACATTCATTTTATCAACTCCTTATTTGAATTAAAAAGCAACACAAAACACACTTACAAATGAAAGACATTTTATTGACAACATTCAAATTAATTTAAAAATGTACATGATGAATAACAAAGTTTTATTTAGTCAAATTTTAAAGACAAAAAAGAGACTCCATTCTTTTTAACTTAATATTACTCAACATACTGAATAGTTTCTGGGACGGCTGAAACAAACACAGCATTTCTAACACTGCTGATGTTTTAATGCACAATTTTGAATTGGCTTTTTGCCGAACGTGGTAAAAAAATAGTGTGTTACACTCTCTCTTAATGCAATACAATAAATATAGTCTTTGGTTTGCAGCTCGGGATGTTCAGGCTCACATCAAAACTTTGCATTGTACAAATCACCTCTCTGTGTCTGTTTACATGATTGTCAGTAATTGTGTGGTTAACCTTCATGAACAGCAGCAAAATCCCACAAATTGCATCATATTTGTTGGATTTGTGGGCAGCTCAGATTCAGCTCTGAGGAGGTGGACCTCTATATCACTGATGTTACGTGTCAAAAAAAAAAAACAAGATTACTTCACATTAAGCACATTAGTTAAATTCCAGGTAAGAGTCACAGAAAATTGCATTTTGATTGAATGAAATTATTTATGTATGACTGCTGCTCACTGAATCTGTCAAGTTTTAGGGAAATTTGAGGAACACTGCAGTGGCAAGTTTGACCGTTTTCAAACTGCGACTGATGAAGAAACAAACTGAAATGTCTAGTTTTGTTTGATCAAGAACAAACACCTGGGAAAAGGAAAGGATTGCCTCACAACTCTGCCAAATAAAGGTCCTGTATAATCTGAGATGTAGGGAAGTAGAGTAGAAGGATGTCGGCAGTGACAGAGCTATTCCAAGGAACTGTACACATCCATACTCTAAAATGGGATTTCCATTTTAGTCACGATGTTCCCATTCATCCTTTTGCTGCACATGACCCCAAGACAGGTTTGATTCATTACGAACACATTACTTTGTATTTTCATACATCTGTGTCCTCTCCTCCTTTATAGGACAATGTTTTTCTGCCCCATCATATGGTGAAATATTTCCTTTTTTTTTCTTTTAAGCGGGTGAAGGTCCTTCACACATCCTCCGCATTGTGGAGCCAAACTTTCCTGTTCGGCTTTAGGATGAGAACTTTGCAGATTGGGGTAATTTAATGAGAGGGAGAGTTTAGGTTCACATTCTGCTTGTAGTACCTCCGTTCACTCATGGCGGCTAGTGCCCACCTCCACTCCGAGACTCTCCGGTCACCCAGTCAATGATAATAAATGACAAACTCATGATCATGAAGATGAATCCCAATGCAGCGAAGCACGCGGCCTGCAAGAAAACAACATCTATATCAAGAACGCATGATGTTTAAACGACCCAGAAAAACATTGGATCGGCAAAGGAGCTGATCTGTACCTGAATCTTAGGTCTTGACTTCATAGGCTCTTGTTCTTCAGGAACAATTCGGATGTAGAAGATTCCGGGTAGGATGAAAATTAGGCTTGGGGCGGATGTGGCTCCTGCAGATGATGAGAAAGATGTTAGTTTATTTAAGGTTGGACGCAGCTTGTCATTACACAGTTTATAGGAGATACAGTTCACATCATAGCCCAACATATTCTCTCTGTGTAAACTTACCAATTAGGCCGAAGATGTCACGGATAGAGGGCACGAATATTACTAGCAGGTTGACCAGGAAGATGAGGCAAAACGCAATGGAGATGTGTCGGGCCCAGTGGAAAGGTTTGTCAGGGAACAAAATCTGAAGCAAGGCCCTGCGAATCTGCACACATACAGGAAGGAAAGAGGAAGAATGTCATATCTTTTTGTTACAAATAAGATACCAAGCGTCAACACTGATACTCACTAAGGTGAGACTGAAGTGTTATAGAAGCTGTTTTTTAAAGCCACGTGTTAAATTAAGTCCGACATGCATCAACTAGTTGACATTTTAGCAGGGAATTTCTGTGACTTGCTAAAGGCAAAATACCTGCTTTGAAATGTTGTGGTGTAAAACCTTGTAGTTCAGCATACTTGAGGGTTTCAGCCAACAGTCAGGAGCAGAACCCTCTTATAAAACCACAGTCATTTTTGCCAGGGGTGGAAAGTAATTAAGTACATTTACTCAGGGTAATCAGTTACAATTTTGAGTTGCAGTACTTGTACTTTACTTAAGTATTGCCATTTTCTGCTATTTTGTACTTCTATTTCACTACAGTTAAGAGGCAAATAATATGCCTTTTATTCCACTACATTTGCTGGATTAATTGTTAATTCTAATAAATTTGGTATACATTTGTTATAATTTAATCATAATTACATAATAACTAAATACATTTAGTATAATTTATATTGAACCAACACTATACACGAATAAAAATGACACTGTCTAATAACAAATCTTATGAAAAATGATAACATGTTTTAAATTGAAATTATACTAATGATTAAAATTAAACTTTATTGATCCCCAATTTAGAAGACACCCAGCACATAAATTATGGAAGAAGTTAAATTACCTTCATCAAATTCAGCAACAGAGTGATGAACAACACAATAATACATTACTATTTATAATCCAATAATATACATCATTCTGAAATTAACCTTTCTGCATATTGACAGCTTGCAGCATACTAGTATTTTCATTCTGATATCTTTGTACTTCTGTAAATAAAAATGTAATTTATGATGTTTACATGTGAAAGAGTATTTCTACACTGTTGCACTGGCACAAGATCTGAGTACTTCATCTACCTGTAATTTTTGCATGGATTAAAAACCCAAGGAAAAACTGTCAATTAAAGAAGTCTACACATGTTGTTAGACTGATTGTATAACTTTTGAACAGAGCTAGGCTTGTTGTTGTTCTCTGTGGTTGCTGTCTCTTGGCTTTAGCTTCCCATGTAGACAAACATGTAGGGACATGAGAGTGATTTAGATCTTTGAATTTAACTCTCAACTGAATAAGCGTAATTCCCAAAATGTCAAACTGTTTCTTTAATTTGGTCTGTGAATGATCTGCTGTATATTCCTGTAATGTGTATGTTTTCCATCTTTTCCTGTTATTTTGAAAAGCTATCTTTAAAATAGCTCCTCACAGTCAACACACTACTGAAACAGCAACAGCTGGGATGAGGGGTTTCACTCTCTGACACACACAGTCATCATTCAGCAGAGCTTATTATGTGGTTCAGAGTCTACAAAGCAGTGTTTTGGCTATGTGATGTGAATACTGTAAGTTTGAGATCTGTCTGGGGAACAGCGCTAGGAAGCAGTAACAAAAAATTGACAGATTTTAGAAACATTATGAATGTCTAGGAACATTTAGTAGTAGTCAAGCTTAACCATTCTGAGAGAAAATGTGTTCCAAAATGAATAATTAGGTCTTAAGTCCATCCAAATGAATAGCCTCATGGCTATTATAAGCAAATGTTCTTGCAAATGTGGCGTTCCTTTTGGCTCATGACTAGGCCCACTCTCACACACTCGCTTTGTGGTGATTTTACAGACAATACAATGGCCTGTGAAGTGAATTTTGAATGTTTATATGACTCAATAAATGTCTACATTTTATCTTTTAACTTCTTTTACTTGGGTTGGACCTTTTTTTGTGGAGAACTTTGTCACTGCTGTTGTTAGCAGTTTTCACTACAGTGTTGTAAGGTTCTTTAACACGCGTTATCAATATTTATATCCATCCATCCATCTATACATCGCTTTATCCTCATTAGGGTCACGGAGGAGCTGGAGCCTATCCCAGCTGACTTTGGGCCAGGGCAGGTAACAACCTGGACAGGTTGCCAATCTGTCCTTGGGCTACATATACAGACAGACAATCAAACTTGCATTCACATCTATGGGCAATTTAGAATAATCAATTAACCTCAGCATATTTTTTGACTGTGGGAGGAAGCCGGAGTACCCAGAGAAATCCCACGCTGCACAGGGAGAACATGCAAACTCCATGCAGAAAGATCCCAGGAAGGCCGGGACATGAACCAAGAACCTTCTATCTGTAAAAGTGCTAACCACTATTCCACTGTGCAGCTCAACATTATATCAATTATATATTTAGATATCCTTAATTGTCAGTTTTTATTAATGTTTTAAACCAGGCATGGACAAACTACAGCCCTGGGCCACATACGGCCCGTTGCGCTTTTCAATCCGGCCCATGAAATAATTTTGTCAATATTAGAATTGACGAAATTATAGTAAAGACCACAATCATTTGGCCTGCCCCTGCAGTACCCGACGTTTCTGTTGACCCCACTAGATTCCACGCTCCAGACACAAGTGACCTTTGTTGGTTTATTTTCTGTTCTTCTACTTTGCAGCTGCATTGAGCCCTGCCTTAACAATGAGTGGATCAAAGAAAAGAAAAGTCGACAGTGAGTGTCGAGTGTTTCAGAAGGAGTGGACTACTGAAATTTTTTTTCGCTGAAGTCCGTATGTTTTATTTGCAGTGAAACCGTTGCGGTTTTTAAAGAATACAATATAAGCCGGCACTTTTCCACGAAGCATCCTAACTATGCTAGCAACCAGTCAGTGCAAGAACGTACAGCTACGGTCAGAGGGTGGCAGCCAGTTTACACAATCAGCAAAATACGTTTTTTCTGCAAACTGCGATTCAAGAGTCAAGCACGAAGGCAAGTTATTTGCTTGCATTCAAAATAGCAAAGGCTAGCAAGTCTTTCTCCGAAGGGGAGTTTTTGAAAGAATGCAATGTAGAGACAGCAGGTCTCCTGTGTCCAGAGAGCAAAAACAAATTAGAAGAAAATAGTTTATCAGCAGGACAGTTACTTGCCGTGTTGAACTAATGGACGAAGACTTAACCAGCTCACTGAATGAAAAAGCGGAGTCCTTCAAGCTATATTCATTAGCACTGGACGAAAGTAATGACATAAAAGAGACTGCTCAGCTTTTAATTTTTATTAGAGGGATAAATGAACATTTTGAGACAACGGAGGAATTTTTGACCATGGAGTCCATGAAGGGGAAAACACGTGGAGAGGACTGTAGGACAGAGTGTCTGGGTCATCCAGAGGATGAAGCTGCCCTGTGTAAACTCGGCAATGTCACCACGGATGGATCCCCAAAGTCGACAGGAAAAAAAAGTCACGCTGGTGCAAAGAATCTAGGATAAGGTGAAGGAGGAAAACCCTGAGCTGGATGTGATTTTCCTACACTGCTTAATCCATCAGGAAGCGCTCTGTAAGTCTGTTTTGCATTTTGATCATGTCATGAAGAAAGTCGTAAAACTCGTTAACTTTATACCAGGGACAGGGCTTCAGCATCGTCAGTTCATTAAGTTTCTTGGAGAAACTGATGCTGATCACCAGGACTTTCTTTACCACTCTCATGTCTGCTGGTTAAGTTTGGGGAAAGTTTGTCAGTGAGTGTGGGAGCTCTAAGGCGAGATTAGCTCATTTTTGGAGTTAATCGGGAAAACCGATGGTTTTCCTGAGCTGCTCGACAGAGATTGTCTGTGATTTTGCTTTTGCTGTGGACATACTGACGCACATGGATGAGCTGAACGTGAAGCTGCAAGGGAAAGATCAATTTGTGCATGAAATGTACACACGTGACAGCCTTCAAGCCAAACTGACTTTACAGAGGCCAGTCCACATGTGATGAAATATAAGGAATCTCAATAAGACCTGCATGGAGAATTCTGCCGCCGGCTCTCTGATTTTGAAAAAATTGACAAGACACTTCAGCTGGTATCATGTCTTTTGTCACAAGACCCAGAACCAGCACCTCAGGAGTTGCAGTTGGAACTGATCGATCTTCAAAGTGACTCGGTCTTAAAGGAGAAGTTCAGCTCCCTTAAACTGAATGACTTTTACGCTTCACTAAGTGAAGCCAAGTTTCCAAACATTCAGAAGATGGCACAGAGGATGCTGGTGTTGTTCATCAACAAAGCACACCACAGATCCCAGTTAACTGATGAACACCTCAGATCCATCCTGTGAATTGCCACAAAATTGACACCAGACTCTGATGCACTGGCAGAAAAGGGTGACCAATAACGCTGTTCCCACTGAAACTGAATGTGAGTGTTCTTTACTTTGTCAGTATTGTCTTTAACATGTAATTCATATTAGTTTGCACAATCTCCAACCATCTGATGCTGGTCTGGCCCGTCTGTCGAATTTCAAAAGTCAGTGTGGCCCCTGAGCCAAAAAGTTTGACCACCCCTGTTTTAAACACTAACATTTTAATATTATCTTAGGATTGGAGCTACATTTAAGTTTTAGAATTTCCTGATTAATCAGTTGGTCCATACAACATCAGCAAGTAGCAAAAAAAAAATCAAAATCCATCACAAATTTAAAGAGCTCAAGATTTAACTGACCTGTTTTCCTGACTGTCCAAAAATATTTTTTAACAATTAGCCTATCATTTTCTGTTTACAAACAATCTAATGTAATTTATAATACAATTGCTAGAGGAGTTATTAGTCTTGTTTTAGATATACAGTAACTTGTTTCCTTACTGGGAAGAGAACCACAGGGACAGTCAGAGTTACAGCCACCAGCACAGCCAGACGGACGCAGAGAACCAGGACATCCAGCGGGTCCACGCGACTATAGGTGTGCAGCAGCTCGGGCTCCACAGCACCTAAACACAGAAGCAGATGGCCGATTACCTACAGTGGGTACGGAAAGTATTCAGACCCCTTGAAATGTTTCACTCTCTGTGTCATTGCAGCCATTTGCCAAAATGAAAAAAGTTCATTTTATTTCTTATTAATGTACACTCAGCACCCCATCTTGACAGAAAAAAACAGAAATGTAGAATTTTTTGCAAATTTATTAAAAAAAGAAAAACTGAAATATCACATGGTCATAAGTATTCAGACCCTGTGCTCAGTATTGAGTAGAAGCACCCTTTAAAGCTAGTACAGCCATGAGTCTTCTTGGGAATGATGCAACAAGTTTTTCACACCTGGATTTGGGGATCCTCTGCCATTCTTCTTTGCAGATCCTCTCCAGTTCTGTCAGGTTAGATGGTGAACGGTCAAGAACGGTCACAGAGTTGTTCTGAAGCCACTCCTTTGTTATTTTAGCTGTGTGCTTAGGGTCATTGTCCTATTGAAAGGTGAACCTTCGGCCCAGTCTGAGGTCCCGAGCACTCTGGAAGAGGTTTTCCTCCAGGATATCTCTGTACTTGGCCGCATTCATCCTTCCTTCAATTGCAACCAGTCGTCCTGTCCCTGCAGCTGAAAAACACCCCCACAACATGATGCTCCCACCACCATGTTTCACTGTAGGGATTGTATTGGGCAGATGATGAGCAGTGCCTGGTTTTCTCCACACATACCACTTAGAATTAACACCAAAATGTTCAATCTTGGTGTCATCAGACCAGAGAATCTTATTTCTCATAGTCTGGGAGTCCTTCATGTGTTTTTTGGCAAACTCTATGGGGGCTTTCATGTGTCTTGCACTGAGGAGAGGCTTCCGTCGGGCCACTCTGCCATAAAGCCCCGACTGGTGGAGGGCTGCAGTGATAGTTGACTTTGTGGAACTTTCTCCTGTCTCCCGACTGCATCTCTGGAGCTCAGCCACAGTGATCTTTGGGTTCTTCTTTACCTCTCTCACCAAGGCTCTTCTCCCACCATTGCTCAGTTTGGCTGGACAGCCAGGTCAAGGAAGAGTTGCGGTCGTCCCAAACTTCTTCCATTTGAGGATTATGGAGGCCACTGTGCTCTTAGGAACCTTGAGTGCTGCAGAAATTCTTTTGTAACCTTGGCCAGATCTGTGCCTTGCCACAATTCTGTCTCTGAGCTCCTTGGGCAGTTACTTCCACCTCATGATTCTCATTTGCTCTGACATGCACTGTGAGCTGTAAGGTCTTATATAGACAGATGTGTGCCTTCCCTAATTAAGTCCAATCAGTTTAATTAAACACAGCTGGACTCCAATAAAGAAGCAGAACCATCTCGAGGAGGATCAGAAGAAATGGACAGCATGTGAGTTAAATATGAATGTCGCTGCAAAGGGTCTGAATACTTCTGACCATGTGATATTTCAGTTTTTCTTTTTTAATAAATTTGCAAAAAAATTCTACATTTCTGTTTTTTTCTGTCAAGATGGGGTGCTGAGTGTACATTAATGAGAAATAAAATGAACTTTTTTGATTTTGGCAAATGGCTGCAATGAGACAGAGAGTGAAACATTTCAAGGGGTCTGAATACTTTCTGTACCCACTGTATATGGCATAGTGTACTTTCTCATTCAAAATACTGCAAAATGCATGTGGGGTCTGGGTACAAGCAAGTCATTCATTTGAAAAGTCACAACAGAACAAAGTGACCTTTGACTCTCCCTAACCCTTACCGAAAAAGGTGAGGTAACCGAACAGAGCAGTCAGTAGGTACATGACAAACATGGCCATTATGGAGATGTTGGCAACGTTCTGCATGCGTTTCTTGGTGGCACTACGGTAAAGTTGAGCAGAAAAATCACCTTAGTTTAAACAATATTTTGTACAATCCTGTGTGTGTCAGTAAAACAACCGCATTCATATTTTGTGAAAGAGATTATAGCATTTTGGCTTACTCTCGCAGCTCCGTGTAGATTGGTAGCACCTCTGGATGGCAAACAAAGGCGAAGGCCAGGATGGGAATGGTGTATGCTGTCTGAAAGCCCAAACACAGCAAAGGTCAGTGACTAACACATGATTTGCGGTTTTATTCCTGCCACTGCTGTTGACTTAACACGCCTTGGTGCTGTTGACTTAACACACTCCAGTGCAGAATATGTGGCGGTGAATCTGCTGGGCTCACCATGAAATAAAAACACACACACAACGATTCAATAAAGTAGACACAGAGGATGTGAAAATGTTTTATTTTCTCACCTGACCGTTGATGGTAAACATCTTGGCCTCACAGGAGTAATCTGTGCTGTTATGTTCGTGGAAGTGGTCAGCAATATGAGTTATGTTATCATGTTCATCATCCAGTGGACAATTGATGTTGAACTTCTTGTAAATAACCTGAGGAGGCACAGGAATAGTTTAATCAATGGTAATTATTCAATGGAAGAACAGTTAGTTGTATTGTGTTTATCTTTGTTGACTCACCGAAATGAGGAAAAATACCATGCAGGAGAGGGAGAAGCCACTTGTATAGCCAAGGTAACCTGGATTTCAATAATAACAACATGTTGTACAATTATTTCTTATTGTAGACAGTTGACAAGGTGTTGAAGTGAGGATATTGTAACTGTTGTACAAGATATGAAATTGTATACAACAGCAAATCACAATGGAGATGTGATGGGAGAATATGAGGAATAATGAGAAAGGAAAATGTGACAATGGAATGCAAAACATACCAAGTTGTTTCATGAGTGCTAGAGGAAGGATGATGAGAGCACTAACTATGATGATCAAGTAGTTTCCATTCAAGAACCACTCTCTACGAAACAGCCAGACAAACAGATGAATAATCAGTATACCATCAAACTAAAAAAAACTGAAACTACTATGTGTGAATTTACACCTAAGAATCACTTTGACACTCACCCCGTGTTATCATGTTTACCGAGGAAAGTTTGAATAACCAGTGGGAGCTCAGACTTTACGATGAAGAGATAGCTGGACATCGCTAAAAACAAATGAAAACAAGCTTAACTTGTGCTACTCAGCTATGCTTGTTTAATCTTATGTGACTGAATGCACAAACCTTTAAAGACAGATATCAGACGTTAAATCAAAGGGATGAAATAGCATCACATTACCTCCAATGTTGTGGACCGTAATGATGCAGGCAGCCAGCATTTTCCCTGGATGGCCAAAAGCCCGATTCCCAAGTTGTTCATACGCCCGGATGCCTGAAAACACACAAATATTATAATTGTATGCGATAAGTTGAGGTATGTAAATGACTCTGTGGCTGTAATAAATTGAAACAAAACTATAATAAGCAACTGAGGTGCCAAAAACACTGTAAAAAATAGCCTGAAAATAAACGTCTCATTAAATACAATCATTTTCCATAATTAGAATTAACTTTGTAGTCTTATTTCTGCATGAGATTATGTGTAATTCTTTGGCTTTTTGATTTTGAGTAAAGGATATTTACATGTGGAAAAACAAAACACCTATATTATATATTTATTTGCATCCCTGACAAAATGACAAAAGCTATAAATGGATAAATTAACAATTTCTGCAGATATATATTACATATACATGTGATTCATATGAAAACACATTCATTCAACATTTTTATTGTCAAAACTTTTATGCAAAGTATCTCTCAGCTAGCAAACAAAATGTATGTAAAGAACCAATGCTTTTTCTTGATACTTATGACAAATTGTATGTAGTTTTAGAAATATATTTACAGTATTAAATTTCAATTCAACAGTTTCATCTATGAAATAAAAAGAAACTGTTTGTGAAATTAAAATGGAAATTTTATCCCCATTAACAGTTACAGGTTTTCAAAGTTATTCCATTTTAGACATATAAATTTACAGTGTTTTTTGTAATTGTATCGATATAGTGCTGTATTTTAAAAATGTGGAAATAATCTGTAAAATAACACAATATTTTCTGGAAAAACAGATTTGTTTTTGCTTTATTTTTTTTACAGTGTATCCAAAGTTGTAGATCTCTCTCTTACCCACAACTCCAGCACTTCTCAGCAGCAGATGAATTGAATATGCAGACAGAATCGCGATGAAGACTAACAGGATTCTGAAACACACAAGAACATGCTCTGTTTGGAAATGCAGCTCACTCATTACAACATGCCAGAAACATTTTTTAGAAACTCCTTTAGACAATCATTCTGCTCTTAAGATATTCTCATGATTACTCTTGAAACATTAGATTTTTTTTCCCCCACCCACACAAGAGAGTTTAGCTGTGAGAAACTGACTCCAGCCACCCTCCACCCGCCACATAGTGCAGGGCTGATCCAAGCAGGCGTGTCTTGGATCTGATCACTGGGGTCTAAATTTAACCACTCAAATCTGATTTAGAGAAGCTGCATGTGTATGAGCTCTAATGTACATTCTGACAGATCAGGGCACGCACAGTAGTGGTTGCACTAAGCGCTAGGTGTAACACTGTATGTGTTACAGACAGGTAAACACACAGAAACACTGACATCAAAATACATGTCCAAACACAAGCACACACAGAGTCAGATGATACACATTCACGTGGGCCAACTCCTGACCTTATAAGGACCCTCTGTTGACCATACCGAACCTGTATCCACAAACTCTAATCTAATACTTATTCTGGTGAACTGTCACCCACAGCTCTGATCTAAAATGATGATAATGATTACTTATGATATCCAAACAAAAGGCATAAAGAGTTTTACAATTATTGAGTTGAAACACAAACACCCAGAGCAACAGTTAACACACATTTCATCATAAAAGGCACACAAACATAGACAATAACTAAAACAAACTCAACATAAAAACGAAAAAGCAGTAGTTGTTAAGAAAAGCTATAAAAAGTGAGGACCAGCACTTCTCTTGTCAGTCTCCTATTCATGAATTCAAACTCTCACATGACACACAGCCTTGCTCTATTTCTGTAGCCTCTAGCAGTGTGCACATTCGGCTTTACCCAAATACTAAATATAAATCACAAGAGGCTGAAATCTGTACTCTATTGTTCCCTTTGCACAAGAGGGGACGACTTAAATGCTATGCAGCGAGCTGTACATTGACCTACATACGTGGAGACGCACATAAACACACCGGCAGAAGACAGACAGTTCAGCCAAAGTTGGGATTGTGTGTTTGGCTGGAACACTCACAGAAAAAGAATGATTCCGGTGTTGGACATCGCATAAGCCAATCCCAGAATTCCACTGCCCATTATGGCGTTACTGAGGTTAAAGATGGACATACCAAATGAAGTCTTTCCCTCGAACTGCAAAAAAAAAAGGACAACATAGGGTGACTCAGTTCAAAACCATAAATCACATGAACAACACCAGGATTATTTACTGCATTTTCATTTTACCGCAGCAAACATACGGCAGAGAAAAAGCACTCACGTCTGTGAAGTGGAGTTCTTTTTTAATGCCAGTTTTATGGGGGAGAAACTCTTCATGTTCTGCCAAAGCATCGAGTCCATCAAACCTGCAATGGAGGAATAATCAATAAGTGCAATAAAGATATGGAAATAGCTTTTATATTTGGTGGAGGAAATGTCGAATGATGTATTAAAAACATTTTAATCTCTTGAGCTATACTTTCAACAGCTGATATGATGTGCTTATTATTATTATTACCCATCATCCCTGCTGTGTCCGTTTATCTTCTGAAGCTCCATTTTGGTTGGTGAGGTTGATCTACTTTTGCCGAATGGAAAGAATCTTCTTTAAACTTTTAAACGACTGAAAGCGGAGAAAACAGGTGTTAAATTTATGATACACTTAAGAATAATCTCCTATAAAATCAGGAATTATCATGCTGGCTGGGAATGTTTTTACAGAGCATTTAACATTCCAACATGGCAAATGCACCAATCTTGCCAACTTTCCTTTATTTGTGAAATAACTATCAGCAGGCTGACTTCACCACGTCTTTAACTCTTTTACACTGCCTTCGTATGCGTTACATTTTCTCTGATCTGTCTTAACTTGCTAAAGTTGAGCCAAGACCTCAGAGTGGGTCTTTCAGGAAGCTGGAAACTGATATATTTACGAAGTAAGGCGTTGGCTATGTTCACCAATGAAATAATATTGAGTGATGTAACAGTGGCAGAATGGGAAACGAGTTGAACTACTCCGTTAACGGTAAACGAGTACTTGAGAAGGAGCCACAGCATTCAAAAATCACTGAATATGGCTAACATAACACAAACATAAAATGCCTCTCAAAGGGCAGACCTATTTTTAAAGCTCTGAGACACACCACTGTAATTTTTCCCTTTTGCCAAGAACAACAAGAATGCTGTTTGTTCTTGTGGCAATGCAAAAATCCTTCCACTCTCCTTTATTTTGGACTCCTGCTTGCTTTCTAAAAGTATTCCAAATGACTGTTTTGGTTCATAAAACTAAATTCCAGAAAACGGGACACTTTCACTCGAGGTGTCAATCCATTTAAAGCTCATGTGACATGAAAGGCTTTATATAACAAATGTTGTCAGAGGACTTATGTTACTCTAATCTGCTGCAGGCCACACAAAGCTGGCATGGACACACTCTGGGAATGAGCGTAGGTCTGCGCTGCTGCCACGGGGTCATGGGATACTTCTCTTGTCTGTGGGTCAAACTGCCCTCAGGATTTTCACATCTAACCCCTAAGGACACTGTTGTGCTACGTTTTGCCATTCCTTAAGAGTTTCACACAAAACTGGAAATTCTCTGTGTTCCTACGCCCGGCGCTGAACAGGCCTGTGGACGCACAATAATCCATACAGCTTGGTGCTTGAAAGCAGTGGGCAACTGAGATAAACAAAGGGTTCCTGTGTAAATGGTGCTATTTAGTCTAAATACAGAGTAGCCTTTTCCGTGCACACTGGCCTCAGGTCAAGTTTGGTTTGAGTGACTTTCTTTAGCTACATACCCGACGACTTTCCCATGGCCTCTAGCCAAAACACACAGCCAACAAAGCATAGTTTAAATTCAGGAATGGTTTGTAATTCAACATTCACGGGTACACAGTTTTGACAGATTACTACCTTGACTCATATCGACAAAACGTAGATTTTACTACGGTCTCAAGCCTTCCATTTTAAACAGTTGTAAGGTGGAAAAAATATATAAACCAAGCTACCTGAGAACTTATGCTTTATGTTAGATATTTCACTGGCCATAAAAGTAGCTTTTACACAGTGGAAAGAGTGAAAATGGTCATAAAAAGAAGGGAAAAAAGAAAAGAAAAACTACGTTCCATTCATTTACACAAACCAAACCACCCCTGTTCTCTTTACCAACTGTTCAGTCTTCAATGAACAAAAAAAAAAAAATTGAAGTCAAACACAGCAGATAATAGTTTTTTACTGCCCAGCAGAGCGTACCACATGGCTCTCGTCTGACGCAAGACCAGCACACTATTGACAGTAAGCCCTTCCCTTCTCTTCCTCAACATCAGAAACAAGGACTCATCTAAAGGACACACACATGCATTTTTATCAGCAACTTACCCCGCTGATCGAGCAGAAAGCTACTTCTCTGAACACAGACAGAACAAATCCTTGTACAAGTTCATTCAAGTTTCACTCAACCAGTGTTTATATATAGGTCTGTTCTTGGGAGGCTCTCCAAAGCTCCTTGGTAGTGAAGAGAGGAGAGAGTGAGGGAGATTAGAGGGCTGGGAGAGAGCGAGAGCGAGCAGGAAATGGGAACACCCAGACTTAACCCTTTGTTAAACCAGTCACAGGTAGTGTCAGTGCTGCAAAAAGCTCAGTGGGAATGCTCTCACCAGGTGTCTGCACTGAAACGATGGCAGCACTGGAGCCCATGCAAAGACAATGAATTGCCTGTAGATTTCAGAGATAGTCTGAATTTCCAGACTGCAGCTAATCCCACAGGCCCATCAATCATAAAAAGGCTTGTGGCGTTCATACAAAAGAGTAACCCTGTCATTATGGACGAAGCAAGCAGAAAGGAGGGGTCGAGTGGATGTCATCTGGGGTGGGCTTTGTTACAGCACTGGGCGGATTCTCACTGACAGTTTGCATCCTGTTGGAAGTCATAGTGATGGTAATTAGCTTAGGAGATAAGCGCTTTTTTTTAAGATTACTCACATGTGATTGTGCTTAAGAGTGGAAACATTGTGTATGCTAGATTCAAAACCAGATAGATAGATACTTTATTAATCTGGGGGGAAATGCAAATATTCAGCAGCTTATATACAAAAAAAAATGGCAGGTTAGTAACAAGACTATAAACAAAAAAATCTAATGTTAATACCTATAGAAATACTAAACGTGAACCCAAAAGTCAATATACACTATTTACACATTTCAAGGCACAGTGATTTAAAGTGATTCCAGCAGCCAGACCTAAATTGACATGTAACAGTGGAAATGAACAGGCATGACACGTAATATGTCATATTTTAAATGTTCCCAGTAGGATCTCAGGAAAACTTAAGATTTGACAGTCCAAAGATGGCATCTCCATTTTTACATCATATATATATATATATAAATATATATGACACCCACCATATATATGAGTAACATTATAAAACAGGACATTATACGTCCTGAGAGCAGCACACGTGGTCAGTCCGTCTGTAGTTCATTAGAACAAAATGCCATCTACTCCTCCGAGGTGTTTCAGTTGGCTGATAAAGTTCATTTTAACAGAGATATAAGGTTGGCTTGCACACCCAAGAAACACCCACATTTGGTTTATCTCACTGTGACACAAATCCTGTACTGCAAAATGCAGCTTTCCGTTCTCTAAAGATCGCATCTAGTTCTTGTGGCCACATTTTTTTAAATACCCGTTAAAGAATGTTTCCGTCATCTTTGTCGTCATAGTTAAAGAAAAACAAAACATCGTTGCCATATTTCAATATTTTTGTTAAGGCTTGGTTATTGAGAACAATTTGCGAGTAACATTTAAGAATAAAGACCTGTACGGATAAGATGTACATAAATACTTTAAAGATAATGACTACCTCAGTGACCTTAAATAAGCCAAGGGACGTGGTGAGTTGGAAACACCAGTGCAACTACCATCTAACATTACAAACTTGTATAAAATATAGTTCATCGGGAGATGCTATGTCTTGATAAAACCACGCATCAAACATTTGTTATTTTTGTTCCAACAGCTATGCCAGCATTTGTAGCCAAGATGAGCTCCCATTTCAGTGAGTCATTTAAAATCCAACCTCTGTGCTGTGTACTGCCAGCACATCACCCTACAAATAGCCTCAGTTGAAAGATTCAAACCCAGCCAAAACAAACATGGTTATTCCGTGTATGTTATTTCTATGGCCAGTATATCAGCAATGGTAATGACAACAACTACTTTCATTCTCTTCCCTGGTATGTGTAAAGGAAATGTACTGCAGCCCATATGGTGAAACACATGCGGTGCCAGAATGCAGCTCTTCTACTCACCTCTGTAGTAACAGTCAGTCAGATGGACTTCTTCAGTCTGGACAGAAGAAGCAGCAGGATAGAAGTTAAAACTTGTTGGTGGGTTCGTGTCCAAAGTCTGCTTTTCACAGAGTCATGAAGGTCTCTGCAGCTGCGAGAGGAGAGAAAAAAAAGAATGGGGGAAGGAGGGCGGTAGTGATTGCGCGCGTAAAGAAATTTCCTGCCGTGTCACAAGCCAAGTCACTCCCTGTTCTTTCAGACTGACCAGGCCACACGTGGTCCTCTGCTAGATTATGAAATACTGTAGTACAGTTGGACATAGTAACATAATGACTTCTTTTTGGCCTTCTGTTCTGATGGAAGATGCATTGATAGAGTCAAGTGGGGAATAACTTGTCTTTACAGTCATGGAGTTACACTTGGGACTTATAGAGCAAGTTAGGATTTCAAAGGGCTGCTTAAAAACGCAGTATCCCAATTATTTTGCATATGGAGACAGATGTGCTGTTGATCTAGAGGGTTTTGGATAGTTTAGCACATTTCATTGAATTTTGTCAGAAATTGGCAACCAAAAGAAAAAAATAAGGAACAAAAAATACCGTAAAAGGCATTTTATTTTCCAGTTTTAAACATCTAACGCTCATTAGGTATTAAAGATGTTCCAGTAATATTTCTGTTCCTGCTGTAAAACAAACTTGTATTACGATCTGTGCAGCCTCAAGGCCATAGGCGGTTGTATCTTGCGGAAACTCCCCTTTAAAGATGGCTTTCGAAAGAAAGTGTCAAATTTCACATATTTGAAAGATAGAGAGAATTAAATGTGCGACTCATGACGCACAAGAAATTCTCATAAAGAACAGAACTGTGTGTATTTATCAAGCAAAAATTGAACACAAATCTATTTAGATTTTTCCTAAATAAACTAGTTGGAATGCACAACCAAAGATTTCAATAAAATATGCTGTGAGACATGCAGGATAAGCTTCTAATCAAGTTGAAATTTAAGTCCTTACACTGTAGCCTAATATTTATCTTTCATATTTTCTGACACAATAGCTTTTATCCATTTAAAGGCTTAATTATTAGATGAAAGATAACTATAGGAATCTATTTGGAATCCAGCCTTTATTAAGCTGGTTATTTGGGCTATAACAGTAACATTTTTCCAAGAATTTTCAACCTGAAACAATCTTTATCGGTTGGTTTCTGCCAGATCAAAGTCCTTAAGGCAGGGGTGTCAAACTCATTTTAGTTCAGGGGCCATATCCAGCCCAATTTGGTCTGAAGTAGGCCAGACCAGTGAAATCACAGCATAATAGAGAAACAAAATGATCAAAAATGAGACAAACAACATGAAATGAAAAAAAAGCGAAAAAAACTGTACAAAAAACCCACAAGTCACACAAACAAGACAAAAATGGCAAAAAAAGAAATAAAACTACAGAAACATGAGAAAAATAACTAAAAAATTAAAAAACAAAAAAAAACAACACAAAGAATTACAAAACTAAGGCACAAAACAACAAAATCGAGAAATAAAATAACAAAAAATGAGACAAATTACACAAAACAAAGAAAAGAGACAAAAAATTTCATTAAAAACTTACAAAGCAACAAAAGTCAACAAAAACAGGACAAAAATTTCCAAAAATGACGACAAAACTACACAAGCGAGACAAAAAAATTACCGAATGTCAAAAACGACATACAAAACAACAAATAAAGCAAAACACAAAATGACAAAAACAACAAAAAACACAAATGAGACAAAAAGGAAACACAAAAACATGAGACACACGACAAAAGTCAGACTAAAAAAACAATAACATGACAAAATATTACAAAAATGAGACAAAAGAACAACAAGCAATCTAGTATTTTACTTTATGATCAAAACAACTTGTCTACAAATTATTTTAAATTTATAGTTTTAATAATTTACAATCTGCAGTTAATGTCTCCTCTGTAATTTTTACACTTTACAAAGTCATCCCGCGGGCCGGACTGGACCCTGTGGCGGGCGGCTTTTGGCCCGCGGGCTGCCTGTTTGGCACCCCTGCCTTAAGGTCTTGAGACAGCACAGATCCCCACAAATGTTTGTAGTAAAGAAACGGAACAAATACGAGTCAGAGATTTTATATAAATTTTGAGCAGTAAATGTTAAAAATATTGGTGAAAAAAAAGTCCTATCATATTTTTTAGTAACCTGACACAAATACCAAAAGATTGTTAAAAATCTGGCAGTAGCATGTACAGAAAGTATATACCTGTCCTCGTAAGCACAATGATGCGGATACGGAATTTGTAAATAGCTTTATGAAATCACTGACATGTTCTATATTTCATGCTATAAAATTCGGACTCCTCTTTAATAAAAGTATGTGTAATTTGATAAATAGCATTCTAATCATTCAGCCTTTGAAACGGAAATATATTGCAGCATTCTAATCAACCTTTGAAAAAAATCATAATAAAAAATTTGAGGTTGATTTGAGGTTTCATGAAACACTTACAGCAAAACTGAATTATAACTGAGACACTCTGCTCACTAACCTACATTACAGTGTCTGTAGTGTGGCAGTGCAGCTGGCACTGTCAATATAATGTGTTGCTATGGAAAGTTACTTTTCTTTTCTTCCTAGCTTTGTGTTGTCAGCTCACTGACATTGCCATCTAGTGGACACAAACACTAAGGTAAAAAAAAGTCTTTTCAGTAAATGATACAAAAACAATGACCAACGGTGGCAACCTGACGTAATTATTTAAGAGGGGAGTACATCTTATATGCCTTCAAAAAATCTAAAAAATTTCTAAGTGCTTAAACTATTCATTAGGTATCAAAGAAATGTTTAGTTAGTGACATACAACAGCCTGGCAGGTACTTGTGCATGGTTCACAATCTTTATCTGCCATTTTCTCAAAATCTGTATTGTTTTTGGGACAGGCGTTACATAAAACCTAATAACTTTTAAACTATTTGAGCAATCATGCTGGTTTTTTCACAGCTTGTTCTGAAGACAGTACTTCTTAAAATAATGGATGCTTTTTTAAATACTTTACAATCTGACCACTTAAGACCATTTTCATTCTGGGGTAAAGAGTTATTTATATTGAAATGGTTGCTGTGGCAATAAGAAAAAGAGTTATCCCCAAAGCACCCATTATTTGTTTTACAGTTGGTTACTCTATCAAAAGGTATAATAGTCACTAACCCAAAATTTATGGACTCTGAGTAGAGAGCATCTAAAGATAGGTCTCTGGGAAATGTGTATTGGCATGTTTATGACAAGATTTTTTTTCCCCAGGGATCACTGCATTTAACTTCTGTTAAAATGATAATTTGCAACTCATAAGCTTTAAAATGATGTATAGCATGTTAAATTGGGTCATATCAAACATTGTTAAGAGCCTATACAATATACCGGTAATGGCTTTGCGAACCTGTGAAATAAGGTGTACTCCCCCCTTAATATCCAGTTTGTTGTCAAACTATGTAGCATTTTGACCATCAGAAGCCACATGATGTGAGGCACTTTAACTCAACATTCTTGTATGTACACAGGCCAGTTTCACACTCTATGTACAGTATCACGGAATGAGAAAAGGTGAGACTGCAGCCAATAGCCATTTTCATCACTGACTAACCTAACAGCAATTGGCTAATCGACAGTTTATTTTGTAGTATGACAAAAAAAAAAAGAAGGGGGAAATGCTACATGCTGAAAATCTGGCAGTAAGGGTGTCATAAAAATACATTAAAAACAATGAAATACCTAAACTCAAAAACAAATATCAGTAAAATTTTACATTTAGCGGATTGAAATAGTTATATTGTGGAATTTTATCATTACACACTGTAAAAGAACAAATTACGATGTGCAATAATAAATATATTTGATGTGAACATTAAGTGTATGAGTGTGATTTCAATAGAGATTAGATCAGTAATTTAACAAAACAATGAAAATCAGCAAAATAACTCTTCAAAAACTATTTATTTTCAGTCTCAAATATACATAATTTCTCTTTCAAATAATGTCAAATATCTGTAAAATAACAGTATTTTTGATTATTTAAATACAGTAAAACATTGTGTAATTTTACAGTCAAATCTTATAAAAGAACAAATTAGTTTTTTTATGTTAAACAATCTGCTACAACCTGTAATTTGACATGAGAAAATGAGTTAATTGTCCCAAAATTACATTTTTACTGCCCAAAACTGAAGGTCATTCATTTTTTTGATTACAAACCCCCCAGAAAAACAGCAAATTCCTACATTATAGAAGCTGCAACCTGAAGATACATATTACTTCTGGGTAAAACTATTATCAAAACAGATCAGTTTCCTGTTGAAAAACTAATCTATTGCCTAATTGTTTCAACTTCAGGAACAAATAAAATCAGACTCAAATTAATACAAAACTGCTGTCTTTTATTATAAAGCTATGAAAAGCAAATAGTTAACAGTTAAAACAGATGACTGCATAATGTTGTCATAACGCGTGTTGGAACTAGAGGTTCTACTGAGAGAACAACTTGTGGTCTGTGCAGTAAACATGTCACTTCCCCTTGTCGACCCACGCAAAGAAATTACACCGAGCCTCGGGGTTGGAGGCATGTCCCTGAGGGCGGGCACACACAAAAAACTGTTTGCCCATGTTTGGTCCATCCTTTTTCACAGTACGAAGCACACAAGGCTCCCCGTGGCCTTTACAGCAGGGTGGTGGGGGTGGTCCATGGAGCACTGACTTCCAAAACCCTAATGTTGCCCCTTTCTTGGCTTGTGAGTGCCCGACAGTGGTCTGAGGGGTTAAATGTTTCGTCTTTTTGTCAGTTTCTGCTGCGGTGTCAAAGACTCGTTCAGTGTCTGCAGCTATGGTATCTGAGACTGATGATTCTTGTTTAGTGGAGGATGATATTTGGTCGCTGTGTGATGAGGTAACTTCTTCCCCACTTGTTGCTTTTTCACACTGCTTGACATTTGTGAGCTTGGGTTTGAAAAAGGAAAGCAGGCTGCCCTGACGCTTTGTAGAAGCATTGGCAGTCTTGGTCTTTTTCCCCTTTGGGACGACAGTGTCTGTTGTTAATGATCGCTTTTTACTGGCATTGTTTCCAGCTCCCAATGGGTTTAAGTTCTCCCTCCATTCCTCCTCTTCTTGAGATCCAGGTAAATCGTTCTTCTGCTCAGATTCAATAGATTTTTGGTCCACTTTGACGAGGAAGCGTGAGAGTTTCTGCTGTTTTCCAGCAAACTCTGGCAGATAGCGAGTACAGAGAGGGGGAGGCTTGGAGCTGGGAAGGAGAGAGCAGCTCATTTGCCCCCACACAGGGCAGTGGTCCGACCCCTCCACTTCTGGCATGATGTCTGCTGCCACAAACTGCTCCTTGGCCAGCTGGTAATTGGCAAATATGTAGTCAATGCGTGTGCCATAGTTGGTCTGCCGCGCTCCAGTCAGAGTTGACCAGCACGTGAAAGCGTTGTTGCGAGATGGGTGGAAATAGCGAAAAGTGTCCACAAATTTTCCACCGTTGACGGGATCTGTTACCTCAGATTCTTCATCAGGTTCCTCCTCATCACTGTCCTCTTCTTCTGCGAGGCTATGCAAGAAGCTATTCAGCCATTTTCTCCCAGGGTTTTCACCGAAATCATCCTAAGTGATGATAATTGCATTATTAGGGATACATACAAATGAACATATCAATTATTTTATTGCTTTGGATAACAGAGATAGTTCTACATTTTGGGAAACATGCATATTTGCTTTTTTACTTCTGCTATAGTCTTGATCAAACACCCCGACTCACTGACACAATATAACATTATAATTAGTCAGTTTTTAGGGGTGCTCATTTGCTAACTTTGGACAAAGCTTGGCAAGCTGTTTTTCCCTATTTCCCATCTTAATGCTACGCTAACTACCTACCAGCTGTAACTTCTAATTTACTGTACAGTCAAGACATTGGTATAAATCTCTGTAACTCAAATCTAACTTTCTACAAGATATACAAAAGATGTTGCACTATTCCTTTAAGCTCTTACTTACAGCATCACTGGGGTCACAGTGGTCTATTTGCCGATGAGATGTATTTATGTCTCCTAAAACAATCACATGGCTGGAAAACAGAGCAGAAAAAAAAACCCTAATTAACTCAGACAGCTCAAATCCAAAGCAGGAGAGGTACATTTATCATCCAAAAATGAGGATTTTGCCACCAAACTGGAAAATTATATTTGCCTTACTTTATATCTGTAACTTGTCTAAGCAAATGCAAATGTTTTTACTATCGCCTGCTGCTTTAAGATTCAGTAAATGTATAAATACCTACATAATTCCGCTTTTAAAAATAAAAACAACAATGTACAACAACTGGCAAACGGCTGCTCTGTTAAAAATTTGAATTTCTCCATTTGTGGTGAAAGCAGGATGCACCTGTGCCTCATTGTAGCTGCAGTCATATTTTCAGTTTAGAAACGCTCACCTCCCATCTTTAAGTAAAGCTTCAGCCCGACACTGAAGCAACTTGTAGAACTCTAGTTTGAACTGCTTCCGCTCTGGCTTTTCAGGGTCAGCCCGTGGACAGTATACATTTATTACAGTAAGAGTTTGCTCTTTGTCCTGACACCTGTGGAAGTCAAAAAGAGGCACAGATATGCCAGACTTGAATGTTTTTGCCAGATGCATAGATAACTGATCATTTTCTTCTAACAAGATATGAATACGTAAAGACAAGACAGACACCCTACACAGCATAAATAACACGCTTTGCTGATGACAGATCAGTGTAGAATATTTTCCCTTACATGACTTTGTGTTGTGTGATAACAGCTCGTCCCTCATTGTCCAAAAGCTGCAGCTCCTCGCTTGAAAACTCAGCATGGTCACCATAGCATCCAACAGCCCCTTCATGGTTAGTCAGCAGACCTGTGAGACCCTCCTCAGCAGCAAATGGAGTGGCACTGTCCTTACAGTAAGTGGCAACCCCTGTGCACATCAGGGATGAGAATAAGTTGGGGTTGATAGTCAGCTGCAGCCATAGAGCAGGTGCAGTGCAGCAGGATCTTCTGTTATCTAATAGTAACTGAATTCAGTACGGGGTGCCACTGAATATAATAAGGAAAAAAACAAAATCAGACACACAATGACAATTAAATGAACCTGAGTAGCCGCTGCGTCCTCGACTGTAGCTGAAATATGAGTTGTAACCGTCAACAATCGCAGTCCTTTCATCCAGCAGGTCTCCTGTGAGAGACAAAGCGAGGGTTCACTTAGATTTTATTTTCATGGCAGACGTTTACATGAGGGGAGCTCCATGCCAAACTCCCGCGTTTTCATACCTCCCACTGCTAGTCACTTACTTGTCACTTTGGTCTCCTGAACGCAGATAATATCTGCATCTAGTGAGTCAAGAGCCCTTTTTATGCCGCTTCTGAACGTCCTGATACCGTTTATATTCCAGGTAACAACCTTCATTGTGTGAAACTGCAAATGACTTAATAGTCTCAATCCGCCAATGCGCACATGCGGAAGTAAAACGGAAGTGTTTCCGCTCTAGTCTTTTGTTATTTTTCAGACTTAGAATTTATTATTCTAATATAAATATTGTATTCGGTTATTTTATGTTAATATTTATGTCTGGGCAGACAGCACCGACCATGCGTGCAAAATAGGAAAAATAAGGTCGTTGCTCGCTATGGTTGCATTGCCCCGTTGCTAAGCTAGAGGGGGTAATGGTGCCTTCGCGTTTTCGGCGCGCGTTTGACACTCGACCTCGCTGTGAAACGGGAGAACCGGGTGGGAGGAAGGGACGCGGCTGCTCGGTAAGCTGCGCTGCTACCCCTGCCTAGCATCGTGACGACCCACCGCCGCTGCTGACAGCTCCTGAGGGAGGCGCAGAATTCACGTTTGCTTCAAAGCGGCGAGCCCCAGCTTTGAGATAACAGCACAGGGTGAGTTTGGCTAATGATGGCTATCCGGCTAATTAGCTTGTCTGACAGGATCCGACTGACGTTGCGATGAGAGAACAGCCCCGCTGGTCGGGCAGGCGATGGTGTATAATCAGCAAAGCCTATGTAAATATATGCAACTACGAAGCCTCGAAGTTAGATGGCTGCATTCTCTTGTGCTCCTCGTAGCTAGTAAGTTAGCATTGCGGTTTCATTGACTATCTACATCAGCGTTAGGCTAACGCTACTGTTGCTAGCTGTCCGGCCGTGTCCTGTTTCCAGTCCGGTGTCGTCTTCGATTTTATATCCCTGTCTAAATAGTTTTCATCCCCTAGATATTAGCTGTATTTGGAAGCACAGGGGTCAATATGAGCTGAAAACTTTTAGCTGATGTTTTGATTAACCGCCCAGGGGAAACAGATGCTTTCTGGATGACTAACTAGATTCATCATTTGGCACCTGACAACCGGCGGCTGGTGTTTCCATCTTCGGTCAAACAAGAGGACACGAGGAAATGGGGGAGCATCTGCCCCACCCAGTCAATATACTGTTGATCCAAGTAACACAAATAAATATCGTTTCTTCAGTTTGTTTGTGCAGAACATTTAGGGGCAATTACTCCTCAACCAGCTGTTAGGAGTGTGTAGCTAACATTAGTAACTATCTGCATATCCTGAAAGATAATGATCATCAAACGACTCTGTTAACTATAATCTATACTCGCTTCTCATTTTAGTAGTGGCATCCTGTTTCTGTTCTGGAGATTCTAGGAATCAGCAGTAGAAATCTATCCTTACGACTATACTAGTTGTACCCCCACGTCTTTATACATAACTTAATATAACCAGAGTCAACATTGCTAGCTGGTGTTCACATATTTGCAAACTGCAGCAGTTAGGTAATTAAGGCTTAGATTTCTTTAGTGGCCTTTGGCCTTTTGAGCTTAAGTACAAGTGTTTCCCAACTGCGATCTCGAAGTTAATCTTTGCGGTTGGCTTAATTAGTGCCACAATATGATTTATACAAAACCTCTTTGCCATCCTGGCCATTGTCCCAAGTAGTTTATGTAACCACCCTTTTTGTGTTTTGCCATTTGTAGTTTGAGGTAATGAGAGTGGGGGAGTGAATGAGGCAGGTGTCCCAGTAGAACATTGGCAGACGAGCGGGAGGCCGGGCAAGGATGCTGGAGGCAGATGCAGACCCAGCAGGTGCAGCAGTCGAGGGAGAAGGGGAGGCAGAGATGGGGAGCAGAGACTGGAAGGCTGAGGTGATGCGGTTGACCCTGGAGCTCCAAGAGGCCACAGAGGAAAAGCTACAGGCAGCCCGCTATGGTCTGGTAGTGCTGGAGGAAAGTTCTGCCCTTAAGATGAAACACAGGCAGCTGGAAGAAGAGCATGAAACCCTCAAGGTGGAGCTACAGCAGCTCAAAGAGGTAGGAACACCCAGTGCCCTCAAGTTATGTTTAGACAACACATACTATATAGATTTTTCATGGAGGCTTTGAAGTTAGCATTTCCCCAGTCTCCATGTACAGTTTTTGATAACACACAGCTGTTTAAGGAGTTTTTATTTTTTTATTACATATTTATTATTACAACAAGAATTTTCTGTCTTCATATTTCATAGTGACAATCCAATAAACTGTAGTCGAAACTTGAGATTTGCCAGTAAGATACATTTAATTTATTTTGGCAACCATCTAATATATGTAGTGGATTTTGACAGAATATGTCATTATATTGGAAGGATGAACTCAGTAATGGTTGTTCTCTGTTTACACGAGATTCAGACACCCTCAGTGCAAGAAGGAGCGCTACCACAGGTCCTTCATCCCCACTGCCATCAGACTGTATAACACTACTGTGTAGTTGTTATTATGTGCAATATCTTATTTTATAACAATGTATATAAGAAAAATTTTCTATCCTTAGATGTATATATTTTTACTATTTTACCATTTCTTACTATCTTTATTATCTTGTACTTGCACCTTTCGTGACTTTTTGCACCCCTCTGTTTGTTCCTAAGAGCTCTGTAACGGTAAATTTCTCCTTTGTGAGATCAATAAAGTTTATCTTATCTTATCTTATCTTATCTTATCTTATCTTATCTTATCTTATCTTATGGAATATATGCAAACATCTGTCATAAACTATTGCAGGATATCATAAGCATGACACAGTGGGATAGTGATATCAATGTCATTATAGGGTTTCCCATCTGTTACCAATGTACAAAAATGATATTGTAAAAACATCTGCCTCCGGGCGCTTTTTCTGTTGCCACAATCTAAATGCTGTAAACATTTCAGTGGCTGAAATATAAGGGCACAGTGTCCCTGCTCATGCTGTTCATTTTCATTTTGATGTCTGTGGACTGGCTGTTTTCTTTTTACATGATCCACTGAAAGTGTGACATGAATTTGATGACTTATCCCTTAGTTTTATTTCTTAACTCCAAGTATCTGCTGCCACAATAAGCGTTCTGTTGCAGTTGTGACCTGACATTATACTTTGAATGAAGTGGCTTGTGATTGCACGCTGAGTCAGCTTTGCCCTCGCACGTCATCTGACACTGGAGGCATCATGAGAGGAGGAGAAGACGATTTAGTGATGACAACATTGTCCACAGCCAGTTAGTCAGCATGTGGCTTTGAATATGCTGCAGTTTCTCTGTCTGTCTTAAACTGTTGCTTTTAATACTAAACTCTGAAGCCTTAAGAATTGAATGAGGTATGCACCAGACACTCAAGATAAACAGAGTAGACCAGTATGTCAAAGCTCAGATTATCAGGTCATCCATGTTGCAGATGTTTTGAAATTATGTTATATGCTTCCAACAGCAATTGGCCATAATTGACTATGCAGTAAAACTGTTAAACAACCGCATCAGCTGTGCTTACTGTGTTGGAGTGTTGCTTATTCATTTGCACTCCAGCTGACATTTACAGTTTTTCTTTGAAGGACTTTTTCTGAAAATATGCATTGCTCATGTTTACATTGATGTTGTTTTGAAATGTCTCGGGTTAATATTGTCTCCTGATGTAAATTTCACCACAAATGCACCTGATGGCCCTTGACGGTATTTAGTTTTGCTGGAGCAGTCTTTTTAAACAGGTTTATGTAAGAAAGTAATCCCATAATATTTAATCTCATCCTGTGGACACAGTTTTGGTTTTGTAGTTTTTCCATCTACCTATTTATAGTAAAGAAGGAAACCCTGTTTAAAATCAGGCTGAGAGGCAATTACAGTACATGTGTCAGAATAACAGTAAAATTGCTCCCCCGGGAGGGTTTCTAACTACACATCAAGCAAAGCTCTTTATGTCTGAAGGGGCGTAGTGGTACAGAATTTCAGTTATTTTTTGTAATCTGCATAAACCTCCTTTCTTGGCTATTTACCCACCTAGGCTTTGGCAGGATTTTAGCAAAGCAGGACAAACTCGTGTGTTGTAAATTAGCGTCGTTATATAACCATGCCACAATGTTAAATAGAGCATGTTTACTAGCATGTTCATCTCATTTAACACCTTATTTGATAGTTCTTTCATCAGCAGTCATTGATGCGTAATGTGTCAAGAATCCTGATAATGGCAAGCTGTGAAGACATTCATGTTATTATAGTGTTAAGTGGAACAGACTTACTGTCTCGTATTGACGAGGGAAATACACAGTATTAAATCATGTGGAAGCGGCTGTTCAGGTCTAAGGTTACTGAACCATATCAGCTGTTTCCTCATTGCAAGCAGATTTCAGATACTGATTATCAGGGAAGTCCTTTTGCCTGTCCTTTGTTTAAAATGTTTGTATTCCCTATCTTGATATGATATGCCTTATAGCTCAGCATCATTAACGTCCTTCCTACGTTAACATAGTATACGCTATCCAATACTGCAAGTTTTGCCCTTTCATTAATCATTTCTGTTTGCCTAAAGGCATTTGCAGATTCTGTGAGCAGCCAGAAGCGTGCAGCTGCTGATGGAGAGTGCAGGGAGGAGAGCCTGCTGCAGGAGACTGCCACTAAAGAGGCTGCCATGGCAACCCGCATAGAGGAAGTTCAGGCAGAACTCAAGCAAGCACGCCTTGCTCTAGGCAATGCCCACGCAGAAATCGATAGACTGGGGGTAGTCTCCACCCAGCTGAAGAAGGTTTGGCATACTTACTCAGTACACCGGTGTTCTAACATATACACGTTAAACCCCATCTCCTCATGATTTATAAAAAAATTGCTCTCAATCAATGGCATAATATAGGAAACAGCTTGAAATAAACATGATAGGTTAATTTGCCATGAGGGCAGGTGATGGTCACAGTCACAAAGAAGAAAAAAATTGCATGAAGCTTAAGTAATGACGCCATGGGTGGTTGGTGTCATTTTTGAGTGGATTTGCAGACAAAAAAAAAAATAAAATTTGCTCTCAATCACTGAAGAATATTTTAGTTGTGCACATCATTCCCAAACCAAAGTTTACTGGATGTGACATGAAATAGGCACTTGTACATTTCAAATTTTGCATGCACAGAAGTGACAGAGGGTTGTATTCCACAGGAATGCGAGTGTCTGGAAGCAGAGAAGGGCCATCTGAGGGATGAAATGAAGGAATATAAAGTCCGTGAGCTGCGGCAATTGCAGGACAATGGTGAGCTGGAAGAGGAGAACATATCTCTGCAAAAGCAGGTGTCTGTGCTCAAGGAAAACCAGGTCAGTTGTTACCCAACGCTTTGCTAAGTTCTGCCCCATTGGCTGTGATATTGTGGAATTGTGGATATTCAGAGTAACACTGAAGTGTGAAATGTGTTGATCTACATATTTATATTCTAGGTTAGTTGGAAGTTTTTTATAATATGTGTGATAATGAAGCTCTTCAAAAGGGCTATTATGTCTCTATCATATGTTTATTGTTTTAGTGTCTTTTTGTGTTTGTTTCATTTATTAGAGCAAAAGAAAATTATAATGTCCCTCAAATGTTTGTTGAGAAACTTTCCAGTCCCTTTACAAATTGGCCGTTCTTGAGTAGACTGGACAGTCCAGTTACTGGATGATTAATGTTGTGCCGAAAATTCAGTTGCTACCACTGCAGAGGAAGAATTCATCTTACCTGCTTTTTCATTTTTCAGCAAAATTCCCCATATAGCTTCCTTTGGGAGCTAGATACTAAAGCTAGTGAAGCATTCTGCTGGCAGTACAATCTAAATGAAATAATTACACTTGCGAGGAGTACCATGGCAACCAGTCCTCAGTGTGACAGTTTCATCAGTGATTTCGGGACCTTCTATTTCAGAGTGTTTTTGAAGTTTTGAAGGACTTTCAATCACAATTTTATCTCTATGTGCTCAAAGTTCCTTACAAAAATGTTGTCTTACGTGATACAAGATGTGGATACTGATGTGTACTGACCTCTGTCAAGCTGTCCCTGACTAGTTCTAAATGTAGCAGAGGTTTGTTAGTGTGCACATGACCTGTGATTTGACTTTTAGATAAAACATAGCATCTCTTTAACTGTGAGACATTTGACATTAGAGTAACACAAAAAGGAAGAGATGGTGGGGAATGTCACATGGCCCCAGCCAAGCCCCAACCAGAGGCCGCACAGACAATCTAGTCAGCACGATTGTGTCCATAGAAATATTGAACTTGGCTGAAATTGAGAAAAATTTATTTATCTGCCATGTCTCCAGTTCAATTGTTCATTTATGTAATAGAATTATCATGGGCAATGGAATTTCTTTACCTGTAATACTATGGCATTGAAATGGAGAAATATGTATTCGTCTGCCATGTCTCCATTTAGATTGTTCATTTATGTAGTGGAAATATCATGGGCAATGGAATTTCTTTACCTGTAATACTGTGGGGTTGAATGCAGTCGGTGCAGGATGGAGATAGAATGTACATTCATCTGTGTTGCAAGAAAAAAAACAGCAGAGGAAAGACTTATTAAATTGAATCTTCTGATTGTGCTTCTAATCACATTTCAGGTTGAATTTGAGTCAATAAAGCTCGAGCTGACCCACAAGAATGAGGAGCAGGAGGAACTGCGAGGACAGCTGGACGAGGCAGCAAGATTGAGGGAGATTGCAGAGAGGCAGCTGGATGAGGCCCTTGAAGCCCTAAAGGAGGAGAGGGAGCAGAAGAACAGTCTGCGGCGAGAGCTCTCTGCCTTGACCCTGAACCCCTTTGATTCTGTGGGGAACCTGGAGCTCCACCTGGAGCAGCTGGATGATAGCCAGGAGGAGGGCCAGGGTGGAGAGGGAGACGGTGAAGGTGAGGAAGAGAACCAGGACAGCGGTTTTAATAACGGTCCTGGATCTGCTTCCAGTTCTGCTCACCCTCCTCACTTGGGTGGCTCTAAAAGCAACGGCCTCATCCATCGCTACTCCACTCCACGCAACAGTGACGTATTCCTGCGTGCTCCAGCCTCCGGGCTGGTGTCAGACCTGCTGAGCGAGCTGCACTTTTCAGACAGTCAGAAACTTAAACAGCAGCTCCTACAGGTAGGCAACAGGACAACACATAAACACGTTTTCAATAATGCTTTTCATATTGTGCACCAAAGAAAAGCAAGATTATTGCCATACTTTCATGCCATTTAGTGAATGAGGTCAACAAATTTCAAATGGATTTATTCACTTGTTAGCTTGAATTTTTCGATAAGACAGGCAGCCTCTTTGTTTTCTTTTGGGATGTCTTGTGTATAGAGGTAACAAGTGAGGATTTGCAAGAAACTTTTTGAATGGACTCGGTACTTTGAACATTCTCTAAATTGATAATATTGCAACCATTAAATGTAGACTGACTAAATTCAAGTGCCAGTCAGCAATCCTCCTGGATATTAGTTTTAGCTTATGATTGTTTTTAAAATAGATTTGTAATGTTGTAAAGTATTATCTGGTGTTGCAGCGATCAGTGCGTGATTTGGAATTAGTATTTTAGCATCACAGAGACAAACTACCAAAAACAACCTTGTACTTACTGTGATATTTACCTTATGGTAATGTCTTTCAGCCTTTAAATAAGAATTTTTAAAGCACAGGGATGTTTAGACAGTGATGAAGGAGCATAAAATGGCTTCTACATAACAGTATGAAAGGTAATGGGCTGTGTGTATTCTATGCACTACATTCTAATAAGAGTTACTGATTTAATATATTTTGTAATCTGTCTGAATTTATTTGATTCATTTGAGTGCGTTTGGAAGCATCTGCTCTGTCATGCTAGCTTCAAATACCGCCCCCCTTTGTTGCACTCAGTGAGGTTGTTGTCACTCAGTTTCGTGTGCAGCTGAGCTGTTAACACTAATGTCTGCCGCTTCCTGCTTTATACCACATCCGCTTGTGTTGGCGAGGGAAGAGGAGGAGTAATAATAAATTCTAATGTCTACTTCACCAGCAGTGTAGTCAGCTCCCATCTGATACAGTTTCACATCTTCACAAGCGAAGTGTACTTTAGAAAATTAAGAATGTCTTGAACTGTCATTTGTCTCTGTCTGAAGATGATATATTATTCATGATGCACTTAAATCGGGTTGGGTTAGAAAGCTCCTACTCGACAGATGTTTCGACTGTGGAAATGAATGGGGTCAGCCTGTGTTAAACATAAAAAATGCATTAGGAATAACGGTGCTGGGGGTGAACTGTTGTACATGGTTCTTTTATTTTAAGGAAACGAGTGAATAATTAGTTCAGGTGCCTGGGTCAGGACTGAAATGGGTGGTATGAAGTTTTTCATGTTTTGTGTGTGTGTGTGTATTCAGGCCGAAAGAGAGAAGTCCGGCCTGGCCAGCAAGGTGGAGGAACTACAGATGCAGCTGGTAATGTCCAAACAAGCACTCAGTCAGCAGGAAGACAAAGTTGGCTCTCTGACCCAGCAGCTTGAAGCAGTGCAGAGCAGTCAGCATCACAACCAAGACGCAGACGACCATGGCGATGATGAGACACAAAATGGAGATGGTGCTGTCTTTGACTATGAGGTGGACACCAAGAGCAAGGAGGTGCTGGAGGCTCGCATGCGCTCAGCTAGCGAAGAGCTTTTGAAGCTGCGAGATGAGCTGTCTCAGGCAGGAACTCGTTATAACACCCTGGAGCAGAGATACAAGCAGGAGAAGGATCGTTGGAGGGCAGAGGCCCAGGAGCTGGCTGACAAAATCCGTCAGTGCATCAAGTCCAGCAAGCAAGATCAAGAGCGCATCAGTGATCTGGAGAAGGAGATTGGAGCCACTCGCAAGGTGGCAATCGATTCTGAAGGGCACTTGAGCATTGCTCAGGAAGAGCTGCTGGCTTTCTCTGAGGAGCTGTCCAACCTCTACCACCACATCTGTGTGTGCAACAACCTAACACCCAAACGGGTCACCCTGGACTATTACCGTGATGGCGCCAGGGCAAGTGGTGGAGGAGGCAGTGCACGAAGATCACACGTCTATCCTCCCAACACCCAGAAGAAGCCTCGAGCCAATGACATGTTCATTTCCAAAGCTGCAGCATTGCAATTTATGGGAGAGGTAGACAGTGCAGGAGCCAGTGGGGATTCTCCAAATTGCCCTGGATCTCCCACCCTGGATTTCAGGGACCCTTCCAACGTTCGTAACTTGGTAGCAGTCATCCGTTGCCAGATCAAACACTTGCGGGTAAGGCAGCGCTGCAAGTCACATATCATGTTAATTAGAGAACAGAGAATTCTTATTCTTTTTATTGTGAAAGCCAGGCTTTTGTATTGAGTTAAATCCTTTTCTCCCTCAGAGATTTTTCACTGAACCTAATACTCTTATTAGACTCTGAACTTACTGGAGTAGTTCCCGTGTCTACACAAATCCAAGGCCTGGTGACGGCTTTGTTAACACGTGTATGCGTTTGAATGGATAGGATTATCGGGATCGAAGTTGAGTTGTGGCTTCCATTACACAGAATCCTTTGTGAAAACAACCATGTCTGAAGCACTAGGAGCATATGTTATGTGGGGAATTGCATATTATGAAAGAAAAGTTGCTCTTCAACATTTCTTAAGAGAAATTTCACCCAATTCAGTGATATTAAGAAATTTGAGCTCAATTTAAAACCTTATAAAACAGACTTAGTGTTTTGTCATTAATGATAAAGTGATATACAGTGTAATTAGACATCGCTCCAATACTGTAAGACATTTTACATTGCCAAACTGACATTTGAATGAAACACGCTGCCTTTGTGTTCTTTCAGGTGGCCGTGGACCTTTGTCGTCAGAGGGGTGCAATGCCTTACTCAGGATTCAGCAGCAGCGGCGAAGCAGAGCGGGATGCTGAAAGCCTTTTGGAGGAAGTTCTAAAACTCAAGTCCCTCCTCAGCACCAAGAGAGAACAGATTGCTACCCTCAGGACTGTCCTTAAGGCTAACAAACAGGTATTCCATAGCAGGCAGCGACTCCAGTGATTTGTTTTGTGCTTGTTAAAGTGTTCTGAAGCAGTTTGTCTACAAGTGAAGCATAGCGCTAGTTTAGGCAGAGAAATGGAGGTGCACTTTTGTTCTGATTGGCACTGACTACAACCAGTCACACTTTGACTCTGGCAAGCTCATTCATGCCAACACCATTAGCTCTAGCACCTCCTTCCTCCACCTAGCCTCATCCCTGTGTGGTATTTCATGTCTTTCAGTTATGTAATATTTAATGTTCATGTTTTTGTTTTTCTAACCATCTCGCCATACAAGTGTCTCTGAGTTTTGATATTACTAGATGAATTTCTCTGTTTTGGCCTGATATATGACGGAGGGTTTTTGTGTGTGTGGATAAAACTTCTGAGAACAATTGCCTTGGTTCTGAAGAACTGTCTGTAAATTAATCTTCACTCTGTTACTTTTCAACCAGTTTGTGACTGTTTCTCTCTGAACACATTCTTGTGAATATATTAACTCAAGAATGTAAGTTTAATGTAATATAAAGTAGCAGAAACATCATATTTTCGTGACAGATAGGGTAACCCATATAGAGTACATGATCTGATTACATTTTGATCACCTTTCTGCATATATGTGCATATTAATGAGAGAGTACTGATTTATCTATTTATTTCATTTTTGCAATGTTGCATTCTTGATGATGAAGAAGTACTACTGTGAGCAGACATGTTTTTATGGAGATGATGCTCTGACATAATGGGATCAAAGTTGTCATTTTTTGTTAATTAACTCCATTGCCTGATTATGCAAGAGAGCAAGTGCTATTACTGCATGTATTTTTTTTTTTCATTGTTTTAGATAATTATTTGAGCCATTTTATCTTTATTTGATAGCAATAGTGGAGAGAGGCAGGAAAGAGGGCTACAAATGTCCGGGCTGGCTGCTAATCACTGGCAGTCGCTGCTTCAAGGCGTTTAAGCCCATGCGGTGTGCACCCCAACCACTTGGCTATCGGGTCGGCCATACGTGCATAATCTTGACATAAGCAGTTTGGTTGACCCGTCTCATCAGTGTGTTGTCTAGACAGTCGCTTGCACTCACGTGGTCCTGCACCTTGAGCAGGCCTCTTCAGAGGTTCAGTTCTCCTTCCCCCCTTCCAGCTGCTGTACCTGTAGCTCTGCATGGCCCGCTTCTCTCTCGCTGAGCTGTCAGTGCTTTTACACGCACTCAGGGTAATCTGCTTGGCTGGCAGTACTCAGTTACAGCATTTTACCTTCTGGACTGATTGCTAGAGTGATAATAGCTGCCCGTTGGTGCCTCTGATGTAATCACAGTATTAACGTATGAGACTGTTGCACAGATTATTGTGTTTAGTTAACAGATACCCAAAAGGTGATCACATTCGAGGGACAAACTGGGTTTAGGACTTCTGTTACATGTCTAAGATAGTGACTCACAGTGCTGGTTTTGCACTGCTCTCACCATCAGCTCAATGATTTTCTATCGATCCTTTTTGCTCTGACAGATTGGTCTTAACAGACAGTATGTTGCAATTACAGCTTCTGTGTTTATATCTAAAGTTACTTAATCTGAAAACCTAAAACAAGCGGAGCAGTTAACGTGTTCAGTGCTTTAGCTGTGTTATTATCCTGCAACACGTCCTGGAATTCTTGGCCTTAATAATTTAAGCATTTGTGGTACAATTTAATTACTAACATGCATCTTTTTTATACAAACCGTGCATGCACATGTATTAACACTCAACTTTAAAAGTGAATTCTATTTTGGTCATTGCAGACTGCAGAGTTGGCCTTGTCCAATTTGAAAACCAAGTATGAGACAGAGAAGAGCATGGTGTCAGAGACCATGATGAAACTGAGGAACGAGCTCAAAGCCCTGAAAGAGGACGCTGCCACCTTCTCTTCACTCCGAGTCATGTTTGCCAGTCGGTAAGACTTCCTTTTCTTGTGATTTGACAAGGGACGGAGTTGAAAATGAGCCTAATGCTATACACTCTATATGTAATACATCAGAAGTGTTCTACGATAATTACATGGTCCCTGATCAAATAAATGAATTAATAAAATAAAATAAACCAAACATAGTGCGATATGGGGAAAAAAATGTGTTAGTTGATATTCATTTGCTTTAAAATTCTCTGAACTAAATCATGTTTGTTTTTGTTTTTTCTCGATTATCTTTGAATCTGTGCTGTAGTTCCTCATCCTTAGTAATGGTGCTCTTGTTGTGGTACAGCTTTTGCTATCACTCATGTAATAAGCTTACAGTGCTTATTATGCCTGTGGACAGTCCACTAGTTCACGTGAAGATTACCAACCACATGCTCTGCCCTGTGCTGACGGGGGAGGAGGCTAGGACGGATTTGTCCCATCAAGCCAGGTCACCTTAAGAGGGAGAAGGCTAATGTTTGCAAGTGATGGGTGGTCATTAGATAGAGGTGCTATCACAAGGAAGTGTGAAGACTTAAACCTGCAGACCACAACGTTTCACTCACTAATCTCTTCTGGCTATTTGTTAACTTTGATAATTAAATGGAGTGTTGGGTTGAGTGATTAAACTAATAGTTTTTTCTGTTTTTCATAAACAAGAAGTTCAAGTTTAGTTTATTGTCATATACATTAGGGTACAAAGTACCATAAGCAATGAAAAATGGTTTGCCCTCGGCACACTCTCTACAAGAAAATGCTTGTATTATTATTATCATACTGAAATTAAAGAGAAGGTTATTGCACTGGCATTAGACTGTCTAGGCCCTTTGCAGACAGCGATGAGCTGGCATTTGACTGTCCCCTAAGGAGGATTGGAGAACAGACAGTGATCAAGGACTACTACTGTCTGTTCCAACAGGCTGAAGATTATAGCTTTAAAAAACTCTTTGCTTGTTATTAAGTTTAGTGGTGCCACCATGTGGAGAACTGGAGTGCCTGCATTTTGACTTTGTGTGACAACATGGAGTGTCCACTTTTAAACTCACACTCTCATCTTAATTTTGTTGTCTACAAATGGAAAGATCTTGTCCTGCGGTCAAAATTATCATGATCATAATCATAATATTAATAAACTGCCCATTCACATATGTTTTTAAAAAGCTTCTGAAACATTGAAGTTTTGTCGAATTTTTTCCTGTGTACTATCAGTAAGTTCAGTACTTTTATTAGACACACGATGTAACCCTTCCGAAGACTTTGTGCTTTGATAACATGCGATTGCATTTGTAAATACTTGTTTTCTTGATTAATTCCACTAATGAACACTAGATTAATCTATAATGAAAAAATCTTTAGTTTCGGTCCCAGCTGGTGTTTAAAGTCTAACACACTATAAGTCATGTTTAGCATGAGTTTTGTGTGTGTTTGCTCTAATTGGTTCTTGCCTGTGTGTGCATGTTGCATTTTTTGTGATGTCTGCATCTCTCAGGTGTGACCAGTATGTTACCCAGCTGGATGAGATGCAGAGGCAGCTTGCAGCTGCTGAGGATGAGAAGAAGACCCTGAATTCTCTGTTGCGTATGGCCATCCAGCAGAAACTGGCTCTTACCCAACGTTTGGAGGACCTGGAGGCTCCTATGTCTTCCCACAGCTTGAACAGCAGCCCCCGTCGCTCCAGGGCCAAAGAGCTTGCTACCAAGTCAGGCCGGGCTCCTCGGAGCCCCCGAAGCAGTCCAGCTCGCCCACCACTGAGAAGCAGTCCACGGTCTAGCCCAGTTCTCGGCAGCAGCGTTCCTGCCATGGCCACTCACCACCTGCGAGCTCTAACACGAAGCCTCCACACGAGCCCTGTAAGAACCCCTCTTTCTCTTTGTGCCGACAGTCCTGTCCAGACAGGCAGTCCGTCTCACAGAGGCAAGGCTCTCCCAAGAGATGCCACCTTCATTAGAAGTCGTAGTGTGAGTGATGTTTTTAACACAGAGTTGAGTCATGGCTATTCTCTCACACGTAAAGGCTCCACCAGTTCTGTGAGCAGTGAGTTAACAGTCAAAACACATGTCAGCGATTCAAGAAAGGACACGTCAGGCCGGAGAGCTTCAGTCCCTACACGTCAGGACACCTTCATCACAACTCGAGTTGTACCTGCATCTTCAACCAGACTAAAGTCTTCCGTGTTTTCTTCATCCATAGATAATCTAACCTCTTCTAAAGCTGCGTGTGTGTATCCTAACACATCTGAAGCATGGCCTGGATGCCAGCAAAAATCTGATCCAAAGCCACACTTAGATGTTTCTGTAAGGAGAAAACAGTTGCCTCAGAGGTCTAATTCTGTACAAGCAGCAGCTGCATGCCGCAACACATTTCAGACAGACTCGGTCTCTTCACAGTTTAATGCAAAATCTTCAGGGTCCCAGACAACCGCATCGCTCTCTTATCAGAATCCACCTGGCAAACCCAGGATGACTGGAATCTGTAGAGAGTCTAGACGTAGATTATCCAACTCCACTAATAGAACCACAGAGGAATTGCACACAAATGTCAGTAAGAACGCTGGTAATAAAGCTCCGGCTACATCTTCCAGGGCTCGGAGCTCACACTCTAAATCATCTCGCAGGAGATAAGAAAGCGAGATAAAGAAGCCAGCAGATTAATACTCAATCCTAAGTACTTAACCTGTATCTATACATTACGTCATAAGCATAAAATAAGCTACACATTATGCTGTGAATCATTGCATAAGATCTAAAAAATAATGGAAACAGTCGTGTTTTTGCACAGATGTTGTTTAGAGCTTATGATTTTTGTGTTGCCTACATTTAGCTGACATCCTTTCCATGTTGTATTGACCGGTTTCTCCTTATTTACCCTCACCTTTTTCATGTACTTTTTTCGAGTTTTTAAGTTGAACTAAACATGTTTTCTTCTGTCTCTGTCTCACCCTGTCTCTGTAGCGCTGAAACACTCCTTCCATTACTCCAATCCCCCTCTTCTCCATAAGGACCTGTCTTCATGTTGACTCCCCGGCTCCCTCCTCCTTCCCTGACTCGAGACATCCTGTCCATCCCAGATATGATGCTACATTCCCCACTCTGCCCACCAGAACCATGGATTGAAAAAAGTAAAAAAAAAAAAAAAAAAAACTCATCCCACCCTCTTGGTCTTCTCTGCTTGGAGTGGAGAAACCTGCATGCAGCCTGGAGAAGGATGAAGACAAATTGCGCTGCTCATGTCTCTGTGAAGTCATTGACTGTGTCTTGTCCAAAGTGGTTCCAACTTCCATCTGGTCTTGTTCAAGGCTGCGTGTTGCGATGAACCTTTGACCGTATTTATTCCAGAATGAAGGATTTCTTGTGTACAGTATTTCCTGTCCTCAGACTGATTCAAGGCTATGATCTGTTCTGTGAAGGCTCTAAGTCTTTACACTCTTGCCTTTAGTCTGGCATCCTGTCCAGGCCTGTCTGGCATCTTTTAGTGTAGGTCATCTGTGATAGCTTTCCCAGGTAGTTGTTTTTATAGAACAATGCAGCCTTATTCACAGAATTGCTATCTTAAAAGTAGAGCTTGCTGTTGTCTTGAGATTTCTTCCTTTCCCTGGTGTTGCAGTTTCATGCCCTTTTTATCCTGTGACATTTCTAGTCCTTTGACTCGGGCCTCTCAGCCACACCCTTTAACTAGAGGGCAGTAAATATGCCATTTCATATGGAAACAGATCAGCCATAAAGCTCACCACCTCAGGTCAGACACTGAGCGTTCAGACACATGATTTAGGAACTTTTTAATGTGCATCTTACTTTGCAAACTATGCAGAACAAATCAGGACAGTGCCTGTATACTTCCTGCTCTTGTTTAGGCTCAAGGTGAATTTTAAAACGAACCTTCGCTTTCAATTAAAAGTGGCCAGCTGCAGCTATTTTTACAACAGCCACTTGACATCTGTTAGAAAAAGCAGCTTTTGAAAGTCATTTCTTAGTGCAGTGTGGTGCAACTGCAGGCATCCCATTGGCAGGCTTCGTCTTGTTAGGCTGTTGGTTTTAGAAGACTCACATCACTCAAGAATTCAAGTGGCTTGGTTTTCCCTAAAACTGACACCAACATGTTCCATGCTCATTTCTTTCAGTGACAGTGACAACCGTTTCCATTCAGCTTCTTCTTTTTATCGCTCCTTTGAACAGTTAAGCAACGATGTTCGTGTTCTGTGTTTCATCATTTAGATCACCATGCTTTTGTGTGCTTCCAAAATACACACATACTGTAGTAAGGAAGTAGTATCCCCCACAGCAAGTTGCTTCTTCTATGGCTGCAGCATCCAATGTTTTCAGTTTGGAATGCTAACAGTGAACGCGAGTGTTTTTCAGGTCGCTGCTGTAGAAAACTGAATTAGTATTGATGCCCCTTATTTTGAAAAAGCATTACACTGTACTTTACATCTAGAAACACATTATGACTTTAACCCAAACGCACTAAATTTTAGAAAGCTGCATATTTAAAGTGCATTGTAGCTTACACATGACATTGCATTGGTAACCAGAAAAAAACCATATAAATGTCCATGCATCTACTGACCCCTACATGGATCGCTTAGTCAGTAGTTTGACACCAGGGCTGTAATTATAGGACGGCATTACATATGTTACTATTGGCACTAACCTTGTCTCATCCAAAGCAGCCTAAATTCAAACTGACCCGAGGAAACCAATCGCAGTCCTTTAGACCACATTTGGAAACAGTTATTTGAAAAGTAAACACAACAAAAACTTTGACCCCAGTTGTTTCAGCTCAGCTGCCCTGTTACTGTTACTACTGAGTGCGGTTTACTAGAAGAAGCCGCATTCTGCTGACTTATTTTTTTGTTTGTTTTTTGTGCCTTGGTTTTGGTCTTGTCTGTTGTTTTTAGACTACACCACATTTTCTAAATACAGACTACTGCAGTTACACTGTAGTTGTACATTTTTTTTAAAGGTGTGTATTAATTGCTTTTGAGGAAGCTCGTTGAGCAGTGTTAGCACTGAATAAGGTGACAACATTTTGGTAAAATATTTTCACTTTTTAGCTCGTAACAGCTCTTTAATAGTACCTAAAGAATAGTTTAACATGAATTTCCCTTCAAATTAACATGGCTACTCTAATCATGGTTACTCTATAAAGATTATGAAGGAATTCATCATGGCTCATGGTTGCTGCTGGAAAGTTTTGAAAATGATGTTAGCAGTGTTTTGAAGTAAACGGGGAAAGCTCAGCTATTTATGGTTGAAAGTTCACACACTCCCACTAAGAAGTGAAAATGCTTTATCATGATGTCCTATTACACTGAAGGTTGTAAATGGATTTCTGAATCTATTTAATTCTCTCTGTGAAGATGTGTGTATAATTTAATTTACCACTGTTGTATAATATTTTCACTGTATTTATGTGGTCAGCATTCTGTGCAAATTGCTCTAGAAGACAACACTGCACACACTCCACGTAACACATTTGATGGTCATCCACTTTTTATGTGTATGCAAGTTTTATTGACCTGTGACCCACTTTTGTCATGAAGAAATAAAAACAAGCCAACACTGTATGCTGATCATTGTCTTGAGTTTAAACAGTATTTGGCAGATACAGGGATGCTTTTTATTGATAATCAAGAAAGGCTGATATTTGGAACTGGTACACATTAAATGTAAAGTTTTAACAGCATGTGATGGCAGGAATGTGTCATTCACAACTAGGCTTCTTCATTAGTAAGAGTGACAAAAACTGAATATGTAAAATAGAAACAGGAGTGATTAAATTAGGACGCTCTCCTCTCTTTATGTGGGATCGACTGAGATTGATCAATCTGTCTTCTGTAGTTACATCTTTTACTGTTCTATCACTTTTACTACCCACTAGGTTCCATATCTTAATGCATTATTAATTGTTGTTTTCTACACTCTGTTTCAGGGTAATTTGTTACGAGCCGTTAGCATAACCTTAGCCACAGTGAGAGAAGCTGATTTCCTGATTTTCTTGTTTCTTGTTCAGTACTAGCGGTTTCTTATTAAGAGGCATTTGTGAGTCCACAGAGTGACGTCAGATAGAGACGGATGGCTGCATCAGACCTGAGATAGTGCATTTAGTTCATCAATAATCACTGCAGACTGATACACTGACAATGATAATCTTAAAAATGGATAATCAATCTATCCCTAATCAGGTATAACTGAATACATGAATGCTATCTGTTTATGATATGGGATATATATCGGGCCATTATTTTGTGGTTAATTCTTATGGCTGGGTTGTGGTACACACAAGAAATATTCAGATCCAAGAACCACAATGTGAAAATGCTCCACTACAAGTAAAAGTCCTATATTCACAACATTACTTCAGTAAAGTATGTATTATTAGTAAAATTTGCTAGAGATATAAAAACTAGATGTCAGTGTTTTCCTATTGTACATGATTTGTTCATACTGCTGCTCCATTCCTGTTTATTTTATTTTCCTGCAGGTTTAAGGTTGAGCTAATTTAAACCACATGTATATACTGCCGGGCAGTTCAATCTCCAGCTTTGCTTGATGAGGCCATCACATGTTGAAGCGTTCTGTGCTCTAAGAACCACATCTTTACAAGGTCAACATTTCATGAAGTTGGACAGAAAGGGCTTTGTGGGGATTTTCCAGCACATCCAAGAGGGTTACTGAATAGTTTATTCAGATAAAGGTTCAGGAGAATTTTCTCAGCGCATACAGGAACACTTAATCTTTCTATTCATCACGAACATTTAAAACTGAAAGATTTAGAGATAATTGTTCTTTACTGCAGTGGTTCTCAACCCTGTTCCTCAGGACCCACTGTCCTGCATGTTTTAGATGCTTCCCTGCTCCAACACACCTGATTCAAATGATCAGCTCGTTATCAAGCCTCTGCAGAAGCCTGATAACGAGCTGATCATTTGAGTCAGGTGTGTTGGAGCAGGGAAGCATCTAAAACATGCAGGACATGGGGTCCTGAGGAACAGGGTTGAGAACCACTGCTTTACTGGACAGGAAGCGTCTGAAAAATGAAAGATTCACAAAACTGATAAATCTGTCAGATAAATATAGTGGAGTAAAAGTATGATAGTTACCTCTCAGATATAGTAGAGCAGGAATAGAAAGTTGAGTAAAGTGGACAACTTTGTGTAAAAAATACCTATAATTTGGTCTTAAGTGCAATACTGGTAAATGTCCTTTGTTATATTCCACAATTGTTGGGGTGTGATGATAAGTGCTCATTCTAAAATCTTTTCAAACAGTTTTTGTCTTCATTTAAAACAACCACTGAGTCTGAGGTCAGATGGAGCTGACGCAGTCACCAGCGTGACTAATAACAAAATTTCTGTTTTTGGGAAACTAAGCGTGACAGATGAGACAAGGCAGGATGGGGGTTGGGGGTGGAGGCAGGAATCTGGACATAGTCTTGTGGCTATGGTTTGCAATTTGTTAAATTCAAAAACTAAAAATAATAATTTACTGCAGATAAATTACCTCATGAAGAGGAGTACCAACAAGCTAATAAAAACGGCAGTCCAAAAGAACAAGAACCATCTTTTGCAAGAGTAACTTAAAAACAACAGCAAAATGATGCATAAAAAACAGTAAAACAAAAGGAAAGAATTACCTAGATGTATCAAAATACAAAATTAATTCAGAATTTTTTTTTTTACAGCAAAAATTAAAGCCCCAAATGAAAGTCCCCGAGTCAGAGCTACTTGGCGTCATCAGACTATCAAGCTTCTTAATCTCTTGTGGATTATTTACTCAGGCATGACGCCACATATTTTGCAGCTCAGTATTTACGAACAGAGCTTGTGTCGTGACTGAGACCAGCCTGCTGAACAAGTTTGACATGCTCTAAATCTCTTCATGAAAAGCTAAGATAAATAAAAATAGTTGTTGATTTAGAGAACATGTTTTGGCAAACCGAAGTCTGTGATGCACATGTTGCTACACAGAAAAGACAGATCAAACTGAACATAGAGATTTTCCATCTTATGAATCTGAAAGTGGAGTGATGCCTTGTTATGCAAACAAGCAGAAGAAATAGGTATAATCTTGGACTGCAGCTGCAGGAGAAACAGGTTTTATTACTGCACTTGAACCAAAGCAGTACTTTTAAACTTATCAGTTCCTGTATTATTTGATCCAAGTGGATCCATGAGGAGTAGCATGAAGTCATATTTACTTGATTTAGTCAGAAACATTTAGTTTTATTTGCTGTTAACTTTTAGTGCTTATACAAATGTTTATTTTGTTTTTAGTTAGAAATAACTAAGAGAAATATATTAATATCAGATATTTACTAAGTATTCCTCTTGCACATAAAATGATTTTTGCTTCTTTTCTCTTTTATTAAGGTCAGATTACATTCACTTCAGCTTCAGCTAAATCCTCTGATCTACCTCCCAGAGTTAGATCAATGATGGCTGATGAGTATGGGTTTTTAAAAAAAATCTTATCTGGTTGTTAAAAAGTTCCATAGCAACAGGGGAGCCTTGCCCAGGTTGAGTTTAGGTTCTGTGATGCCAAAAACTAATTATCAGTTGTCACTCTGCATTCACAAGCAACAGCTTTTAAAACTTATGTCAGCAGTGTGTGGTTTGTGTCTTGATGAACTGCAGTCTCGACCTCTTTTAAGGGCAGATTGCAGCTTCTCAGCAGAGTAAATGATACACTGCAGTCTGCTCTTGACCTCTGCAGTAGCAACAACAGACCGAATGATGATATACAAGAAAAGCTGGACTCATTGGGGGAGAAGGGAGTGATTATAGTTGCAGGTGTAGCTTAAGTCCACAAACAGGATTGTACCGTAGGTTCCTGAAGGGACAAGTGGCTGCGGGATGCAGTAGAAAACATAAGGGCCAGGCTTGCTGGCTCTATAGGAGAACCATAGGGTGGACCCCCTCTGGGCCATTGATTTCTTTGAGGTGAACAACTGAAGCCCTCTATTGAAATCATTAGAACAGAGGTCAGCAAGTAGTTGCCAAGTCCCGTGGTCTTTGTGTTGGGGGATGGGGATGATAGTCGAGGCTTCGAGGCAGGCTGACATGTGGCAGGTCTTCAGTGGACTTTTAAAGATGTCTTTAGACAGCAGAGATAACAGATCGGCAGAGTTTGAAGGCAGAGACAGATTGTCTGGTTCTACCTCTTCTCACTTTTGAGCAGCCTGTTGTCCGTCTCGACGGTGGAACAAATAGTAGTTATAGTAAAGAAGGGAGGAGCCTCTGAGCTGGAGGATGAACAGCACCCCACGCTGGAGAAGATGGCGAGAATCAGAAGACATGGTGTCAAGACTGCTCCTTTGTGCTTCAGATCAACAATAGAGCTCATTCAGGCCAATGCCCACAAGCTTGATTTTAATGGAGTTGAGGGATTTAATTCTGAAGCCGTTGATCTCTATCGATTGTCTGCAAAACAAAGCAGAGAGTTGTCGTTTACATTGTTTGGCCGCTCTCACCGCCTTGCTAAACCTGTAATTAGCTTCCTGGATTTGTCCCCTCTCTTGAACACTGCTTATTTTTCCAACCTCAGCAGTCTGAGCTTCGCTGTGAACCAGGTTGTCGCTGCTTTAACTCCCTCTGCACAGTGTTGCTACACAGCATTCCTCAGAGAATTAAATTGGACGTCACAGAATGTGTGAGTCAGCACAGGGAAAGCACACAGAAGCAAATTTTATTGTGAGTCATTTATCTTACAGCTTCAGTTACAAAGTACCTCCCAAATTAAAACTTTCCCAAAGAACATGCAATCCCTTTAAGAAATAAAATAAATGAAGTGCAAACATAACATGCAAATGTAGAAGTACAAACCTAGTATATAAGGCCACACAGCTTGATACATTTTGTTAACATTTCTTACATACTTTGACGTTAACAACATTAATGAAGTTTCATCCATCCATTCTCTATACACCACTTTATCCTCACTAGGGTCACAGGGGGTGCTGAAGCCTATCCCAGCTGACTTGGGCGAAGGCAGGGGACACCCTGGACAGGTCGCCAGTCTGTCGCAGGGCTACATATACAGACACACAATCACACTCACATTCACACCTACGGGCAATTTAGAGTAACCAGTTAACCTCAGCATATTTTTGGACTGTGGGAGGAAGCCGGAGTACCCGCAGGGAGAACATGTAAACTCCGTGCAGAAAGATCCCAGACCCAGGCCGAGATTTGAACTGGAGATCTTCTTGCTGCAAGGCTGAAGTGCTAACCACTACACCACTGTGCAGCCCTTAAAGAAGTTCCTTTAGATTTAATTAGGGACCAATAAATCATTTCTATGGGTCATTTTGTCAGACTGCATGACATCACCCATTTCCTCATGTCTCTCTATTTCCGCAATGTTTGTTTTGCAATTGATTTTAAGATTTTGCTGATCAGTTAAAGCACATCTGGGTCTGGCCCCAAGCTACATAGCAGAAATACTGAGCCCTTTTGAACCAGCTGGCAGCCTTAGATCCTCAGGTGGGGCCCCTTCTGGTCTTCTTTGCTTATGAAATACCGCAACTGATGAAAACCACATTTTTACCTTGTTCATATGGTATGCTTTTATAGGCTGGAAGTCACATTATCAACAAAATAAGCCATGGCTGAATATTTCCACTATGAAGCTACAGTTTACTAATTTAAACATCCAAAAACACAAACTTAGATTTCTGTTTCATGTGTAGCAAACTCAAGTAACCAATCCTGTCAAACTGCATGTACTCTTCTTCTTCTTCTGGTTCTAACATGTGTGACTGAATTACACCAGATTACCATTTTGTGCCATAGACCAGTTTTACAGTGTTTGAACAGAGTTGCAGGCGAGCTGATGTGCTCGAGCTGCAGTGAGTACATAAGTGTGAGTGGAGATAATGACGGGGACTTCATAGATCTGAATCTGCACATATTAAAGGAGGCAGTATTGAAGATCTAAACCATTTTAAACCAGGAGGGGATTATTTTTTAAATTGAAAAACACTTTTAAATATGGAGCGTCAACAGACAGACACGAGTTTTTTATTGGTTAAGATAATGACCAAAGGGATTTGAAAGTTTTTTCTTTCTTTCTTATTTGTTTCATCTTCTTATTTCTACTTCATTGTAGATGATTTTGCCTTGTTTTGTCTGTCAAAGAACTCAGCAGAACTTTGTTTTTAACCCATAAGAACCCAGACCCATTTTCCTTAAAGGACTTAATGAGTTAAGGTCAGGCATAAAATTTTACAAGGAAGAGACTAGGGCACTCAAAGTGCTTGTTATTACACTAGTGTCACTGTGGGTTCTTATGGGTTAAAAAAGCATTGTATACATGTGGTAATTATGATGACTGTTGAGGAGTTATGACCGCTGATTTCAAATCTAACTGACCACTGCAGGGCTCCGGTCAGAGAGCACATGAGACATTAGAGGGCCGTTTCACTGTTTACTGTATGCAGAGCAGCAGCAGCATTTACATCAGCATCATCAGCAGCAGCAACTTGAGCAGCATTTTATCGTCAGTGACTGCTACAATCATAGATATGAAGAGTAGATACGCCAGTGCGCTGTAGCAGCCGGCTAATCGATGTGCCTATGTGGCGGCCATCTTGGAGGGGGAAAAGTTCCCATTCAAAGCAATGTATGTACATTGAAAATAAATCATAATTTGCTCATTTCTCAACCGATTTCGTGTGGTCTACTTTATTGTCAGCGTCAAAACATGTGCTATTGATACAGAATATTTGATCTGAAAAAAAAAACACAGAAAAAGGCTTCCTACAAATGCAGCTTGCAATTTTAGTTATCTTATTATTTAGGTCCAGAGGCCAGGAAATCTTTTCAGTTCAGCCATTACATATGTAAATGTAAATACTTAGATATGTAGAAAATGTTTTGAGATCAAAATATTTAATTGAAAATGTAATGTTATCTCGTATTAATATATATATATATATATATATATATCTGTCTAGGCTGTTATATACATATAACAAGGAACTAGACTTGAACAGGATAGAGTTTATTTGCATTTACAATAAACAACACAATTACAATAAACAACACAATTGTTATTAATATTAATTATATTTATATATCTCGCTAGACTGCTATATAGTGGCAGCAAAGCCTTCTCTCCTCAGAGCTGCTTCCCACTTCTTCCTCAACCCATAGTCTTTGGGAAACCTACATGGAGTAAAAAAAAAAAAAAAAAGTAGACAGAGAACGAGCTTAGTGTCTCCGTAGGCACGCCCACGCCGCTCTGAGGGGCGTGTCGTATCTACTCTTCATGTCTATGGTGTTCACCATAGATATGTATATATCTATGGTGAACACCATAGACATGAAGAGTGGATACGACACGCCTTTCACTGGAGTTATACCCCTCAGAGCGGCGTGCCTACGGAGACACTAAGCTAGTTCATTCTCTTCATATCTATAGACCCTTTAATGACCCACGTCACGAATGACGTCACAGCTTTAGCTGGAGGCAAAAGAGGCAGCCTGCGGCCGTGACCGAAAGGCGAAAGACTGAGGGACTAGGCTCTATCAACTTTTCTAAAATGTCGTCCTGCTGTGTTTTTGGATGCCAGAATAGGAGGAATGACATTGGCGAACGCAAATTAAAGTTTTATAGGATTCCACCTAACACTCGTGCTCAGAGGGAAAGAAGACAGTTGTGGTTAAATGCACTGAGGCGAAAAGACTGGACAGAGACGATCAGCTGCAGTCAATTCCAGCCAATTTCAGTACAAAAAAATCGCTGATATTCTATTTGTAAATAAAAATATTCAATTCAATTCAATTCAGCTTTATTCCAGACACTGGGTCCAAATACACACACCATAAGAACAAGGACACAACAAGACACAGAAAAAAATACAATCAAAAACAATAACCCGTTAAATATGACGAGAAATACAGGGAATATTGGACGCGCATCGCGAGGTGCATTTCCTTGAAAACGACCGATTCGTGGATTTTATACCGACTTCAAGACATGTTTTGGACAAAATAGTTTACTGGCTTGTGTCGTCTGGATGTCCAAGGTTGGATTATGGCCGTTTTTTGTGGAATGTTTTCATCTGTGTGTAATAATGAACCCGGAAATGTGAGTCGCGCTGTGTACGTTGAAGCCGTGTATAGAGAAAGGATGGATGGATATTCGTTGTTTGTCGGACAAATGTGTTTATATTACCCGCTGTGGTAATCACATCTGAAAGTGGTTTATACCGGCGGATTCATGAGAATCTAAGCTTGCCATCGGCGTATAATGTTTATATAATCGCGTTTGCAGCCTTCGGACATTCTTTAAATTCCTATGCAAATTAGTAAGTGTACCGCCGGCGGTACACTGAAGTTTTACGGGTTAAAAATGATCGAGTTTGCAGCGCAAACTATACACTCCCAGTCCCGCTTGACTTCTCGCTCCGCTTTTGCCTCCAGCATAAGCCCCGCCCACAAAAAACGTCACAATGTTTGTGGTGAACACGTTGACAGCTGCACTCGTGAAACAGGAAGGAACTGGTTACACAATCAAACAATAAGAGCGCCTCTTCCAAAAATAAAAGCACGAATACAAAACAGTAACTTGAAGAATTCTTAACAATGATGATGATCATATCTGCAAAAACACCTAGCTTTTCTGCAGTAATGACAGCTGAAACATTGGACACTAAAAGCACAATAATATCAATATCAGTTTTCACTTCAATGCATAATTCATATGTACTTAATTTTCTAGTGCAATATTTTTAATTTCATGTACAGTATTATATTTCCATGTATGGTGTTTGCACGTATACATCTTTGTGTCTTAGTGCTTGTTTCTTACTGTCTTCATCTTTTTACATTTTTTCTACTGTGCCTTGCATGTTCAGACTGGAGTCTGGGAGAAACAACATTTTAATCCTGTCTTTGTCCTGTACATATGACAGAATAAACAATAAAGTTGACTTTGATGATATTTAAGTTTCTTGTGCAGCATTTCATTTTTTTTTGTAAAACTTTAATCTCATGTTCAATATTTCATTTTTGTGTGCAATTAATATATGACAATACTACCAACTCATAATAATTGCTAGTATTACTTTATAATTTTCTATTCTCGTCTTATTTCAGCCTTATCTTGCTGTTTTTCTAGTAGGCACTGCATTTCTATTAATTTGCATATATACACTACTAGTCAAAAGTTTGGACATACCTTCTCACTGAATGTTTTTTCTTTATTTTCATGACTGTTTTCATTGTAGAATCTCACTGAAGGCATCAAAACTGTGAATGAACACATCTGGAATTATGTAGTAAGCTAAAAAGTCAGAACATGTTGTATATTTTAGATTCTGCTTTGAACTTTCTTGGCATTATCTTGATGAGCTTCATGAGGTAGACACCTGAAATGGTTTTCATTTCACAGATGTGCCTTGTCACGGTTAATTTGTGGAATTTCTTGCCTTCTTAATGAGGTTGGGACCATCAGTTGTATTGTGCAGAAGTCAGGCTGGTACACAGTTTGCAGCCCTATCTGACAACTATTATAGTAAGAACTAATCAGGTAAGTAAAGAGAAACCACAGTCCATCATTACTTTAAGAACTGAAAGTCACTCAGTCGGGAAAATTGCAAAAACTTTGAATGTATCCCCAAGTGCAATGCCTTCAGTGAAAATCTACAATGTAAATAAAATACATTAATCTGGCTAACCAAATTATCTAATATTGGAAGAATATTTGAAATCTGTCCACAAGAGAAATAAAAACATGCTACATAACCAACAGGATGAATAACAGTCAAACTTGGTGTGTTGCATTTAAGACAACAGTGAATGGGATCACATAGGATCAGGAATGAGTACATCAGAGGGACAGCACATGTTAGAGGCTTTGGAGATAAAGTCAGAGGCCAGACTGAGATGGTTCAGACATGTCCAGAGGAGAGACAGTGAATATATTGGAAGAAGGATGCTGAGTTTCCCACTGCCAGGCAGGAGGCCTAGAGGAAGACCGAAGAGGAGGTTTATGGATGTGGTTAAAGAGGACATGAAGGTAGTTGGTGAGAGAGAAGAGGATGCAGAAGACAGGGTTAGATGGAGGCAACTGATTCGCTGTGGTGACCCCTGAAGGGAAAAGCCGAAAGGAAAAGAAGAAGTGAATGGGTGTGACCGGTTCGTTTCTGTCTCTGCGTTGTGTTAGGCAAGACTCAGGCGTGCATCTTTTTGGAGGCAGTCTCCATTTATTTTCCGGCTCCTGACATGAAAATATTAACACAAAATCCTCCCGTCATTGATCGCCACAACACATGCCCCTCTCCCACAGAGATTCATGTCAAAAGGGCGCAACGTTAAGTTTTTCAAACAGAAAATGACATACCTGACATGAAAATATTAACACAAAATCCTCCCGTCATTGATCGCCACAACACATGCCCCTACACAGATCAAATGACAACAAAGTAAGCATCATGTGACAAGTTTTAGCTTGCTAGAACAGGAATTTCACCGGATAGCAAAACCGCTTACCTCTCCCACAGAGATTCATGTCAAAAGGGGAGAAAATCGGCGCGAAAACGCCACTTATAGAGGGCAGTGCTACATAGAATGTGGCTGTAGTAATACAAACCGAACCAAAGTTCCGCTTACTGACAAGGAGGCTCAACTAGTCAGGCATTAACTGAAACAAAAACAAACAAAAACAAATCCACAGACACAGATTTTGTGTAATTATCACAATAACTAAAGTACAATATACTGTATTCCATATACACACACATATATTAATGTATAATTGACCCTGTTACATGGGATCACATCACAGTGCAAATAATTCTTAGAGATTGTTTTAAACTCCATTTAGAGTCATATAGTAGTGTTTTATCACACATAACTTCAATCAGACACGGGTTCAATCATGGCAAAACGGTGCACTTTCTAATAGACAACACATCAGTCACAATTTGGTTGATGTCAGTGCAACCTAGCTGATGATAAATCAAAACAAATCTTAAGAATTGCTTTCATATTGTACTTGACCCATTAAAACAGATTGAAAACCATCTGTAAATAGCCCTACATAATGGTTTAAATGACATCAGAACACTGCAGTAGTGTTTCATGAAAATGGAGAAAAACATTGAATGAGAACGTGTGCCCAAACCTTTGGCTGGTATTGTGGATATTTACCTACAATGAAATAAAACACTCAAAGAGGGGAAACCCCTGACTGGTTGCGGAAAACCTAAAGTAAACAGAGTTACCTCATGTGTGCTCTATCGAAGCAATAAATCACTCTGAAGTCATGATTGGCTTCACGTTTTAAGCGGAGGGAGGCCGCTCGGGGCGGGGCCACATAAAGGGATCTGTTTTCGTCCCTTTCCAGCAGAAGCCGCGCTTTGTCGACGTGTTTACATCGCGTGGCAGAAATGTCTCTGAAGACCGTGGGAAGCGCTTTGACCCGCACAATACTAGCGAGGGGAAACGGGACTCCTCCTGTTGCCAGGTCCCCTAAAGTGAACGGACTCTCCACCTCCTGCTCGTTGCTTGCAGACAGGCAGCAGGGGGAAAGTCATGGACACCCTTCGGACAGGCCGACTGGTGACGCGCCCCCACCCAGCGAGCCACCTCACATGCGCACAGCCGCGGACAAGAAGAGACCCCCGGAGCCGGTGGGTGCTCCGGGTGTCCCCGGTGTGAAGAAACGGTCGTTCACCTCCGACGCTGCAACCGCAAACGAGAGAACCTACTTGTGGGCTCGGTACAATGACATGAAGCGGCTGGTGCACGGTAAGACCAGCGTCCCCCCCCCTTCTTTTGTTCTGACTTTACCCCCTCACGTCACTTCGTGTTGATCCGTTTGACACTGAAGACATTTTGTACTTTGGAGGATTTTGTTCATCCGCTTTTCAAGTGGCCAAATCGCACATATATCTCATTAATGCCCACTGCTTCCCTCTGTGCCGAACGCATTTTAGGCGAAAATTTACCCAACAGCCAGCGGTTAGAAAAAGTCAATAAGGAGAAGTCTGGACAAGTTGTTCTGCAGTTCCTTTATTTGGCCTTGACAACAACCCCGAGAAAACTGCAGAGAACACACAGTCCTGCCTGTGACGGAAACGTGAGGGGTTCAGTTGTGTTGTGGTTACATATGTTGGCATTTGACCAGAATAAATGTAAACAGATTGAGGGATTTTGCCATAAAGTCCAGTTTAAACTCGTCTCCGTGAGATTTTATCTACCTTAAGCAGCCATTATGTGCAAATGCAGAAGTTTAGCATTTGTAAACAAATAATTGTGACCAAAACTGTTTGTACTTTAGTGTAATCAGGCATCACATTTGCTGATCAGTATTGTTGTGATAGTCTGATGTTTAGGCTGTATGTGTAGTATTATTGTTACAGATGTTTTTTATATATAAAATAAAGAATGCTCTGTTTGCAGTTTCTGCATAGGACTGAAACATGTTTTAAAGTTTTCACGTTATTGCATATGATTGGTTATTTTGGCCATCAGCTGCAATAAGTGAAAACAGATTGAAATGTTTTGCAAAAAGGTCCAGTTATAACTCATCTCCATGAGATTTTGTCAGACTTTTTACATTTCTTCTAACAGAATAATTGTAATCAGAGAATTGTATGTAGTTTAGTGTATCCAGGCATCACATTTACTGGTCAGCATTCTAGTTCTGTTCTGATGTTACGACTCTATTTGTTTGACAGGTCTCCTATTTTTGTTTTTATTTGGAAACTGGACTGTATTGTCTGGTTTTGCAGTCTCTGCATGCAGGCGGCTGACATATGTTTTGCAGTTTTTGTATGATCGCATGTGATTGTATATGTTGGCATTCAGCAACAGTAAGTGAAAACGGATTCAAATGTTCTGCCAAAACCTGACTGTTATCTGGTTGAACTGCTTTTCTGTGTGCTTTTGTCTGAGTCAGGCAGTCATATGGGGAAATGCACATCTGTGGTGATAGCTCTGGCATGTCTTTGTGAAAATGGAGCATTTCTCCCCATTGTGACTAAAGAAAAGTTTGCGATTTACAGTGTAATCAGGCAGCACATTTACTCATCAGCATAACATTATCTCTGAAACCTGGCTATAATTAACGTGGGTTACAGACATTATCTTTTTTGCCATTTTTCTATGCATCATGGTCATTAAAATGTAACTTCCATGAATGAAATGAAGCCCTTCTGACACATAACATTTCAATCACAATGCAGGAGCTGCAATGCAAATGTTGAAACTGCATTAGAGTCAAAGTGGGCCTCCGCCATGCATGTTTGCTCTAAAAACATTTGCATGCCAGTCGTTTATTTTGTCCACGGCCCAGCCTTATGTTATGCAGTAAGAAGCATCCGTAAACAAACAGCTTGATTACTTCTACTTACAACTAAAAACCCTGAATTCCACATCTTTGTTAACTAGAAGTGAAATCATCAAGTTGTCATTGGTAAAGGAGCATGTTATGCAGCACAATAATATTATACATTATTTCCATTGCACCTTTCTTCAAAATTGTATTTACAAAACATTAAATACAGAGAAAAGGTTGGAATAAAGCATTGACAGAAGACGGTAAAAACATTAAAATACTTTAAACCGAAACCTTTTGTACCGAAGCTGGACTCTTCTGACAGTAATGGGCTAAAACGGTGGAAATAAGTAGAAACTTCTATTTTAAGACTGGATTGTAGAACTTTTTTGATTCTGTGATCTGGTTCCAAGTGCAGAATAAAGTGTCAAAACTTCTGAGATGAAGTGCGGTGCATGGAGAGACTTGAAAGTACTCAGGAGAATCTTAAATTGAATTCTGCATTTAGTGGCTCTTCAGCTTGATTCTAAGAATTTATTAGTGATGCAATAACATGAAAGCAGCATTTCACTGAAGTGTAACTGCTTTTATTTATTATTAGACTGATTAATTTAATTTTAATGTAAAATATTAATTTGCAAATGTGCATAGCTGACAGAAAACTAAGGAAGTTTGAATATTCAGAGGAGTGCTTCATTGCATTCCATCACAACGCATCAGTTTTCCTGTTTGATCGATGTGCATTTGGTCTTTAGTGTTGACATGCAAAGTTTTTGCTCTCTGTGCAAACCACAAATTCTTGACTTGCCAGGTTTTACTTTAAGCCCCTGATGGACTCCTGGTTAGAATTTTGATTTCGTAGATCTGTGTTTTTTTTCCCCACTCGGCATGGTAGAAAGGTGTTTTCAGTAATGGATAGGCCTGGGGGGAAGTGGCCTCATGTTCGGTGGATGCATGTCTGCTGCCCAGCTGCAGCCCTCATTCAACTGTCCCAGGACAAACGCCATGGCCTACTTTCTCACATAGGTCAACAGTAACACAGTTCTGTGTGCCTATTCCAGCCAGGGCATTAGAGACTGACTCGGAAACCAAATGTAAACTGTTTAATCTGTGTGCGTGTGGTAGCAGTGTGGCTGCGCTTACACTACACGGTGGTAGATTTGAAAAAAGATAATGCAGATAAGCTCTGCTGCAAGACATAATGCCTCCTTTATCTCTGTGCACGTGCAAGTTGAATTCATGAGATGTTCTGTACTCGATGTTCTTTTTGGGTTCAATAAGTTGAGTCACGTATAAGTTGACATCTTAGAACCTCAAGTTACGCAACCTCCGGTGGGCTTGCCAGTCACACTGGATTGCAAACAACGGTAGAGTTATTTCTTTCTGCTCTGCAGAAGGGTGTAATCAGCATGCTTAATTAAGAGTATAATACAGATTTATTTTACATTAAAACATGAGTCAGGTTATGTAAATGCTCTAATCCTATCTTATCTCAATTAGGGTAGGATAAGTTTTGTTCTCGCTGAATCATCCTCTCCTGTCTGATTTGATCTGATTGTTTGGTTTAAATATAGTTTCTCATCTTTTCTTCCTGGATCAGACCTGATCCCACCAGGTGCATGTAAGTCTCTGAACTCTGCCGCCATCTATGCTAACAACGAGGTAAACTTGGCTGAAGTGGACATCTATGGCTTTGACTATGACTACACCCTGGCTCTGTACTCAGACGCCCTCAACATAATGATCTACAACACAGCAAAACGCTTTCTGATCGAACACTTCAAGGTGTGTTTTATAGTAGTTGTCTCAAATGTCTTGGCAATACAGCTACTTTTAAATTCAGGTTATTTTATCCACTTTGTCCTCTTGGTTGACAGTATCCAGAGGACATCCACAAATATGACTACATCCAAAATTTTGCAACTCGGGGTCTTCACTATGACATCCAGAAGGTATGTTCTTTTATAACCCTATTTTAAGATAGAAATCTTAACATTTCCAGAACAGATGATTCCAAGTGAAACCCATTTCCTCCTTTCTGCAGGGCCTTCTGATGAAGATAGATGCCTTCCATTACATTGAGCCAGGAACAGTATATCGGTAAGATGTTTAAGGTGGTTACAAAGTGCGAATGTCACTTTCGAGCACACTTAAATGCATTTTAGTGAACAATCTGCTAGTTTGAATCGATACACGTCACATGAATGTGATTATCTATTTAGGAGAATCACGACCATACTAATAAACTGTCATGTAGTTCAGTTTGATCCTTTGGCTCATGAAATAGATGGTCAGTGTGTGACATCTGAAAAGAGGCTTTGATAAGGATACCCTGTGAGCCTCAATGTGGCATTGTGTTTGATTGGGGTCATTCTACAGGCCTCTGGATTGAAGTCACAAGATGTACAAAAACAAGCACTGAACGGGGTTTGAATCTGCATGTGAACTCATGTGACGTATGCTGGACAATGTAAAGAATTTTACTTAGGTTAGCTTCAGCTGATTTTGAGACTAGCTTGTTTTGCTGTGGTGAGTGACAACTCTACAAGCAGTCCAAAGACCAAAAACTCTTTCTTTTTTTATGCCTTTTCTTAAATACGTTATAATTTAGTGAGCGTTGTTGTCAGATTAAACACCATGTGGGGTCTGCATCCCTTCTGTTGTCTGATTATAGTAGTGGTGCAACGGATCATCACTGATCCGTGATCCGTTCGGATCGACGTCATCGGTTCGGCACACACATGACCCGCTGATCAATTTCTGGGGGAAAAAAAAAGGTTGTGCTCTGTCCGCACGTAGCTTGTGGCGAAGAGAGCAGACATGGCGAGTAGGGCTCGCCCGAATAGTGGTTTCTGGCCTCCGAATATTTGGGCTCTATTAAAGACGAATATCCGAATATTCGTTCCGTCCCATAATGTCCGACGGGGGAGATTCCCAAACAGCGGAGGTCTTCAGCATCTTGTCTTGTGTTTATGCAACGAAGTGAAGCGTGACTTCAGAGTCGGCAGCCACCTGGCCATTCGGGTGGTGTTTACAAACACGAACAGAGGAGCCGAAGTGGGCCGAAGGCAAAGGGAAGAGATGAGCTCCGAATATTTTCGTCTGGGGGGAGGAAGGGGTGATCACATAGACATATGTGTATATGTCATAGACATGCTGATCCCAAAAATGATCTGATCCGTGACTCTTGATCCGAGGACTGATCCAATCCGTGAGTTGAGTGATCCGTTGCACCACTAGATTATACATTAGATTATGTAATGCTCTGTGCGCTTTTTAGCTTTAGTGCATTAATTCATGTTTGTTCTCAGGGGTTTGAGGCCAGTATCCGACGACGAGGTTCTTCAGCTGTATGGGGGCACCTTCCACGTGCCCCTGCAGCAGGACAGTGGTTTCTATGGAAAGGTGAGGAGGAGGCTTGCTTTTGAGTTGTGTACAGTTAAATAAATACAACTGGAGATTCTCAATCAGGCACATTGGTTAAGTAGAATACCAACCTAACATTTCTTATACTTATTGTACTTTAATTTCTATGAAACATGCATTTGGTTTGGCACAGATGTGAAAGTCCCTTTTAGGACTGCAGGCTCAACAGAATATAATAATCTGATTGGGCCACTGGCAAGCAACAAGATGAGGGTTTAATCCGGTGCTGTCGACAGATTCAAAATGTCAGGCTTTGCATGACTTGGTTATTACACAAGTCCCAATGGTGAATTTTGTAATCTTATCTGTTCTGTTGTCGTCATGAATCAGCTGGAAGGCAGTGTTCCAGTCCCTAAAAGCTGACCATAAGAACTCTGTGTCCAACCTCTTTTGTTTTGTTTTTAGTTCTGATTTTCTACAAGGATGCACTCAATTGGTCACAGAAAGTACAAGTCTTTATCAAGTCTGTCAGTTCCAGAAGTTAAAGTGACATGTTTACCAATTAGGAGCTGTTTGGACTCCGATCTTTGGAATGAGGCTGAAATAGTTTCCAGGTCTTCTAAGTGCCTCCCTGCAGCAGGAAGTTTCCCTCTTGCCTTTTCCTAATCCTCCCTGAAAAACATTCCTACACTACATAGTTTTGGTGTGGCTCTAAGCTCCTTCAGGGAATTGGCTCTCTTCAGGGAGGCCTCTTAGTTGGCAGTGGTTGTGTAGAAAATGGTTCATACTGTGATTTGGAAGTCATTCAAATGACCTTTGAGTGAACAGAAGTGATTATCAGGCATTAACATACATTCTTGACACAGGGGCCGAAGGTGAAGCAGTTCATGGACATCTTCTCTATTCCTGAGATGACTCTCCTGGCTGTGGCAAATGATTTCTTCATCACCAATGGCATTGACTATGATCCGGTTCACCTCTTCAAGGACGTCTCTGTGAGTTTTCCCCATGACTTGCTGTATTAAATGTTAACCTGTGTTTTCAGTTCAGGCCTCACCCTGTAGGTCACACTGAGAAACGTATTGATCCAGTGTGTTTGACTGTTCTCATGTTCTGTGATTCTTCTGTTGGAGGCTCAGGAATCTGCTGAGTGTAGTAATGTTGGCAGTGAACTCATCTGGGTAGAGCAAAGAACAATAACTGCTTGGCCTTTTGTTTTGAGGTGTGAGCGTTTTCAGTTACAGCACCCATTTCTTTAACAACAAACATGCATGCAAACTCATAGGTTCTTCAAGAGCTCATACTTTGCACATTTACAGGTTTGTGGTTTTATTTTTGGGGCCTGCAAAAACATGTTTGAATGTTAAACTCAAAAATACAATTGAAATTTGGTTAATTTCTGAAGAACCTCCTTTTAACCTTCATCTAAAATGCTTACTTTTAGCTCTTGTCTCTTTAAGGCTTTGCTCTTGAATAACTCGGTCTGCTGTAACTAGTCAGCTGGCTGTAAAATGTAGAGATGCGTAGATATAAAAATGGGCAGAGATAAAGCTTTAGCAGAAATGGCTTTATTGAAGAAATAATGGGGGACTGGGAGGAAGCTGCTCATTCTTCACCTGAAGGCCAAACTAGACCAGTGTTATGAAAATGTGTTACATAGTGATGTAAATGAGTGACAGAAAGAGCAACTACTTTTGGTGAGGACTTTAAGTTGCAGATCTTTAACGTGTACAAAAATAACTGGACCTTTTCTTCCTTTGTAACAGTGGCTTTGACTTGTCTCCCAGTAGCAAATACTCAATCTGGATTACAGGCATCATGCTGTAACTGTTTAACATGTTGTGAAAAACATTACCACCTTTATATTTAATCCTCAGGAAGCAGTCGGCATGGTTCACCTCAAAGGCTACATGTACAAATGGGTCATGCAAGATCTCGGTAAGAAATCCTTTGTCATTTTTGCTTGAAGCCTGTACATGTGCTGACATTAGCGCTACTGTGTGTTACTGGGTTGTTTTCCTTTGTGTTACAGATAACTTCATTCTGAGAGGAGAAGAGACGGATGCCGTTTTGCATCGACTGGTCACTCACGGAAAGAAACTGTTCCTCATTACTAACAGTCCCTTCAGCTTTGTGTAAGTGTTGGTTATTAGAGCTCCATGTCTGCAGTAGTTCACTTTGACTCAATAATCTGTTGCAAATTATTACATTGAGTTTTTTTTTTCTGTGTGCAGGGATAAAGGAATGAGGCACATGGTGGGAAAGAACTGGAGGGACTTCTTTGATGTTGTCATCGTGCAGGCGGACAAACCTCATTTCTTCACTGACTGTATCAAGTGAGCGACTATTTGCCGTAACTCGATCTGGTGAACATTGTGCATGACCTTCTCATCAGACATGATAAAATCGCTTCAGTTTCTAATTTCAGACAGTGATCTTAGAAGTATTCTTCACAATTGTTGCTCTTGCAGACCTTTCAGACGCCTGGATGATAATGGAGCCCTTCGTTGGGAGAAGATTACCAGTCTGGAAAAAGGACAAATTTACAAACAGGTCAGTTATACTTCAGGCCGTTTAACTCCCTTTAAAACTAACCCTGGTCATCTAGTTAGTTGGACTTCTCTTTCTTGTTGAGTCTTTACGTGTTGTAAATGCTACTTGTTTTTACTTGTTCTTTCTTTTTTTTTCAGGGAAACTTGTTTGACTTTCTTAGACTGACTCACTGGCGAGGATCAAAGGTTCTTTACTTTGGAGACCATCTTTATAGTGACTTGGCTGTAAGTAGAAAAGGATCCGTAATATGGATGACTGTTTTAGTAATTAAAATGATTTTCTTATTTAAATTATCGGATGTTTCTCAGCTTAGAATAAAGCAAAGTAAGAGTGTGGGTTTTTTTTTTTTTTTTTTTTTTACAGGAAATGCTGTTTTTCGGCCTTGTCATTATTAAATTAATGTTGTGACTTCATGATTTCCCATCTATAGTTGCACACACTACCAGATGCCCACTGTCTCATCTATAGCACGAGTCTGGAAGTCCAGCGTGGCATTTGGGTGTGGACAGAGAAGGCTTCACAGTGAACATTTCTAACACTAGATGGCAGCTAAATACAATCTGCCTGAAATACAGAATGAAGGGATCAGACTAAGGGCTGCACAGTGCCTGAGTGTTAGCACGGTCGCCTCACAGCTGGAGGATCCTCAGTTTGCAGCTCGGCCGGGGATCTTTCTGCATTGAGTTTGCATGTCTCTCACAGGGTACTCTGACTTCCTCCCACAGTCCATAAACATGCTGAGGCTAATTGGTAATTCTAAATTGTCCATACGTGTGATTGTGTCTGTGCAGCCCTGTGATAGACTGGTGACCTGTTTAGGGTGTCCCCTGCCTTCACTCCAAGTTAGCTGGGATAGACTCCAGCCCCCCATGAACCTAATGAGGATTAAGCGGAGTATAGATGATGGATGGCTGGGTTTAGATTACTGGGCACTGTAAAGGCTTTGGAAACACATCAACTAAAAACAGATTTTTTTTTGTTTAGTGTCCAATTAGCAAGGAAAGCAAGGCATGGTAGCTTGTGCTGGATATTTCAAACATATGCAGTCAAAGTGTTTCATAAGGCAATCGCAATTAAAATAGTGAGATTTAACCCTCTGAATCTCAAGCACTTTCTGGGTTTTTTTTAATCACTTTTGTATGTACCTCACTGCAGACTAAAACTCTACTGCTTTATTAAATTCTGCACCTGTATGGAAGCAAAGCTACCATTGCCAGAAGTCTGTTAGGCAGTATGGCGAAGTACCATTGCAAAAAAATCATGAGAGAAACAAACCAAAGGTGGAATTTCTTTGATTATTTATTGAAATTTGAAAAGTAAACATGTTCCACAAGTGTCACCAATATTAGAAAAAATGTTACTATACAAGCTGTAGATATTCTACTGCTTTCATTTTAAATTTGTTTCTAAATGTGCCTTCTAACCTACGTGTAAACATAGCTTGCAGATCAGCCTATTTCAGCTGAATAGTCTCTGAATTGTTACGTGACTGTTAGTTGCAGCTGTGTGAATCTGAGTGAATTTCTTCTTGCTTATGCCAAGAAGCACAGAACTGGTAAATGTATTTTTGGCAAACCTTTGAAAGAGACATGTTGAGCATATTGCTCTTTATGGAAAGAAAAATATTGTAAGCTTTGTTTTGGTTAATTTTCCCCAACAGATCTTCAAGTCAAACTAGTTTAAAGGTGGTCGGAAAGATAAAAGCCTTAAAAATTCTTTTTCAGGTTTCTGACTCTGAAAAGTGTATTTTTTGAAGATGATCGATATTCCTTTTAAAGCTGCTGACATGCTTTGGGGTTCAGCGGGTTAAATTGATAAGAATGTATGCAATCAATGGAGACATGATGCCTTGAATTAAGTGGAGGACAAAGTTGCAATAGGACAAGTGACCGGTTAATTGTCATGTACAACATGGCGGCTAAAAGCTGCTTCACAGTGTGAGATTTTTACTCGAGGTACTACCAGCTACTGACTTCTTCCTGAAAATCTACTGGGTTTGTAAGTTTAAAGCAAATTAGAAATTCAAAGCAGCAGCAACACTTTATAATCCATCAAGCCACAGTTTCACTCATAAAATGAAGACATTCACCCTGATTTTTTTTTTTTCTGCTAAATTGTTATTATGTATCCCACTTTAAGAGCCAGATGTTTTGCTGTATTGTTCCTCTGTTAAATAAAGATTAATGTCTACGGATCCCTGCAGGACACGAGAATTCTTTGTAGCTGCTACAACTTGTCCAAATCAACTGTGCCATTGTTTGCAGGACCTTATGTTGCGACATGGCTGGCGTACAGGAGCCATCGTACCTGAGCTGGAGCACGAAACCAAAGTGGTGAGCACCCACAAATACGCCCTGAGCCTCACCTGGCTGCAGGCTTTAACGGGCTTGATGGAACGTCTGCAGGTACGAAGTTAATCCTTTGATTGTTTAACCACCCTCAACCTACAATTTAAGCTGTTTGCCTTAGTTCTTAACTGATATGACCTCAAAACGTTATGGAAAAAGTTTTCCAGTTTCCAAGCTGTCGGGTAGTGCATTAACTTCTATTTACAAGCTGCTCTTTTCTTGTGGTTGGTTAGTGTGACTGAAATGCAAAGATGCAACTTTTTCAATCTGATTCAAAGCAAAGAATACAAGTTATGCGTGTTTTTTTTTAACTTGGAAACTGAGGATCAGATTTTTTTTGTCTTCATGTGCCTTTGTGTATATGTAGACCTAAACTTGATCACGCTGTTAATCATTATCTTAGACGCACCGAGGCACAGAGTCTAAAGAGGTTTTTCAGGAATGGCAGAAGGAAAGAGAAGAACTCAGGTGTGTCCCATTATCTTAATCCTTCAACTCAGTGAACTCAGTGGTCTGTCTAGTTTGACTGAGCTGCAGCCTCTTTCACAACTTATATGAATGCAGATCCACTTAAGGTGACACTAACTTTGTGTTGTTTTTTTTATTTTTTTTATTTTAACACCCCAGGGTGATGACAAAGAACCTGTTCAATCCTCAGTTTGGCAGCATTTTCCGAACATGTCACAACCCCACCTACTTCTCCAGGCGTCTGAGCCGTTTCTCAGACATCTACATGACCAATCTTAGCTGCCTTTTGAATTATGACCAATCGTACATTTTCTACCCCCGTCGCACCCCTCTGCAACACGAAGCCCCTCTGTGGATGGATCAGCTTTGCACAGGCTGCATGAAGACACCATTCCTGGATGACATGTCTATCATAAGATGAGAGAATTGGAGGATGAGAACTGTACTCTCTTGAGTGACTGATGGGATTTCATATTTTAGGACTGGCAAACACTTGAGATAGCCTGAGGTTATCCTTTATACATAAATTTTATGTTTTGTCTGAGAAGATTCCGCACAATTCTCTTCACAGGACACTTTCTGTTCAGCAGAGGGAGCACTTCCCTGTTGAGCTCACAAGAGGGTGCTGTAGATGTACACCCCCTGTCAAAAGTTTTAGGACGCTTTCTCATTCATTTGAATAAGAATATGTACTAAAACTTTTGACAGGGGGTGTTGCTGCTGTGCAGACAAAGTGTGTAAACATGAAATACAGGACTGACAATCTGGTTTCTGCCTAAATAAAGCTATGGAATACTGGGCTGCAATCGCACAATTTTAACAAATAAAGGATTAAAGTTGTATGTAAATATGTTTCTTATTTCCATTTCTGTACTGGACACTACACATGTATATGTAATTATGAATTACAATGAAGCAAGTTAATTACAGATGTCTGAATTGTGACAGATTTGAAGACTTAAGGACATGCTGCGTGTGTACAATATGCTTTGCTCTGATAAAAATAAAAAAATGCATTTATTTAATTGGTCGTTCGGTTGCTAGGCAGCAGCATCCATTCATCACCGCAGTAGTCGGCTTCACAAATTCTTTCGCTTTCAGCCGCCTGCCTGAACACAACAGCAAAGGTACTGTGCTCCGTCTGCTTCATCTCGGAGGTGTCTGTTCAGTAAAATGTGTAGCTGTTCTTGTGTGTCAGAGGTTGTAGCTTTAAACCGTTAGAGGAAGCTGTGTAAGTTTTATCGTGCTGTCCCGTCCAGGAATCTGTGTGTAGCTGCTGTCAATTCGTAGCATTTTAAGGCAATGCCCGTTCGTTTTTTGACGTAAATGCATGCTGTATTTTGACGCAGATAATTAATAAAGACTCGCATAAAGATACTTAAATTTGTTATTCTTTTTCATGAGCTATTTTGCTGTTGTGCTAGTAGCGTCTAAAAGTTTGTTTTCAAGAGAGACTACACTTTAACTAAACCGTTTCGTACAAGTTTTGGCCGTGTGGTGGGTATTTCTTGGTTTTTCGAATATTTTTGGGAGTTTTGCGAATCGAGCTTCTTTTTTTGAGACCTCAAAGCAAAAGACACTGCAGATGGATCGTCGTGAGTTTTCACTTTATCAATGAAATACGATTATGTATCAGCAGGATAATTATGGTTTAGTATTATAGCAGCATGTAGTCTAGTTGAAACATAATTATTCCAAACTTAAAAAATATATGGGACTATATTTTTTGAAAGCTAAACGTTTTAAAAACAATTTAATATAGTTTAATTGTTCATTTAGTTAGAATCTGTTAAGTCAGAATGCCTTTTTAAGTGCCATTGCTTTGGTGTTTATTTTGTCCTTTCCCAGTGACATTTAATTTTATGTCACTTTTCGTGTCAGTTTCTGCAGCTACGCCTTTAGTTTATGATGATTGCATCTTAAACATCTTATTTAAAGATTCACTATAATTGCACCACAGCATCCCTGATCAGGCTTTATAGATTTAACTTTTGATGAGAGAATTACATCCTGACAGGCTGAGGTTGAGCCATATGTGGTTAACTTTTCCTTGTGGGACGTTGTGTTTCCCTTATGAAGCCCAGTGTGTGGGTTTGACCCTCCAGCATGAGTAATAGACTGCATCTTCCTGCACATCACCACCCCTCTTTGCTGTGCGCTTACTGGGCTGCATATTCCATTCAGTGTTCAGTTCTCTTTGGAATGAAACACAATATCACCCTTGTTTGTATATTTAACTTCACCCCTTTGGCAGATTTGAGAATCCTGAGTGCGAGGCTACAGGTCTCCTTGGTTTGATGTTTTGTTCCATTGTGTGCTGGAAAAATTAGGCTTGGAAAAGCACTGGAGCACTGTAGCAGTATCACATTCACATCAAGAAACATAGCATTTGACCTACTTTGGGTTGTGCAAGATGAAGCTGTGCAAGGAAAAGTGAAGATTCAAAGCTTTTAAGGGCTTGATTTGATTCCAGTTTTATTCTTTATGGACTTTAAGGACTACATTGCAAAACAGTAGAAATCGGATTCATCGCATTTACTGACCACACTGTTGACTAATTTGCAGTTTTCGTTGTAAAACACTTCATGAAGACGAATGTTCTGCAGCTAGAAATGCGGCATTGTTTGTTTACTGAACATTACATGTATTCTTTAGTGGTGCATCTGTGTTTCTGCAGGGCTGACTGGTGTTTCAGTTCCTTTCATGGCTCCGTGCCTTTGGTGCATAAGTCTGCATCTCAGCTGCAGACGCTGCCAGCACAAGCTTTTTTTTCATGTCAGTTGACCTCTTCTACATGTGATGCATTTGGAATCAAGCAATAAAGCAGAAAGCCTTAATTCACTGAAAAACAAATGAGCAGGAATTAATACATTTAATAAATGCAGCCTTTCTTGTGTGCTGTATTACAGATCTGATTCAGCTGGTACAAAAACCTCTACGGAATAGGCCTTCAAAGGGAACGATTGCACAGATTTTAGTTTCTAAAATCAGACTCTCCTCTGCCACCCTGCTCTTGCAACACTTTATCCTTCAGTGCCTCCATTCTGCATCTCTCCGGTTACACCGCTCCTCCTGTTTGCAGTTTCAGTCCTTCATTATTTTTCCTCCTCTCTCTGTCCTCAACTCCAACATTTTCTCACCTGTAAATCTCTCCCGTTCCCTTCCTTGCTCAAACCAACCGCTCTTCCTTTCCCTGCATTTCCAGCTGAGTGCCTCTGTGTCTGTGACTGCACTAGTCATGGGAAGCTGTGCACTCGGGTTTCTGTGCTATGGCAGCCAGTCCCACCATGCAGCAGCCTTTTCTATTATTAAATGTAACGGGACCTTTACTTTAACGGCTTACTGTAGGAAGATTTTCCCAGTTGCAGATGATATTCCATCCATCTGCCTTGCGATACTAAAACAGAAAGAGAAACCCTTCAGAAAAAGCACAGACTTACACAGCTTCTTGTACTGTATTGCCATCCTTGTTCTTCGGCAAAAGCATTATAACACCACAACAGATTTGTTAATTCATGAGGTTTGCGTTCCTGTTAACCAGCAAAGAATAAACAAGCAGATGGGCTCGGCTTGCTGAATTTGGAAATCTTAGTTTCTGTTACAGAGACTGGGAGGATGAGTAGAGCAGAGAGGCCTCCAGGCAGCAACCTAATTGGCCCCTGCCAAAGTCCTGGAGCGGAGCTCACTGTTGTGTAATCATGAATCACATCTCACATGATAGGCAATTAATCTGTAATGAATGAGGTTAAATCACCATTAGCCCAAAAAGCTTTTGTGTCTGTTTTGTTGTTGGGGGTTTATTTATTTAATAACATAGCAAAGAGATGATGGATTTTTCATGTAGACGAAGCACTCATGTAATGCACAAGTACAAATGTTTGTTTCTGTACATATATTACGTATATTTATGCACATATGTTCACATTTATTTTCTTATTTTATTTTGAGGTTTTTAAAAATACGAGTGATTTATGTACATTGGATATTTAACATGTACATGAATATATGTTTGTAAGTATATTTTTATTTTCTATTGAGACTTCTAAATATGCAAGTCATTTCTGTACACTGGTTATTTGATGTATTTCATTTTATATATATTATTTATTTTATTTTGAGATTTTTAAAAAATATATTTTTTCATTTCACAGATTTTTCTGTAAATCTGCAAAATGAAAAAATATTTTGTAAATACCATAAATCTATCTATCTATCTATCTATCTATCTATCTATCTATCTATCTATCTATCTATCTATCTATCTATCTATCTATCTATCTATCTATCTATCTATCTATCTATCTATCTATCTATCTATCTATCTATCTATCTATCTATCTATCTATCGATGACACATGTTGCATGAGTTTTGCACAGACAAACATATGAATAATAGAATCATACATGCAACATAGATAAATCTGTCATCATGAGTCTTCATTTGTGTTGCAACAAACAACTATGTAAAAAAACAAAAAAAATACTTGTGCATATTTTTGTTCTTTGTACAAACAGATAAGCTCATATCTCTTCTTTTAATGCCTGCTTAGATATCTTTTTGTTTTGGGAAGTGACTGTTTTGGAAGTTGAACTGAAGCTTTGCAGGGCTTTAATGTGCTGCTGTACAATGACCTGTCTGACCTCTTAGCCCTGTAGTGTATAAACAGAACGTGTTTGTCTGTCTCTGTATTTCAATAAATTGTACATCTGATTCATATAGATATATGTGCATACAAGCCCCTCTGCAGTCACTTTTTTCCTTATTGTTTCCCGTCTGTTTCTTTCTTTCTTTTCAGTCACTTTTCACTGAAGGTTTGCCAGATTTCACATAGATTATTCATATGCTGGTTTATGTGAGGCCACTGGCTGCCACTGAGGCACGCTCTCATCACCATACATGTAAGATGCCGCTTTGGCACGGTGTCAAACATACACGTGTGTGAACAGACACTTTCTGGCAGCGCAGTTTTCTCTCATCCTTCCTGTTTCCTTTTAATGCTATAGTCTTATGTCTCATACGTTACTGAACCCTTTTGTAAATTACCACCCTGTCTTTGAAGTCTAAAATACAAGCTGCTGGCGTTAACCGTGTGTGAGCGAGGGAGGAGAAGCTGCATTAAATGAAGCCGTGCTGTGTTACTCTGATGAGGACATGGAGATGCTTTATGTGAATGGATAAGAGACATATTTTATTAGCAACCACATTCGTTGTACTGCTCTTTTTTGCCATAAATATGCAACCGTTCTTCTTATTTAAAAGTCACTGTCGTACTTTGAGATGTCTTAATTATAGAGCTGTCCGGGGTCTTCCGCTGCGCTACCAAACAAACAATATTTACAACCTCTTGTTGATACTTATAGGCCTTTTTATTTAGAAATTGGATGCAGCGTTTCCCTCACTGTTGAATTATTCATCTGCAGACTGCATTTATGTACATTCTCTGCTCAGACGAGGCTGTCAACTGGACCGGTGCAAACAGCTTATTAGAGTGAAAGTGTACTGTCTCTTTGATGGGCTTTGAATGAGTCACCCTCGCTCTACTTCTGGATCTGTGGGGCTTCTATATTTATTCTTGATTTCCATCACAAGTTGCCTTTGTACTGTTTCCCACTCAGCAGTTTCAATGCCTACAAGAGCGCATGGGCATGATCAGTGACTATTATTTGAAATGGTTTACGCAGTGCTGTACCTCACATCCTCACTCTTTGATGTCAGCTTATTAACATTCAGAGAAGTGTCTTGTCATCACTTTGGCTCTGTGCTTCAGGCTCTTATTTACATCCCTGGGAAGAGACATATCCTTAATGTCTTCGTCCTGTTTGATGGAGGTGATTCGGTCAAAAGATCATTTCTGAAAAGGTCTTCTTACAGTGCCACGGCTCTTCAGTGCATAGAACCAGTTCAACAACAGAGCAATACTTTCATTAAATTAATGTAATGTCACTGTGACTGTTTTTTTCCCATGCTGCACATAGGTTATAAACTGAGCATGTAGATAAAACAGGCAAAGTTTTTTATAGTGCAAACGTAGTAAATATATGGGTAGTACATTGCAGTATTAGGTCAGTTGCACAATTTGACCTATAAATCATTGATAAAACTGCATAACCTGCACGATGCTATTCATGAATGGAGATTGCAAAACATATAACCTATTTGTTATCTTTTCAGCTTTTTTACAAGACGCCAAACTGCTTAATCGTCCCTTTAATATATGCAGAAACATCACTTATGGGTTTGTACCACAGAAGCTTATTATAATCACATGTGCCACTTATGTCATTTTAATGTATGCGATTCTCAGCCTACTGCAATTTAGCATGCGCTCGTCACCGGTGGCAAATGTGCCACCTTCTTGAGATGGTATGAATATTCATGAATCCAAAGGTTATTGTCATTTAAGCATGAAGTTAACATAAATGATGAACACTGTGTGCCATTGCTCTCCATAATAGCCTAATGCTGAGTCTTGTTTCTGCACCGCTGAGCTGTATGACAGGGAGCCCACACAGTCTGTGTGGGGCCCCCATATGGATGTTTGTTTGGAAGAAAGAGGGCTCTAAAATTGCTATTATGGGAATCGTGCGCATAATTTGTAATATTCTGTGTTTGCTTTTGTGTGACTCAGATGTTGTCTGTTGCTGGACTCCAAGCACAGTTCTGACTCATCACCCCGTCTGCCCTCTGTGACACTGCAGTGCTGTTTTCTGGGTGACACATGCAGAAGTTTGCCTCTATTTTTGGAGACACCTGCTGTGTTGCAGTGCTGAAGCTGTGACCCTGCAAACAACTTCATTAGGCTTATATCCAGCTGATAACCGACATAGATGTCAAACCTGAAGATTTGGTTTGACTCATTCCATCTGATGTGGTAAAGAAGCAGTTATTTACACGATTTTTCTCTGAGAGTCTTTTTAGTGCCGTTAATTCAAGTGTCTTTTGGAAGATTATGCTCAACCTTGCAGTCCTCAAATGGGTCTGACCTAAAAACTGCAATGAAGTCATGCAGGGAAGGGGAAAAAAGTTATGTTCAATAATTTAAAAAAGCATGTTCGATGACATTAATGCACTCTGTCCCCCAGCTGTCGCACCATAACATTTGTTGCATTGAAATATTAAATCCTTGCACAACCTTTAACAGCACTGAAACACTATTCTGCAGCCCAGCAGCCCGTTATGAAATAGTACAAAAAATTGTTTTTAGTCATTGTTAGTCACAAAAATAGATTTTTAAACATTTTCTGTGTAGTTTTTGTGTTGATGTCAATGTTTTCCAGCACATTGCCCTCATCAGACCTTAATACTTTAGTTATTAGTTCATTTATTGTGTTTTAGAATAAATTGACTGGTAATAGTGTTATAATAGTTACACCTCCATGTCCAGGAGAGGGCACTGCAACTCTGCTTTATCCTGAGTGTCACTTACCAACACAGTAATAAATGCATGTCCATGAAGACTTTCTTCATTCCACCTAAAGTTACTCCCACCATAAAGATGCCCACTTTCATTACTAACTTTCTTATCGACCTTTTCACTGCAAACATCTCTGGAATACACAAACAGCTAATATTACACTGGTTCATTCTGCCACAGTAGTCAGAAGAAATGAAAAGGGATTAAAAGTTCCCCTTTAGCCTTGTGACATTTCCCCGACCAGCTGGGGGATTTAAAGTTGAGCGGTGTCGAGTCGAGTCTGTCTCAGCTGTGGCGAGTCATCTATTGATCACCTGGCGTGAAGGCAAAGTCCTTCTCAGTCGCAGAGAACCATCCATCATGGAGCTGCCTGGGACACAGCGGAGAGATAGCATGGCACCGAGGATCCATTATAACTGAAATAGATCTTTTTCTGCAACCGAGATCAATGAGCAACATGTCCCTGTAGCTGTTAGCCTCATCCTCTATCTGATAATAATTGTCTGAGTCCGTCAGACTGCCATGATTAATTGATCTCATGGCCGATGCTATATAGAAATTGCTCCGATATTATATTATTGGTAGCCTGATTTGAAAATTCTAGATGGAACCATTTGTTATTCCAAAAATGAGGAAGAGTGACACACAGCAACCTGTATAATCAGACCTGTCAGCTAGAGATGATGGCCAGCCTCCTGGTGATGTAATGAAATAAGGAGAGCAATACAGGGAGCTTAAAAAGTGGAGCTTAAAGTGGGATAATGATTTGATTTGAGGACGTTGAAACAGCACCTCTTTTCTTCATAGTGTCCTCAACCCAAAACATGGAGGCTGTGAAAGGCCGCAGTGTGTGTCCGTGTGTGTGTGTGTGTGTGTGTGTGTGTGTGTGTGTGTGTGTGTGTAGCTGCCTCCTGAGGGGCCTGAGGGCCACGTGACCTCGCTGGAAGGAGGATGGTCCACTCCACTGGGCTCATCCGCTCCTCCCAGTCAGCCAGTTAACAATCCCTACTAAACTTCTTTTCAGCTGTGTTATTTTCAGCTGTCTGCTGCAGGAGTCTGCTCCTCTGGCATGTCTAGAAAATCCAGGATGTGAAACTGATGTAAATTCTGCATAAATTGAAGGAGACGCGAAGGAGCGAGTGCCAAATTGCAAACCAAATTTAATATTAAACGTCCCTTCAAATCCCTTGAATTGACAAAAAAATTCAAGTGAAGTGAGTTAATAGATCCTCTTCTGTCCAGTGTGACTTGACAGGTAATATGAACCGTCTAAAAATAACAAAAATGACTTCAAATAATTACGTCTGCCTCGGCACCAGTCATGCACTCTTACACTCAGTAAGCTGCTGAAGTTGGAAAAGTGTAATGAATACGAAATACTTAGAGATAAAGCTCAGCTTATTTCCTTGTGCTTCAAAGCATAATTGCCCTTTGAATATTCACTGCCTCCAAATATTTGTACTGTACCCCTTCCTCCACACGCTGACCCTCTCTAAATACCCACACATATGTATGCTCCTTGTTGAGTCGAGTATCAGGAAAATATTTACAATGTATACAGTGGCCGTAGGCAGCTTGTTCCTCCCAATACAGTCAAAATATTGTGGAATGATTGACCTCGTTCTTTAATGGGCTGTTTTTAGGGTAGAGGTTCTGTGAAAATTCAACCAGCTACTGCTTGACTTCTCATGCTGAATATTAACAACTATGATACCCTTTCATAAATACAGAATAAAATGATCATTAAAAAGTTGGTATGACTCATTTAGGGGTTATTTTTATAGTGATTTGAAGCTAAATGAACATAACGTTTTTATCTATTAAATGTCACAAAAATCAATAACAAAACACCTCAGGATTTTTCCACACCAAACCAGAAAACGGCTAGAATAAACCATGAGAAATTACAGAATCTGTTACATTTTAATGAGGATAAACACAGAGCTACATTGTTTTCTATTTGAATAAAGCTTTTATTGAGTCCGCAGGGCCGTACTTCACCATTAACTTCATGTTACTTTGTGCCGCAGTTGATTTATGATGTTTGTCTGTAGCCTTAAACACGTTTAATCCCCTGCATATAGAGAACTGAGCTTCTTTTTAACAGAAATGATAAATTACGAGCCAGTTCCCTGAACAAAAGCCTCTCCACATGTTGCTTGTTTAATCAGCATCTGCTTCTCCTTAGACGGGCACAACGCTCATTTATTCGGCAGCAAATTTCCTGCCTCGTGAAAGCGACGCTGAGCGTGAATGAAAGATCTTCGCCTCAGTTGTGTCCACTGCTCACTTCTCGTGTACCACACACCAGCTCTGCCTCCACAGCTGCCCAACTGCTACTGCTACCCTTCCTCAGCCCAGACTGGAAATAAATTATTGAGTTTATGGGGCCATATTTTCCCATTCACAGACTGCAGATGGGAGGAGACAGACCACATCTATTTACACCTGCAGTAACAATAACATCCATCAGTGTTGGCTTATGAAATAATGATCATTATGGCTTTGGGATGGTTTTAAACATGTTGATGATGAATAAAGCGACTGCTCAGCTGTGTGTGAAACAGACGGACGGGAAAATTGACCTTTTACCTCAAGAGATAGAAGGACTTTCTTTCTCAAGCTTGTGTGGTGTGAGCTCAGTGGTGTTTGTTGATTTTGTGGTATCAGTAGTTGGACGGCATGGCTATCGGTCAGGGATCACCACTTTTTTGTCCTCTCAAGAGTTTTCCTGCCCGTCTTCCTGGCTATCTACTTCCTTTTACGTAAAACAAAAAGGAGCCTGAGCTGCTTGGAGGACTGAGCCTTGTTCCTGAGGTGATGTGATTAAAGGCTTCTGTCTGCGCTCTGCCCATTCTGATGCCTCACACACACCGCAGCTGCTTTAGTTAATTGAATTGTCAGGAAAGCAGACAGCAGTGAAGGTAGCACCAAGACTGATGTGCTAAATCAATAGAGTGGCACTTAAATAAAGTCAGTCTATGGGGATATCGAGGAGCCAGAGAGCTGTCTCTTTGTTAAAGTAACTGAATTAATTGTTTTATTGAAGATTTCTTTTTTTTTTATGACAGATGAGATATGAACTGTTTGATATATAAAATAAGTCGAAAGTGACAATTTCACATAGTTGTATTCAAATTCTTGACATTTAAGCTACTCCTTTCTGTGGATTTCATTTAAGTACTCTGTGTAATAGTATAGTGTGTATTGGTGGATATGTAATGCACTGTATTATTTTTATGCTTTCTATATGTTTAACAAACTTATTTTTATAGTGTCAGATCAGATCACAAGATATTGTAAGACAAAATTTTGAATAATCTGGCTATAGAGCAGTGGATCATATGTATCACCAGCTTATTTAAAGTTCCTATTTTCATTCATAAGCATTTTAACTGACAAATTAACTCAATCATTGCAGTTTATAATTAATTATTTATCTACTGAGAAAAAGCAACAGATTAGAAATATCAAATATAACACTAGCTGACACTCTGGATGAAAGTCTACAAGGAGTATGGCAGGTCTGTTAGGATCTGCATTCTAAAATATAAAATTTGAGCTTAGTTTGCTTAATTAACAGTTTACATTAATCTGTTTGAGTTTTGACAATTTCTAGTAAAATTATATTCAAACAACTGCCTATACTGCGTTAATGAAATTAGCTTTCCCTTCTTAATCGAAGGCATTTTAAACTGTATCATAATTGGCAGCATAAACTCAAGTCTTGAAGTTGGTTACTCATAATCATTAAGTCGTTCCAAATGGTATTTCCTTAATATTTAAATTGAATATTTAAGTCGTTTAAAGTGAGTTTTTAAGTTAGCAAATTAAAAAAAAAATCTTGCTCCAGTTTTACATTCGTAGGGGAAGGGAGTTTGAATTCTGACCGCAAGCTAAGAAAAAATGAAGTTCTCAAGTCAACTGGATTAAGTTACATCAGCTTGATTTAGTTTTAAATCAACTGATGCAGAAATTACATAAAACATTAAGTTGATGCACATACCAACGTTAGTATGTTAACCCAGCACATCAAAATAATATTTGCAATGTAAAAGGTTAATCTAAATTTAAAGAAAGACTGTTTTTTATCTTGCAAACATGCATTTAATTCAGTGGTGGAAAAAGGCCCCTTTAATTACTTTTTAGAGTGTACTTAAACACAGCAGTGCTTTAAGCAAATTGCTAAAGTCAGCATGCCAGTACTCAGTGACAGTGCTACTGTATTGATGTTTAGCAGGTCACCACCTTAGTTTAGTCTGTCAGCATTCTAATTAATACCAAACACAAAGCACAGGTAAGACAAACTCCAGTTTTAACCTTATGAGAGTTAAGGAGTCACCAAAGTTATTACAATAAATTATTAAGAGAGCAAAAATGATTTCATCAAATATGATTGTAACAGTTGTTCAGAGATTCTATTCAGAACAGCTACTGTCAGCCTCATGGTGGTGCTAGAGGTGAAGTCAGGATATCAACAAAATCAGTAGGTGTCATCCTTTGTCAACATGGATATCTGCACAAAGCTTCATGGCAAAATCAATGAATATTTTCTGAGATTTTTCCAAAATGACAATCCGACCAACTGTCAGACAGACAGACAGACTGACAGGACCATCTCTAGAGCCAAACCCCTCACATGGCTAAAAACAAAATGTCAATCAAATCAGTAATCACTGTCAATCAAGTCCCTATCAGACAAAGATCTATCAAGTTAGATAAAGTACAGCATGGCCAAGAGACAAAACGAAACCCATTACAAGCAAAGTCAGCCAAGGACTGTGGTGAAATGTTTTTTAGACAACTGCACTCTTAAGAGTAAAAAGAGGTGACGTAATTGCGAGGAGATGATGTAATTGCCTATCAGCATGATTGCGCTTGTTTGGTAGACCCATTAATTAATTAAGTGCTTGTCTACTCTGTTGCTATGAGTGCTTTGCAGTTAATGTGATGAAGACATCATTGGCCCTTGGGGAGATTAAGGTCCTTGATTGGTGAGATTTTATTTATTCACGGTTAGGGTTCGATTAACTGTTGTCAACTAGAAACTCTGCTTCTCCCCATGTGATACGTCTGTGCAGCAGACCGGACTTGGCCATGAAAACAGGAGCCTGTTTCATCCAGCATAGTGCAAATTCTTTGGAAGTGAATGTCTATCAGATAGCCGGCTGACGCTTGAGACTGCAATCCTACTTTATTCAATAATCTATGGCAGCATTAATGCATTCTCGTCACTGCTGCAGTTTATCAGACACAACAGCCTGCACATGGAGAGTCTCTATGTCCAGACATTTACTCCATGTAATCGACGCAACTATTAGTAATGCGGGACAATTCTGCGCTACATTAACCCTCCTTTTGTGTGCATACCGCAGGTGATGGGCTTACAAAAGGAAAGAATTAGGAGGGAGATGAATGAGCTGATTAGAAACTTGTTCGGAGGTCACTGATTGCAGCATGCAGGAGAGGAGCTGCTCACCTGGGGGAAGGCTCTGTGATTACGACATTTGTGAAGACTGATGAACTGTTGCGCTGATGTCTACAGCTTGCTGTCTTCCAGTGACAGAGTGAGGGAGGACTAGTGCTGCTAGACTTATTCCAAGCAAACTCCCAGAATGCCAAGAAGTCCTCTGTGATCTTTGCCTGCAGCCATTTTTATATTACATTATCAAGTAATTAGAAATTCCATTGTGTGACTGGTGTCAGTTCAGTGATCCCCGTTTCCTCGATGTAAGGGCGGAGATGTAGCCTGTACGTGACTGCCACTACCGTCCTGGTTCCCTGGGAGACTGGCATGGTCAGCAGCCCCCTCCCCCTCGTCCTCCCTCATCCTCTCTCCGTTTCTCCCCTGTTTGTGAAGGAGGCGTGTGAGCAAGGAAGAGGCAGGGCACGTTAGTCCAGGCTGGGGGAGTGGAACTCAGACGGCAGGCAAAGCATACAAACACACACACTGACACGCACAGAGCACACACACACACACACACACATGCTCAGTCAGCGTAAGTGACACAAGTGCTGGCTCCATTCAGGACTGAGTTGACTGACTCACTGCTATCTGTTAGCCGGTATGCCGCAGAGAAAGAGGAGTTTCACTTTTGGAGCCTATGGAGGGTAAGAATGAATATTCTAATAATTTACAGACCAAGTAATCATCTTCACAGTTCACATGTGCGACTGTGAGTGAGTGTTTGTCTGTCTCAGTCATGTGGTTTGATGACTGTGCAGATTCTGTGTGACTGTATTCGTGCCTGCAGGTTTGTTGTTGCGCTGGAATGCCATCATTTGTATCAAAACAGCTTTTGTTCTAAACGTCCTGTGTGTTATTCTTGTAGCTTTCCGTTGTGAAGTATGTCTGGTATGACTGCTGTTGCTGCTTAATTATCAAACATCAAGATTCATATTCTGTACCCGAATAGCGAGGTATCAGATGTAGACATAAGCAAGATAAGGTGACAAAAGTAGGTGAAGTCCAAGTTACAATAAAGTGTGCACGCATTGTATTAATGTGCTGTCAAAAATGGCAGAGCATAGTTTGTTCATTCATTTATTTGGTATGCGTTTGTGTATACTGTATGAGATTTGATGTAGTATTTTATTGTTTATATTTTAGAAAAAGAAATGTGTGCTGTGAAGTCAATTGCTGTCTTTGCACACATATGTCCCCAGTGTTTCTATGCGGTCCACTTCAGACTTTACTGGATACTGAGCAGCAGACACACAGTCAGCAAAGTATTTTTTTAATGGTCGAATGGTGAACAGGTGCTCCTGTGCAACTGCATGCCTGACAGCCTCATCTCGAAGCCAAGTGTTGTGTGGGTGTATGTGTCATGTGTGCATGTGTTAAAGGTAGTGTCAAAAAAATGTATTTACTTGACAACAAGCAGAGACGGTTACAGCTTGGCTGAGCTGTGCAGAATTTTTTATTTAGTAGTAACATCAGTGTGTGTGGGCTTCTTGGCCAGGTGACACCAGAAACACGAATACACATTATAGGCAGTTATTGTAAGAACAAAGCAAGACTTTGTTGGCACTTCATTTTACATGTCCCTAGTTTCCAAAAAAATGTAAACGATGCACTTTGCAATTTAGTGTTGTTCTTTAGATTAACGTGCGCAGCCACTGAGTTCACGTTGACTTCAGGACAAATTCAGCTATTCCTGTAAGAGTGCAAGTGCAGAAAGACACAACCTCATATGTGATCACTTCCTTCACAATTTTGTGGGTGAATGTATGTCAACATGTTACCAGCTGCAACCAATAAGCTAAGAGTGGCTCTATTCAGTTTCAGGTACACATAGGATAATGAACTGCTAGTGTGACTCAACAGATGTAGACTGCTGGTATAAGCCTGCCCTTTATGCTGCAGATTTCATGCAGTATTCTCCTCTCCTTTATCTGTCTGTGTCTTTCTGTTTTCAAAATCCCATTTACAAAGTGAAACAACATCAACAACCCCAGAGTGGTAACCGGCACACTAAAAACGGCGTTTTCTGACAGTGATTCAGCTTTTTTAATGAGAGTGCATGCTTCCGAACATGCAAATGTTCCACTGAAGCAAAGACCCATGACACAGGGGCACCACCCCCTGTATCCTTATCTCCTTAGTTCCACCCAAGACCATTGCAATTAATTTAAAGAAATATATGACTGCTTGACCTCTGTCAGTTAATAATAACAGGTGCAATCAGACAATTCTCCATGGACGACAAAGAGATAGAGATAGCTTTGCAAGAGTAACACACTACAAAACTAACAGAGGACTGTTTCATGTGCTGCATGGGAGACAGCCCTGGATAATCCAATTGAAAAACTCTGGGAACTTTCTGTTTGCAGCATTTATGCAGAGGTCTGTAGTTTAACCAGATGTGTATAGTATAGATGTGTATGCAGCTAGTTAGTCTTTCATTTTGTACAGCATAAATGTCATCTTTATGCTGTTTATTGAAGTTTTTCAGTGTGAAATGGATGCATTGTGGCCTGCTGTGGCTGTGGAGCAAACTACAACTGTTTTTTCTACAAACTACTGTTTCTATCAACTGTCAAATATCACAAGGTGTTTTCTACCTTCTTGCCTCAAGGGACAGTAGTGTGCCTGTTGTGGTTTGGCACACCACAATGACGTAAGGGCGAGACTGTGCTAGAAAAGTTATTTGGTTAAGCACTACAAACTGATTGTTTTGCTTCATTGGAAGTGTTTTTTTTTTTAGTTGTAAGGAAGTTTGATTAATACCCTAAATCTATTAAAGCACTGTGCACAGCTGCTTCTCGGAGCTCTTTTAAAACACACACCCAGGACTGTGTCGAAAAACCTACGATAAAGTCTTATAACCTTTCTACAAAAATAAGCAAAACATAACCAAAGCTGACAATTGTACTGGATTTGTCATTAGACCTTGTTGGGCTTCTCAATAAACTTGTTTGCTCCATTACATGACCCCTAATTGTTTACAGATTAGTGCACTTCTAAATGATTAATTCCAATTAACCGCTCATATAGCTTGGAGAGTTTTCTGGCCAGGTCAGCTGAGCATGCAAAGATGTGTAATTTGTTTACATTAAAGTGCACATTTCAATATTTAGGAAAAATAAAGCTTTACAGTAACTTTATGTCACGAGGGATTCTAACTGTAACAAATGAGCCACCGTGTTAGAAATCATTATCTGTATTTATTTCATCCTTGTTGTGAAACAGCGACAATACCTGCTTTCCAACATAGAGCAGACAGTTAGCTTTTATGTTTAACAGTGGCCTTGAATGCCGTTGTAGTTGGCATTTTGATAGGTCAGTGTGGTTGCTTACATCAGCAGTTGATCTGTAATACACTCTGCCCCCTGCATCCCACTGGCATTCACTGAAGGGAACGCAGCCCCTTTGTTCTCTGTAGATTGGTCTTTCTTTGACACAGCGCGCTGTCTGATTTTGGCCTCAAATATTATCAGAACTGCCACTTAATTTGAGTCGTTATGTGTTACTTTTTTAGTCTTTGTCTTTATTTAGGTTATGAGCCCTTTCTTAATCGTTTACATGGAAACTAACCTTCTATTGAATACCGTAATTGACCCTTCGCTAAGCCCCGCCCCCCTTGGTTACTGTTGCTACACCTGTCAAGCTTTCCCTCCTAGCATGAAATATGGAGTTTTTAGTGGTACCGGTGAGTGATATTTCTCAGGAGATATGTGCAAATTTCTGGACATATTCTACAGCGATATCAGAGAGAAGCAGACAGAAGGGTCTCCAATACTTTTGAGAACTACATTTACCAAATTAAATGTTGGCGGAGTGCAAATGAAGAGGACTTTAAAATAGAGGGAAAAGCGCACAGATCTCAGTGTAAGCGCCAAACACCCCATGTATTGTCACTTCACCTCAAAAATAATCATACACAAGAACAATGTTCTTGTACAGCAGGGTAAGCCGATATGTATTATATACATTTAAATTAATGTTATGTCAACTGTCATTGTCATGTGTCTGCCCATTTCTTGCTAAGCTAAATTTGTGTTTGTTTACAGTGCGCCAGGATATTGCTCAGATATAGTGGGGCTGATCTATACACTTGATCTCATTAAGGCACAATAAAGCCCAGCAATATCTTGCACAAGTTTGCCACAACAGTGGCACAAACCAAGGGGTTACAACATTAATGCAGTACCGATCTCATCTGTTGTTGTCGCCAAAGCCAGACGTGAGCGTAGGCGGAGACCCGTAGATTGCTGCTACAAAGGAAGTAGGTAAGATCATATTTAAGAAGGTGAGGTACTGTACATGGAGCTCTATGTTGCATACTTTTGCCCTTCTGCTCCACGGGACGTTTCTGTCCTTCCATTGAGACGTCTTTCTTTGCTAATGTTATCTGACCTAACACACAGAGCTACGCTTAGCTAATGTTAGCTAGCAACTTACCTTGGAACAGACGTAGGTGTTCTTATTGATTTTGGAGGGATTCAGCTGATCATGCGGTCTCCCACACTGCTTAATCCACACGCAACACCTTTCTTCTTGTGTCTTTGGCTTGGGGAATGCAAAAAAAATCAACACCACCCTCCAAGCTTTGCGGATAATGAGTGTCAGACTTGCAAGTACCATATGCACACCGCTTCGGCATATTGTCTTCTGCTGAAAGCTTGACAGACCTCTCGTGCCTAGTTACAGTTGCTAGGTAGGATTGGACAGTAGCCATTTGTGGGAGGGGCTTACCAAAGGGTCAATTGGGCTGCAGAACTGTTCTTCGTCAAGCTGGACAATGATGTTGCAACACTGAGCTTTCACATCCTTTATTAAGGATTGTTTTTACTTTGGAGACTTGAACTGCTTACTAGATTTAATTGTCTATTCATCCTATAAAACATAATGCAGCTACATATTTCTGTTTGTCTCACAGTTTCTATGTACCATCCCATATTATGAAATAAACACAGTCATGACCTGTAAAATGCGTGCTCTCCCTGTAACCTTGGTAATGAAACCTTCAGGCAACCTAAACAATGATGCAGTATGTTGTGGTGTGCCATAGAACAGAGTCAGTCCTGTTCAAAGACAACCATATAGAAAGAATGAGCAGGCATCAATTGTAGTTGTCATTCTCTTGTCAGCTGATTGGAAAATGTCATTTCTTCAAGTAAATAAGACCACAGACTCCACACTGTTTCTCAGCATGAAATAGAGTACCTAATTCTTTATTCACACTTGTGTCTGTGTCTTCACAACTAGCAAACACGTTCATGTCTTTGGTTGACCATGATTCCATTTTTGTGGTTTATGACTCCAACAAAAAGACACATAAGATCCAGTGTCACTTTTAAGAAATGAAGGTTTGATGATTTCGCACCCGATGCTGTTTGAAAAAATTTCTTTTGTCTCTGATCTAGTGTCTGAGGCGTATTGTACTATGGACAGCAAGTAGACAAAACAGAGAGTCATTTTGTTTGACAAAAGCAAATATTTGCTTGATAAAAGATTATTCCATTGCAAGGTAGAGCTACTTGAGAACAGGAGGCCATTCAAGTGCCTTTCCAAGGGCTCTTCAGTGCCAACGCAGTCAGTCCACCTTGCATATTTACTTTGACATTCACATCCATAGCCGCAGTGACAATCCATCTGCCAGAAGAATGATCAGCGAAGGGACTGGATGAGCTGCAGGTAACTATCTAATGCTCGCAGTGCTAACATTCTTTAAGTTATTTCTGATGTAATGGAAAAATAAAAACAAAAACATTTTTATAAGTCACCAATAAGTTCAAATTGTCCGAACAGCTGTGCTATTGCAGTCATATCAGAGAGTTGAAGAGCACTATTTCATCTTTTGATACTTCAGTTTCAACAAATGACAAGAAAGAAAGGAACAATCTGGTTAACCATGGCACAACAAATAACCAGGACATTGATAGTATATGCCTATCTAGAGATGATGCATTACTGAATAGTAGCATCTGTCTCTTTTCTTTCTGCCTTTTTCTCTCTTGAGGACATGTTTGCCAGAAATGGCTGTATTTTGATGTCGCTCACGAAATTATGTCAACAATTCCTGTAGCTTTAGTGAAAGCTGTGGTTCACTCATGAAAGGCTTTTCATGTGAAACATCTGAATAGTTTGCTTTATTGTATCCATCAATCCATCCACTATACATGCTTTATCCTGTTGAGGGTAACTGGGGGCTGGAGCCTCTCCCAGTTGACATAGAGAGACAGAGTGGGTCCACCCTGGACAATCCATTACAGAACCGACACAGACAGACAGACAGACAGACAGACAGACAGACAACCACGACTTCTCAGTCTCACACCTACAGCCAGTTTAGAATCACAATGCAAGTCTCTGTAACCTTGCCAGCAAGTTGATTTCTCGCGATATTTGTGAGTTCACAAATCTCTCAAGAAACCATCTTGCACCGCTCCCGCATTCACTGTTCGTACAGAGCCAAGTTGGCACGGGCCAATCACGCAGCAGTATTCATGTGTGGGGCGGGATATTCGGGTGTGAAGACGACACCAAGCGCCAGTAGATCAAAACAAACATGGCAACGGAGGACAACGATCATGTAGATGCTGCTATTAAGTCAGTTTTAGCTGAATCTCCTATCGCTTCTTTGAAGGAAGAACAACGAGAGGCGCTTTGCGCATTTCTGGATGGTAAAGATGTTTGTGCTTTTTTACCTACGGGTTTTGGTAAGAGTTTGTTTGTTTTTAGTAGATACCAATTGGCTCCGCTCGTTGTGAAGCTCCCGAGATTGGCTAAAAACAAACCTGTCAGAGGCGGGACATATTGTTGCATTGTCCAATCCGTGCCTCTTTCCTCCGAACGGATTTACATGGAGCGATCCCAGATTGATATTGTGGAGTACTATCAAGTACTACACAATTATTAATCTGGCTATTGCCAGGTTAAAGTCTCTGGACTGTCGGAGGAAGGCGGTTCACCCACAGAAAACATGCAAACGCCATACAGAAAGTCTCCAGCTGACCAGCAGGCTCAAATCTAGGATCTTGTAGCATCTAGGATCTTGTAGCATCACCATGCTGCTGTCTTTACTGTATATTAATGTATTGAGATCTTGCAGTTCTGATGGCTTCGCAAATGAGAACAGATTTTAAGAGATGTTAACAGATGAAAAGAACAACAAGAACTAAGAAGTGAATCTCTCAAAAACTTCAAACTTCCACATATGGACCTGCACAACCTCTGAAATCTGAACTTCTGAAATTTGTTGAACAGTCCCCAGGGACACAAACACTGACCCAGTTGGTTTGGCATGACTAGTATGAATATGGATGACTATCAATGATATCTTTATTTTGTTAATACGATGAAGACGGACATACACCATACACCAAACAGCAACTTAGTGTGATGACATTAACAGCATTGAAATAACACTACTTTTGTTGGGAGTCACGTGTGATCACATAATGAGAACATTAAATTCTTATTAAACTGATTAATCAAAACGACACTTAGTTACATGCAATCACAATCCTAAAGCACACTCATCATTACTATGACAACTACCGTCTTGTGACGGGATCACTTCCCCTGTCAACTTACTTATGTAATGATGTAGTAATTATTAAATGACTATTTAGCACTAATGGGTCAGACTACACATTTAACTTCACTTCAATCTCAGCTACACCCCTTTAAAGTTTTGTGACTCACCTGCAAGAAGCAATAATATGTAGACAATGGTAACTAGCAACAACATTGTCACGTGTTTTATTTGGTAGCTTTAATAAATGTTGCAGTGCCCAGCAGTTAGCATAGCTGTGGTACCAGTGTGTGTGTTTTCATATACACTGTAATCTACTGTACTGTAGCTAAATGAGGACATTCAGCCTCTTTACACACATTTAAGTGGGCTGAATGTGCCCATTCACACAGACTTGTTGAGCCCACGCAGGGCTCAGATACAGTATACAGTCTAGATTGGTCACGTTCAGCATTGTTTGACAGCATTTGTTGTTACTATCCTTTAGGTTATTTTGAAAGAAACTGTTCACTCTCACTGAAGGCCTTGTGTGTCTGTCTGTGTATCTATTTTTGAATCCAGTTCCTGTCCTGATGGAGACTGAATGACTAAGTGCAGAGTCAGATATGAGAATATTTGTGTACGTAGGTGTTAATATAAGAAAGACCTTATTCAGAATAAAATGAATAGGCTGACGTACTGTATTCATCTCTGCTTTCCCCTTTTTTGCTGAACAAATGTTAGTCTGTTGCTTGGTTGGCACAACACTTTGGTCCAGACTGAAATATCACAGCAATTTTTCTTTGAACAGACTTTCATGGTCGTTCTGAATCCTGCTGAATGTGGAAAGCCCCTGACTTTTTCTCCACCACCGCCTCAACAAATCAGCATTTTGGGGGGATTTCAATGTAATGTGTTGATAAGGAAGGACTGATATGTAATTTTGTACACATGTTCACGTCACCTTCAGAATGAATTGTATTTGCTTTCAAGTCAGATTTTTCAGTTTGTCCTAATACCTGCAAAACTGCATGCATTCAGCCTTAAACATACTTTCCATTCAGTGCTCGCAATCAAATCTTAGTCTGCAAACAGGTCAACTAAGAACAAGATGACCTATTTTACATGTGAGTATTTTAACATTGTCATTTTGGGCAAGTTGATTGGTGTCAGACTTCTGCCATGACAACATAGTTGTTAGCATGGGTTTGTTGAAACCTTTTTTTTCCTGTATTAATGCTGTACAGATTTTTCTTCTAGATTACAAATATGCTAACCTGGCAATAGCCAGATTAATAATTGTGTAGTACTTGATAGTACTCCACAATATCAATCTGGGACCGCTCCATGTAAATCCGTTCGGAGGAAAGAGGCACGGATTGGACAATGCAACAATATGTCCCGCCTCTGACAGGTTTGTTTTTAGCCAATCGCGGGATCTTCACAACGAGTGGAGCCAATTGGTAGATTAAACTCTTACCAAAACCCGTTGGTCAAAAAGCACAAACATCTTTACCATCCAGAAATGCGCAAAGAGACTCTCGTTGTTCTTCCTTCAAAGAAGCGATAGGAGATTCGGCTAAAACTGACTTAATAGCAGCATCTACACGATCGTTGTCCTCCGTTGCCATGTTTGTTTTGATCTACTGGCGCTTGGTGTCGTCTAGAGTGCTGTCGTCTTCACACCTGGATATCCCGCCCCACACACGAATACTACTACGTGATTGGCCCGTGTCAACTTGGCTCTGTACGAACAGTGAAAGCGGGAGCGGTACAAGATGCTTTCTTGAGAGATTTGTGAACTCACAAATATCGCGAGAAATCAACTTGCTGGCAAGGTTACAAATATGCTAGAGTGTGTACAAATTCAAATCAGGGTGTAGTCTTCATTCAGGAGATGCCAAATGAGATATGTGACCTTTTCAACTTTATTTTTGCCTGTATAGCATTAAGTCTAAACTGTCAAAGGACTTGAGCTGTTCTCAGCTCCTGCTGTGTGAAATGGGTGAAACAATGACCATGACTCCACCAGAATTCATTGCAGTCGTAGGAAGATGAATCTTTTCTGTGTCGAACTACGTTCGCTGGGATCATGTTCTTAGTTTCTTAGCTCTCACTAGTGTAATAACATCAATTAATACAAATGAGTCTTATTAAAACTTGTGTTAAAAGGTTCAAATTAACAGCACTTACTTTCTAATATGGTGTTAAACCCAAATTATATGGTTGAGAACAGAATTTTAATGTCAGGAACAGTTGTAAGTGAATGTCTCTGAACAGTGAAATGCAGAAAGGCATTATTGAACTGATGGGACATTCAACTAAGTTTTGAAGGATGTGCTGGTCTCCATCTGGATTAGGCTAAGTTTATATTCCCTGTTATATTTCAGATATAGAATTAATACTGCAAGAACATGTTACTGCAGCAGATTTGTAGCTGAACAACAAACTTGTTTGCTTTAAGCTGGATTTCCTCCGGGCTGACTCCTCAGCCCTGCTGATGACCTACTTGCCATGAGCGGCGTTGCTGACTTGATATACCTCAGCTGATTTCTAAAGCGAGGAAAATGTTTCGAAGTTTAAAAGCAGGAAGTGGAGGAGGATATTACAAGCTGTAGTCAAAACCAGATTAAGTTGAATTAACTAATTGTCGAGTGTCACCACTGCTGACACAGTGTTGGCCTTAGGTTTTAGAGCCTTAAACCGTCTTATCCTTAGCTGATGTTTGTTTCCATGGCAACTCGTTTGGTGTTGATACCTAGCTGAGAGCAAAGAGAAATCGTGATAAACCATTTGCATGCATTTGGCTATGACCTACTGAGCTGTAATTCTTGTCTGTGCTATGTTGCATTCCAAAATGCACGAGCCCATCAGGTTTTTTTTTTTTTTTTTGTAAATAAAATCAGGAAACACACTGTTTTCACTGTGAGATTTGAATGTGAAAATATGACTCATAGCTCACAAATGCATTAGCACTGGCAAATTTGTTATAGTCTACTTTTGACCACCCCAACCGGGACAGAATACTCTTTGTGTTGCTGTTAAGTCTGTTGTCGACTTTTGTCAGCTCTTCTGCTTCTTCTTTTTTTAGTGTGTTTCCCTTCTGAGCACAGTTTTGCTTTGCTTCATTAAGAAAACATCTCTTGGGATTAGTGAAGTTTGCTTTTGATCAGGAAAGTGCTATTTTAATAAATGCCCTGTGTGGTTCGGATGTATTTTCTGTTTTTCTGGCTTAATTTTAAAAAAAAAAGTAATAATATTGCATTTAGTATTAGACAAACAAATTGTGCACTTTTAAAAAATCTTTGCCGATCTCCAGCTAACTCACCTGAAATGCTGTACAACATGTTTACATGAACTGTAGAGTGCAAAATGATGACAGCTTTTGTATCCGATTTTCTTGTGCCTTGTCTAAAAAGAGCCTTATTTATGTCATCTGACAGCTTTTTGGCCATAGCAAGATGCCATGCAAGTATAATATTTGTATGTACGTGCTGGCATACATTTTTGCAGCTTAGAACAGCAAGAAAAGAAGAGTGCATGTGGATTTCATAATCATAACAAATCTTTATCCCTCCTCTGTCCCAGTATGTTGATAGCAGGTCTCAGATGTTGAGTATCATGTTCTGTTGTCCTGCTAAAGGGTACATTTTATTTCAAATTTCCTGTATTGGTTTCGGTATTCCAGTTTGGAGCCTTTATCCAATAATGTTGACACACCCTGGTTGATTTCATTTAATGGGAATTCCATGAAATCTGAGAATGGGTGAGCAGCACAGGATGAGGTTTAGAAAATGTTATTCTTAGTGATGCAGTACATATGAAAACAGCTTTCCCTTCCTCACACTCAGCTCCACTAGAGCCAGCCCGATCTCACGAGGATTCGTGAAACTGTCACGTAAGTTTTAGTTTCGGTTTCGTGCGCACCAACACGATTTCGTCATGTTTTTCGTGCCGCTCACCACGAAATGCGCACCAATGTATTTTAAACGGCGGACTTTTCGTGCCACCCAGAACGTATTTCAAACGAATGTGTGTATTATATTTTTAATGTAAAACCATGGCGAATCCAACGCTATATTTTGCATGACATCGTCCCTAACCATAACCCTAACCATAACCATAACCCGGTGGTACACTTACCTTTTTTTTTTTTTTTTTTTTTTTTTCCAATTTGCATAGGAATTTCAAGAATGTCCGGCGGCCGGCGGCCGCAAACGCGATCACACAAGCAGTATACGCCGATGGACAGCTTAGATCGTCATGAATCCGCTGGTATAAACCACTTTCAGCTGTGATTACCACAGCGGGTTTCGTTGTGAGCAACACGAAAAACATTTCGTGGTGAGCGGCACGAAAAACATGACGAAATCGTGTTGGTGCGCACGAAAAAGAAACAAAAAATTTACGTAACAGTTTCACGAATCCCCGTGAGACCGTGTTGCTAGAGCAGAGCCGACAGCACATAAGTATTTTGGCGCTTTCCCAAGGACCAGTATGCATTCCACTTAAGATGGAACACTGATTTATCTGCACACCCATGTCTTTTAGGCTCAGTGAAATCAACACTGGTGGTAGATTTGAGATAGAACAACACCACAAATTCCATCTGAGCGTCATTATATGTCACATGGAGGCCTGGGGTTGAAAATGATGAGTGATCTTCTGCGCTGAGGGGAATCAGGCGACAACCTACTGTAACAACACAAGTCTGTTGATTCGTGACTCCACAGTGCAATGAACAAACAAACCCCCCCAGGGCCTATTTCCTCTCACTAACACGGTTTTCTCAGAAGGAGGAAGCTTTAGGCTTTCATTTATCTTTTTTAGAATTTCTCACAGCAAAAGAAGAAGTACAAACTTTTTACTTTTGGTTCTAATGTTTGGGAATTTCTTCTTATGTGAATGAAAACAGAAGCTCTTTTTGAATTATGCACTTGAGTTTAGGATTTTTGGCCTTGCTGCGGCCTGACGCTTGGGATAACAATGTTTGCCCATCTGTTCCTTTTAATCCAGACTGAAATATCGTAACAACTGCTTGATGAAAAATTTGTGCAGATATTTCCCAGAGGACAAATGTTACTTTAGACATCCTCTGATATTTTCTTTAGCAGTAAGGACAGGTTGACATGTTTTACTTGCAATAAAACATATATATTAAATGCTATTGGATGAATGGCTGTGTAACTGGGTTCAGACTTTCCAACGACCACTACAATGTGGTCAACATTTCAACACTGTACCTGTTTGATATTTCATTACACGTAGCTGCGGTTTGTAGAATGTTAACACAGTAAACTAACATAGTGAACATGGTCAAAGTGTGAGAAATTGTGTGTAGCATCAAAGAACAGCTACCATGGCACAGTCTTTTTTGTTTTCATATTTCTCATACCACAAGAGTCATTCTTCTGTCCAGAAATGCTTGATCCTTCGGGTGTTGCTGTGTCATGCACACTAATCGTGTCCACAGAAAGATGAGTAAGAGCTTCAAACTCTGGAGGCTCTGCTGGGCGGTGCAGGGTGGGAGCAGGCAGAGACATAGTTTTAGCTTGAGGGATGAAGCCGGACATTCTTTCATAGGAAGCAGAGTCAACAGCAAGCAGGAAAAAAACAACAACATGAAATCAACCTTACAGCTTAGGCACCATTTGTTTTATGTATTTCCTTTGTGTTCTTTGGTGGTGTATCATCCTGGGCATGTCTGATGGGTCAATATATGACATTAGGGTTGCAGATGCAGAAGACATGAAACATAAAAAAAGTTTTATCTTCCTGGTTGATCACTTCCAGAGCCAGGCATGACTCACCAGTATCAAATATCCACGTTGTGGTAGGCATTGAACTTAACTGCTACATCCCAAAGGAAGTTGTGATGTATGTTTAAGACTGGGATTTATTTTTTTTAGTTACATGTAGAGTAAAAGCATTTGCACTTTTTGTGTACAATGTTGTTAAAACCCTGAATTATTGAGTGTACCTTAAATATCATGATAAATTGCGTTCTTCTTGATAAATACTGTATTTTTGATGAACTTCACCTGCCAGACTCGAAGCTTAGATTTCTTATGCACACACACAGTGCCATCTACTGGCATAAATAGGTCTCTACATTCTCATCTGAGGATCTCCCAATGCTGCGTCATCTTGTCATTGTTTGCAGTGATTACTGTCTAAATCTTTTCATCTCGAGTGTTTTTAAGGACAAATGATAATTCATTACTGACTGACAATGAGTGAGGAGTCAGAAAGTATAGACTGAAACCAGGACAAGACTCGTGTTGTCTCAGGGAACACCAGACCAGTAATCATCCTTTCATCCTTGGAAATGCTACTTCAACAGATGGCAGGAGTTATTTCAGGGTAACCCAGCTGCGTAACCAACCTCTCTGAGTTCAGTGGACTTTTCGTAAGTGGAAAAGGTTGTCCGCTGTAGCTCTGTGCATTCCTAGCGTATACTAGTCTAGGTAAACTTGCAGGCAGAAAAGAGCACAGAAACAGTCACTGAGTGTAGGATGTTGTTCACATGCTGCCATGTGCTTTTACGAACAGATAAGACTGGTAACATTTTGTTGAGTTTAGGTTTTGCATTCCTTGTTGTTTTGCATTTAGATTTTGAGATGTTCTCCTGCTAAGCTTTGTATTTGCTGAAGTCAAAAGCAGTTGTTATAAGACAGATTAACATGAAGAAAAAACAACCAGAGTCATGTGAAAGTAATGTTAGCTTGTAGATACATATATTTCTTTATGAGTGTTTATAACAGCTGTATCTTATGTGTTTTTTTCCAGCGTGGACAAGACATTTGCCAAGGCCAGAAGCATATGGTGAGTTTTCCCCTGTGTTTACTAAATTAAATTATGACAGAGCAGCACTCTCAGAAAATAAGACATCATCTCCATTTTTATTTTAGTAATGTATTAGAATTCATGAAGTTTGCTGCTCTCCAAAGTGATCCTCAATGTCACCGACTCCGACGAGCCTCGCAGGTTTTAAATGTGTGAATCATTCCAGCGAGTAGAGTGTAAGTAAGATGAATGAGCCTCTGAAAGGTAGAGCAGATGGGCAGCAGTGGGGAAACAGACACCCAGTCCGCCCCGCCATCTCTGCAGTGCTGGCAGGGTTGGAGTGCTGCTGTGAGTGGCACATGGAGGCAGGCAGGGATCTGAGCATGCACACCTTCTGCCACTGCAGATACATGACTCCGGTTTTGAAAGCTTTAGGTGTGGTGGCACGAGTGTCTGGCCCTCAGCCCCCCTCTGCCTGAATGCAGCAGATTGAAACAGTGCTTCACCTCAGTATCATCACTCCTTCCCTCTGGAATACAGATACAGGAGGATCTCTCTTACCAGCAAGGCCTGCATTTATCAGCAGTGGCTTGTTTGCACAGGCTGCAGTCTGGCCATCAGCTACAGCTGCTACAGACAGAATGCCTGCACCTCATTGTGAAGACGACAATGAACGGTGGAGCAAAATAAAAATGAAGAGGAGGATCTAAAAGAGGACACAAAACATCACAGGACATAGAAGAATGGTGGGCGTGAAGAGAAGACAGAAGGATAAAGAAGCTGACTGGGTGAAGTGACATGACAAAGAGAAAGTGCGATGTCTGCATTACATCAAAGAAGCAGGATCCGAGTTCAGCGCAGTCCCACTTGGTCCTCTCAGACATTCTTTTAGCAGTCATACTCTTCTTCAAAGCAGGGAAGAATTCAGCACACAATACTGGATGAATCTGGTGGATTCTTTCCACTGAGTTAGGACTTGAATTATATTACATCCTCAAAGCAGGACAGATCAATTACGAACAGCAAAACCTGAGGTGCCCGGAGAAAGAAACAGTGGAATTAGATATTTCATTGGCAGATTCTTTTCCTCACATCAGGTTTCTGCACATTGGACACAGTGTGACAGGACATTAGAACACTGAGTTAAAACATCTGCCAGCAAAACTACAACAGAACAGCTCAACAAAATGCCCTGCTCACCTTTCAGAATCGGAAGACCAAGAAAATTTTGGTGAGTTTCTTATTCACCTGCCCTAGTGTAGTCTAATCATAACTGCATGACTCACTAAATACATGCCAAAGAGGCTGCAATATATTGGCTTTGTATATTTTTGCAATATATATTAAGGACTTAGAAGACTGCATGTATAATTACTGATAGATGACACTTGTATGCTCTTTTTGTCAGGAATTGTTCAGTTTTTATCCCTCAGCTCTTAAAGTTGGCTAAATGTTAAATAACCATCTTCCAACTGGTGGTTGTGTGTCCTACACAACAAACACATGATCCTCAAGCCCTTGTTTCCGCGCTCTCTGGGGGAGGCCTGTAATTGGTTGTAATCCTGTCTTGCTAAGCTCCCTTGATGGGAGGAAATGGGAGAGGAGGGTTAGTGTGGATAATGACAATACTGAGATGTTGTATAAGAGCCTTTCTCTTTCTCTCTCTTCTGTACACATATGAACATACATCTCGACACAAAGTGCACTCTGCCGCTGTGTCCCTGCAGCTTGATGGATTATTGTAGCAGGCTGTCTGTTGTGTAACTCCCTGCCCATTCTTTAAAACAACTTGGCAAATGATCCTGTTGTCTTATCTGTACTTCAACTCACCTGACCTTCATGCAGGGCAGGTCTGCACTTTTGAACCACCCTCGGGTGCTACTTTTGCTGGCTAGGTGAAAAAGCTAGATGTTAAAGGACTTGACATCAGGTGTAGTAAGAAACAAAAAATAATCTTTTCTCTTAAAGAGTAATCTTTTTCCTTCAAAATATATATCTCATATTAAGGCTTAAAACCCTCCTGAAAAATGTGTTTTGCTTATTTTTCAAGCTTCACCATGCAGAATGATGTTTTCACATTTGTCAGCTGAAGGAGGAACCTTGATGCTGTGACATGTGTTCACTTCAAGACTTGAAATGTGCATGTACATGAAGATTTGGTGACATTTTCTTTGAAAACTCACCTCGGTCTGACATGCAACTTGCAGAAGTATAGTTTGCAAACTTGAGACCTGAATTTTTCAAAAGTAGGTGTACTTTCATCATTTTTTAACCAAGTAGCTTAACTTGTTTTGTGGGAAAACCATATCAGACTTAAGCTATTATTCAAAGTAGGGTATTTGCATACGTTTTAAGACTTTCCTCGGAGGCATCTTTAGACTTAAGCAAGACAGCAGAACACTGTGGAGTGTTTGTGTTGGTTCTTCAGAGCTCTGAACTCGCCCCCTGGTGGTAAAAAATTGGGAACATATGTACTGCAGGTGCAGTGTGCAGTGGCCATAACATTAATGAATCAAAAAAGACTGCCCTCAAGTCAAATACAATGGCAACTTTTAGAATGTGAAGAATGTTGTCCTCATGTGGCAGTGTTGACAGGATTAAGGAGTGTTTTTTCTATTCACAGTGATTTCGCTGTTTAGCTGAATGGGTATTGACATTCCAAAAAGGCATTATTTTAATGCTGTTGAGTGACCTTGCTATTTATTACAAATTGTGTGATGTGATTCCTTATTCTATTTTTATGATGCTCTCTAAATTCTAGGCCTCTTTCATCCTCGTGGCTTTGTTTCTGCCCATAAAGAGGTGTCATTGTAAACACGCCTTTGTTTGTGTTTGCTGATTTCCCATGAGATAGCCTCTGCACATGCGCTCACCGCTACACCGTGAAGCTGGACTGGGTGTCAGTTTGCTTGTGCACGCTCATCTGTGCATGTCAGTTGTCTGGAATAGCGGACATAGTGGGAGAGCAACCTGTCAAACTGGATCAGAGCAGAATGTCTCTCCGTGAGTCTCCTGCTGTCTGACCAAATATAGCATTGAAGTGACAAGCTCGCCCCTGGTTCTACCCGTCTCAATAATCCAAGTCCTAACATGTTATCCCCCATCCAGAACCAGCACAAAAACATAAAGCTCAGATGACAGCAGGCTGCTGAAGGTTGAGATGAGCACCGGACAGCTGTGACAGGACTTTTACCTTCTACTTTACCTGATTCTTGGAGGTTTTCAGTAGCAAACTTCTTCTGCCAGTTTTTTTTCTTTAAGTTTGCTTCTTTGCCTGCAGACATTTTATTGCAGCTGTAGGATCGTCTGCTTCAGAAGGCAGAGCCTCAGGTACTAGAGAGGCAGCCAGAGTCTTTATTCTTTCTATATGGGGATGTGTATATCCTTAAGTATATATTTAGTAAAGACTATACCCTAGTGGAGCCTCTATACTGACACTTCTCATGAAGAGACACAAAAGAGCACAAAATGATTCCACGGTGACCTTCTGTTGTTGAAAAGGCACATCTGCATGACTGTGATTTCCCCGGTGGGCATGTTTCAAAGGAAATCTGCACACTGACATTGTGAGAGATAAGCAAGCTGAAAATAGGGACCTATCGGTAGAGTGAACATGCTTTATTCAAAAACACCTGCCATACCTGGACTTTTAATGCTCACTGAATATGGCCAGCTGTGAGGGGAGGTGTGGGGTCAAGAGAATCCATCAAAGAGTGTCCTCATGCATCAGATCCCACAGATAATGTATTATTTATTTACAATTCTCAGCATGCAGAATTTTTGTGTATTTTTTCAACTTTTTTTTCCCACAAATGCAGTAGTGTAGACTAAAATGTACTCACATCTTCATGTAAGAGCAGCTGATGTGTTCTAGTTTGTTGATAAGAGCTAATGATTAGGATTTCCATATCTGAGTGTTTGTACAAAAGGGCTTTTAGAGGTTCAGTTCCCTGGGGAACAAAGCTTCCCAGACTTATCTACTTTTAAAATTTTGTTCAATATTTGCTTTGCTGATTGCGACAGCGGTCATTTCTCTAGCTAAAGGACAAAAAGGGCAAGATGGTTTTGCATTTTCCAAAAACACATTTCATCAAAAAAAAATTCATATAGTTGTGGATTTTTTTTCTACACCTTACAGGGTGCACAGATAAAGACGCTTTAATAAAACAGACTCGGAAGATGGTTTATATTCTATTACATATTACATACGTTTATGTAGCTAAATTTCTGACAGAATAATTTTTTTGCTGGAAATAAAATCATTTCAACTGGAAATGTTGACTCAAATCACAGGAACATACACACAAGACAAGTAACTGATGCAATCACTGCTCAGAGAGATGACTTACACCAGAGACAATCATGCTGCCATTTGTTAGAGTTCTTCAGGTCAGTGTAAGGGGCTTTGGAAGGATGGCCTTGAGAATAGTGCAATCACAGGGTCTATCTGTGCTGTAATTCATACAGGTGTCTCCTATCTCTCTGAGTGCAGGCGAACTGATAGTTGGGGAGCAGGTGGTGCGACTTGGAAAAATATAAGAGGGAGGCCTGCTTCTAATATGTGATCCTCTGTGTCATCTGTGTAATATATGATGACATGAGGAAGAACATCACTGAAGTCAATTTTTACACACATGATAAACAGTGTATTGGCCAAATGACTTGTGCACGGGGATTATTAACAGTGTCTGTAAATTAATTGAATTTAAGCCTGTGACCTCAACAGGCAGCTGTTCTCAAGGGAGAACCTCTAAAAGCCCAATGCACAGTGCCTACTTTGATCCAAATATGCACTTTCTCAAGTGAATAGAGTGGAGCATGTGGCAGTTAAAGAGCCAGATATTTCCCTCAAGGTTTTGACTGAAAGCTTGACTGAAAGTAATTGTAAGAACAAAAACAATAACCACTCTACAAAGGATAAAACGGCAAGCACACTAACACAATGAAAACATGTGAAGAATGAAGTAAAATATACAAAAACATAATAAGAATAATTACAACAAAACCAGTTAAATTGGAGGCCTTATGATAAAAGGTTTTTAGTAAGCATTTAAAATAAGACACTGATGTTGCCAATCTGAGATCCTCCGGGAGAGACTCCTCCATAGCTGTAGAAAGTCTACGTAAGTGACATTTTTGCCATATTAACTTAAAATGTGAAGGTGTGTTGATGTTGTATTTGCTTCTTGGCTCTGATATCATCTAAAATTTGCTCACTGCAGGTTTAACTCTTTAAAACCCCCAAAAGCTGGCAGAAGGTCTGAAAGACATGTTACTGTTAAAAATATCTCTAAAACTACACCATTTATCAAAACAGAAAGAACCATTGGTTTTTCAACTTTCTGACAGTCTGAACTAATGATGAACTGAAAAAATTAACAGAATCAAAGTCCAATAATGCAATAATTCATCAGGACCACTTTATTCTACATGCTGTAGTTAAAAAAATGTCCAAAGCAAAGTGTTTACTTTAACTAGATTCTGTATGAAACATTAAAATGTGCACTTTTTGGAATAACAGAAACAGCCATTGATACCAACATTTACATGAAAAAAAAAACTACTTTGAGCTATGGCTGTACTGTTTCCATACAGATGCAGGACTTTACATTGCATTGAAATTGTATTATTCATAGAGTGTATTTAAAGATAGATTAATTCTTCATTATGCCAGCCATAGGTTTTTCGAAGAACAGTTTTGAAGCTCAGTGTGGCTAATTAAAAAGGATCAAATAAGTGAAGCTTGAAGGAAGCTAAAGCTGCCCATGGAAACATCCCTGTGTCACTCAGAGTGGCCACACCCTCAGTTATGGTTAACTTTAATCCTAAATGCAATCTAAACAGGGGATTTGTATAAAAATTCATCCCTTACAATTGTCATGGACCGGGAAATTAGGTGTAGAGACCAAAAGCATTTTTTAACCAGACTGTAAACAGGTTAATTTCTGCTGTAAAACTGAACGTTTTTACATGGGGGTCTGTGTGGATTGATGTGCTCTTAGAACCAGCCTTAAGTGGCCATTCAAGGAACTGCAGTTTTTCGTACTTTAACGTTAGCATACATTTTTAGACCCAGAGGTTGCCGCTTGCTATAATTAGCGGAGGGATTATTTATTGTTTACTCTGTGGGTAACTAGGCCACTTAAGCACAGGAGAATCTACTGTGAGAGAAAGAGTCATAATTATTTAACTTAAACATGCTTACCTTTCATATCTGCTTTATAGCACCCCTCAACTCCCAATACAACCTCATTACCCAGTTAAAATGCTGCGTAATTATCAAACCACTAACAATCACAGTCGCAGCAGGCTTCAGGCGTACTGCAGAGAAATCATGACGGGGGTGGAAAGTTTCCTCAAAAGTTCAGAAGCAGTTGGCACTCCTACTTTGCATTGCAAACAAACTATGGGCTTGATTAAACACAGACAATTTGTTTAAAAATGGCGGGAGGTGGGTTTTACCTCATCTAGCAACAGCAGGAGAACCTTCCAACGTTCTGCTTCAGGTACAATGAGAATCTCCTATAGACTGGAGCCTTTGTTCATATTTTATAACATTGATTACTTTCTCCCAGAATCTTTACATAACCTTGTCAGTTAATGCAGCTGATGAAGTAAAAAGGTTTACTGCGATTTACCACTTAACATTTCCAGGATGAGAAGAGAATGGCACAGGGTTCCTCATACAGCTTACAGATCTTTTTATGTATTTATTATTTATCCCTGTGTAGAAAGCAAGGACAGTAAACTCTGCTGGAGTGATGCATTCATGCACAATTGTCAGTCGATGCCGCTTTGTAGCTGCCTCTTGCAGTTCAGTGCTGATTGCCCCCTTCCAGTTCTGCCCCCTGAGGTCGACCACCACTAATTAAATCTCAACCTGTGGGAGGCTCTCCCTGGGTATGCATAAATAACCATTCATTCATATTTCAGGACAAAAGCCATGTTGCCTGCGGCAGACCTCTGACAGGGTACTGGGGTATAATGTGTCTGTGACTGGAGTCCTGAACCTTTAGCTGCCCTTGGTGGTCACTGACATCATACAAATTACCTTTTTAATCACTTGCTGGGTGTTGTTAACCAATAGAAGTTTCATCAGGAAGAACTTTTAAGTTCTTTTGTTAAATTCAAATATATTTATGTAACCGGAAGAATGAGCACTCATTGCTGACTCTTTTGGCTCGCCCTAATCCTTCAGGGATTCTACCAACCAGCTCGCTTCTGATTATTTGGGGTTGAGCCTCAAGGGATGCTGGATTATTAGCTAACCCTCCTTGGTTGAGAAATAGCTGGCCAAAAGCTGAAAGTGAGAAAGGAAGATAGAGAGGGGAGAAGGAAGATGAGGAAATTTCAGCACAGCAGCGATTCTCAGAGGATATGGTTGTGGGGGCAGGAGAGGGGAGTGACCACAGGCCATTTCACCACGCTAATGGGATGGGAATCCCTGGCAGCAGGCGGAGGGATGGGATTTACTCTGGCCTTCTGCAGAGGACACTGGAGCAAATCAACTATCTTTGTCCACAGGAGATAAAAATAAAGCACTGTGAGGCTCAGAATCTTGTCTTATTCAGCTATTATTTATTGTTTGGTGAGTAGTTCAGACTGAGGTCCCACACTGTCATTCTAAGTGCATATGGGTTTGATCTGATGGGACCAGCTGCAAAGATCTACATTAAAATACCCCTTGGTACTAATCAGATTCAGGACATTTAGGCGATATCTGCTCTTATGGGATAATGGGTTTTTATCTATATTAGCACTACTGACTCACATTCAACGTTTTCATTTTTTTAAACCCACACCTCGTAGCACTGAGCTCTTTAAAAAAGAAACTGAACTACATTTAGCTTCTCTACTCAGGACTTTAAAAGACAAATAGAGAGAGATTATTGTCCCACTACAGTAGGTCATCTCCACAAATTACTGGTAATCTGGATGTTTTTAAAATTTGTTTCAGTGTTGTAATACAGTTATTTTTTTTTAATCAGTAAGCTTTAGACAGTGAGAGGATTACTTGTTTTTATCACAATACAGAGCTCTTAATGGTACACAGTAAGAGGACTGTGCTGTAATCCCTTGTTATCTCTTCATATCTGACACATACAAACCACACATCACACACTCACAGACTCACTACTTGCAGGTGTAGCACACTTTGAGAAGAAATGAGGAGTCGGCTCTCACTGCGTAAGACTCTTACTGAGCAGGGATTTAGCAGGAAAAGGCACTATTGGTGACATTAGCCAGGGGTCTGCTGGGATCTGTGGATTTCAGCTTAGTGGAGAAAACACACATGTTCACTGGGGACAGAATGAGACTCATTACAGTAATTAAAAACCTTTCCACACATGCTTTTTCATCTCGCACAATGAACATTAGGGAGGCTTCAATGTGTGTTCACCTTTGGGAGCTTAATGTTGGTTCTAATCACCTTGTTGAAGTCATATCAAAATGAACATGAATGTCTGAATGTGGGTGGGTTTTTGTTTTTCAATTGTAGCTGATGTTGGTTGCCACAGCAACAGCGGGCTCGTGAGGGAGCGTGGGGATGGGAGGCAACCCCCTTTACCTTAACAATCACTGCTTTTTCTGTCTGAGCGGCAGACTTCAGTAGTTCCCCAAATGATTGAACGGGGGGAGGGTCTGCTGCTGTGAAGGGGATAAGGGTGATGGTAGTGGTCGGGGGTGGGTGGATGCTGTAGAGCGGAGTTTCGGGTTTCGGAGGAGTACCCCACTGTGTGTTTGAGAGCTGTAGTGCAGACAAAGAGGGTGAAGATGGAGGATGTGACATCCAAAGAGTGCATGTCTGTAAGAGAGGGAGAGACTGAGTGGGAGGAGGGTAAGTGAGGGAGGAGAATCAGCGGTGAGAGGATGCTTACTGAGCGTGTGTGACGGTCTAAAGAGCTGTGAGTGAGGCCAGCAGGTGAACCACTGATGAGAAGCAGCAAGTGAGCTGACTGGAGCTGGAGAGAGAGCAGGAAATAAAAGCACTGAGAGTGAAAGGAGAGCGAGGGGGGGAGAGGACGGTGGAGGCGAGGGAGGGAGAGTGAGTGAGAAGCTTAACAAGAGGAGAAGCGTAGACAGTGAGTCATCTGCCCGAGTGCTGGTCGCTGTCCGGACTTCCCAGGGAGCGCCCAGCCTACAGCTGCTGCCACACTGTGAGTAAGTTTGCTGCTGCGCTCCATCCAGGACATCAGAGCGTCCAGATGACTCCCTCCGTCTTCACACGACTCGTTTCTGTGGTGCATTGCTTACCAGCTGGGGTGCGTTATGTAATTTGTTGTGGTGTTTGGATGAAGCTGTGGCTTTGTGCTGTAAACTGATCTGCGGGAAGGCTTACGTGGTGAGGCTGCACAGAACGAGGCAGGTGTGTGTGGGGACTGTAGTGTGTTATGGGAGCTGAGCCACATGTGAAGGAGAAAGAGTTTGTAATGGAGCAGGCAGGGCATTTGTTTGTCACTTTGCTCTGATGCAGGCTGTGAGGCTACTTGTCAGCTTTTTTTGGAGTTGGATATAAGATCTTGCCAGCAATTTATGTCAGGCTTTCTTTAGTTTTTGTAATGTGCTTTGTATGAACGTCGAACCATTTTAACCTCTAATTTTTGAAAAACAATTTTCTGTTATTTTACGATTTCTCTCTGTTTTCTTAAAGATAATAACTAGTAAAACTAAAGGAAAAAAGTGTTCATTTACATGTAAATTATGAAAAAGCACAGCAAAGTTGTAAAAATGTTAACATCAAACATCACATTTCAGTTTTAATTTGTCCTTTTACAACTTTTAACCTTAAAACTACCATAAAGTCTAATAATTTAATATAAATTTGCCAATGTTTGAAAGAAAAACTATGTATGTTAAGAACAGAAAAACTGTTATTTTAATGATTTTCCACGTTTTTTTAAGTTATGAAAATCTCATAAAATTATAGAAAAAAATAATAATTTACATCCTAACTGTAAAAAAAAAAAAAAACAGGGCAAAATTGTACCTAATGTCAACAGCAAAAAAAAAAACGAATGGGGAAAAATATAAAAATTGACTTTGATTTGTATTTATATGGGCTAAAAATATTTTTTTTTACAGTTTTTGAAAGCATTTTTTGGCACCCTTGCTGGCAGATTTTCAGTTTCTTCTTTTTAACAGAATTCTTTTTTACAGTGTTGTAGTACTGTGTGCACAATGCATATTGTAAAAAATATATATAATTGAAGATGTATCTTTAAACAAACTGTTACAGGTGAAAGCATTTTCCTTCACAAAACATTTGTGCTTGTCTGTCCTGTTATCTACCTACTGAGAATCAGTTCTAATGAATAGTTTGGGGAAGCTGATGCCCTGTCGTGTCTTTCTGTCCCTTGGGAGAGCTGCTGCTGGAGCTCCTCGTCATGTTCATGTTTGTTGAGAGGAGACTCTTGTTCATAATTGCTCCCATTTCATTTGGATGCTGTAGGTCTTTCCCTGATTGAAGATTCACTCGTTGTGTAATAGCAGGGAGGCAGCGCTGTATGTTAATGATTCATGCTCTGCTTTCTTCACCTAAATTTGAATCTGAGTGACCTGAGTGATTCACACCCAGTGAATGTGTGACAGATTTACATCTCGGCCACTGTCCCTCTCAAGCAGCTGTTTGTCTTATCTACAGCCTCAACATCGGACCAACAGCTCCATACATTCACCCATAGAACTAATTACTGTGTCAGCACAGACAGCACCATTATCTGCTTGAGAAATGATTAGTTTTTGAGTTCAAGAGTTTCCCATTTTGTCTCGTGGAGTTATTGAATGCTTTGAATAATATTCCTCGTGCACATGTAGATGTGTGATGCCTTTTCCCTTGTAGCCTCCTTTTGTCATTACAGACAGCAATATACATTTTTCACTTTGAATTATTGCTGCTTCATCGTCATTTCAGGCCTCTTTTCATAGCAATCACTCACCTTGTGTATTTGAAATAGACTGAGCTAATTAAACTAATCGAAAGGCTGCTGTGCAAACTGACCAGTTGTCAGTGTCAATACAGCGCCGCAGTCAGCGGGAGTATTGATCAGTGATCATGTGGGAATAAAGCCTTCTTGGTAGAGATACTGAGTTCAGAGCAAATGATATGTGACACTAGTACTGCTCAAGTTTGCATTCGGAATGTGTCATTCTTCAGGATTAAATGAGAGAAATGCTCTGTTGGAATAAATGTGAAACTACTGGTGTTGTCCCCCAATGCCAGAAGTGTTTGTGAGTGGCAGCTTTTGTAATAACAGAAAGGAAGAACCTGCACAGAGAAATCTGAAATTGTTGGGAAATGCGTGTTTATTTTAGCATGAACAGCAAGGAAATAAGGATGTTTGTGTCAGATATACACTGTAAAAAATGATTAAAACAAAATCCATGTTATAAAACACTGGAAAATTGTGAAAATAGCAAATATCTATAAAATAATTCTAATTTTTAGCTGATTTAAATATAGTTATACTGTGTAAAAATGCTGGTTTTTGATGTGGACTTTAAAGTTTTGACCTTATATACAGTCAGCATGTAAATTACTTAAATAGATATTTTCTGTAATTTATCATAACGGGGAATAGTTTTCTATTTCTCAAATAAAAAAATATTTTGAATAACAACAAATATCTCTGAAAAAATAGTTCCTGTTGATTTAAATACAGTAAAACTAGTGCAATTGTACTGGGAAACATAGTGAAAGAATGAATTTGCTATTTGTAAAAATACAGATTTTTATTGTAGCTGTTATTTAAATTTTTTTTAAAAAAGTGTTTTAAGGTTGGCATGTAGATTTATACTTTTTTCTGCTATTTTACCAGTTATACTCTGTAATGTAACAAAACAGGGAAGCTCTGTAAAGAAACTCAAGTAATTAATGAATAAATAAATCTCTTTTACTAGGGCACTGCAGATAAGACAAAACAGAAGATGATTCATCGTTTGAAAATAAAAGATAGCTACAGTGATTGATTGATTGAGGTCTTCATCTCAATTTAAGCTTGTATTATGTGGCTTTATTTTATGATTAATCATAGGTTGTATTTTGTGTGTAAAGCTACAGTGTGCTTCATTTAAAGAAACATGAGTAACATATGGAATCATGAAGCTAAATTTATAACTTGTGGCTTTAGGCGACCACAGTGAAATGACATGAGTCCATACAAATGCATTTTCCTGCTAAAAGAGAGCGAATACCTTTCTCCAGGCATTACCTTTTGTTGTCTTCTTACCCACATCGAAACCCAGTGACCTTTTCTGACTGAATGTTCTTGTGCATCTGTCTGATTTTAGGAAACAAGATGGGAGTGACCCCCGAATTTCTGCGACACTAGAGCCCCAGCTGTTCCAGCCCACGCTCCCATACAGCAGCTCACCAATCCACAAGGTAGGAGGAGAAGTAGGCCGGGCTGAGTTTGACCCCTGACCTTATCTGATAGACCTCTGGGTGACCCTCCATTCTGTGATCTTTGCGAGGTGTCTCTGCTCATCTTGTCTCTACACCTGCTTCTGTCTGGATGCACTTGCTCAGTGTTCTGTCGGTATTTGATCTCTCGTGATGTATTAGACCCGGTCTCTCTGCTCGGAGTGTTTCTTTGATTTTTACTCTTGTCTTCTTTCGTGTATCTTGTGTAATTAGAGCCCACAGAGCTCAGTGTCTTGGATGATTATGTTTGACTGATTCAATTAATAGAAACCTATTTTTAGCAGGAAATTGTCAGGCTGATGCAAATCATTTCCCAGTTCAACCCTAGCAAGTCCGGTTCCATCAAAGCAAACAAATCACAGCACGTCTGAGCGATTGTCATTTTCAAATCAAACACTACCTTTGTCATCTTGTTTGTTGTATGTGGTTTCCAGCTATCCAACAGTATTTACGCTTTTCTAAGTAATAAGTCCATAGTACTTTAGTCCAAGTTAAAACTAAATAGCTATTTTTTTCAGACACTTTATAAGACTAAGCTCAAATGTGCAGATTTCTGTTCTTCCAAATGTGTTTTTAGTTTGCAGCAAATTTTCTGAGACATATTTTTTGAGAGTCACTGAAAGACAATCTTATCCTAATTGTCTCCAGCTCACTAAAACAGTTTTCAATGATTTGTCAACATTTTTACCATTTGTGGAACTGCCATAAGAGATCTATTTTTCCTTCTTTTAGAGGAAAACATAATTATAAAAGAGGGAAGTGCTGTTATTGTTTATACAGAATTTAAAGAGCAAAAAGTGACAATGACTGAGGAGGAAACCATTCCAATAAATCTGTTTCGACTGTCACAGTTCTTAGCAAATCCATTTTGCTGTCGAAATCACTTACTTCTAGCATCCAAATCATTTTAAATGAGTGACTGATGTGAAAAATCTTCTAGGTTATTTTAGGACCTCAGAAACTGAGGACATCTGAGCTTTGTAGTGATTAAAAGCGGGTACAGTCTCACTCATGTCGGATTGGTTTCGTACTTTGGAATGGGCTTTCACTTCTCACAATCTGACTTGATCTGAGGAGCGCAGAGGGAGTGGGAAGAGAAAGGGATTAGGAATTAAAGAATTTAGAGATTGGGTTGTTTAAACAGTCACTCCTGATCCATGCAGCAGGCACCATCTGTAGGTACGTCAGACTTGCTTGTACAATTACTCAGACATGAGGAAAGGATTTTGAAACTTCTGTTTGTCTACAGATTTGCATGAGATGAAAACCAAATATAGCTACGAAAGACACTGATAAAAGTATTCCAAACCTGGCTGACAGTGTTTTCTGCACACCCTGCAGAAGAATCTGCACAAAAACATTGCTTTGCATTTGAATTTGAAATACTGTAGCACATTTTATCAGTTACATTTGATGTGGAATCGAGGAAAAGGAACTAGGGGAAGAGGCTATTGACGGACAGCGTGGTACTGTGGTGTACTGTAGTACAGTAATGGCTTAGTAGGGCAAGACTCAGAGGAGCGTATCACTTTAATCGGAGCCCTGTGAAAACCAGGTCAATCTGCAATTAACCCAACCAGGTCTTATGGTCATTGCCTAATTCAAACTACCCTGATAAACAGTCACAGTATAATATTAGTGAAATGATGTTGATTTTATTGTGGATGCTCCTCAATGAAGAGATGACACAGGTAGATCAAGTTAAAGGTACTTTAATACAGACGAGCTCGTGATCCAGACATCATGCGGTAAATGGACAATGGATGTTCTTCTGGGTAACATTATATAGGTCTTGTGGACCCTCCTACATATGGTTCACATTCTCCTTTACATTCCTAGAGGACAGAGAAAATACGTACCTAAGAAAAACACATACTATCAATTAGTTTTGCATATTTCTGAGAGATGGAACACAAATGTGCAAAACCATCATCATTTGGAGAGTTTTATATGCAGTGACCTATCATAAGCTTAGAAATATATTCAAGACCAGACAGCTCTATGTTGCTGGTAACGTAGTTCCTAACAAAACAGGTTTAGTAGCACACTTAGTAACAGCTTAAATTAGCCTGAGGTTTTTGTCCAGAGCTCATGCAGGTTTTCCTCACTGCCTGTGGGCAGGGTTCCTAATGAGAACAGTGTCTTGTCATGTTACAATACAACCTCTTTAATACCAGTCAGGCTGAATTTTAACAGACCTCCTTGAATTTGAGATGTCAGAATGTACCTGGCATCGATGGAAAAAATAGCAAAATACGCCCCTGCATTCATGTAATACACTCATGGAGCTGGTCAAAGCTTTAATGAGCTCTATAAACACGCATCGAGTTGCAGCTGACAAGTCTCAAGGAGTGAAGAGGTCTTGCGCATTTAATTATTCTCTTGTCATAGTAACGATCCTATTAGCGCTCATAATGGAAGGTCTCAGCGGTGACACCTGCACCATACAGGGTTGGCTCCCTGGAGATGCCCACACCTCCTCATTTCTGCAAAACTTAGATGTCAAGTTTAAGCCTTACATTGTCGTTGTTTGTACCTTCTGCAGTTTGCATGTTGTTCCAGATCCCTTTTGCATCATAATTTTCTCCTTTCTACCCCCTGATCTCCCACATCCTTTTGGTTCTCAGCTGATGATCTTCTAATGTTTGAGTTCCATTTGTACTAATTTTGTGCTTGAAGATTCTACTGTAATGGGACTCCTTATAGGTCCTCTGTAAACAGGACATTGTTGCAGCAATTGTCTATGAGACACTTAAACTCCACCTCTGGCTACCTATGAGCTTAAGACAAGATAATAAAGACAGAGGTGGGTGATCACTGGTTTGGACTTCTTCCTGCACTGCCACAGAGAGAAAGACAAAGTGACAAAGAAGGATCAACAAAAAGGCAGGACACCTCTCGCTTCAGTTAGAGGATCACTGCTCTCAGTTTTGAGCAATAACAGCTGCATTTGCATGCAACTTAAGACATACACTTGCTGGTAATCCTGTCTGTGTGGAGGACACACACTGGGAGAGCCTGTGGATCTTGTCCTCAACTTGGTCTGATCCGACACTTTTGTCAGCCGTGGTTGCATTCAGCTGGGATGCAGCTTTACGTCACCTGTCACAGCAGGACGCAGTCATCTTTCTACCATTTGAGAAAGCAGTTCTGAGGCGTTTAATCCAAACTTCTTCGAAGCTGCAGGACTCTGGTTAAAGGAAAGTTAAAAATGGCTAAAAATCTTAACAACTACCACTTTGCACCAAAGGTGACAAAGACACACTGGAAGAAGCCCCACAATGTAAGTCACTTTAATTTAGGAACATGCAGGGTAGAAAAGTCACTAGATGACAAACTAGAGAGGGAATTTGACTGCATTGTCTTAGACAATTGTTACTCCAAATTTACATTAGCTGCAAAACAAAACCTGTGAGTTTATGGTAATTGTTTGTTGAACCAATGACCAAAAGAAATATGCATGTCTGTGCAATAACATTTGTAATGCTTTATCAGGAACAGACATTGTTTAACAAGATTTATGTAGACATGGAGTTTCATGATTAATGCGGTTTTTAAGTCCATAATATGTAGCTCAATACTACAGCTTCTAATCTCTGGTTAAAGCCAGTGTTATTTACCTTTAGGGTTTGTGGCAGACTGTTGTTTGCACATGGTGGAGGACTTTACTCACACTGAAAGCTAAGACTCAATTGCTCTGTACACAAAATGTTTGGCTATGTCGGGCTTTACAAGCTGAACCTTTCAGCCTTTTCTTAACTACTTCAGACTGATATCTCCACGGACTGTTGTTATTCACTTTTTTTTTTTTTTTGCGGCATTCAGTCATCTTGCTGAACTGATGCATGGGAGATTTGCATGTGAAAGTTTGAAGGACAATACCCCAACAGCTGTGACTGTGTTCTAAAGAACTGGGTGGGTACTTTAAACGGAAAAGCCAGTCGGTCACACACGACCGTTTAATAGTGTGACAGACCACAAGGGAGAGACCAGATCATGTTCTTCTTGAAGGTAAAATGTTAATTAAAATAAATATGAATCTGGAGTTTGGCAATGTTGCAAGTCATGGGAGCGGCTGATAGAAAATGTGTTTTACCAGATTATAGCTTTACTGAAGGACAACTTTCACATAAATGTATTAAGCAAATATTCCCATTGTTTATTTTTTAACTTTTTAAAATACATATCTACTAATGTTTTATTAGCCTGATTCATTCAGTAGTCAGCTACAGAAAATATCCCATTCCCACAGTCCTCTTTGGCGTCCCCTGTTAACAGAGTCTTGTCATGTGCTCTGTATATGTGATAGGTGTTGACAGTGTGATGAGTCTATTTGGATTAATATTTTGGGAATTTCACCAGTTTGTTCATAATGAGAAGTTCTCTCTGGGGTCTAACACAAGCAACATCACTATGTAGAAACACATACTGTACATTCGTTTTATTTATTGACTGTGAGCACATGAAAGGAATTTGTTCATGCATTCCCAGTATGATTTATAGTGCATAAAATAATTCCCTCTTTGCTGTACTGGTTCTTCTAGTGTTCAGTCCCTGTTATGAAATAATATGGCCATAAGTAAACCTGATATATAACTGAAAAATAGCTTAGTGTTGCAGTTATTACCATTATTATTTGAAAGAAAATTATAGCAACCAGGCAATAGGAAAGCAAAGACAATATCACAAAGATGTGTTTTCTTTTCAATGAACAGAGTTTAACCTTCACTGGCTCCTGTAGAAATGAACCTTCACACCCAGTAAATTAACTCAAAACATTTCATCTCACTCTCCTCTCTCCAGACCACAGATTTATTTGAAATGATTGAAAAGATGCAGGTAAGATGATGCACTGATCTCTGTATTTGTGCCTCGGCTCACTAAGCTGCACTCACTAAGCAACTAACCAGTCAGTGTGTCTCTTCCTAATTCTGCAGCGCTCCAGGCCCTCTCCTCAGCTACAATACACATTATCTTTCTGTGCATGAGAAGGATATTGAGTGTGGTGGTTTCAGAGGAGAGTTGTCAGAGCAGTATGTTTTTCTCAGTGTCTCTGTTAACATTCTGGTTGAAACACTGGCTGACAGCACTGTAAGCTTATTATCTCACCTGAAAAGCTCTCACGTGGTTTCTGAAGGCTTTGGAAGGGAGGTTTTATTTCATCACGCAATCCCACACGTAATTTACTCAGAGTTTTATTGTAGAGCTCATCGAAACTTTGAATGTTTTTATGCATGACTGTGTGCAATTTGTACATTAGTGATAGAGGACACATTTTCCAAAATATTAAATAAATTGCAGTCGGAATGGCTTTCGGTGACCTCAATAACTTTGATGTCTTGTAGTGTATTTTGGCATGGCTGAATATTTTTAAAAGAAATATTCTTCTTTAGCATGGAGCTGCGTCTTTTCCACAGTCGGACAATGTAGTGATAGGATGTATCGTCTTCCTTGATGGCAGGCGCCGCCACCTTGCCCTGGCTTAGCATCACTGTGTCTCTTTCTCTGCATCGATCCTCCTCACTCTCTTTCACACATACGTGCATATACATTTCAACTGCAAAGGGTGATTTAGTGTAGGAGTGATACTTCGCTTTGCATCTTTATACTCTCTGGGGTCTTATTCCCACACCTCTGCACTGCGTTTAATAGACTTTTCTCACTCCCAAATGCCCGCTCTTCAGCATCTGTAATTGTTTATCAGTATCCTCTGTTCCTGTATGTGCGTAATGTATCTCTCTCTGTTTTTCCACGTGTCCCTCTTTGACTTTGCTTTGTTGCCTGCTGCAAATCATTTGGGAAAACTGTGTTGTTATATAATGATTTTGATCGTTTTCTCCAGCTTTGTTTTGTTCTTTAGATCATGATTATCGCACGACTCTCTGTAAATTGTTTTTATGTTTGAATTTTGTGTGGGCTTTTTTTTTTTTTTAAATGGTGCTGTGCTTATGACTGAATGTGACCTTTCTCTTGCTCTGCTTTTTTTCATCTAACCTTCCCCTCTATTAGGGCAACAGGATGGATGAGCAGAGATGCACCTTTCCACCACCGCTCAAGGTACAACTCCTCATGTAGAGAATCAGTATTCATTCACACCATGTGGCCATTGTCCACGGCTGCTCCACCTTATCTCACTCTGGCAGACAGGGAGATTACTTGAGCAGCAGTGTTTTTCATAATGCTGTGAAATTCCCACTTGCAATAGTTAGTTGGGATTCAAAATCGTATCCTCTCTGATGCTACGCTATGCAGACTGGAACGGCGACAATGAATTTAACAGGATATGATGACAATATGATGCAGCATTTTAAACTGTCATTGTGCCAAATAACGGCAATGCTTTGATCAAGACGTGCATTGATTCTGTGTCACTGCTAAACAGATTTTCATTGCATAACAGTTATGCAATTACTCTGAAACAGTCTCCTTTGGGATTACAGAGTTGGACATTGTGGTTATTTTTATTCTTTGATGAGAAAACAAAACATTTTTCTTGTTTTTTTTTTTTTTCAGACAGAGGAGGACTACATTCCGTACCCAAGTGTCCACGAGGTAAGAAGATGTGTTCCAGTTGCGCATTTCGTTATTAGTGCTTCATTTTTGTGTTGAAATTACTTTGACATTTACACTGTTCTGTGCGTCAATGCCTGCTGTTTTATGTTTTCAAACAGGTGTTGGGGAGAAAAAGCCCTTTTCCTCTCATCCTCCTGCCACAGTTTGGAGGTTACTGGATCGAGGGGACCAACCATGAGCTGAGTGAGCCGGTGGACACAGAGCAGCTACAGCCTCTGTCTCCAAACACCCGCACCAAGCTGGAATGTAACACAATGGCTACACTCTTCCGGAAACACTTCCTGGGCAAGGTTAGACACTTCTTGCACAGCAGACAGAAATCAGTTTTGTTCAGTTTAATTTCATCATTTGCTCAAACATAATGTCATTCAGTACATTACTTTTTATTGTTATCCTGTTATTGTTAACAAAAGCAATAAACTGCAAAGACAATGTGATAATGGGAGCAATAACAAAGCTATTTTATACTATAAAAACACAGTTATTAAGATTGAAATATCAGTTAAACTTGTTCAGTCATGTATGTTTCATAATGAAACAGTTTCCACCCTCCTGTTTCATGGTCACTTGTAAAAATCTGTCTTAGACTAAATTTTTTGTGCTCCCCGGATTTCTGAAAACAAAATTTAGCAAAGAAACTTTTATTTAAAATCTTTCTTGTGGTAAACAAATCAGCTGAAAAGATAAGAACGATGACCTTCTTTCTTCATTACAAAAGATTTGAGCATCTAAAAATAAAAAAATAACAGCGATCTCTTTTTTTTCAGCACTGTTACTTTCCAGAAACTATCTTCCAGAGTGTGATCACAATTTGGAGCTATTTCTGAATAAGCTATAGTGCCTGAATTAAGTTCAATGAACTACAAAAGATTTGGATTAGACAATTTTTGTTTTTACAGTTTCATTGTTGATTTTAGGTCTTTTCATGTAATTTGTTGATGATAAAATCACCACGGTTATCCTTTAAAAATTCAAGTATATAATTTTTACATTGAATTTGTGCTGGCATTGTATCAAATGACATGTGTATCTAATAGTTATTTTCAGTTTCTATAATTGTTTTTTTCCCCCACAAGTCTGCAGCTTTGGTAAACACTAACATAATTTACTATAGTTAGTGTTATTTTTACTGTATTATTATTTTGATCTCAGCAGTATTTCGCTTGTTGAATTGGTGTGATGAAATAGTGCATCATTGTTTTTCATGCTGTCCATTTTAGATTAGCTTGTAGAGCTTCATCTTATCCCTGCTTTATGTTGATTTTTAACATTAGTTCATATTTTTTCTCACGGGCCTTTTTTAGTTTTGTAACCTCAATATAATGATTTGGCTAATTGTGCTTGCTTTCTGCTGAACTCAGATCTACATTTTTTCAAGAGATTTGTTTTCTTCCAGAGTGATCTTACATGATTGCTCTCATTATAACAGCTTCCTTCCTCCTCAAATGACTCTCATTACTCTCATAGAATATTTAGCAATCACTTTTACTTCTTGCTCATTTTAGTAATGAAATGAATAAGAAATAAGCAAATCCCAGCATAGTAAGCCGCTAAGAGCAACCGGTTTTCACGGTTTGGCGGTGTCGCTAATGAAGATGCATTAGACTTTGCCACCTGTTCTTACACACACAGAATACGAACAAATTTGGTTTGTATGTGCTAGAAGAGCAGGAGAAAAGGTCCACATAATGGAAAGGTATTGACCCAAGCACATTCACATGTGTCTGTTTATGACAGATACTAATGGCGATCTCCTTGCACTGCTCCCCCAGGAACACTTTAATTACTATTCAGTGGACAGTGCCCTAGGACATCTGGTGTTCTCCTTAAAATACGATGTGATTGGTGACCAGGAACATCTCCGTCTAATGCTCAGGTAACGCTCATTATGCACACATGGCTCAGTGCAGTGATGCTTCATTTTCAGGGAAAATAGTCTGTGTGGTGCACATCAGCATTTGAAGTAATGGATGAGTGGGATAAACAACGTTTCATCTCTTTCATGACCAACAAGAGATAGATGCAGAATAATCTTTTTTTTTTTTTGAGTGTGTGTGTGTGTGTGTGTGTGTGTGCGCGCGCGCTCATGAAATGCCCAGTATTGACCGGATAAACACATCCTCCTCGGGTGTTATCGTACGAGTCATAAAGCTAGAGAGTTTGAACAGCACTGTCATTTCCACAGCAGAGTAACAGATGGACTATTTAGGCCAGCAAGTGGGTGGGGATGGAGGGAGGGAGAAAGAGAGAGGGAAGGCAACAAGAGGCGAGGGTGGGGAAGTTTGATGATCGTCCATACCGGATCATCTCTTTCCCATCTGATAGGACCTGAGAAGTGTTGCATCATGTTATATGGCTTTAAAAACACCCTGATTGTTTTATGACTTCACCAGGACAAAGCTGAAAACCTACCATGATGTGATCCCCATATCGTGTCTCACAGAGTTTCCCAATGTGGTCCAAATGGCCAAGGTGAGGAGAGATGTTTCAATGATGCAGAGATTGACCTGGTATGATTATGTCTAAGCACATTCTGATGTGTTTTTTCTACCCTTCCATTTAATCCAAGCTTGTCTGTGAAGAGGTCAACGTGGACCGCTTTTTTCCTGTCCTTTACCCAAAAGTAAGTTCTAGTTTATGTAGTTCTAGCTGCTATTTGTGTCTGTGCCTATTCAGAGCATAGACGCACGCTTTTATTATCTGTTTTGCAACAAGTACTGTAGCCTCAAATAAACAAAATAAAGGATTTTCCTACTTAAAACAGAGATTGTATCACCCATGTATTAGCTTCAACTAGATCTTTCAATGCATGTTTGAACAGATCTGTGGAGTTTATCACTCATCATTTACACTGGAAGCACATAAGCGAGAAATATCTCAACAGTCAGTATAAAAAGTGTTAATATTGGCACCTGACTTTTTTTTAAAAAGATCTCTTTCACGTCTATTAATAGCAGCAGGATAGATATAGACAGAAGCTACAGAAGTTTCAAAACTGACTTGATAACTGTGAACTTATGTTCTAATGCTTCTTCTTTTATCTCTAATTTTTACAGGCTTCAAGACTTATCGTCACTTTCGATGAACACGTGATAAGCAACAATTTTAAGTTTGGGGTCGTCTATCAAAAGTTTGGACAGGTGAGCTGTGAAGCCTGGATGGAAACTGGTGCTGCAGTAATGTATCATTACATTCAGTAACCATGCATTGTTCATTGTAATTTCAGATTTCCTCATTGAAGCTGATTATGCTCAGTCTTAATTATGGCTTTTTGAGGCCAGTCATTGTTGCTGTCCACTCCAGTCTTCTCATTTTCTGAGGCAATCACAGCCCATTTGTTTACTATGGGAGGGGAGGGGCAAAGAACCTTTGAATGCTTTTCCAAGGACACTCATATCTATAAATGGAGACCTCAGTGCATATAGATCTGCACTGCTGATGTCACAAAACCTACAGAAATTTAAGTACATTGTTGACTACACATTAAATAATCCAAGGGTCCCTCTCATGAAGACAGGGAAGACTGTCTGCTCATCCGTTACATTTATTCTAATCAGGAGAGTTGCCAAGGAAGGCAGTATGGTTAAGTATGAACAAAACAAATTATAAACACTCGGTGAGCATGGAAGATTCCTCTCAGGCCCTGTCTGTGTATGTTTTCTGTTCACATCAACACTCCAGTTGGTGACAATGGATAATCAGCTGTCCATCACAGCTTATCATAATCACAAGCTGTCCTAAAGCCTATCTCTAAATGTTCTGTTACATCTAATTGATCGAAGCCACATCTGTCGAATCCAATGCAAATTCAGTATGTTTGAACAGGAGTGCTGAACACACAGCAGATATACACTCTCCACTTGTTTCCAGTTACTGACACTAATAATCTGCATGCAGCAAAAACACACTTACACAGAACTGTGCTCCCATTTCCTCTCAAATGTGTCCTTAAACATTTTTTATTTGTAATGCCGACATTAGGTGCATTGTTATTGAAGTACACTTTTCTGTAGATATACAAGCCATTTGCAGCATTTTGTACTTGTACCTGCTGAAATCATTTTCTCCTCCAAGCTTTGATATTCAGTTTTTCTTTTTCTGTTTTTGCTGGATACAGACTTCAGAGGAAGAGCTGTTTGGCAACAGTGAAGAGAGTCCTGCCTTTGTAGAATTCCTGGAGTTTCTCGGAGAGAAAATTGAACTGCACAACTTTAAAGGGTAAGGACCCATCAGTGGTGGTGTGAATGCACTAAATATACTCCACCGTACACAACATGATGCCAGCTGTAATTTGCATCATACCAAGCAAGCTACAGGAATGATGGTCATGCTACTGCACTGATGGTGGAGAATATCCTGTTAGACATGGTTCTGTGTGCTTGCAGTTTCCGCGGAGGGTTGGACGTGACTCATGGGCAGACTGGCACAGAATCTGTCTACTGCAACTACCGCAACAAAGAGGTCATGTTCCATGTGTCTACAAAGCTGCCTTACACAGAAGGGGACACCCAGCAGGTGCAGTAATTTAATACCACTCTAACACACCTTTCAGGATTCATTGTAAGCAGTCAGACAGGTTCCCTCTGGTTGTCACAGCTCCATATTCTCCACATACATCACTGTTGTGCTAAAAAAAAAACCTGCAGTATATAAATGCAAAAAAGAAAATCCCCACACTTGTAGTAAACATGTATCACTTCAGATTTATGCCTTAGTGTCTGCACATGTGAGCAGCACTCCTCCCTCGCAGTGATTTAAAGCTGAGATGCAGCACTGCATCACTCACACAGCCAAATCCTACTCCTTCTCTGGCTCACATATTCACACAAACACAGAATAATTGGCACAAGCTCACACACCATTTGCTACCATGTTTTGCACAAACACAGATGAGATGATGTCTATATGTTCACTCTTTCCAGCAGTAGTGGGTGTTACATATGGGCTGCTTTGAACAAACAGTGCTTATTCAAGCTGCCATCAGGGGAAGTAGCGCTCCCTGGTGGCGTTCCACATATTCACATGCTATTAGCGATGGAAAATAATTGAAGTGTGGGCCCTTAGCGTATAATTATGCGTTATTTCTACACTGTATATTCTGCACAAAACAAAGGCATTTGTCCAATAAATCTTTTTTATTGGACACAAATACTGCATAATTACTGTGTTTTTCTTTTCCTGCCCATCATTAGCTCCACATGATTTATTAGTTGTGTTCAGTTGGAAATATGCCAAGTTTGCTCACTTTGTGTTGTGACTGGTGTTAAAGAAGTATGAGATAGTCTTCATCATAGCAATTAGTAGAACCCAAATCAGTGGGGTTCCCTTTTTATTTTTCAAATTTGATTACAGGGTGCAATAAATACACACGTGGACAAAATTGTTGGTACCCCTCAGTTAAAGAAGGAAAAACCCACAATTCTCACTGAAATCACTTGAAACTCACAAAAGTAACAGTAAATAAAAATTTATTGAAAATTAAATCATCAAAAACAGCCATTACTTTTGAATTGTTGATTAACATAATTATTTAAAAAAACAAACTAATGAAACAGGCCTGGACAAAAATGATGGTACCTCTATAAAAGATTGAAAACTATTTGACCAGAGTGACATGATTAACTCAGGTGTGTCATTTAATTGACATCACAGGTGTTTCCAAACTCATAATCAGTCAGTCTGCCTATTTAAAGGGAGACAAGTAGTCACCCTGCTGTTTGGTGAAAAGGTGTGTACCACACTGAACATGGACAACAGAAAGCGAAGGAGAGAATTGTCCCAGGACATCCGAAAAAAAAATGATAGACAAACATCTTAAAGGTAAAGGCTATAAGACCATCTCTAAACAGCTTGAAGTTCCTGTGACAACAGTGGCTCATATTATTCAGAAGTTCAAGACCCACGGGACAGTAGCCAACCTCCCTGGACGTGGCCGCAAGAGGAAAATTGATGACAAATTGAAGAGACGGATCGTTGGAATTGTATCCAAAGAGCCCAGAGCAACCTCCAAAGAAATTAAAGGTGAACTCCAAGGCCAAGGTACATCAGTGTCAGATCGCACCATTCGTCGTTGTTTGAGCCAAAGTGGACTTCATGGGAGACGACCAAGGAGGACACCACTGCTGAAAAAAACTCATAAAAAAGCCAGACTGGAATTTGCAAAAATGCATGTTGACAAGCCACAAAGCTTCTGGGAGAATGTCCTTTGGACAGATGAGACCAAACTGGAGCTTTTTGGTAAGGCACATCAACTCTATGTTCATAGACTCAAAAACCAAGCATACGAAGAAAAGAACACTGTCCCTACGGTGAAACATGGAGGAGGCTCAGTAATGTTTTGGGGCTGCTTTGCTGCATCTGGCACAGGGTGTCTTGAAAGTGTGCAAGGTACGATGAAATCTGAAGACTATCAAGGCATTCTGGAGAGAAATGTGCTGCCTAGTGTCAGAAAGCTTGGTCTCAGTCGCAGGTCATGGGTCTTCCAACAGGACAACGATCCAAAACACACAGCCAAAAGCACCCAAGAATGGCTGAGAGAAAAGCGTTGGACTATTCTAAAGTGGCCTTCTATGAGCCCAGATCTGAATCCCATTGAACATATGTGGAAGGAGCTGAAACATGCCATTTGGAGAAGACACCCATCAAACCTGAGACAACTGGAGCTGTTTGCTCATGAGGAGTGGGCCAAAATACCTGTTGACAGCTGCAGAACGCTCATTGACAAATACAGAAATCGTTTAATTGCAGTGATTGCCTCAAAAGGTTGTGCAACAAAATATTAAGTTATGGGTACCATCATTTTTGTCCAGCCCTATTTCATTAGTTTGTTTTTTTAAATAATTATGTTAATCAACAATTCAAAAGTGATGGCTGATTTTGATTATTTAATTTTCAATAAATTTTTATTTATTGTTACTTTTGTGAGTTTCAAGTGATTTCAGTGAGAATTGTGGGTTTTTCCTTCTTTAACTGAGGGGTACCAACAATTTTGTCCACGTGTGTATGTTTAAGAATAATAAATTTGCCTCATGGCTCATCAGCAACTAACCAAATGACAATCATACATTTAATCCAGTGCTCGGCCTGTGTATTATCAGTAACAGTGAATGTTCCTTTATCTGTGTGGCTGTTGTGTTGCAGTTGCAGAGAAAAAGGCACATAGGAAATGACATTGTAGCTATCGTATTCCAAGAAGAAAATACTCCCTTTGTACCAGATATGATCGCCTCCAACTTTCTCCACGCTTACGTTGTGGTCCAAGTGGTCAACCCCTGCACTGACAATGTTCTCTACAAGGTAATCTGCATCATCCTTCCTATCCTTTACGTCTTCTCCTGTAGAAAACAGGGATTGTACAAAATCTCACCTCACTTCCTAGGTGTCAGTGACTGCACGGGATGATGTACCTTTCTTTGGACCAGCGCTCCCAAACCCTGCTGTCTTTAAAAAAGTAAGATAAAGAACACCTGAATCACTTCATCCACCAGTCAGTGTGCTTTACCTCTGCCATTAGCCAACTTTTAGTTTCCAACAGGATGCCTTGTTTTGTCTTTTCTCCTCTTTTCCAAGGGCCCTGAATTCCATGAATTCCTTTTTACGAAGCTAATCAATGCAGAGTATGCCTGCTACAAAGCTGAGAAATTTGCCAAATTGGAAGTAAGTTATTGGAAAATATTTTAAACATTTCAGTCATTTTGCATCTCTGACCAGATCCTTAAAAAATATAACTTGCTTTGTTTTGCTTCTTTTACTTCTCCGTGTGTTCAAGGAGCGAACAAGGTCGGCCTTGTTAGAGACCCTTTACGAGGAGCTCCATGTGAACAGCCAGGCCATAATGGGAGTTGGAGGAGAGGATGACAAACTGGAAAACGGGAGTGCAGGAGGAGGGGGCTTCTTTGAGTCTTTTAAGGTAACTGGAGAGGCAGGAGCAGAGGCTGGGGCTCCAAACGGGCAGCTTTGTTTCCTGGAAAGGTCTTGAGAAGTTAGTTTTTTGCATTAAAAATGGTTTGTGTAAAAAAAAAATGGCATTCTGTGTTTAACTTCTTCTGCAAATGGAATGCTTCTATTTACGCAATTGTAGTTAAAACTCAGCAGCTTAACTTAATATAAAGCTTGGAACTGAAGGGGAAGCAGCAAACCTGGCTCAGAGTCAGAAGACAGAAAAATCCATTCTGCTTCCTGTAAAGAAAGTCATTTCTACCCTTCAGCTTTTGTATGGATTAAACAAATGAGATGCACCGTGTTAATTCTCAAGCTTTAGAGCTTTTGTCACGTTTGCACAGCCCCTTGTTTCTAGGCTTTATGCTAAGGTAAAATCACCCACTGCTGGTTGTAACTATACCTATATAGCAGATTTGAGAGTAATATTGATTTTCTCATCTAACTCACAGCAAGAAAGTAAATAAGTGAATTTCCCAAAATGTCAAACTGTTGAAACTGCTATAAAATGATATAGATTTGCCATTATAAGAGTGTAGAGACTGTCAGTGTTGCTGCACAGAAACAGTGCTAATGTGGCATCTCCCATTTTTTCACCTGATGTCAAGTTTTCTTTTTATGTGAATGAAAAAGGGTGACTTCTATCTGGCAGTATTTCAGGATTAATCTTGCCTGTATGCAAGTTGTGCTGTAAGAGCTTTATCGGTCTCCCTCAATCTGTATTAATCTGAATGAAGAGGCGCTCTGCTGCTCTGTCCTGCTGCAACACACCACTCTTTGCTTCCCAGTTTTTTTTCCTCATGCTTCCTAGCTGTTTTGTGATTCAGTGCTCTCCATATGCTTCAGCCCTGTCATCTCTGGCTGTCATGTCAGAGGGAATGGATAGATTTCTTTCACCATCAGACATCTCTGCCTCCCTACTTTGCCTGCAAAGAGGTGCAATGGGCTTTAATCTTGTTCTGGCTGTGTTTAAACTCACTGTGGTCAGACATCTGTGAGCCACTTGGCCCTTCTACTTTCCCTCTCTTCCTTTACTACCTACCTAAACATAATGACTCATCTGAACACCCCTCCAGGCACTAAAGCTTAAGCAGTGTTCTCTGACGCTTCCTTGTCTGTCAGGATTAGCATCAGGCCAGTGCTCTCTGCCTGTAGTGGTCAATGTTCAGGGGAAACGCCTCGAGGCTCCTCTCGGCCTGAATGGCGAGCAGCGATACAGAGGGGTCACAAGGCTCAGCGCCATCTGAATGTATCTCCTCCTCCTCGTCTCTCCCTGTAGCGAGTGGTCCGCAGCAGGAGCCAGTCTATGGATGCCATGGGTCTTACTTTCAAGAAGCCACAAACAGTCTCCACTAGCCTGAGCAGCACCTTTAACCACAACCCTGCAGACAGCCCCAAATTCCCAGGGATAGTAAGTACAGTCCCACTCCTCCTGGTATTAGGTGAGACGAGCATTGCTACTTGTGCCTCCCCCAGCAGTTCTACTAGAGTTGATGCCCTCCCTCACCTCCTGCACTAACTTCTCACACAGAGCCGCCTGCACACTCTGTCAAAGGCAGCTTTTATCCCCAGGTCTTAAACTTGGCTCTCACATACAGTTGTTGCACATTTTCTGTCACCACAAGATCGAGTGGCCGGACACTCATAGAGGTGAATATGCGTAAGACACAAGGTGAATGTCCTGGATTAAAGCTGCTGCTAATGCTTATTGTTTTTTTTTTTTATTGTGTTCACACGGATGCATCTGCATTGTTCATAAGTGCTCACCTGAATTCAAAGATAAATTGAGCTCTTTTTGTGTAAATGCGTGTGCATGCTAGCTGAAGCTTGTGGACCTTGATTGATTGATTGATTGATTGATTGATTGATTGACTGATGAATATTTTGAGTGTAATATGAACAAATGAATATGCAGTGAAGACATTGTAACCTTGAAATGTCATCTTTTGGCATTTTTGAGTTCACATCATTGATTCTTCGACAATAACAGTTTTTCCAATTCATGTTTCAGTTAAAAGTAAAATGTGACTTTCATCTAATTTGTAGTTACAAACTCTTCACTCCGCGGTGACTATGGATATAGTTTCCTGTCTTTAACAGGGTTGTTCCATCTCAAATCATCAGAAATCTTCTTGTAACCATCTCTGATTTGTTTGAAATTATTTTTTCCATAAACTATGAATATTTAAAATGATATCTGTAAAATGTTACATTTGTGTAACATTCTCAGTCACTGAAATAATAGTAATAATATTAATAAAAACACTGCACATCGACCCATTTTCTGCATATTTTTTCACATGTTGAAATTTGAGCCTATATTTGGAAGAAGTGTAGTTCTTACTATCGTGGTTGTGTTTGAAACTCCAGAACTCTGTTCTACTTGGATTAGATCATCTATAAATATTAGTTTTTTTGTGGTACAACTTGTCCTACCTGCTTTCATCACTTATGATTTTTTTTTCATTTGTGCCACCAAATATTTTATATTCGATAATATTCTATATGCCCTACCTAATAATATCGTGACACTCAACTACAGTACTACATCTGTCACTAGTTTGCTTCTGCATGGTCATTTTTTTGTTAATATGAGCTCAAACATGGTTCTTTGTCTTGATTTATTTATTTTTTTTTCCTATTTGAACTCACAGACTTGAAATCTGAAATCTGAATTTGATCTACTTGTCCAGTATTGCAGATTCTGAATCAATGGTATGATAAGAAACAACGGTAGGATTTTCAGTATGTGAAAAAATGTGCTGAAAGTGAGTCGACACGTATTTTATAAATTTTATAAATGCCCATTTTTTGTGCTATGAAATCATGTCTCAACTGATGAGAACTGATGTGATGATTAGAGAAGGAATTACCAAATATGTACTGTATATCTTTCAAAGATTGTGGGAAATTATATTTTATATGTGATTCTTTGAATTGTTTGCAAGTAAAAATCATGATGAAGTTGAAATTCTCTGTTTGAGGCACTGCACTGGATTTTTTTGGTCTTATATCACTGGAAATAGATACCTCCAGCACAAAAATATTGTATTTCTGGATCCCATGTCTTATTGCCTTCAAAGTTAACTAGTTACTAACCAACATGCTTTATTAATGAATTTGTCTGAAGCTTGCTTTTCACTCATAACCCTGCCTTGGCGTGAAACCTGACGCAAACATGCCATGTCCTCCTCTGCTATTTTAATCTCTTCCTCATCGTCTTTCTCACAGGCATATGGCTCACATAACCGGTTTTTCATTTCTCTCTCCCATTCAGCTGCCTGTGTTGCACACATGGAGCCAAACTGTCTCTCCTTGTATTCTCCAGTTAACACACGTTTTGTATTTTGTTTGAACAACATGACTGACTGCATGGAATCTCATATATATTTGTATATATCTCATGTTTTCTCTTCCCCTCCTCCCCCGCCTGTCTCTCCTTTGTCACCACCATTCTCTCTGTCTCTGTCTTATTCTGTCTTTCTCTCTCGGACTATTCCCCTCCTGTGTGGTTCAGTCATTGCTTGTCCCAGGCAAAAGTCCCAGTAAATATGGACGCCGAGGCAGTGCCATAGGGATAGGAACAGTAGAAGAGGTTCATGTCTAATTCTAACTACTTTCTCAATACTTGCTTCTCCTTTTGGTTCCTTTTTTTGCCCGCATGGCTCCACTGCATCATGGCCAAACTTATTTTACTAAACATTTCAGCTCCCTAATGCGCATTCAGTATAGGAAACATTGTGTGCTACAGGCAGGATGTATTGTATAAAGAGCATTGTTTGAATCTGAAAAAACAAAAATGCATAGATTCTTCTTCACATTTTCCAATAAATTAATTGCTTTGGCAAAGTCCATCTTTAGAATTTTACATAAGCTTCCATATAGAAACTATTCAGAGTGTTAAGACATAAGCAGATGTGCGATGTAAATGTAGCATTTAGATGGTTAAAGTCATATTTAAATTTACCACACTTGGCTTCCTACATACTAACACTGTAGAATCCAATTTTTCTTACTCTCTGTATCTTTTACTGCAGTATTTGTTAACCTTCTGTAGCCTTTTGTAACTACTCTTTATTTTTATAATATAAAGTATGGTAATTCTTTTTTGTTTAAAAAATATGAATAATAATGATTTAAAGACAACCTTACAGAGAAATTATGAAAAAAGAATCCTCCTCCTGCTCTTTGAAGCCATGCTGAATAAAAAGGTTTTTCAAGTTCTTATTTTAAGAGCTTTAAAGAGATTGAATGAACAAAGCAGGAGCTGAGAAAGCATATTTAGCGTTAGGCTCTGGAGCCTTTAAACCCATCTTTCATCTCCCGCCTTAGTGTGCTCTGCTCTAGCTGAGAGACTGCTACCAGGGCTTGTCATTAAGCTGCTAAGTGCATATTTTAACATTTTTTTCATCATAGTAGCAACTTGAATGGAGCAGTGTTGGTCTTCAGCCTGATAATTCAGGGTGATGTGTTTTTTCAATAGCATTTTTCAAATGAATGCATTAAAAATGAACAATTACATGGCTAAATGATCCAAATAACCATTAACTGCACTCAGTAAAAAATAAATATATTGATCTGTTCTTGAGATAAACTTGCTTTACTCTGAGATATTCAGGATATTAGAGGTACTTTAACTCTGGCATTGACCGTTCTTCTACTCTCCCTGGCAGTCTTTGATAATCCCTGGGAAAAGCCCAACAAGGAAAAAGTCAGGTCCTTTTAGCTCCAGGCGAAGCAGTGCCATCGGTATTGAAAACATTCAAGAAGTCCAGGAGAAGAGGTGAGGGAAAACTGCTATGCATATTAGCATGTACCAATATACAACTAATGGTCTACCTGCTTTATGTTAGAAAACATTTTTCAGATTTTTAATTCTATTTTGTATTTAATTTATGTCTAATGTAGCAGTAGAGATAACTCTCCAAACACTCAGAAGACTCCTGACAGTGGCCATGTTTCTCAAGACCCCAAGTCTGACAACTCATCCAATCAGAGCTCTCCAGAGGTGCTCACAACAACTAAGAACAGGTGAATACAACAGACAGGTGACAACAATATTTAATGGTACTGGACATACCGTGTGTTGCTGTACCTGTGTTTGTGTAACCGCTGGGAAATCTTCCCTTGCAGCAGCATGTTGTGTCACCCTTTCCTATACAAAAGATAAAATCAGGCTTGCTGGAGATTGGTTAACCCAAGGTGTAGTTCTTATCTCGCTGGCAGGGCCCCATCCATCCCTGAGGGTCACGACCTCTCCCGCTCCTCCTCCAACGCCAGCAGCTTCGCCAGTGTGGTTGAGGAGAATGAGACGGAAGCCACGGAGGACTACGACACTGGCATGGTGAGTAGTTTATCTAGTATGTTTACTGTATGGTTGTCTAGATAGCAAGAGAAATGTATTTAAGTTTTCACATACTTCTATAGGTATTTGTATTTGACTGTAACCCTCTGGACACCAAAACCCACCTACAGGTTTACGAGCCTTGTGATTTTTTTTAAAATCGCCCATATCGTGCTATTTATTTCTCTACGGAGCCCATCTGGTGACATGGTAAAAAAAAGAAAACTTGTGGCCACAATATAGCTATAACGTGCGCACGAAATACTAACTTGTGGCCACAAAACAGGTATAACATGCGCACGAAATACTAATACTATTAATATCATTCCTGGACGGCTGGGTAAGCAAATCGAACGCACCGTCTCTACAACCTGCAATAATCTGCAATAATAATAATGAGTTTACGGCTACATATTAGCACAACAAAACAACGCGTAGTAACAGGATGAGGATAAAAAGTTTGTAAATCGGGTGACACGTCAGCAGATAGGCTGCCTGTTGCAACAAAGTATCAAACATAGGCATAAATAAATAACTGCCTAAATGCGGGATAACAAGATATGGACTAGAACAGCTAAGAGAAGACACTCCCCTTAGGAACATCACGTAGGTATGGGCCCGTACACAGATTATTGCAGGTTGTAGAGACGGTGCCCTCGATTTGCTTACCCAGCTGTCCAGGAATGATATTAATAGTATTAGTTTGTATTTCGTTGTATGGTTGTACATATTCCATAGAGGTTCAGGATTTTATATTGCAGTGAAAAATGAGCCCACAGCAAGTAGAAATGTTACAGCTGCAAAAAAAAGCGCCCAGACACTTTTTGTGGTTCAGAGGGGTAATATAATCGTCTGCACGCTCTACAGGAGAGTCTGTCATCTGCTGGGACGCCACATAAGCGAGACTCGCTCACCTACAGCACCTGGCTGGAAGACAGCATCAGTAGCACCAGTAATACCAGTCGTGGAAGCTCCCCAGGTGAGAACCAGGTCCAGCATTTTACAAATAAAATGAAAATTAAAAAAATTAGTTATCATCTCAGTGCTTGTGAACATAATACCTGCCTTTACATATAAGAGCAAGTCAAGAAAACATATTGTTTCGTAACACAAGTAATGTATGCATGGCATAAAACAATGCATCATGATTTCCATTTGCTCACCATTAAGAAAAAAATAGATCATTATTACTTGCGACGTTAATTAACACTTAATGGATCGTCAATAAAGACATGTTTACTTACTTGTCTATTGTTTTCTCTGAGGGCTCAGTGAGAAATGAACAAGAGACCTGCAGAGAAGGGAGTTGGATTTAGAGGAGTAAAACAGAAAGAGAATGCACAGTGATGGACATTTTTTTGTGAATGGTGTAAATAAACATGATTCATTCAATTTTCTTAATGTCATTCCTGTCGTTGTACCAACATGATGGAAGAACTTAGCTATTTCTAGATTTATGATTGTAATTAGGAAGTGAGCAGGCCATTGCATAAATGACTAGGCTTCATTTCTTCTTTTGAAATTGCACAATGATGTGAAGTTAAAAATACATCTTACAAATTACCACACATATTCTTAGTGTATACACTTTTTTTTACTAGAGAAATATAAATTACGTTAAGTGCGAAACATGTAATATTACAACTATCTCTTCAAAGTATTCTTCACTATGTGAACAAAGTGTAAAAAGATACAAAGCAACAACTTCTATACTTTATCTGCCTAATATTTTCAAAAATAGTACATTTAACTCTCTTCCATGTCTTAGTATTTATGATTAACCCAGACTAGTTTCTAAGTCTGGTTATGATGGACATACAGTATATGGCTAGTATAACACATTACTGTCCTCCAGGGCCGGGCAAACCTGATCGGGGGAAAGCGACAGATATTCGTATCAAACTGGAACGATCACACGATCAGTCCTCATCAGTGAGTCAAACCTGAACACTCTAAACTGAAATCTTTTACCTTTAAATCTCCAGTATCCCTCTGTATGCTTGTTTTTTCTTAATGTATAGACTACCTAGACACTGACACATTTTATTCTCTTTTGTAACACTGACCAGTTCACACATAGCAGGTGTACTACCCTGTAGTACTGTGCTGGTTTCTGTTTGTTGTAGCTGGTGTTTGGTCTTTCTGAATCTTTTTTTTAACGGCTGTTTGTGTGTCTCTGTGTGCAGAACTGTTAGCTCCACCTATCTGGTTGTATCCTGGATCTCCATCTTCAGGTTAGATTCTCCTCTTTGCTCTCTCAAGCTCTCGGTCCACAGGTTTGTTATAGACAGATACGCCAGAGTCTTACATCTTACACCTACAATGAAACTGAAATCTAGCTTGTGAAGATTTATTATTCAAGTGTTTTCTGTGTGAGATTAAATTCTAATTTGTGTCAACATGATGAGGAAAGGTTAAAATAAAGACGTGACTGTTTTTAATGTAAAGTCATGAAATATCTTTTGACTGGACGTCTCTTTTTTCCAAAAGCATTCCCATTAGTCACAATCCTTCTGGGAGATGAGACAAGTGCAGACACTCGCCGTGACCAGTGATGAGAAGGAAAATGATGAAGAAGATAAGAAAGAAGCGTGAAAGCAGATGGAGTCTGGCCAGTCTGCTGCTCAGTGAGGCCAGAGTGCAGCATATCCAGAAACCTGAGGGACACTGGAGAGGATGACGCACAGAGAGCAGCCAGCTTTTGCACAGTGTTGTTTCCTTTCACATCTTTTCTTTGCCTCTTCACACATCTGTTGCCTGTTTGTATGTTTTTCTACCTGACCCTTGTTTCAAAGTCCACGTTTTATCAGAAAGATGTGATTGTTTTATTTGTAAGAGACATCACTATGACTCAGTTTGTCTTGTTGAAGCCTTGGTGTGCTGGCTATACGAGGTGAAGCAAGGTAAAGACAGTGCCATTGTGCTCTCTGTTGAGACTGTGAGGAGGATTGTTGCTGCAACATAGCGAACAAGTTCCTGAATGATTTCACCAAATCAACCAAGGCATTGGCTTAAAAAAGATCTTTAATGTATACATAATACCAAATATTTAGCATCAAAGATGAGTGTTTTCTAACAAAATATCCAATGTGATCATGAGTTGCTCTGCTGGATGCTGTTTACTGTGATTATTTTCTTGGTAAAATCCAAATAAAAGGATAATATAGCTGCAGCAAAACAACTGTACTCTTTTCTCTACTTCCCATATTTCCACAAGATTAGCTCTTAAAACTTAACATCACAGGTCACAGTAAAGATAGCAATGTATCGTAATTAAACTGAAATGGCCTTAACCTTAAATAAACTATTTCCTTCTTCTTAAAATTTATTTTACCTCATTTCTTTCACTTGTGTGTTCTACAGCCAAGTGTGGGAGAGCAGTATTTGACTACGTGTAAAACTAATATATTTAGAATCATTTTAAGGACACTGTTTTGTTTTTAAAAATGGTGGTATATTTCAGTTGTACCTCAGCACTGTCTGTATAGTCTGCTAGCATTAATATATCCATCACTGAGTGATTTAACCGCTTTGTCCGTCTTGAATGTTGGTGCAAACACCAGTCTCAACATTATGTTCTCAAATACTTTTTTCTTTCTAAAATATGTTTTTTATTTATTGATTTGGTTCATGCTAAAGTGGCATTTAGGCCCCACATGTTCTACTGTACCTCTATGGTGACGCCATTCAACATCTTGTCATATGCTTATATTGTATGTGTTGCTTTGACGTGAATTCTAATGTTGTCATCTGTAAAGCTCTGTCGATTTCAGGGGTCTTTAAGTGCAGTAAATTTGCAATGCAATTATAATAAAACAATATTTATTTGCTTTGAAAGTAAGAAAATAACTCCAAATACAACTACTGATTTTGTACATAGATATTTAGTTGGAGTACATTATGTGTAATGTATAGACCATTAACTCAGAAGAGGATTGAAATTACTGCCAAGTTCACAATTTTACTGTTGTTTTATTTCCCATACCTTTGATTTTCAATATTATTTGGAGAGAGTTTTATAGAATACAATTATTTTCAAAGCTATTCAGACTGTTCTGTAAAAGGGAAAAGCTCACAGTACATCCTGCTGATCATTTCAGTTGCCTTATGTCACAAACTGATGGTGTAAGTATAGCTAGAGAATCGAATAGTTAATAGCCAGCAGGATTGACATGGAAATGAATGTTTTGTTCTTGCTGTTTTATTGTAAATAAATGCCCTGAAAAATTCACAGCCTATCATACATACTTTCTCTTTGCTCTGCATCACATTACTTGGTGGGAAATCAATATTTGACTTTAATTTCTCTGTCAATACTCTCTCTCTCTCTGTATGTATGTATGTGGTGTATTTCCATGCAAATACATTACTCTGAGTGCTCCATAGTGAAAATCCCTGCTGTGGGATCCTTACATACTATAGGTGTTCCATGTCCCTATGAAAACTAAGAGAGAAAGCCCCATGAATAAATAATTTGGTGTGGCTGCCCACAAGTATGTAAAACTAGAGCAATCTAAAAGTAGAGGCTTCCCCGGTTTTAAAAACTACCACATGAGAGGAAGAAACACATTCAGATTAAATGAGTCAAGGAAAAATAAAATTGCATCATGAGTGAAATGGCTCTCCGAATGAATCTTCTCGTGCAGCAATAAAGATGCTTTGTAGAGAAAGATGCAGCTTTACAGTAGAAATGAGGACATTTCTGCTTTACTCTGAACATTTCTGTTTTACATGCTGATGAGTACTTGAAAATATGGGGGAAATGCTACTTTTCATGTAATGTTTAAAAAGAACTGGATTATGTAAAGTGAAGGTCAGTCTTTGTACATAAGCAACAACAATAGTAGCTTGTGCTCTGTAATGGGTGCACATTAAGAGACCCGAGCTATCCTCTGGTTTTGTTACCACATCACATATTGGAATACCACAGTTCCACAAATGGCAACTCTAATATTGCATTTTTAAGAAACATGAAATGTGTATGCGTGATTGTGTGTATGCTTGTGTGGGTACTTGTGCGTGATGTATGTTGATGGGGTGGGAGGTCAGGGTTGAGGGGGAATGTGGGTGATGATGCTTTTGGTTGCTTGGGTCCCCTAATTATAAGCACTTTTGCTTCCCTGGGGTTTCCTTTCATGTACATCTGCTGTAAACTGCTTTGGTAGAATACATTTGTCTTTCTCTGTGCATTAATAAAATATATCTGAATCTAAAAAACAAGTATTTCTGTCAAACAATCCAATCTACCTTCCTACTCATGTTTGTTTAGACAAGTCATTTGAACACACTATAAGAAGCACCACTTGTCAAATGTTGAACTTTCTGTGTCAATTACTTCCACAGCAATTTATTTTACAAGTCTGTTAGAAAATATCACAATGGAGAAAGCAAACAAACTGTAAGCCAATAAATGACAAAAAGAGTCAAAATGACTCAGCTGCAGATTATTTCAGATTTGGATCTAGTTTTAAATTCTGTTTTGTACAGAATACTGTAATGTATTTGTTTTTATATTTTGCAAACAATTCCTCAAAAGGTTATTATACTGGTAAAGATCAAGTATAAAAGATAGTGCAAGTCAGTAGTTCATTTGGACATACAATTGTCAGTACTACTATCAGTACTGACGTTAATATTTTTTATTATTATTATACCTACCACTACTAATAATAATCATATTCATATCCATAGGCGTAGTAACAGAAGTGGAGGTACAAGCGGAACACTTGTCCGCCCCAAGAAACAGGAACTGCCTAAATTTGTGTCACACAGACCGGAACTCGGCTTCTGAAGTCACATTGAAGACGGAGATCCCGGTCACTATAATAACAAGTAATACTTTCTTTTACATTATAGAGTCGATCATTTGCGTGTTGCCAGATAAATAATAGCAGAAATGATTTTGTCCTAATATTTTAGCGGGAGCTTGCCTTCTGCGTTCTAACCGAAGCTAATGGTGGAGCTACAATGCTAACTAGCTTACCGAACTCTTACAGGCCGACCCCGGCTGCGAGACAATGCTTGTTTTTGTGATTTCCTTTCAGTGATGTTTTTATTCCCTGAGTAACGTCGCTGCATTTATTTTTGTTATTTTAGTGAAGGACTTAGGATTCATTCCTGTCTGTTGGCTAATCCCTTCCAGGGACTGACATGTAGACATGCAGTCTGACTGCAGCTGACCCTCAGTGTCATTGTTGGCATTTGATAATGAATCATTCCTATGACAGTAAACGAAGTAGTGACGAAGAAACGCTGCTTTTTTGAAGCAAAGAGACTTTTCGTAATGCTAATGTTGCTAATACGATTCATTGCTCCACGCCTCGTTTAGCACTGCGTTTACTAGAGGAACCTACTGGTTGAACTCCTGTACAGCAGCTAGTCTAGTAATGGTAGCTAAAATGTTAGACATGTTTACAGTATAATTTTCTCATTTTAGTTTCTATCATCCCTTTTCCTACTAACATTTCCTCCAGGGACAAATGTATGGCTCACCGGCTGAGAAATAAGATTTGCATATTGTGTGACATGAAACTATAGTTTTGTTTAGTAATTAATTTCAGCTATGTTTCGGTATACTAGTGCTTTACTGACAGAGTGTGTCTACCCTTAACTGGTGCCCATGGTTAACATCTCTTAAATCTGCCTCAGTGGAGATAAGTGCTCTTGACTTTCCAATACATTGATATTTTTTAAAAATCACAAATTAAAACAGAATTACCATTACCATTATTGTTAGACACTGCTTGATGAAACTGATGAATTAGCTTCATAACTTCATTGATAAATCAATGATAAGGGATTGAAAGTTTATAACTGAGCAGTATGGGGAGAGTAGAGAAGGTTTTATTGAGTCTTACTTAGTAGCTGAAGTTGTGTGTGTTTTAACTGTAATAAAATAAGTGAATGTGTTTTTATTTGTTACATTAAAGGAGTGATAAACAAAAGCATAAAAACAAAACAATTGATTTTACTAAATGTTGTGGTCAGAGAAGTAAAAAAGTCATCATATGTGTGCAACAGTTCAGAGTCAGAAAATAAAAGACTAGAAAAGCTGAAAAACGCCTGCATATGAGAATCCAGAACCAGGAATTTATTAGTATTTTTCATCCATATTATAAACTTCAATTAAATGATTAACCAGTTACATTTTCTGTCAGTTGAATAGCCTTTTAATTAACTAATTTACAGCTGCAGTCATCAGTCAGTTGACATACATTTTGATTAATGATTAGTTATTAAAATTTCTAACAGTTATTTGGTTCCAACTTCACAGCTTTTATCCATCGGCTGTCAAGTATCTTCTCCCTCTTCACTGAATGATAATATCACATGCCTTCGAGTGCAATATTTATGCTTAATTGCAATATATAATATGCAATATTGCTAAACTGACTTTAATTCTTTTTGTAACAATGACAATAAAGACCTATTCTATAGTGCAAGGACTTGCTGTATTTCCCAGTTTTATATTGATTTAAATAGCTTGGGTTTTGGTCTGGTTGGTTGGACAAGGTAATAAAGGTGAATGTGGAGACTGACCGATTTGGCAACAAGATATAATTCAAATTTTTATGAGAAATATTGTGATTTGATTTGTGATATAATTTTTTAAAATCTAGCTTAATTTCAGTATTAACTGTCTAATAGTTTTAATGGAGCGTTGCCACCCACATGACATCAGAAGCATGACTGTCACAGAAGATCAATTTGTAAAAGCATTGACACAATAATTTAAATCTTGAGTAAGACACCCTCCATAACTGATGTCCTAAGCTGCAGCCTTTACGATTTGCTAACTGTAAATTGCAAATTTGAAATAAAAAGCAGCGACTTGTTCGGCCCTTTTGGATCTTGAAGTTTTTTATTTCCCAAACATCTACAAAGTTTTTGCTGGAGGTTTCAAATTCTTCATCCAATCTTTCCAGCAAATGGGGTTTCATTAAAACTTTTAAACCACTTTCTGACAGTATAAAGACTAAACAGTCGATCAGTTCAGAAAATAATTGATAGACATATTAACAACTAAAATAATTGGTACTTGTCTCCCAAAGTTGTTTCATTAGTGTTTTAAAAGCTGTGTGGAACAGCTATGGATAACACACAGTACTTTGCTTCTGCCCACAGGACCAGTGACCAGTCAGCTCATTCCTGATGACTTTAATTGGATGATCATTAACAATGTTTGCCTCCAAAGTTGTCCCTCATCTCCGTCTGTTGCGTAGAGCAACTTGTAAGTGTGACCTGTTCTCATTTTATCCTATATTCTATATAATCACTGTTTCTCTAGATTACTGAATTTCTGTTCTCTTAATGTCTAGGTGCACTTCAAGCCCATGGAGAAATTTTGAAAGGCTGTCTACAACCACATCCTGCTTTTTGTTCTTCACTACAACCAAAACTGAGAAACTACTCAACAGCAGCAGACAACACATCTCCTCCACGATGGGTCCAACTTGAGCCAGAGCTGGAGGAAGCTCTGGTGCCACGTAAACTGTCAGTAAGTCCTCTGGAGAGCTGGCTCTCCCTGCGCTACTCCCTTCCTCCCCTGCTGGAGTCTCCCGAGCCACAGGAGGACGCCGAGCTGCTGGAGGAGAAGATGCTGCCACCCATCTCCATCCCAGTTTTGGAGGACGAAAAGGGTTCAGCAACACCCCTTAATTGCAAGAATGTTCTAGAGATCCGTCGGCGGAAGATGAATCGGCATAAATACAGGAAACTTCAAAAAAGGATTAAATTCTTGAAAAAGAGAGTGCTGGAGGGCAGAGGGAGGAAGAAGCAGGTAAGACCTTTTGTCAATTCACAAATTACAAACAACAACAGATGAATTATTCCATTTCAGATTTCTGTCTGTTAAACTAATTTATACATTGTGTCACAGTCAGTTTGATCTGAAAATTAAAACTATTACTAGAGTTTACAATTGAATCACCTCTTTCAGGGTGATTTCTGATGATTTTCTGTCCATATGGTAGTTACTTTAAAACTTGTATGCCTGATGTGCATTTCTCACAACATAATTTTCCCAAGCTAGGTAGCCATAAATTTACTTTACATATTGTTGTGGCCGACTTCGTGTTTATTGCACACAGAAACGATTTGAGGATGATCTGAAGAAGATTTGGACGCAAGCTGGACTGAAGAAGGCTCCTGAGGGATGGACTACACCTAAGATCTTCCTAAAACTTCATGGAAACAGAAGGAACTGAGAAATACTGATGTCGTTCCATGTTTGTGTCACATTCTTTACACTGGACAGCTCTGCACACCACACTTAACAGATCTCATTACAACCAGACTAGTTTCTGCAACAGTTAGGTCATATTCACAGTGCGAGCAGTTATTTTTCATGTGTACATAATCTAATAAAGATCTCTCTTCCAAACCAAAGAAGTGTTTATCTTTCTGTTGTTTTGTACGTATGTGCTGTTAACGGCTTGTTTAGGTAATACAGCTGAAATTTTCCTCTTCATACTGTGGATGGCAGTATTGTGCAGTCAGACATGTTCACTCATTGGCAATTGTATTTGTGCTTCTTAGCCCTGCTTTTGTCCTCATTTATGGGCACCAAAAAATATTGTTTCCTTGTCTGAAAAAAATCCCAAAATTCTCCAAAAAAATTCCCCAAATTTCTGAAAATTTGCAAAACCTTCGGGATTAAAATTCCATTAATTCCTTAAAAGTTTCCATTAAAAGTTTTATTTAAAAAAAATCCCTCAAATTTTGCAAGAAAATTCTTGTAAATATTTTTTTTAGAAAGAGTAAAAATCTTCCAAAAAAAAATCTAAAATGATTACATATATTAGTAAAACTTCTAATATTTTCTTTAAGAACATTCATATAAAAACCAACTAAAATCCTGTAAAGTTCGCTGGATTTTGGTTGATTTTTTTTGTGTGTGTGAATGTTCTTTAACATTTTTAACATTTCTTTTTTTCCACCAAAAAATGTTCAAAGATTTCCCAAGAATGTTGAAAATGTGGACATCAGAAGGTTCACTGTGAAAATGTATTTTTTTCCCACATTTTAAAACGGGTCAATTTTGACCCACGGGACGAGACGAGGGTGAAATGATTCAAGGACAAAAAGGCATTTTGATATTTTTTGTGAAATGTGTGTATGGAATGAGATGTCTCATGGTTGGCTTAGAAAGTTATTTCTCTTCTTATGGGGACTTGAGGTACAAAACAAACAAAATGTAGTGAGATATATTAACTTTTAATACATTTTTATTGTGTAAATAACTGCTGTCTTTAACATATACAACTGAGGAGTTGATCTGAATAGAGTTGACATACTTTTTTTTTTTTTAACAAACATGAATAGAATGCATTGTTTTGGCCAGAGTACACTCTAAATAGCAATTCAAGGGATCTATTCCCACCACTTTAATATATGCATAATTAAAAGTAAATAATTGTAAGTAATAACTAAAATGAAATTGCAGTAACTTGGTGAAACTGGATTTATAGCTTCATTTTTCTCAATCCTGATGTCTGGATTCAAGTCTGCGTCCGTACCCACGTTATTTAACACTAGATGACCTGTATGCTAAACACATGGAGGACATTTCAAGGTATCATTTAACACAGTTAATGGAATAAATTCTTCTTCTGCACGTAGCTAATACTGGTTATATTAGCAGTAAAGTTTACTCTCTATCTCACTCTTCAGTTTACCAGACCAGCGGATAGGAATGATAGAATTACATTTTACAGATCTGTTCAGCTGAAGATTACTTTTCATTTCTGCTTTTGCTGTGAGGAGGAAAAGCTTGACGCTGTTTTTTTCTTATTCACATAACCAGCTATCAACTATTCTTTGAGAAGCTGCATGTCTGTTTGGCACAACTCTTCCAGTTTGCTGCTGCAGGGTACCAACCTGCTCCGTCTTACGAATATTTTGATGCAAGTGACCTCTATAGAAATGGCACATTACAGTAAGTAACACTTTAAAATTCCCCTGTGTAACGTGGAAGTACCAGTCAGAACAACTTATTTTTTTTATACGTAATCAACTTAAAAACTTGTTTGTTCTAGCAATCATTAAGGAAGAGGGAATTAATGCTTTTGACTGCATATCAAAATTGAAGTTACAAAGAGATTCATGTGAAATAAAAGACAAAGTCATCAGAATACAAGAGACAGATATAAATGTGTATAAAACACTTTAAGTTCAGAAGACGGTTCAAATAAAAATAAAACTCAAATAATTGTTGATTAAAGTATGTTTTAAGAAGGGACTTAAAGGAGATCCATGAAAACCCTCTGTCCCCTTCAGCTTTCAGTCAGAACCCTGGACCAGACAAAGGTACTGGAGCTTATAGTATTTAAAGGCAGATATATAACTAGGAGAAAGACCTTAAAAGGAATCAGTTGAATCAAAACCAATCCTAAAACATACTGGGAGCCAGTGTAAAGAGGTTCAACCAGGAATGCTTTTGTTTATTTTATTTAGCCTTTATTTATAGAGGTAATCTCATTGAGACACTGAGTCTGATTCTCAAGAGAGACCTTTCCTCAAATAGCATAAAACATTGACAACACTAATGTTCTCAGGTCTCTTGGTTCTGGTTTAAACCTGACTGCTGAGTTCTGTACTGTCCGGAGTCTATCAATAGCTTGCTGGTAATTCAAGCCTGATGAAAAAAAAGCATGTAACATGCTCACTTTGTGTTTAAAATTAGGATTGACCATATTTTGGAAAAGGGTTACCCAAATTTAGATTACCATTGAACCAGACTGAGATTCTTTTCAACAGGCTGTAACATAAACTAAAATTACAAGCAAAATCTGGTTCAGCTAACTCATTGTTTTGAAATTCAATAGAAGTTGCCAAAATTAAAAAAGATTTATGCAAACTGTTTTTTTTCCCCTTCAGCCAAAACATCTCAATCAGTCTTGTACTTCTGATGGTTCCTGCATGTAGTTGTTGTCCTTCTGTTTCTATGTGGATTATTTTGATGAATTTTCTTATTTACACGGCATGTTGGCATTTGAAACTACAGCTTTCCACCAAACTTTTTAAAGTTAGTTAGTGCGCATGTTTGTGAGGGCTTCAGCTTCATGCCAGTGTTGGATTTCATTGGCTGTCGGAGGCGGAGCGCGTTTCGGCTCCAGACTGCAGGAACACAACAAAATCCAGCTGCTGGCCGCTGAACTGGAGGCTCTGCTGTGTTTTATCGATAGACGCGTACATCACCTCTGACGGCCTTCACCTCAACTGCTGCCAGAAAGATGCACCTAGAAATGACTCTCCTGCAGAGTAAGTTGTCTCGCTTTTATAAAAGGAAAACAACTGATGGAAAGTATCTGTTGTGTCATAATTGGGTCCAGGCTAGAATTACCCGTCGGGAACAAAAGCATTTCTCACGTTTGCTCTGATGCACCGTCAACGTCTTCTTTTAGACTATTGTCATTATTTTCCCACAATGTCTGCATAAGCTAGGACGTTGGCCCGTAAAAAACTGTATTATTGTTGTTGAACAGTTTTTATTTGTGTACAATTGCTCCTTAATAGTGTCTGCGCATGTTTTTTTTTCAGTTAGGCTTTCATTTCCATGTGTCCACTGTTGTTTTTATTGTTCACCTAAAGTCTTTGTGGCATAGTTATTCTATTTTTTTCATTTTAGTGCAACTTATATCTATCTATCTATCTATCTATCTATCTATCTATCTATCTATCTATCTATCTATCTATCTATCTATCTCTTAAAATTAAGTAAGTTTGGTTCAGACCATATTGCTCAGTTTCAGTCGAAGTTTATCTGTCTATCCTCATGTAAAACTCTCTGACCCTTTAATTGGTGCTTCTCAAATTTGAGGAATTGATTTTTTTCATCGGCAGTCTTTTTTCTGATTTCTAGAAATAAAATGGGTCGACTTTGGATGCGCATGAACTTGAAAGTGAAATACATCCACAGTGAGGCTGCGTGGCTGGTCTCAGCCTGTTGTGAATGTGGGATTTTTTTATGGCTTCAGCCCAATGTGTTTCCAGTTAACTGCGGTCTGAGTGGAGGAGTCAGCACAATCCAGCAGCCAGTCATTATAGTGTATGTGTCAGTAATGACTGTTTCACCACGAGTGGGTCTCTTTGAGTCCTGCATGGCGAGGAGGAGGGAGATCCCCCTCTCCAAACCGTGTTTATGATGGTTGGCTCTGTCTTAATGAACGGCCATAAACAACGGGGTATGGAAAAGATTAGAATTGCTGTTTTGAATAAAGCTTACAAGCATGCAACTACACAAAGTAGAAAATGACAAGGTGACAAGGTAGCATGTTTATGTTCTGGAAAGCCCCAGAAAGCAATCCCTCGACTCTTTTGAGCCCACTCTGTCCTGCACAAAGGTAGACAAAGGTGGCCACACACTGAGATGATGATGCCTTCACAGCTACGACATTTGGGAATCATCAGATCAGATCAGCTATACATGGAATGAAACCAAGGAAGTTGTGCAGACATCGCCTGATTGTGCACCGGTGTGGTCCACTGCAGCTACATGAAGATTTATTAATACAGAAATGCACACAGAATGCAAATTTTCAAAACATGGAGAAGAGCTTTAACTTAATTCACAGCTAGACCTAATTCAAATACACTAATAAAACATGTGAACAGATTCTTTGTCAGGATAAAAAAGCAGATGCATTTTCATACTATTTACTGACATTTCAACAAAAATAGTGCAAACTCTTTGAATTGATAGGAAATCAGTGTAACCATTTTCTGGTTGGTAAGGCTGTTTAGAAAAGGGTTTAATTCAGCAGATTGTGCTCAAAAAGTTTTTGAGCGGATCAAATGGTGACAAATTCTCAAGCAAGAATTCATCAACACTCTTATCAGGTGTGACTTTAAAGGACAATGATCAGATAGTGACCAATACACGGACACCCCTTTGATTGTAAAATGCCACCTTAAAAAGCAACTTTACTCCGATGGCACGATACAACAGATGACGATAGAAAGATGAGAACAGACTGTCAGATGCAGGCATGTCAGTTAAAGCTGCAGTGAGGCAACTGAATGTCCACAACTCCACCATTTGTTGTCTAAAAAATCCCTCCACACAGCTCTGGATGAACGTGTCAGACAACGTGATCCTGTCCTGCAAAATGTCCACTAACTTAACCAAGCATTTAAGGAAAAATGGAACAGCATTCCACAAGCAGCATCAACAACCTCATTAACCGTGTGTGTTGCAGATGTGTGACCAAGTACTGATTTGTGATCTCTGGTCTATGGCCCAACGCTCCATCTGCCCATTGTCATTTCCAGTGTAGTGCATAATCGATTATTTCATGACGTCCATCCTGCTGTAGAGATGCCAAGAGTTGCAACAACAAATACGTATTCATGTTCAAAAGAAAGGCTGGACTCTTATCAAACATGACATTCTGCATTTATATTTTGTTCAGTATATGTACAATAATATAGTAACTAAAATAATCCACAGACATCAGATACATATGTACAAATCTATAGCAAACCATACACATGCAAATAATCCAATATGATTGTAATTCACGTGGACATAATAGGTTTTTAGCATACACAGGAGTTTCCAAAGAACAGTCAATAAGCCCTCCAGACCTCTGAGTGTATCTTTGTATGTTTAGCTGAGTTTGCAGCTGAACACATTTGTTTGATTTAGTCTCTACCTATGACGGGGCTGTGAGTAAACTTCACACACCCGCCACAGCTATGAATCACAGAAATGATGCTGACTAAATTCATGCTTTATGTTTTAGTAATATCTGAAATCCTTTCTGTTTTACATAAAGGATGGCATTGGGGTAGGCGATTCTTCGTGTGATTCTCGATTTTGCAACTGACGGCAGTGATTTTGCAGCTCATTTGCTCAATGTCTGTTATTATCACCTGTGATTCAGTAGCACATTGTTAAGTCTTACTGTTACAGCAACCTCATGAGTCAACAGCCTGTGTGTGTCTAATGAGAGACAATTACAGGGGCTGGGACACTTTGTTTTACCATCTGCAGGAAAGTTTATACCCTTCAATAGAAAAACCCACCAAAGTTTTCCAGCCTGAGGTCTCCTCTCTGGTGCCAGTGTGTGTGCTGAAGTCATTTTGTTCAGCATGAAGTGTTATTATATGCTGTCTTGAACTTACTGCATAAAAAAGGGGCTTCCAGATAGCCTAATGGTGAAGGTACTGTACATACCAAAGACCCGCAGCAAAGAACCCGTGCTGCGTATCACAGTCTTTTCTTTTTCTTTGTTTTGTACCTGTTGCATGCTGTCTTATTGCAAAAACGCATTTAAAACTAATTTCAGGAGCACAAACAGCAGCAGTGCTCCAGTGAAGTATAGTGTGAATGCAATTAAATCAGCATTGAATCTCACTCTCAGGCATGTGCAGCCATTATGAGCGTATCACCTGGATTGTTTTGCAACCAAATAGATTTTACACAAACCACTTATGTGTAAAAATGTGCCGAAAGTACCAAAAATCAAAGTACTCATATTTCACAAAAATGTCCCTCTGAGTTTTAGACTCTTAAAGATTTGATCTCCAGTTGAGTATTATTAATACTTTCACATTAAAGTAGCAATTTAGTGTACTCTAGTTGGTCCATGTGGGGCTCATTTAACACCTTTATGTACTGTTGGGTAGAGTCATCTATAACACTACATCATATGCTATGGTCTCATTGTACTGCATGTTATATTATTGAAATCTTATTTGGAAAACTACAGTAACTCTAGCTTTCACATTACAGTGAAGAAGAGGTTAAAAAAGAGGTGTTAAATGGAAATGCACCAGTAAATTACCTCAAATCTGAACACACACACTGAACACACACTTTTTCTGCAGTTGTCTCTGATATAAAATCTTATTTAAAATGCTTCAGTAATTTACAGATTTAAAACTTCCCAATATTTTAGTTGCCTTCACCAAAAGTCTAATGATCTATTAGAGCCTCTACAGAACTCCACTGCCTTGCTTTTAACCAGAGGGAAGAGACCATTTCACAACAGTTTTACCCTCCTTACACTGGTTTTCTGTATGTTTTAACATTGATTTTAAGATTTTGTCAAAATCTCTTCTTTTGAAGCTCCTCTTGCATTATTTCTAGCATCTTACTCTCATAAAAGCCTGCGTAGATACAGTTGTGCTCATAAGTTTACATACCCTGGCCAAATTTGTGAAATATTGTCCTTTATTTTTTAGCAAATATGTTTGTTAATGTAAACATTTTCTTTCATTTAGGCCTGGTGTTTAGACAAAGCTATTTATTGTCATCCAGTTGTATTTGCTCTGATCATTCATGTTTTCATTAAAGAATGGAGCACATTTGACAAATTCTGCCAGGGTATGTAAACTTATGAGCACAACTGTAGCTTCAGATTGTCAGGCAGAGATCTTTTGAATGCTTCTAAAACGAAAAGGGGACAGAGGATTTTATGTCAAGCCTCTAGAATTATATGCCTTTGGAAGACAGTCTGTCTGACTCAGTAACATTTTTCTCAAAATTTACTTTGGAAAGCTTATCTGGAATTTGTTATCCTTTTTATCATCTTGCAATACTGTGCTTGTTTTTATAAGCTAAAATATGCAGATTTTTATGACTTGCTGTTTTAAAAATGCTGTCCCACTTATGTAAAAGAAAGTACAGCTAACAAGTTGAACACCGTCTTCTCAACTGCACCAGGGCTGGAGCATACCAACTTAGACAGGGTGGAATGTACCACTCCAAATGGAGGGGTGCAACAGTCAAGAAATGTTCGCCTTTGTTACATATGTGTAATTTTCAAGTCTAATGTCAGAGCACAAAAACATTATTATGATTACTTTTAATACAGAGTGTTTTTATAAGTAATAACACTGACCTTTATGGTTCATAATGCCTATTAGCAGTACAGTAAAAATACACAGGTGTTCCTGGACTTTTGACACCAGGTAGTGTAGACTGAAGTTTCTGAACAAGAGGCTGCTTCTTCATTACCTCAGGATCATAACCTTGCAACAGGCCAGCAGCAGCCGGGATGAATAGAGGCTCTGTATGCTTTGGCTGCATGCGTCTCCGCTGGCCCTTCAGTAAACAGACAAATGAAAAAGCACTGTGGGAAAAAGTGCATCAGAAATAGCAAATGTGCTGTAGGAAAATCTCCAGAGTGAGAAAATACAAACAACAAGAATATATTTCCTGTAGATTGTTGACATCTAGTGTATTTTCTGCTGTTGTTTTCCTGTGTGGAACCTTTCACCATTTCTTCAGTTTGTCTCTGTCTGTTTCTTTAAACTGTCCTCTCACTGAACCCACATCTGCTCCAGCTGTTGGGTCAGTGCACATGAAACCTAAAATCTCCAGACACTGAAGCAATTTTCTGGGTGGAAGTTCTTCAAATATTTCTCAAGACTTAATCAGTTAACAGCTTATCAGTGAAAAATCTCTGTAAAGAGGCCACGAAGATAAAACTAATCATTTGTTCTTTTGTCTCTTTTAGTTCTTGCTGTGCTCTTCCTGCCAGGAGGTAACACATTCCTATTTCTTCACACTTCCTTAATAAGATCTGAATGCATAGCAGCGCATGTTCGGTTCTTTTCTTTTTGTCGTTGCTGCATGGAGTTTCTGAGTGCGTGTGTTTACATGTTTCTTGTCAGCTTTGGGCCAGAGCAGCAGCAGCAGACTTGGCCTAGTGGTGGAGACCAAGAACATCACGCTCCCTGCAGGCTCCAAGGCCGTGTTGCCCTGCCACAGCCCTCGCATGGTGTGGACCCGGGACAGACTGAAGGACCGTCAGAGGGTGGTGCACTGGGACGTGGTCCACAGCAGCCCAGACTATTCTGTGGAGCGAGTCTTGGACATGTCACCTGGAGCCCGTCAGAGGGTCTACAATAGCTTCAACAAGGGACGCATTTCCCTTTCAGAGTCTGCTTTCAATGACGGAAACTTCTCCCTCATCATCAACAGTGAGACTTCTTAACTTTCCACTAAAAATAATAACATGGTTCTCGTCCATTTGTTAATTTCATTTTCCTGTTGTTTGGATGTTTTTCTTTGCAGATGTGGTGCAGACTGACAAAGGAGTTTATACTTGTAATTTGCACCACCACTACTGTCAGATTCACCAGTCCATTCAGATCCAGCTCAATGTGACCAAGTCAGGTGAGGCCCTCTGATCATGATGGGATTACTTGAGCTGTGATGTAAGAGATTATATATGTCTTTTATTCAATCCACACACAAGAAAACACACACACACACACACACACACACACACACACACACACACACACACACACAAAAAACAAAGTTTGCTCATAAGGGTTCCAGGAATTCTCGGATTTTTGGGGGTTTTCTCTGTACAATCAAAACTTTTGCTCTAAATTTGTCAGGTTAATCTCCATGATTAATAATGCTGTAGGTTTTAGTAAAAATATTTACATTAGTTAGGCTAAATTCCATAATTTCTAATACCATTGGGTCTTAGCTACATGAGTACATTGTTAGGATAATCTCCATAATTAGTAACACTGTTGGGCCTGAGCCCTAAGATGTATTATAATCAGGTAAAGTAGTGAAGTTTTAATCCCAAATATGTCATTTACTCAGGTAAAATGGCACCATAAATAACACTATAGAGTCTTACTCCAATATCTAAACTTGTTAGATTAATTCATAATCATAGTCTTTTTTTCCTGGAAACCGCTTTGACACACTGGCTGTTGTTTAAAATGTGCTTTATAAACATGGTCACTTGACTTGACACGCCAATGTGTTTCCAGCTCGGAAAGAGAAACGCTACTGGGATGGGGAGAAGACTGTGTTCGTGGTGTTGCTGGGCAGCTCGGTGGTCCTCCCTTGTGTGAACCGACGGCCCCTGTGGAGAGAGGGCCTCCAGGAGGACCAGCAGCAGGTAGCCCACTGGGACTTCCAGCCCCCCGGAGTGCGTCCTGACCGGGCCGACCGACTGGTGGACCTCTACGCCTCCGGAGAGCGCCGGGATTATGGAGCTCTCTTCGGCCAGAATAAGATGAGTGTGGAAGAGCACGCTTTTACGTTAGGGGACTTCTCACTGTCCATCTCTGACTTGAAGCCTGTTGATAAAGGCCTTTACTCCTGCCACTTGCACCATCACTACTGTGGTCTGCACGAGAGGCGCATCTTCAGGCTCACTGTGGGACCTCCACTGCCCTCAGCCCCCACCACAGTGCCCAGAATTCTCTTAAATGAGCCAGAACCAAGTAAGTAACTCATGACAAACATCAGTTGAAAATTGTTTTTCCAAAGGGTAGTAATGGCAAATGGTTTTTCCCCATATGGTGTCTTGGCTGAATTGTGCAAAGAGTGAGAGGGCTGCTCCTGGGTTTTTTTGTTATATTTATAGGCATAGTTGGTCAGTTAAATCAGTTCCTGTTCTTGCCAGTTTTCTCCTCACTCCTCTCTGTTTTTGTGTTTGAGCTGAGGAGGGAGGAGGTACAAGGAATGTAGGAGCTGGTTGAGCTAGAAAGAAAGAAGAAAAGAACAAAATCTTTCTGCTAGTTGCTCGCTGTTAACTGAAAAGCAGGATTTTTTTGGACTCCTCATTTTGCAGCTTTTGCTTGAGAAGCTGTCTGCAGTAAACAGCTTTAAATTGGCAGCAGCGGAAGTGGTCTTATTTTCCTCGCCAACTGTTTTTCATTTACAGTTTCTTGTGTTAGTCATTTTAACTGCACTGAGCAGAGGAGTGGGCTCCAACATGTTGTCATTTTGGGAGTGGATGGTCTATCTTGTTTTTTTTTTTCCCTCCATTTGACCTCATTTCCTAAAAGTCCCGACCATTTGTCTAGACTGTTCACACACACACACACACTGCATCTGCAGCTTTGTTTATTCCTATTTTCCCAGCCTATACTCGGTTTCTGTGCCGATGTGTATCAGCCTCTGGTAGAGCGTGTTTACCAGCAGTCAGAGGAAGTCTGTTACATCTGTTCAGCATCTGGTTGCAGCTGTGACATGAAAGAGCAAAATAAGGAGAGGGGATGAAGGTATGTGTTTGACTACACATGCTCCTCTCCTTTTAAAAAAAATGACAGCCCATTTAATAGCCCTGTAAATTATGTTGGTAAAAAGTGTACTCGTGGATAGATGGCGTCCTGCCCATTTCCTTTCACAAAACTTCACTTCAAGAAATTCCGCTCTTCTTTACGCATCACTGATCTCATCTGTTTTAAAAAAAGACAAATTGTTTGCACTCACCCAGGTGCCAGCGTTCATCTGAAATTACGAAAATCACCAGAGCTTTTCACCTTAATGCTGTAATTATTTATGGCACGGACAAATGGAACATTGTTTCTTTCTAATCATGAAGGAAGCATTATGTGAGCTGCCAGTGACTCAACAGACATCTCAATCTTTGAAAATAAAGATGCTTTCCTGCAGTTAATTGACTTGCAAATGATGCATATTCCACCGGGTAAAAAAAAAAAAAAAAAAAGGTAGGTAATTTTTGTGCAGCATATGTGAAAGAGCCTCTAACACATATGCGCTTGTCAGATGTGTCAAGAAAATGGTAATGGGCCACTGCTGTGACATGGCTGAGCCCCTCCTCTGGACAGTTGTGCTCTAGAGACAATGACCTTGGACATGTCTTTGCATTTTCATGCATATTAGGTACATTATACAATGACGGCAGATAATTACAAAGCAACCTTCCTGTGAGGAGGGCGGTGATTAAGTCAGAGTGAGTGTTTTTTCTTGATTGGCTGGCTTTGAAAGCGTGGTCAGTGATAATACATCTCATGTTTTCCTCATTAGTCTCTCAGTAGTTTTAGTTGAACTTGCATCCAATTTAGAGGCTTTGATGAAAGACCACAGAGAGAAACTATGATAAACTGTATATAATAAATAAAGACAGACCTGATGTATTTCAGTCTTTATTTTTCTGTGATCAGGCATCTGTGATCAAGCTGCTTTTGAGATTATGAGAAATTGCTTGTCGAATAATAGCAACAGTTACTCTGCAGCATTAGTTGTGATGCTATCTTTGTATTTACCATTGACTTCAGCTGTTTTGTATTTGCTGTAGTGTTACACCTACAAGGCCTGTGTTTGCCCATTTTTTTGATAATTATTGTCAGCTGTCAATCAAGACAGTGTAGACAAAGAGTTGGGGAACTGTGAGACACGTATTTTTCACCGATGAACTCTGCCGAAGGTGGCACAGATTTATTTTCCATGCATGCAGAAACTAGGCTTCTGTGTTTGCGAGCAGACTTCAACAGTCCTAAATGGAAAACGAAGGCAGAAATGCAGACAGACCACATTACAGAATTGGTCTCTCACACTTCTCCTTTTTTTCTGGTCAGCCTGTGTTTTTCTGAGGAAAGAAAATAACAGCTGCATGACATCAGGTCTGGAAGTCATTACCGCCGAGCACCATTTTGACATTTAACTCTCTGCTCTCCCTGCTTCTGTCTCGGGCTTTTCGAAACAAATGTGAAAGAGATAGTCTCTAAGGGGAATACAAATCTTTACTATTGGAGAACTACATTTCATTTTGATCCCTGATTATTGCCATTACTTCTAATGTAGCAAAAAGTAAAATATGAGTATAAATCTTCTGCAAAACACTGCATCATTATTTAATTTCTGGTTTCTTTGAGTTCACTGCATATTTACCTGTAATATTTCATTCTTCTCTGAGGTTATGTGTGAGAAATTTAAGTAGGTTTTTTTTCACAGAAGATGTTTAAATTTCTCCGTCTCCTGCCTTCAGGGAGAGAGGAGGAGGAGACTCCACGTGTCGTAAATGTCTTCCTCCCTGAACATCGAGGATATTTTGTGCAGCATTTGGGCTACTTCCTGGCAACATTCTTACTCCTGGCGTTCATTGTGGTCGCTGTCATCGTGTTGACTCGACGACGCAAAAAGAGAGGTATTGTGTGTGTTAGTATTTACCACATAACCTTCTCACTTATTCTTGGCATGCGTCTGACAATTTAATTGTTTGGTTAACATCATTAAAGGCAGATTTATCATGGTAACTGGAGGATGGAAGGTTTTGTGGATGCAGTGTGTTTGAGATTGTGTCTTAAATCTTTTTTTTTTCTTTTTGTCAGGGCTAGAATATGACCTGGGCAGAACCGACCAGTAAGATATTATCATAAGATAAATGTTAGACTAATTTTTCTTAATATAAAAGGTGATGATGAGTGAAACAATTCTTATTTCTGTGCAGGGGATTTGAAGCCAGTGGAGGTGAAATAGCATTAGACTGCACAGAGCTGAAGACCTGTAACCAAGATCCTTTGAATTCAGGTGCAGTAAACCTCATCCACATGCATGCTGCAAATATTTGTGGCCTATATAAAGAAATTATGTGCATTTTTTTCTCTTCATAACCTGTGCATCTGCTATATTCCACAGACTACAAAAATAACCTACTGAAAGAGAGAGATATGGCGAAAGACTGCAATAAGGGTGAGTACACGTTGTGCAGTGCATTTCAGTGAATACAGTAACGTCCTTACAGCCACAGAGTAGCCTAAGATAAGAAGCATTGTGCTTTGTGGTTATCATGTCCGTCTCCCTCTCCTCCTCATTCAGACTTTGATGGGAAAATGTGGAAGTGAGTGTGATATTTCTGAGATGCTGCTGGCAGGTCCAGGGCAAACACCGGAAGAGTGAAAGACCGTGGAGAGAAAGGAGAAAAACCCAGGAGAGGACAGGAGGAATGCTCCCTCTGCTGTAACTCTAGCACACTAAGCTTTTCACTAAAAGGCATCATATTTTTTCATGTATTTTTTATTTTTATTTTTATGTATCACTTTAATTTTCTCAAGCAGTTATACCAATATGGTTAACATATTTTTGAGCTTTATTCTTTGCATTCGTTGGATTGTTAATGTTGAATAAAAAGCATTTTTTAATCATCCTTATTAAATGCATGCTGTTTATTAGAGTATGGTTTTCATGGACTGTGTGTAAATGCAGAGCTGCAAGCTCACAGCTCTTTCTAATTGTTGAAATTTGATTTTATTTGCACAAATTCTGTTGTACTGTAATTTGTAAAAGGTACTTCATGTTATAAAGGTTCATTTACTGTATGTAGACCATTTCAGAGGGTGGTTGAAAACCCATTTCTGCGTGTGCCACACATTTGAAGGTATAGATAGTATAAAAACAGATTTACTTTGTACAAACAGCTGTGGTGACAAAGAGATGATTACTGTGTTACTTTTCTCAGAAAAACAAAATGTCAGACTTAAATTCGTATTCAGACAACATTTTACCTATTAAGACATATACTGTACAAAGGCCTCATTGAATACAAGTGCTAATTGATCATTTACCAATAATGGACTAAAGGCTCAGTCTGTGGAAACTCAGGAAAAAAATATTTGAATCATGTTTTTTTTAACAGACAGTGCAGTACTTGTGAACATCAAGCATGTGCCATGTTTGTAAAACACTGAATTTTCATTAGTGAATCTGCTTGTCAACGAGACAGGTACATTTCTGGAATAAACTGTGTGGCTATTGATCTATGAGGTTTACTGCAGGAAGAAGAGTGTCTACAATATCAGTAATGCTAGATGTAGTCCTAACTAACCCCACTTTCTTTCAGTCTGTCTCTTGCTGCTCTCTTCCACACTCAAATACTGGTCTCTTCTAATAAAAGATGCTTTTATTAAAGATTAACAACCATGGTGAGACTATTTGTTACATGTGTTAAAATGGGGTTCACACACATTAATCTGTGTATTTGATGACTGGATGAGCAGAGAATTATAGTTTGAATACATGAAAGAAATATTTGAGGTAGTTAACCACTTTCTAAAAATGAAAAAGGATCCGAATTTTTGGGCCGTCTGTGTCACAAGCCGCCGCCGCCACTACCGCACCTCCGCCGCCATTTTGGATAACTGCACTTTAATATGGATGGATGACACTCAATTAGAGTCTGTTTTAATGAGACTGAGTTCAGATGTGTAGCTCTGTCATTACATAGGAAAATATTTCTCAGAATTCATAGAGAAAAGTCTGAAATGTTTGCTAGGTTAGCGTACCACATGTTCTGTGGCTCAGCTAAAGCTAACTCTCTCCAGCTTCTGGATCTCTTGAGTTGCTTGTTGTTAAAATATCTTGCTAGAGGTGCTGAAGCTCAGAAAATCTGAGATGTTTGTTCAAATTAAGCTCATTCTCAAGTCTTATCTGAACTTTCCTCTTTTGTTTGAACTTTCCCTAAACTTAGGAGTTAATGACAGAGCAGCACATCCAGACTCAGTCTCATTTATGTAGAGGTTAAACTTCAGTGTCATTCATTGATGTTAAAGTGCAGTTTTTCAGATGTTTGTTGCACATGCTCCCGACCAAACCAGTCCAGGTAGAAGACGATGTGAAGAGAAGCTCCAGAGGATGAATATCACACATTTACATTGGAAATAAATGTCCTTTAATAAGACATTGTCATGCAAAAGTTGGATTTCCCTTTAATGATGTTCAAATCTTTGTTGGTTGTTTTGTTGATGTTGGTTTCGAAATGTTTTCTGACACTCGGCTCCAAAGATTAAAACCTTCTACGGCTCACAAGCTGCAACAAATCACACATTATCAACTATCTTTCTGACTAAACTAAAATAAAAAGTGAAAAACTGCCTGATTCCTGCATCATGAATGTAAATGTTTTGGGTTTTTATGACAGTAAACTGAATATATTTGGGTTTGACATTTAATAAACCAAAACAAAAAATGAATTACTGGAGAAAACAATCAACAGATTAATGGACAAAGAAAATGTTTTTTTTCCAACATATATGGCTGAATTCCTCCAACATTACAAGATACATACAACTTAAATTCAATTTTATTTATGTAACACCAATTACAGGTCAAATTGTCTCAAGACACTTTATTTTTAAGATTTTTTGTCATATTTCAAATATGACAAAGTAAGAAATTTAAACCTCTTGACTAATCCAAATTATTTGTTTTTTAAGAGACTAATCGACAATTAAAATAACTTTCTCCACTAAAACTAATAAACTAAGGTCAAATAGAAGGAACAGTTTTAAATACTGCAGTCCCATGACGATTAGAATAAAATTTCTCAACAAAAACAATCTGCTGGTGGATTCCATTAAATTCCTAATAAATGAAAAAAATCTCAAAGTAAAGATATCAAGTTGAACATCTCTATGGAGGTTGATAAAAGTTGACCTTCCTTCATTTCTCGGGAGCCGACTCCATGGATTTTAGGGCTGGTGGTTAAAGACCTGCTCTTCTAGTCGTCTTCCTTCTAGTCGCTGTAAAAAGTCACTCCATCCTCGCCAACTTCCAACCTCTTCATGACAAGTTCTTCTGCCTCCGAGCTGGTAGAAACTCGGGAAACCCGTCGAGACTCAGATTTTCGAAAACCTCGTCGGGCGGGGAAGGTGTGGTGGGCAAAAGTCTAACTGGTGTCTTTTCAAATGTTTTGTCTTTAGTTTGATTCTTCTTAAATGTTTAGTTTTGCTCTTTTCTCACCTTTTATTCTTTTCTAATGTCTGATTTGATTTTGAAATGTTTTTTCTTTTTAATGTTTGTTTTTTCAAATGTTTTATCGGCTTGTTTGAAAAACTTCCTTTTCCTTTTTAATTTTCTTTCTAAATGCTTCATTGTATTTTCTGTTTAATTCCCATTTAAATTTTTGTCTTTAAAATAAAATTTTCTAATTAAAATTTTTATTTTTTAATTAAATTTTTTGTCTTTTTAAAGTTTTAATAATCTAATTAAATGTTTTGTATTTTTTAAAATGTTTAATATTCTTATTGTTTAATTGTATATTTAAGTGTTTAATTATCTAAACTATTTCATCGTTAATGTTTTATATTTGCCTAAAAAATGTTTAATTTCATAATTAGATGTTTTGTATCTTCTGTTTATCTAATGAAATATTTTATCTGTTTAATATAATTTAGTTGTATTTAATGTTTAATTTTCTTTATAGAAGTTTTATTGTATTAAATGTTTTTCCTTTAATTGCTTTTTAATGTTGTTTATTTCTTTAATCTTTTTTTTGTTGAGATTTTAACCCAAACCTTAAAAATGAAACAAACCCTTAAAACACAATGAAAATACTTCTGTTGTCACAATCATGAGTTAGTCAGTTAATCAATTCAACTTCATTTATTTAGCACCTTTCACATAGATGACAAAACTAAGTAAGCAAGAGAAAAATCTATGCTAAAACTATGATTAAAATTCAAAAACATTTTAAAAGAAAAGACTGAGCATGGTAATAAAATATGTTGTGTCCAGGGGATGGAGGGAGTTTATTGAAGTAGGGTGACCATATTCTGTTTCTCTGAAAAGAGGACACACTTCCAGCTCGCGCGCGAGCTGGAAGTGTGTTTTCAGCCCCCCCCCCCCCTTTTTTTAGGGGTTTTCCGTGGGTCAGGGGGCTTTCTGTGCTTCAAACTCAGTTAAACAGATATTCTGAATTCCCCAGACAAGAACACTTTACCTGGATATACAGAAAAATAGCCCAAAACACTTACAAACAGTTGCTTTATAAATAATATATAATTTAAAGCAATTCTCCTAAACAATATAATCAGTCACATACAAATATGGCATGCTCTCGTCTTTAATAGTTATTGACTCAAGTTGTGTAGGAACATGTATTCAGATGTTTAACAAAATAAGAAATAATCATCTCTAAATCTGACACTTACACCTTAGTTAGGAAAAGTGAGGTAGAGTACCATTCGTCAAAATAACCTCCCAATTATCAATTATGTAAAAATAGAAATAATGTCTCAAAATATTAAAAAGAAAAAAGAGAGGTAGCCTATTCTTCAATGTTCAGTTAGCCCATTCTTCAAAATAATGTGTCTAATGGCAAATGAAAAAAATATAGAAATAATGCCTCAAGTCAACAGTCCTTTTCCCCCCTTCTTGTTCCTTTTCTTATTAGCTACAGAGACATAAGTCCCAGCTTTGCAGACTGTACATTCTACCTACCATTTGACACGACCCGGACGAAAGCAGGGGTACTTTTTTCGCATTTCATCAGTGAAATGACATTTGCGTTTCGGTATGTTCTTTCGGTTCGAGTGTTCTCTCGCAGTGTGTACCTGCCTGTCAGCCTGCGAGGAGTGAGTGAGTGTGGAGCACCTCTGTACTACGTTCCGGGGTTTCGGCTCAAACTCCGCCACTCAGAGCGTGTTTCCGAAGAAACCATTCAACGTGAATGATAAATACACTGGTCTGTGACGCGCTCAAGCTAGGCAAGATCAAAAACCCAGACATTTGAAGGACTTTATAAACGCCAGCCGGACAGCCTCTCAAAAGAGGAGATGTCCGGGCAAAAGAGGACGTATGGTCATCCTAATTGAAGTGTTCTTGGGCTCACATGGTAAATCATTTAAAATAGAAACTTGATATTCGGTCTACAGAAAATGGAAACTGCAGAGCAACAGAAGAACCAACAATATCTCCTGTTTTCTCCTTTAATGAGTCAACTCTTCTGGTGCTTTCAGATCAAAGAACTACAGACTCTTCACAACCTGCTTAAACTCTTGGTACAGGGCCTCACCACACGGGTCAAGAAGGTTTCCTTCTCATTTCTCCTCTGAAGCTCACATTCTCCTGCTCAAACTGCTGATAAATGGTTCTGCTGCTCTAAAGTCTGGTCTCCAGAACTTCCTAAAAACTCTCTCTTCTGCTGCAGGTTGCTTTGTAGAACTGTTCCAGAAAACCTCACTAAACCACATGGTGGGGCCTCAAGATAGTTGTCCAAATGAAACCGTACAAAAACCAAACTAGCACAACCCAAACGCTAAAGTCTCCTGCAGCCTACCAGAGAACCTTTAAACAGAGAATCAGGACAGGAACTCTTACCTTCTGGACAACCAACATTGATTCGCAAACAAGAATACAGAATGTGTCTGACCAAAAATCTCTAAAGACTCACTACAGCCAAGATAAAGACAACTCAGCTGCACCAAATCCACTAATCACTGCACACATTAGCACCATGTGCTAACTGTGGCTAAATAACCACATTTACCAAGGCAACTATCCAGTACAAAGCCCTGAAACTAGTGATGTTACGCTTGAGCCAGTTTGCTCGACACAATGTCGAGCTTTTGAAGTGAAAGTGTTCCAAAACGGTGTTTTGATTCCAAATGCTTCGAAGCAATGTGTCATTCTTGAAGCAGATGTGTCAAAGTGGTTCATTGCTTCATGAAGCTTCGATTTCACCATCACTACCTGAAACACATTAAAGAGTATTTTACTGCTGGAAGCTGCAAGCCAACACCTAAAGAACAAACTAAAGCAACAGAATCTGGTGAAGAGAAGAAGAGGAAATGTTTGACTGCAGACATAAAGCAGGAAGACACTGAGCTGCTCAGGTGTTCCTGATAACACCAAGCAGCCACCTGGACAGCCAATAGGAACACAGCTTACTGTAAGTCCAGAGGGCTGGGTTAGTGAAGTAAATTTAGTTTCAGGTTGAAGCAGAAAGTTAACAAAGAAAGTTGAAAACCACCTTCTGATCCCTGAAATCTCTGAGTTTTCACACATAGAACGCCTGAACATGTCAAACAGGTTTCATAGTAGAACCATCATTGTAAAAACATCATAGTATGGTGTGTTGCTCAAAAAACATTAGAACCCAGCTGTCTAGGGTCGCTGAGGAGTGACACAGAAACAGGACAATCGCTGGTTTCCAGGGGGTTAGGGAACTATTTATTTGAAAGAATAAGTTTACAACAACACAACATGTGAGCAGAAAAATCACAAAGTCTGTCTTTAGTTCAGCTGAAAATATTAGTTTTTGTCTTTTTTTATTAACCAAACTTCTCAGGTAGTAGATAAAGAATAATTAAAGCTCTCATGTAGAAGTCCAACTTATTTTGGATCCTTGTGGAGAGTTTAGTCTTCATGCTTCATAGCAACATTTAATAAACCAAAAGCTTCCCTGTTGGCTCTTTGGTGGAGTTTGTTACTGAGCATCTGAACCTCAAATCCAGTGAGAGGACCATCTTCAGTCACGGCCAGTCCGAGAACTTCAAGACCTTCCATCGGCTGGACCAGATGTGGCATCAGCTCTCTCTAAACATCTGGATGACAGGAGAAAAGACAGAAATCAATATACAGATCACAGAAATACAATTTATTCACTTTGATCATTTTATTAAAGTAGCATGAACTTTATTAAAACTTGAAAGTCAAAGAAGTTTTAAAATTTCGTATATCCCTTTTTGATCACGAAAAGGAAAAACGCCTTGTATTTCAATTTTAATTTTTGTATTTTAAAATGAAAATCAAATAACCACTCGTTTTTTGTTTGCGGACCGTTTTACCACCTTTTAATGTTTAATTTTCTTTTTGCTTCATTCTATTTTCTTTTTAATTCCTATTTAAAGTTTTATTGTCTTTAAAATTTAATTTCTAATTAAACATTTATTTTTAATTAAATGTTTTGACTTTTGAAAGGCTTAATAATGTATTAAATGTTTTGTACTTTTTAAATGTTTAATATTCTTGTTTAATTGTATTTTTAAATATTTAATTATCTAAAATGTTTCATCTTTAATGTTTAATATTTTTGTTGAAAAAATGTTGTTCGATTTCATAATTACGTGTTTTGTATCTTGGGCTGCCAGGTGATGTAGTGGTTAGCACTTTCGCCTTGCAGCAAGAAGATCCCTGGTCCAAATCCTGGCTTGCCGATGCTGCAGCTAATGATGTTGTAATTGACATAAATAAGGAAAGCAGTCCATCATAATTTGAATGTTAACAGTCCAAAATGAAAAGGCCATATACAGCTCTCCTATTGGGTTAAAGACCCCCCCCCCCCCCACACACACACACACCAAAAAAAAAACTAAATAAATAAAATTAAAAAAAAACATGAAAAATACTTTGCAAAATCGAGAGGTGGGTTGCAGCTTTCATTTTTTCTTGCAACTTTTCGGTGGCCCCCCAAAATATCTTTTGTGCCCCCCCACTAAAATTAATCTGGATCCGCCCCTGATGCGAAACATCCCATAGTAGATGATAAAGCAGCACCTGACTGGTCCAGTTGTCCTCCTCTTTGTTCAGGTCTGTACGGTACAGTAGCAGCGTGTTGTATAAGCGGGGCTCACAGGCCTGCGCACAGCTCACTCACACCACTAGATGACAGCACTGTCTAACCAATTACCTTGTGAGAAACAGTAATATTCCCAGCTCCATATCGCAAGGATGTGGACTGTCCCTTCCTGTTTTAGTGCCGAGAGAGCCACCGTAGCGACTCACACCGGAGCAGGAATACGGGCGCTCACAACGCGATTATGTCTGGATCCTCGCTGCGGTCGCCTCAGACACGGAGCTTCATTTTCCATCGTGGGCTTTTCAGGTTTCTGTAATAGGGAATGCTGTTATGTTATTCTCCGGATAGCTGGTAACAGAGCAGGCCCGTCTACTGCGCTGCCAACCCTTGTTCCTTTCCCGTGTCAATGATTGTCCTCCCCTCACTCTCATGGCGGAGACTAAAATAATATATCACATAGACGAGGAGGAGACTCCTTATCTGGTCAAACTGTCCGTCTCTCCAGAGAAAGTCACCTTAGCGGATTTTAAAAATGTCCTCAACAATCGACCCGTCAATAGCTACAAATTCTTCTTCAAATCCATGGACCAGGATTTTGGGTAAGTGGCCACCGTCGCTGATTATTATTAGCCTGCTCTTGGGGCTATTTATTGCGGTGTGTTTGGACGTCTTAATGCAGGCCCTGGTACAACATCAAACGCCCCTGGCTGCCACGATCCTTACATGTGTGCAAACTACAGTGCCATGTCTGTTTTTGCCTGCTCCTGGCACCTGCTCATTATTACAGACTATCCTGTGCGCAGTGGAGGAGACACACGAGTGTTTGAAGTGATACCAGATCTGTCCGGAGCCCTAATGACGCAGCCCTGCGTGCATTACCCAGAGCCAGACCCCTCTGCTGCTCACAATAATGTCAATATATTACCCATGTGGAATAGAAATGTCACCGCAGTGTTGACACGGCGTCAGGATCTCAGGTTTCAGCGTGTTTGGTTCGGTTTTCCCTGAGCCTGAGCGTTCTAGCATGTGATTTTCAGAGCATGGATGGGAGATTATTATTACTCTGTGAAGTTGTATTTCTGCATCAGGACACACACAATGGACTGCAGATGAATCCGAAAGGAAACACCACATAGTAGGGGTTGTGACTGTGCATCGTCTTATCACCTTTTAATTGCCTCAGAGGTGTTAATTCTTCCCACAGCGCCCCATCCTTCCAAGTTGACTGATAAACTGTGTAGTATTTACTGTGTTATCACTGTAATACTGTTATATAAAGGCTTGTTTGTGTAGGTTGAAGAGTGCATGGTGATGGGGGAGTAGTTTGCCAACCTCTATTTATCGTCATTTAGTGCTATTAAGAGAGAGAGAAATAATGGATTAAACCGACAGCCATAAAAAAATGTTTTTTAAAGCCATATAACATGTTGAGTATACTTTTTTTGTAAGGAAATTGAACAAATGAAGTTAAATCTGTGTTTTCTGTAACTTATTTTAAAGACTAATTTTACGCCAGAAAGTCCATCCCCAGATGCTGGCTCTTCTCAATTATAGAAATATTTCCCATCTTGTTCCTCTACCTTTTTTCCCTCACTTTGTAACTGATTTCCAGAAACTGCAGCAGTTCTTCAAAGCTCCTCAGTTCTCCTGGTCAGCGAGATCTGCTTGTATATCAGGCCTGTGCTGAGAATGACATATTTGTGTCAGTGCCTCTTCTCATTCCAGTCTGAGCAGTCATACTTGGGACCACGTACATTAATATCTAGCTCCTCGTGACAACCGGAGGAAATGCAGAAGCAGGCAGCGTCTATACAGCCAAACGTCATGCATTTCGACTGCAGCCTGACCTTGTGAGGGAAACTGGCTCTTCCTGGTGGCGGGCTCGGCTTGGTGCGCCGCTTTGTCCCCAGCCCTGGCTTCCTGCCTGTCTTGCACTGCAGGCCGGGCTGCTCACTGGGCCTCAGGTGATCGACAAGCAGATTATGGAAACAAACAAAGCATGTTTGCTCTCTCCACATGGAGACATGACTCCAGGTTTGCTGAATGCACGACTACGTAGGCCAGCCGTTCCTACATGTGCATCAGCAAAGCATATTAAATGACTCTGTGAGCTGGACAGTGTGACTACTAGGTTTCCACACAGAGCTGGTGTACACACATTATAAAGACATCTCCACAAGCATTCCTGCCTTTGAGTTAAGGTTGAATATTCAGGCTGTGTGAGTGCCGTATGGTACTGGCACAGTATGGAAGCAAACTCAGTCAAAGGCACAGAGGAAAGCAGCGCTTTGTGGTAGCCATGCTGGCTGTACTGCATACACACAGACAGTATGGCTGCTGGAGAATTAGCAAGGGAGGAATAAGACTGCTGAGCAGAGAGGGAAAACATCAAATCCCTTGCAGTTATAGACAGTGTTTGAAATGTAAATGAGCAGTCAGTGCAGGGTCCTCTGTAGTAGACCCCCTGCTGCGCTGGAAAAAAACAGCCATTTTCTTATGGGATTGCTGAACTACATTTTTGCTGGCCATATCAGCTCTTTAAGCAGTGGCCACACAAATGTGATAAATGCTTTGCACCCCAAACGCCTCAGCTTAGCACAGTGAACATGTCATTTCAGGCCCCCGTGGAATCGTATGGAATACATGTAACCACGCTCTGTGGCGTTTCCATTCACACAACGGAGCACAGCAAATTAGACAATGAGACATTTCTTGTACACATTTCATACTTGAGCTGTTTCGCAGTAATATTCATTCGTTCATCAATATTCATAAGACAGGAAGCTAATTGAGGCTGGGTTGTTTTGAAGCAACCCACTTGGCTTTTTCGGAAACTTCAAGGTGATGATATGGCGTTTTGTCATTGCCACTGGTGGTGAGTGGGTTTGAGACCTAACTATAATGCAAGTCACAGAGGCACTCTGGAGCTGAGGAAGCAGCCAAGCTGAAGGTCTGAAAGAAACAGTCTTGTTTGTGTCTCAGAAAACAGGGGGCTGGTAGGGGGATCTTTCTTCTGCTGAGAAAGTGATGCAAAGCCTCTGTAGTTAGAGGACAAAAATCTGCAGCTTTTTGCACAAATGCACCCCTGCCTCCCTTCGCCTGTGTTTCCTATTTGAGGATTGTGACAGATTTGAAGGTTATACTGCAATTTGATGTCGTAGCATCAACAGCGACGCTTGTACTGTGATGATGATCATATAATATTTGTCATGTAGTGACACTATCAGTAGAAAAGGAACAAAAGCATCAGAACTTCGTGATTATGACGCTGTCAAAATCACACAGTTTTGGGTTTAAATGTGCCATCGACAGTATGCCTGCTATTATTAACAGCTCTCTGGATGGTTAAAGCTGCATTAAGCTGTTTACTAAGTGAAACTTGGTGTCATGTTGAAGTCTCTCTATTCAAGATCTTATTTGACTACAAATATTTTGCTTCCCTGTTTATAGTATCATTTGCATCAGCCCACCAAAGTCCTTGGACCGTTGGTCGGTGCTGGCTGACTTGTGCTGCCTTTGGTTTTTGGTTTAGGCTCTAAGTTACCCAGCCGTCCTCTGTCTTTCAAAGCATAAACAAACACGTTTAATCTTCCCCAGCTACACAAATATCTCCAACAGCGGAATATTCCGCCATCACCGGGGTAAATCTTGTGTCATTATCCTGTGAAATCTGTTAAGACCTATTTAGGCTGTCAGCTCTAAGAAGTCAGATGTGTGACAGCAGCCCACACCAGACACAAGCCTCTCTAAACCGGGCTTATGCTTTATGTGTGTGTGGGTTCATTTGTGTGTCTGTGCTTGTTAAGAGTTCAGATGTGGAACTAAGACCGGTCCTGATATCAGATGGAAGCTGTTACAGACGTCATCTGTTATCGTTGGAATTTCTTCCTGGTTCTGTTGGTTTCATTTCATGCAACAGTCACACTTTCAGAGCTGTATTTTGCACACCAGCAACTGTGAAATGTGCTTACACTGGTCAACTGTTCCTGTCAGACATTAGGAAGAAGCATAGCTGCTATTTTATTTGTACAGGCCACTCCCACATCCTCACAAGTCACCTTACAGCTGGTCATGCGGCTCAAGAGAGAGGATGCAAACATTTCCTACCTAACAAGCAGCCGGCCCTTTTCCTCCCTGAGGTGGAACATGCCACAGCAGCAGACTCTGTGGTCGTCAGTTCCAGCCACAAGGCTACGTTATCTCTGTCCACCACTCCCAGCAATACAGCTCCCACAGCAGCAGTGCACACAAAAACACAACTGGCTTGGCTAATCATTTCAGTAGCGGGGAAGTTTTGGCAAACAAGAAGCGAGAAAAAGCCATAAAGACCCTGTCAGAGACACCCCTGCATAAAATCTTCTTAGGATTTCCTGCTGCTCTCAAGTCGTGCCTCTCCCTTTTCATGTTCCACGTTCAAAGCCAAGAAGTTAATGTGAGATCTCCACAGAGTTTCAGAAATGCTTGGTTATTACAATTCTGGGAAAATCTTTTACCATAAATAGAAAAACAACATGCATAAAGCCATACAGGGAGTTATAATGGAGTCTAGTAAATATATTAGGATTGTATAGCTCCACGACTGTGTCGATGTGTAAGGTGTTTTGTCGGATCATCTCCTGCCACTCGACTGCGAGCTCCAAACTTGATCTATGTGACACGAGCCTAGCAGGTGTGGTGACGGGTTGCAGCTGAACTGTGTCCCAGCAGGTCAAAGGGTAACTGGGAGGTATTTTTGTAGGGAATTTACAGCCAAAGACGAACACTCTGAAGGAGGCTCTCACACTGGATCACTCTATTAATACACACTCCTGTGCCCTGACGCCCTGTTGTCGCCGTTATGAGGCTTTTCCTACCTACACACACTCAGAAAACATTAATGCAGACACATCTATCTATCTATCTATCTATCTATCTATCTATCTATCTATCTATCTATCTATCTATCTATCTATCTATCTATCTATCTATCTATCTATCTATCTATCTATCTATCTATCTATCTATCTATCTATCTATCTATCTATCTATTGTTGTTATATTTAAACTTTACAAGCACACATAAAACCTGTCATTTCATTACAGTGCAACATCAGTGCATTTAAACCTGTGCTTTATAAATATTTTGGTAGATTTAAAACACTCAATATTTGCATTATTTATATGCTATCTTCAGTGGATTATCATGAAACATGCACACCTGCACAGGTTTAATGTTCGACCCCCTCCGTTACTGATTTATGGCTGTGTGGCTCTATCCTCACCAGGTTGAGCTGTCTTTATCATTTTGTTGTGCTTGGCGTAACTGGGCGGACAGCCACGATGTCCATAAATCACTGCTCTTTGAGCTTACCCATGCTAGCAAGGGTGCAAAGCTGGTTGAAAGCAATGTGGAAAATGTGACTTTCAAAGCGTGAATGTCGCTCAGTATGTGCCAACTATGCAGGGCAGTGAAGTGCTTCCAGGTTGTACGATGTTACATTGCTGAGCCTCGGACTCTGTGTCCCGCTACCGGTCAGTTAGCCTAACTGTCTCTCTGCTTGCTCCCCAGGGTTGTCAAAGAAGAGATTTCCGATGACAACGCCAAGCTGCCGTGCTTCAACGGGAGAGTAGTGTCCTGGGTAAGTGAGATGGATGGTGCACCCGTGCTGCCCCTCTCTCCTGGCTGTTTGCCTGGCTTTGCAGCCTCAGCTTTAACCAAAGATATGTGGAACAGCCATAGATCATGTAAATGTAGCCGTGGAACGCCTCCACATAGGTTTTCAAACACTCTTCACCTTGATCTCACAGTTGAGCTGTAGTGTAGCGGTGTGAGTGAATCCATTAGATATTAACCTCGGCCACTGTTACAAAACACAATCAGAGTTGCTCGGTTTGGCTATTGAAATAAGAAATGATACAATCCATGTAATCTGATGGTCAGTTACTCTATTGACTGATGTTGCTCTGTAGTGTTTTCTAATTATGGGAGATAAACAGCGCTGTGTGCCTAGGTTTCCCTATGGGGACAATAAAGTATGTCAAATCAAATCAGTCTGTCGATATTAGAGGAAGATTTACTTCCTAATCATTGCTTACGTACAGGATGGAGGACACAGGTTAAAGCTCTTCCCTTAAATATTGATCTAAAACTAAAAGCAAGGATGTATATATTACTTTGACAGGCTGCTTATTTAATCTGCTTGGTAGCTTTGTGTGTGTGTTTTTTATGCGATGCCTTATACAGATGTTGTAGTTTATTGATCTCGGTGGGGAAAGTCATTATGGTGCTTGACTCCCTCGATAGGAAGGTCAGAGGTCAGAATGAGACACAGTGGTGGTTGCAGGCTTGTTACGAACTGTCTCCCTCAATAACACTTAATCAGTGTTGGGAGTCGCTGACATCAGGGGTGGAAACCTTAACATGTGTTTGAATGTGGTATTACTCTACCACAATGGTGTCAACAATTAGCCAAAATTTGTGCATCTTCATGATTCATCCATAGTAACATTTATTTAGTGTGACCTACTTTCACTATAAGTTTGCAGTGTTAGGATTAGTGGTAATTATTATCTTGATTAATCATTTTTCTAGCTTTTTCTATGTCAGAAGATAGCAAAAATTCTCGGATACAGTTACTGACAGTCTAAGTTGATGTCTTAAAATGGCTTGACTGGATAAATAAAAAAATTCTACTATTCCAAAATCCAAAGATATTCAGTCTACTACCACATCAGACACAAAGAATTAAGAAATCATGACATTTGAGCAGCTGGAGAAAAGGAATATTTTTCAGTTTCGTTGCAAACATATTGACAAAATTATTTAATCATTAATAGTGCCCAATTCGTTTTCTATCATCTACTTAATAGACTTGCAGCTCTGTTGTGCCGTCACAAACATACGTATAGTGCTGTGTTTTAACTGCATATAGGCCATTATCAGCAAAAGCCACTCTGGATTTACATTTGAATAGAAATTTCTTGTGATTTCACCTACCACTTATCAGCATTTCTTTGAGCTCTGTTCCCTGTGGCGAATCTTTACATCGTTTATTCTGACAATTATGATTTCTTCCTGCTTCAAATTGTCCAATGAGTATAACATCTGTTATGCAAACGTGAACTATATGCCACGCTGTAAGGTGGGGTACAATGGTACAACAGGGCTTATTATAATTATAGTTTTAATTATAATTTTAATTATAATTATAATTATAATTATACCACACATGCGAATGCATGCACGCACAACACACACACACACACACACACACACACACACACACACACACACACACACACACACACACACACACACACACACACACACACACACACACACACACACACACAGAGATTTCTTTTTTTAAATGTAGTCATTTTAAATGTCTCTTTTTCATATTGTTAAACTTAATTAATAGGATAGGGTTAAAAAACGATTATGAGCTAATAATTGGGCAACTTGTTGATACGTTAGGAATCAAGAATATTAGCTTGCATGGTTGTTAAACTGAGACTATAAATGTATCAACAGAACTGGGTGATTTAAAATACTAATTAAAGCTGCCTTTAAAGAGGGAGAGTTTATGTCTGTTGCTGGTTGATATTTACTCTGTATTTCTATCTGTCTGTCAACAACATTACTCAAAAACAGGCTAGCAGATTTGGATGGAATTCTCAGGGCAGGTCAGAAATGACACAAAGACCAAATGATTAGATTTCGGCAGTGATGCATCTTATAGTCTGGAGCCGCAGATTTGTTAAAGATTTCTGTATCATTCCAAAATAGCACCATGGTGTCACTGTGACTATGGCAACAAGTGAACACTTTATCAGCTGTTGATGATCACATGACTGCGATCGTACTAAAAATTGGCCGCCGTGGATCACAAATCGTTTAAAGATTTCATCCATCAGAAATCATACGACAGAGCAGCCTTTATGGAGTTCTGCGCTCTCTGAGTGCTTTGTTGTTGTATTTTTGACAGGTTTTGAATTTTGTTCTGTTAGTTATCTATGTTATTGTGGAGTTGTGTGCATTTCTGTGCGTATTTAATTGTGCAGTTTAATGACCCTTGCAAACTAGCTTAGACACTTTTGCAGTGTATGGTGCTGGTTCGTGCTATGTTCTTCTTCATTTACATACAAATGTTAGATAAGGTAAATGTGCCCTTACTGCTAATGCAGTTGTTATTAAGGCTACTTATTATAATCGCACTGCAGAAACCTAAGAAATATTCTATTGTTTATCTCATTTATTTGCTCTGGCAAATGTACACTGTAAAGTATATGTGGAAGCAGCACTTATCCATTAGTGTGTGAGCAGATACTGACCATAATGAGAAGATCAGTATCAACCACACATGACCAGCCCACTCATCTCTATCAATATTATTAGGACACTCAGTGGTTCCATTATAAGTTGTGTTCAGGAAGTCATTGCAAGCAATGCCTGACCTCGGGTTACCTTTCATAAAATGATCCAATAAGGGCTATAAAGTTTAAATCTGGGAAAAAGAGACCACTGGAATCTGATCAATTAACCAGTATCAGGAGACAAATGTCCATCAGTGCATCTCTAAAAGGTTCTACTTAATAATGTTAAACACAGACAGAGAATACTTTTATATAGTAGTTTTTTTATAAAACTGGAGAGTCGAGGACTAGACTGTCCATTCTTGTTTTAAACAGCAAAGACAGCAGAGAACACAGAACACCGCAGGCAGAGACAGTGAAGGAGAAGCAAGAAAACTTACATTCGTTGCAACAAAGCAAAAAAACTAACAAACTCAAAACCCTGTCCCACACTTCCCTCAAAAATCTAGTGACACCTGTGAAGCCTGAAGCTTGCATTAGAATAATCACAGTCCATACAGTTGTTAGTGTCTCCACTTCTGTCTGCTTTAACTTTCATTATTGAGGCCCAGATGAAAGGATGGGTCATTGTACATCATCCTTTGTACTGACACTCGACGGAGTAAAAGCAGCGCGGTCTTTTAAGTTTCTGTGTCGCTTTTGGTGTTTCTCAAGTTGTTTATGTGTCGCTACCAGTCATCTGCAGGCCTTTTTGCAGCATCTCATTTCACAGTCTTTCAGTCTTCCCTCATGTGTGTCTGTGCCTCTGTGGATCTAACATTGCCGTGTGAGTTTTGCATAGTCTATTGTGTTTGTTTTGATCTTCTGTCTCCAGACTATTGAGCTTATATCACACATCAAAATATTTATTATTGCTCGTGTTTGTGTCTGGGCTGAAAACATCTGATCTATAATGAATATTTCCTTTTCTACGACTTCTCAGCTGGTCCTTGCAGAGAGTGCGCACTCTGATGGAGGATCTCAATGCACTGAGAGCCACCCGGAGCTTCCCCCTCCCCTCGAGAGAACAGGAGGCATCGGAGACTCCCGACCCCCCTCCTTCCAGTAAGTAGGCTGATTGCCGCTTGTCACATATGCACAATTACACACAGGCATGCAAGCAGATGTATTCAAGCACACAACCCTGTGCACTGGGCGAGCTTTTTGTTTCGCAGCATGCCATACGTAAGTGCTAATCAGAACGTGGATAACTCGCCAGCGAGAGTCATCATTATAGGCTCATATGGGAAGTGTAGGAGGTAGGTTGCACTCTGGTGTGTGAATATAGCATGGAGTATGTGTAGGAACATGCATAGGTGTGAATTTTTTCCCCCACTTCTATGTTCCCTCCCACCCACACAGCCGTAGAGTGAGGCGTTAGTCCACTCATCTATGTAAACATGATGCGTACACTGCCAGTGCTTCTGATTCTTGAAATAGCCTTCACAGCATAAACATCTCCGGGCGACTGCTGGTGCTCACTGAGGCCTATTGTATTCAGTCACTTAGAGCATTCATCCTGACTCAGTTAATAAAGGCATATGTGGCCTAAAGACACATCGGTGCTTCAAAGCTCAGAAATGGAGATTTTCTCTCCGTATGGTTACCTGAGCCCAGAATTTTGACTGAAAATATGACTGCACTTGCCGAGGAGAAGTCCCCTTGCTAAATATAGCTGGAAGGGCTGGGGGCAGTGGAGGCTAGAGCTGTTGCAATACAGCGCCAGAGCAATATGGCTGAGGCTCTATATGAGAACATGCAGTCTGTCATGTCTCAGTGTATCTCTTTATCCAGTGTTTGACATCTTAGCTCGCTTGCCCTCTGTGGGCTGCTCCCTGCTGTTTGCCTGTCAGCTGCCCTGATTATTTTATTGTTCCCAGCCAGCTTTCACTACCGCCACCTTGTGGAGGAGACTTCAGACAGCCAGCCCCCTTACCCCACGTCACTTCCCCCCGCCCCCTCCCTCCCTCGCTCGCTCACTCACTCACTCTCCCTTTCTCTTTCTCTCTTTGAGTTAGACAGGCAGGCCTTTCTCTCAGAGAAACAGCGTGGTGAATTCCCTATAGCGAACCTCCTCTCTTTCTGAAATGAATCCAGTCTTCCACCCTTTACTGCTCTGTGTAAATAGCTAGAATATTATTACCACTTCATTTTCTTTTTGTGCTTTATTCATGCAGTTCATGTGTTTGTCGGCGTGAATGGCTCTATTTGATGAGCACACAGAATAGGTGTTTTGGGCTGGGAATGGACACAACTGATGGGCTTCTGCCTGGTAATCCGGATTAACAGACATTAAAAGCACCCATCTCCATTTCCCAAGAGGCAGGGGGGTGGCGATTGGCAGCATTGAGGTCGCGGGTGGTGGGGATTGAAAGGGGGGTGGCATTTGTTCACAGCTGCAGTGTACCGCCTTGGATAATCTTCCCCTCGGATCAGCAGATCCGCCGACTGGCTGGTCAGCAGCCCTTTGACAACCTGACAGACAGGCGGTCTCCGCTGCATCGATCGTCACTTTCTTTCCAATCATTTCCAATAGAAATGCACCCAAAATGTGCACCCTCAGTGAAATTTACATATATGCTCTTGCCTGTGCTGGTGACGCCAGGCCCAGGTGCACCCATTAGCACTCTGGAGCAGGAGCGTGTAAGCATGCCCCATTGAGCACTTTATCCCGCTGAGTGAACACAGCAGACACAGCATCCCTGCCTGCTCTTGGGTTTTTTAATTTGCATTGATCATTTGCACGTTGCCTCCGAAGTGTGTGACAACATTGTTTCCAAAGGAGGCAGGATGATGTTTGTCCGCACGTGCGTGTTTTCTGCCTCTTTTGCTCTGTTTACACACGAGGAATATGACACTGTTTTTATATGAGCGCTGCCATTTGGGTGCAAGTGTGCATGAATGCGTGAGAGCCACTGTGATTATTTATGCAGGTGTAAGGTGCCTAAGTGTGTGTGACAGACTGACAGGGTTGAGTAGAGTTCTCACCAGCTTCAGGTTTCCTAGGAGCCCAGTAGCTGTGTTAGTCCCTTAACCCCGGTGCCTGAGGCCACAGCATCTCCAGCCCTCTGACAGAATAACAATCTGCCCGCCAGCCCCTCCAGAACCCCCAGACTCCTCCCAGACCTCAAGTACACAGACCGGCTGATTGCTCAGCCCACACCTGATCTACCACTTCTCACTTTTTATGCGATCTGTCATTCTCCGCTCACTGTCTCTCTCCCAATCATGCTCCAGGCACCATCTGGGCTTTCAATAGGTCTCATTAATGCCAGTATTGTCCAGAATGGCTCTCTCTCAGGGTATCTGGTCATTAATGACACTTAGTGAAAAACACATCACATACCGCAGAACAATGAAGCTGCTATTTTGGCCAGAGGGTCTGAATTTGAAACAGAGTCATGATATGAGTTGCATATTCCCCTAGGGCTGAATGGCAGGCACAGAGATATTATAACAGACAGAGGTATATTGTAGCTGGGGGATTATTTTCAGGAGTGTTGGTCACAGGCTGGCTAGAGAATGAATTCGAAACACTTTCTGCGAGAGGGAAACCGAGAGAGTGTGTGTTTTGTACATCATTATTTCGACTGAAGTTTTCCAATGTGTGTATTGCAGTGCCAATGCAGTGAGCAGTCGTGATGGCCTGGACACAGAGACGGGTACAGAGTCTCTCCTGAGCCACCGCAGAGAGCGAGAGAGGGAGCGTGCACGGAGGAGAGCTCGAGAAACTGAGCGTGAGTATTATCAGCCAGGAACAGATGGATCCTAAAAATGCAATTATCTTGTCATTTCTAAGTTATTACATTTCAGTACCTCTTCATTTAACTTTCATGCTATGCACCAAAAAAAAAAAGAAAAGATGGACAGACACAAGACATGTATGAAAAAAGGCCCCGGGGGGGATCAACCGGTGCATGTTGAACTCTAGTTATGTCAAACTGAGAAACACAGGCACATCCAAACTCACAGAATGAAGAAAGTAAGAAGTGAATAAGTTCATTGTGTGTCAAAGTTCCTGGAATTCACTGTCTTGCCCAATAATTGTCTTTCCTCTGCTTCCCGTGTGCGGCTCAGGTTTATGGTCAAAGGGTGTTTTCCACTTGGTAGTCACACTCCATTCTAGCAGGATGATTATAGCCTGTCAGAGGACACTAGTGTTTGGTGAAATATCAGAGGAAAGTCTATTGCGGCTGTTGTCGAAATATAAATGCAGCCATGCAGAATCTGTCTGGTAAAGAAATTGTCAGGATCTTGAATTTAAAAGCCTTTTGAGAACTGTTCGAGAGTGCAGACACATTTGCTTTATTGTTTGACATTGAGCAGCAGCAATGTTTGCCAAAAACAGAGAGGGACAAGACTGGCCTCCTTTACTGTCTTAATGTTTTTAATATCACATGTCTGTTCTATCCACAGGGCACGTTGGTGGAAAAAGTGTGTTTTGTCATCAGCATAATCATCTGCGATATTTCCAGATACCCGCTTTCATTCTGTTTCTCTCCCACACAGAGATTTTGACAAAATTAACTGGTTTTGTGACAGAAAGCCATAAAAGCAGCAGCTTCTAATGGTTGCATTGTCTTTACTCACAGCAAAACCAGCTCTCTCTCTCTCTCTTCCCCTTGTCCTCACTTCACAGCAAGCCTGGCTCTTTGCATCCTGTGCTCCAGGCTCATTAACCAAATACTCATTAATTTATGTGGTGCAATTAGTATCACAGGGTACAGCATCAGGTTGGGGTTGTAGGAAGAGCTGCACCGTCTCACAAGCTGGAAACAGATTCAACTGTATTTTTTTTCATAGAGACGCTCCATGATTTCACTGTGATCTCACTTTTGATGTATCTTATGATAATGCTCTTGAATGGAACACCGCAACAATATATCGTTGCTGCTTCTAACGGCCAGCTCAACATTTTTTCCTTTGTTTGTTCTTAGAATAAGAAGTAGCCCAGACTTCATGAACTTTGTGCCCTCCTCCATCCACAGCTCTGTGTTTACTGACTTCAGCTCTACCATCGTGCAGATGGCGTGAAAGAGAGAATTAATGATGTATTCGTCTCCCTCTCGCACAAACACGCAGCGTCTCTTTCTATCTCGTCGTCTCACATCTCACTGCCTGCTAGTTTGTTTGCTCTAATTAAGTGGAACCATCAGGGGATTTGGGTGGGCCCCTCGTGCTCTACTAACAAATTTGTGGCTCATAAATCAAGCAGGAGAGGCCCAATAAAACGTAATTCAATTTGGCTCTGTCACATGGCGGGGATGTAAAGATATATAAAGGTGGAGCTCGTTGCCCCGCCTCCACTCCTCGCTTTCCTCGCTGCCTGCAGCATCGTCAACCGCAGGAATTCCCCTGTCACCTTATACACGCGCTTGTCTTGCTCTGAACGCTGGCTGTTTTACGGTGATCACTTAAATTGTTCAAACCTGGTAAACATATCCCCTTCTTTTTTACTGCCTGTTCCGTAGCGTTTGAGGATGAATAATGCAACAGTTGAACATTTCAGGAGGGCGAACAGGTGTAAGACCCAGAGGGCAGCCATGGAGTTATGGGATATGATCTGTTTCGAGGCCGCCAGGTGCTCTGCATTTTCACCTGTAGTAAGACAAGACTTTCATATGAAGTTATTGCACTGTAAAAAGAACACTTATTACCCAGAAAAAAAGCATTGCCATAGCATTAAATGTCATGCGGTTCAGAGCTAACAGGGTTTCAGGGCTTAGGTCAAAGACGACAGCTAAGCTTATGGACTTATGCTTGTATTAAAGTATTAACGCAAAGCACAAAAACATCTGGTGGACTTAAACTGCTTCCTGTTATGAAAGGTATCTTAATTTTTTATTTTTTAAAAAGGTAACAGCACTCAAAGCATTTGGGATTTTAATAACCTGATGGCGCTTTCACCTGAGGGAGGGAGGACGGTACATCAGCTCAAATCCCATATTATCTCTCTCTGTTTTGGAGAATACTATCGTCTGATTGGTCAGCGACAGATTAACAGTCATTCTATAGTGGCGTGCCATGTGAGAGAGGGAGGAGGCAATACTTGTCCTCACTCTCAGCTCACTTTCTCTGTGCATCGGATGAAGGCGCACTGTCGGCTGCGGTGAGAGGGATTTGTTGTGTTGTGGCCAGTGATGGTATTCGACATTTTGAATGTGTTGTATGGAACAGGTGTTTTGTGGTTAGTTTGTCACAAGTATTATTTCTGTTTTTCTAGTGTCAGTATGGAAAGTTAGTAAAAATCAGAGGGTTCTTCCTTTGCAGTGAAGAGAGGTTTTATCTACTTGTTGTGAGCTTTTGTAGCGTGGTTGTATTTATGCAGTCCTTTATTACATTAAAGGAATATCAACTAGTGCAGAAAATTTGAATTGCTACATGGATACTTTGCCTGATCTGCCTCCTGTATATTTATGGATCATGGGTAACAAAAAATGAAACAACACGTGTATTATTTAAAGTCATTCGAAATGTAACCACTTTTGAAAAGGTCATGATTCATTGTGCTTAAAGCTGCACATTGTCAGCGGAAAAAGTGACTTTGCTGTTGAGTCATAGCACATGCTTCTTCTTTTCTTATTTTGCTAGCTCTTGTGGAGTCTCTATGATTATTTCCTATTTATTTCATTGCCTCCGCTGTAGATAAGCGGTCAGCTGGCAGCTGGTGGGCAGAGACAGTCTGGGGCTCAGGCTGGCTTTAGAGCAGAGCACAAAGACACAGGCTTACAGTCTGCTTTAGTGAACCTGTTCACTTGGTTCTTTTAGTGTGTGTTTGTTGTTCTCTCTGGCGGCAGTCTTCAGAGTGTGGGAGGTAATATGTTTGCATGAATCCTGACAGTGGATGTCAAGTCCCTCTGCTGACTGAAATGTTTATGTGCAGTAGCTCAGCTTTCCTAAGAGCACCTTCTGGGCGGAGCTTGCGATGGGAACTGCTACATTGCTGGAATGTTTTGCTTGCTCTCGGCGAACACGTTGGCTACCACGCCCTCTTCGCCCTATGAGACCTTTCCAACCAATCCGCTGTTACCCTGAGACAGCACCACCTCACTTTCAATGTACGTATGGAGATAGACGGGGCAGTCATGCTCTGCTGGGAATTATAATCCTTGGGCTTTTTCTAATCTCTGTTAGGAAGTGAATTATACAGATCTGTCACTGTATGAAAATGAAGCACTTCTTGCACTATAATTTCTACCTTTTCAAAGCTGTTAATAGTTATTCTTGTTCATTTCTATCTTTCCATCTACTGTAAGGTTCTGGTTCTGATATTTATTTCATGTTTTTGTTAATGTCAACATGTTTCCTGATGCTCAGATAACTGTGATCTCTCACCAACTGTGACTTTCCTCCCCTCCTGGTTGCTCCCTCTCACACTGACCCGGCTCCACGATGAGCAACGTGACCTTACGTCTGACTCACTGCTGCTCTGCTCTTTCCCCCCACAGTCCCTCGCATCAACGGTCACTCTAAATCAGAGCGCACAGCAAGGGACTCAGCCATGGGTTACGACAGTGCCTCAGTAATGAGCAGCGAGCTGGAGTCCAGCTCATTTGTTGACAGCGAGGAAGATGAGGATGCTAGCAGGTAACATATTACTGTACATCAAAATGTATCTCTGGGGATGTTCAATCACCTAAATGAGGAGCTTTTGTTTGTTTCTGAAATTGTCTATTGTTTATCAGTTCATGGAAGCCACAAAAAGAGAAACAAAGTCAGTAAAGGCCATAGTGTTGACACATTATATAGGTTTTTTTTGCCTTTTTGGTGTCTAAACCAGCAGCGGTTTAGAGTAGTGAGGTGTGTATTGCATGACAGGTTAAACACCACTTAGACATATATATACTGTATGTCAGCTTCAGAAGATTGCAAAGCAACCTAAAGCAGCTTACAAATAATGTATGAGCACTAAGAAGTGAGTCTACATCACCACAAAAATTAAACCTAACAAAATGTGTTGGTTCATTATACTGTAATTTTTAATTGTACTGTACTGCAAATGTACTTTATATTGACTACAAACTCGCTACATAAATGAACACGTAAAGTCATTTGATCTCAACTCTACACAGTAGATATAGTTAATATAAACACAAGCACAGCATTGAACACCCTGGCCTCTTTTCTTATTCTGACATTTAGTTTTTGTCTCCTCTTTCTTCCCTCCCCTGTCATTAAATCCACTCTCTTGTTCGGTGTTTCAGGCTCAGTAGTTCTACAGAACAGAGTTCTTCATCACAGCTGATGCGCAGACACAAGCGGCGCAGACGGAGACACAAAGTGGCCAAGATAGACCGGGTACGCACTTCTAAGACACGCCACCGCCTCTCCTCAAATTGATGTTGACACTGAGTGTGAGAAACAGATGAGAGAGCTGATTGATATCGACTTTATGCCTCTTTTATTTACAATGTGCTCATTGTAACCACTCTCTGCCTTTCCCAGTCATCGTCCTTCAGCAGTATCACAGACTCCACTATGAGCCTCAACATCATCACCGTCACGCTCAACATGGGTAAACTTCATACACCCACACAGAATTTAATGTAGAATTAATAATATAATCTTTGTCAGACTTGCGTTATCTTGCTCATTCACCGTTTCCACCCACACAGAGAAATACAACTTTCTGGGTATCAGTATTGTTGGTCAGAGTAATGACCGGGGGGACGGTGGCATTTACATCGGCTCCATCATGAAGGGAGGAGCTGTGGCTGCTGATGGCAGAATAGAACCTGGAGACATGCTCCTCCAGGTACACTTCCAGTTTTGCAAGTTTGACATTTGAAAGTTTTTTTCTCCAGTTATCAGTGTTTTCGGTGAAATGACAACACCTCCGCTGTTGTTGTTTCACAATGTAAATGCTGACACACAGAGACGTTACTGTATACCTATCTGAGGTTTTGTGGCCTATTAATAACCACATCGTTGTGTTCACTTCCGTTGTAATTCTGCCTCTCCTTTTCCTTCCTGTTATTTCCATTCTTTGATGTCTGTGGCAGAGCGCTCCACAGCTACACCCACGTGGCACATGATTGCTATTTGTTGCGGCCCCGACTTTATCAATATATTCTGTTTTATGATTGTGTATCCCATAGAAAGCAGCTTAGGATTTGCTAGCATTTGAAGGCCTCAAAGTAGAGTGCTGCAGAGATTAATGTGTGCACAGTACAAGTTCATAAACCCATCTACACGGTTTCAGAACATTGTTTTAGTCATGAAAACACAATATGTTATATGATGCAACTTGAAATAATGACTTAATTACACATTTTGTTTTCGTTCGTCAACCAGGTGAATGACGTAAACTTTGAGAACATGAGCAATGACGACGCTGTGAGGATCCTAAGAGAGATTGTTTCCAAAACTGGGTAAAAACATTCAACTCTGTCACAACATTTAGTGAGCATTGTGATTATTTCGATCTCTGTTGTGAAAGATGATCACAATGAAAGCATAACTTATCTAGAACTTGGCATGGTGTAATGTTGTACTTCAAATGAATGTGTGAATCGAAGAGGGCGCTGTAAGTCAGTAAATAAATCAAATTTATTTATATAGCACCTTTCACAGATATAAAATCACAAGGTGCTTTACAACAAAAATAAAACAAGGATAAAACCAAAACAATAATGCTAAAGGTATTAAACTGTTAAAACGGTGGAGCATCAGCTAAAATAAAGTGCATCAAACAATAAATAAAATAAAGCAGTTACAGGTCAAAAAAAGGATAGAAGGATATTCTGAGGATTGCGAGAAATCGGGAATGCCTATTGAGAAAAAAAGAGTTTGTTGCCAATGCAGCATGTTTTTTGCAACATGTTTCTTACCATCTTTGAGAAAAGACCTTGTTACTTTGTGAGTTAGTGTTGACTTTCCTGCCTCACTTTCCTGCTCACAAAGCAGCTGCAGATTATAGGAGTTAACTGACTAGTAAGCTTTCTTGTGTTTAGCCCTGTCTATTAAAAAAAACCCAAACAAACTTGATTTCTCTCTCTCAGCTGATAAATGTCTGGAGTTTCACATATTTGACAGGTATAATACAAACAGTAATGAGGTTAATAGTATGTAGTGGGCAGTAAGCAGTTTACTCTTGTTGCATCATTTGGTAGACCAGGCTGATTATTGTTATACTCGACTCTATTTGAACTATAGCTTCTGTGTTTTTTTCTATTATTTCCACTTATTTTCTCTGTTCTTCTGCAGTCCTATTAGTCTTACTGTTGCCAAATGTTGGGACCCGTCTCCAAGAAGCTACTTCACCATCCCTCGCGGTAAGACAGACGTCGGTGTTACCTTGCACTCACTTTCTCCTTAGCAAACGTTGTTTTATTTTATGTCCCTGACCAGGTTTGAACTATACAATGTTTAATCAGTGTAATATAAAATAAGCTGCCTTATTTGTTCCGTTTGTTCAGCTGAGCCTGTGCGACCCATTGACCCTGCAGCCTGGATTTCTCACACCACAGCCCTGACAGGACCTTACCCACACTACGGTAAACACAACCAGCTGCTGTAATCAAACTAGGAAGCGCTATTTTTTAAAATAACTGTATTATATTATTTCACTCTGATAAATTTACAACATTGAAATGCTTTTTATTTTCTCTGTCCATCTTAGAATTTGATGACTTGCCGCTTTCTGCAAGTAAAACAGATATGGCAACTATCGTCAAGGTGATGCAGCTGCCTGACTCTGGCCTCGAGATTCGAGACAGGATGTGGCTGAAGATCACGATTGCCAACGCCGTCATAGGTGGGGAAAAAATGAGTGAAGTGAAACTTTAGGTTGACAACGATCTGGAGTGTTTATGCTGTTGACTGTGAGTGATGCAGATAGGTTGGAGATGTGCGCACATGTACATTGTATGCATGCCGATACAACCCTCTAAACCACAAGCAACTATTCAGCATTTTGTGCTCCGGCCACATTTTTACTGGCAGTAGACTCATTTTTCACAGCAATGAAAGGTCCTGCAGCTCTATGAAATCAGCACAGCCACGGCTAGAAGTAGAGAGAATTCAAAAATGTCTTTTGTACAGTATGAAAGGTATAAAATGCCATAAAAAGTCATAGTCATAAAAAAGAGTTGAATTTCTTTGATTATTCATTTTACAAAAGTTGCTTCAAAAAATTGAATCAGCATGTGCGACTTTTTTTCAAGGGCCCACAAGTGTTACCCACACTGGCTTTAAATACTATAAATATTTTAGTACTTACATTTTTAATTTATTTAGATAAGATTTTAGTTTTTTCAAGAATCTGGTGCAAATAAATGAAACATGTTGAATCAGGTGTTTTTGATGAAATATCCAGATTTTAGGCTTAGATTTTGCTCATTTTCCAGACAAAACAGCACAAATGAGTTCATCGGCTGCCAGAAGGTTTAAATGACAGTTTCTGGCTCTGGTACATGGTGTAATTTTGGCCTTCTTCTTTCAAGATAACATGCCTTTAAAGCCCACCAATGGGTTTTGGTGTTCAGAGGGTTAAACTTTCGTGCTGTGTGTGAGCAGTAGTGATACATCTCTCAACCTTTTTACAATAAAAAAAACAATCTGAGTAAAGAAATCAGTGTTTATTTGCTATTTCCTAAACAGCTAAAAGTTAAATTACAAAGTTAAAATGGATAAAAACGTATGACAGCTTGTAATTATTCTAGTTCATCAAAGAATTACTTTGAGGCAGTTTGTTAGTAAATTTTTTGTTTGTTTGTTTAACTCATTGAAGTTCTTTTTACCAGCCACAAAAAAGTCTGGGCCTGTCAGACATATTTTACGCATTAACTTCACTAACTTTATTCCAATTCTTGCAACATTGTCCTGTTTGTCTAACGGCGGCCGTTGCGGTCACTCTGTGGTTGCTGCAGATCAACAGTGCTTTTAGCATCTGTTGAACACATCAGAGCAGGCGCCTTCATGTCCACGTGTGTGCTTGTTGCTGTTTCAGGTGCTGACGTGGTAGACTGGCTTTACTCCAGAGTGGAGGGATTCAAGGATCGGCGGGATGCGAGGAAGTATGCGAGCAGTCTGCTGAAACACGGCTACCTGAGACACACCGTCAACAAAATCACCTTCTCCGAACAGTGCTACTACACCTTTGGGGACCTCTGCCAAAGTACAGCTGCTTCTCACAGAGTATTAGTAATGCAACTCCCACATCTACGATTTCTTTTCTGCGAACAGATGCACTAAATCTTTCCCTCCCTCTTTCCCTTTTCTGTTTTCTCTCATGAAGACATGGCGTCGCTCAATTTAAATGAGGGATCGAGTGGTGGAGGCTCTGAGCAAGACACTTTGGCACCGCTACCTCCCACCAGCAACCCCTGGCCTCTGGGCGGGCAGCCATTCCCTTATCCTCCTTTCCCCTCCGCACCCCCCAGCTTCCCGCCAGGATACTCGGACCCATGCCACAGTTTCCACAGTGGGAGCGCAGGCAGCCAGCACAGCGAGGGTGAGCGACAAGGAGGGGCACGACAGGCCTTTAGAGTTTTCCATCAGCCTATCATTAATTACTGTAATAATCTGACTCAACGTGCAACATGACGTTAATTAATCCAAGTATTTCTGGCATATGATGTCAGTATTAACAAGTGTCTGACTCACGCTAATGTTAGCTTTTCTGGCTCTCTGGGCAGGAAGTTGACATTGGATTGCATTTTCCATAATTAAGTATGTGTATTCTAAAACGCGTCCTGTATCGTCAAGGTCAATCATGAGCATCTTGAGTCATGCAGCGGACAGCTCTGCAGTACTGGGTGTGTACACAACAACAACAGCAAAAAATCTGATCGACCGTGTGATTCTGAATCACCAGCTTGAAATGATCAAGTCCATCCCTCTCCATCTGTTCTTGAATGATCTTTTGCTTCCATTTTTAATCAAAACGTGATGGTGCTGCATGATCTTTGATATCTGCATTGAAGGAGAGTGGAGAACCAAGGGGGCGTTGTAGTGTTGTAGCACATATTTTAAACCAGGCAACCCAGATAAATAATTCCATGTTACCATCTATCAGTCGAATTTCCATTGTTTTGAGTGATTCATCCAGACATCCTCATGTCTTGCTTTCAGCCAGTTGTCATTATTTCTGTTGGTTTATCTGCAATGATTGGAGGGACAGAATCAAGTTTCTTTCGAACAAAAACAGTGTTCATGGGTAATTTTGTGTCCATCTGCTTGCTTCAGTGGGTGCATGTGCACATTTTTAGGGTTTTCATAACTTTTTTTTTCAGTTGAAATGACAAAAAAGGGACAACCATGGGTGTAATGTTTGTTAGGAGCTTACAGGGCAGATGCAGTGCATTAGGCAGTGTGGGAAGGTCTGGGCTGGGAGGTGTGTGTAATTCTGTTGTTCCCTCTGTTTCTGCTGGGCAACGGTAGACTGAAGGAGGAGGTAGTCCCAGGACACTGGGGGAACCGGTAAGCCTGCTAACCCCCCTCTCCTCCTCTGCTGCTCTTTTTGCTCTCTCTATCTTACCACTACTCTCTTTCTCTTGTGCTCAACATTCGCCACCTATCATACTGTAGCTTTAAGGTTCTTTTTTTGTTGTTTTTGTTGTTTTCTTACCTTACCGCTCGTCCCATGATTCTTCCTTCGTCCATGTGTATTCTGTGTGTGACTCTCCTGACAGTTGATTCTCCCTCTCTGCACCTCTGGGCATGCATTTGAACTGTGCTGGGAGGTGCATGATGCAGGATGATCACTCCGAGGCTTGTGCAATCATTCCCACTGATAGGGGGCGATCATGCACCACTTTACCCAGTACTGTTGGGCTCATTGCGGAAGGGGAGGCGTGGAATGTTTGATTTTGCAATAGTGTGGTACACCTCCATCAGTATGACGCCACCAGCGTACATTTCCAGTACTGAGATCAGCTTTTGATGCCAAGTCGGCTTTGTGAATCTAACTTTCTTAAACAAGTTATTCTGTTTCATCCCAAAGTGCTGTGTAGTGATCTCTTTCTGATGCAGGTGTATCATGTTTACATTTACAATCTGTGGATGTTTGTATGGATGTTAGATGAAGCCCATGATGTTATTTGCTGCAGTGGAACTTGGGGGAGAAACGTTTGAGATAATCATGTTTGCCCTTGACTGTTGACTCTTGCTAGACTGCATAAGAAAGAATATTCGGTCACACCTTAAACAAAGTGCAGTAACATATCTAATAGTATTAATGTGCATATTAAGAGAGTTTTCACTTGACACGTCATGCATAGTGGCTGTTGAAGTTCACGAAGGCCTCATTAAGCTGTTGTTTAATGTGTGACCTTTCGTCTTGATGTTAATCAGTAGCTGGTTCTGAATCAGCTGTCGCCGATGAGTTGCAGCTGCTCACTGTACATTTCTAGGTCTGTGTGCGTATACTGCAGAAAACCAAACTAAAATGTCTGTTGTTATTCTCTCGACAGGAAGCCGAAGCAGTGGATCCAACCCCAGCGCAGGCAAAGGGAGACGCTCCTCCCCTCAGGAGAAGGGTCAAAGGTCAACATGCAGTGAATCCGAGCCAGGTGTCCGTGGAGGGAGGCGCGGTGATAGGTCCGCCAGCCAAATGAGCCATCACAGCCATGCCGTCTCCAGTCACAGTCATGCTCGATCAAGTCTCAGCCACAGTTATTCTCACAGGAGCCACACTCTGCCGCAGAACAACCACCCCTCCTTCACCTACAGCCACGCCCCCTTCACCCAGCCAGCGCCAGGCTCCTGTGCCCAGAGCGAGCGAAGCCATGCCTCCTCCTACGGCCCCCCGGGCCTGCCTCCCCCTTATTGTCTGGCGCGTCTGGCCCCCAAGACCCCGGTCAGCAGTAGCACACCCCCCGGAGCCCCTCCTGGGAGAGAGTTAGCAGCCGTTCCTCCTGAGCTCACCGCCAGCCGCCAGTCCTTCCAGCATGCTATGGGCAATCCCTGTGAGTTCTTTGTTGACATCATGTGACAGGACAGTGCCTTTAAAACTCAGTGAGCACAAAACGATCCTCCCTTAACCCACTCACCCCCTGCTCTCTCTCCTCTTAGTCTTTTGACCGTCGCTAAGGTCAGAATGTAGACACTGACTGGCCCTCCCCACAGCCCCCTGCTATCCGTCTACCCCTCTGATGTCCAAGCAAAGGAATACAGGCAGCAAGAGCACAACAGGAGGAGTTCTCTCTCCACACAAGCACGGGTCCTCTGGCTGATAACCCTCTTTTGTATTGACGTGACGTGTACAGTTTGTGAAACGTGAGTGGTATTCAGTGTGGTGATTTCTTTAAAGCTGCCACGCAGACATTCTCGGGAGTGTGTAACCTACCTAGGATATTTTCTGTTCTGCAAGACCTTTAAGCTGGCTGGGCCTGGATCTCAATCCCCAGACCCAGACCGACAACTACGGCCTGCACTTGGGAAATTTTTTCTGGGCCTAGACTGGACTGGATTCTCTGGCTCATATTTGTGTGTACTGATAAATTTAAGCATGTTACACCAAACCTCTGGCCACATTTCCCTTACGCTGTGGCATTGCCACCAGCTTATTTAAGCTCTTACCTGCCAACTAAAATGCTAACCTTGATCAATTCATGACCCGTGGATTTCTTCAACTCCACAAGGGAGGCCCTGTAGCCAGCCATTAGTTTAACTTGGCTGCATATTGCATGACTGTCTCAACTGCTTTAAAAAAATTATTAATTCATTTTGTTGAAAGTATTATCATTATTGGGGGGAGGAGGTTACCTCTTGCCAATGTTCTAAAGGAAGAATCCGTACACTGGATGATTTTTGTGATGTTATTTATGTGATCATGTTGCATTGATGGTGTCATACTTTGTCTACTACAGCTGACTAACAGACAATCAGACATCACCCTTTGTGAATCAGTGGCCAGTTTCCACTGTCCTAGCTGTGCTTTGTCGAATGTATCATTATTCCTGTCAGTGACTGAACCCTGACATTCATAACACTTTGTTTTACACTCATTTAAGTAAGCAAATCAACAGGATTGCAAACAGTGGACACCCACCACGGCTGTGAACGCAAACTCAGAAGGGTTGACGTCATATACGTGAGACCATCACGGATGTGTCTTTCTACGTGAGTGTGAGCTTCGATAAAAGTCACTGCGATAAAAGCCAAAGCCTCACATTGTGTGGTGGATATTTCATTGTAATGTCGGAGCTGTACATGATGTCAATCTTTTTATGATTGCCATCAGACACTTCTCATTTTATGAGTTCTAAGTGACTTCAAGGGGAATCCTGGCCTTCAGATGGTGATCTCCTTGCAAAACAATGGCAAACCCCTGTTGTATCTACCTAAAATTCAGCTAAAAGAGGGAAACAACACACAAACACACACATACACCCACACACATACACCCACCCACACTAGTTTTGAGCACTTTTCCATTACGTCTGTCCCTCCCTTTAGTATGAAACACTGTTTGCAATCAAAGCTTTCTCTTTAATTTTGTTTCTTTACAAAAGAAGAATAAATTGTACATAGAAATTTATTATATATATGAATAAAAATATATATGTTCAAGACTTTGCATCTTCCACGTTAATTGCCTGGAATGCTTTATTAACTGAAATTTCACATATACATAAACTTTTTTTTAGCAAGACCACTAGATGGAGACAATCAGTGACTAAGTATCTCTAACCAGAGGTAAATGCTAAGTATGACGAATGAAATGTAGTTTGGAAATTACTGGCGGCAGCAACTGCGTATTTTTATTTGATGCAAGCATTTTAAAATGTGCAAGGGGCGCAATCAGGAGGGAGGTTATTTTTCAAGACTGATCAGTGGCCCTTAAGAGGTTGGTCATGTTGTCAAAGTCAAATATACTAAACCAGCTATGTAGGTACTAGGTGTAAAATATTACCACAACACCAAATGTGTCATCCACGGTTGCTAGCACAGTTGACACCCTTGAGTGGAACTTCCGAGCACCAGCACTCTGTACTTTCCAAGTGGGCTGACTTTACTTTCTGAAGCCTCTGAAGCCATGTAGACGACCCCCAGTCTGCTTGACCCACGAACCGCAGATGCTTCTAAGAGATCACTGGCTGAGACTCTCAAAGTGACGTCACACTCCCACACATGAGAGAGTGCACTGCAAGACGTTTGTCAGGAAGGAAGTAATGCGAGAGCTTTTTGATAGCCTCGCCTGCGGAGGCAGATTAAAAAGCAGCAGCCCCCGCACGAGCACAATGATCTGTAATTGCCTGCATTATATCAGTAATTAGGGGCGTTAGGTGAAGTGAAAAGATGTAGTCTCAGATTGACTTCTGTCACAACTAACATTAGTTGCAGTTTGACTGTCACGGAGGCTTGTGTCAGCCTACATGCAAATATACACACACACACACTCATTTACCAGCAGAAAGAATGTGATTGCTACTCTACTTACCGAACAACTCAAAAATATTTCCAAAGTCAGTATGTTAATTGAGCTACTGGGGGTTCACAATGCTTCATCATTAAATTTTTTCAGAGGGAGGCTGAAGGTAAGTGTGGGAGGTGTTTCTTAACCAAAGGTGCGTTGGCAGATGAGGTGCAGACTTCTGACATCACAGTCTCCTGTAACATACGTACACATTTAAAGGAGGCGGACTTATGCCTGCTGAGAATCATGTATTAGAATGTCAAAGGCTACATCAGCCAAATGTCACTTAAATATCATATGAAGATGATGGTGCATTATGAACGTGACTCAGCAGGCAGATCACGTCGAAGTGACGGATGTGTCATGCATTTAATTTTCAAGTGTATTGTGACTTTGACCACCATTCTAACCCTAACCCAAGGTGACTGACTGAAGAGGAGTCACCTACTATCTCATCATTGCTCAGCGGATTTCCCAGTTTTCCAGAATTCAAAGCACTTACTGTAAGGAAATATCAGTTCCCCTTTCAAAGGAAATGAATGCCACTTATGTGTACTGGGAATGGCCACATATTAAACTACTGGACCAAAGCATCTAAACAAATGAGTAGCAGCACTTTCATTTTAGCACAATATAGTACTATGCACTTTTGATTTCAGTTTTATTATCTTTATGGCCACGTTGTAGTTGTGGTTTCTAAGGGATTTAAAAGTATTATTCATCCGACAGAATAATAATAACATCACACGATCAGCAGTGGGGGGAAAATTTTAAACTTTTCAGTGGCTTCTAGCTAAACTTGTGACTCTAGCGTGAGTAAACCACACATGTTGACTAAGATGACACATAATCATCAATCCTAGACTTCCTAAATTCCTAAGACCTCTTCTGTTGTATCGCATTTCTGTTGTTTGATTTCTAGTGCTTTGTGTTTAATGCATTCCCAGTTACAAGGACAGTATTATTTTCAAACAACAGGACAGTCCCTCCTCACAATCCCATTATCTCAAGCTTATATTTATTTAACCATATACAATAAACTAGTACAAGTACAAACAAGTATAGATGTTGCACTCAAATTTTTATTGTAAGCACCACTAAATTCCTGTTTCACAAGATGCAATAACCATGAAAAGCTCTTATTGTGGCTGTACAATAACAAAACGGTTGGCTAGTTTCATTTTCAGCTTTCCAAAACAAGTTGAGGCAAATGCTTCAATAATGAACTGTAAAAGTAATATGTATAACTCACTTTTTAAATGCACTCCAAAACAACAAGTACGCTACTCTAAAGTAATGCTGCTGCTACTGGTAATGACCTAGGTTATTCCCACTTCTGGCACAGCAGCTTCTATTTTCTTTTTTTCCTTCTTGCAATCAGCTACTACACAATTTTATATTTTCAAATCTCTTGTTGTAAGCTGATTTTCACTGAAGGAATTAAATCCCATCTCTATTAAAAATGACTAAAATTAAATGCAAACAAGCTACAAACTTCATTTGTCAGGGTTAAAGTTTTATAGTTTGGCAGGTCATGAGTTAAATTTTTTGTTTATTCAAAACACTGGACTGATGATTAGGCGTGTGTGTGTGTGTGTGTGTGTGTGTGTGTGTGTGTGTGTGTGTGTGTGTGTGTGTGTGTGTGTGTGTGTGTGTGTGTGTGTGTGTGTAACTGTGAAGACACACCCCCCAGCCTATGAAAAGCCCGCCCAGCTAGCTATGAGGTGAGTTATTTGTTGAGTGTTAAGGTCACAGCACAGAGAGATTTCTTCATTTCACATTAGACCTCAGATCAGTGCTTTAGGTCAAGAAGAACATTGAGGATTTAAAAGACTAAAGCTACAGATTTAGATAAATTGCTTTGTGAGACAAAAGAACACTGATATTTCTTGGATATTTCTTGGTCCGGATTACCTGACATCTGTCTTGAAGTGGCTGTATCATCCTTACCTACAAGAGTGGAAAGCTGACAACAGAATGGCACTGATCCTGTGGGTGATGAGTCTCTCTCTGCTTCTCCACGGCTGCCTATGCAGCATTGGGCAGATTGAGGTTGGCTGCCGCCGGTGGACACCAGATGGAAAAGAGGACGTCTGCTGCAATGAATGTCATCCAGGTAAATAATGAAGACAAGAATTATCATAGTGTTGTGTTTTTCCAAACACAGATATGTGTATATATGTATATAAAGAAAGGGGATTTCAGATACATCTCATTGGTTAAGTACAACACTGTACTTAAACTATTCTTACAGTATACTGTACATTATATATCGTATGTGAAGGGATGAAGAAATGCCCTCTCTGCTAACATTATTCTTAAACCCATCTGCTATCAGTGGACGTAAAAAAATCCTATTCCATTCTTTAGGGAGTTCCTCTGTGGTGGTTACACGCAACCAAATATAGTTTCAGTGGTTTCTCACCTAATCCCACAACAAAGGAATAGAGGATGCTGCTCATATATCCAATAGTTTGGAGTTGGCATGGCAGTCTTTTACTTGAGATTCAAAAAACAGTATTTTTTGATAGCTGTGACTGCTAGAATGAGGAAATTACTGCTTCTAAGTACTCTCCTGTGTTGTATCACAAATTAGGACCTGTTACATGACTGCTGTAGGTAATGTCTCTGAATTTCGCTCCTGCTGTCCTGACAAGCATTTACAGTGAAGCTGCTGGTGTCTGTTCTGTGTGCATGTTTGTAGGGAACCGCATCTACACCAAATGTGGTAAAGACCCAAAGGAACTTTGTACACCTTGTGCACCCGGGAAATTCATATTGGAATTCAAAGACAGGTGTAAGCCGTGCACAAAGTGTGTAGGTATGTCAGCTGCTGTTTAAGTCTTAGAACTACATCAAGCATTTCCTTAATAGTGCATTAAAATCTGAACTCATCTTTAAATCTGTAAAGACACCATTCTCTATTCTATCTCTTTGTATGTTCAGGAGTTCAAGTCCATTTAAAAGACTGCACAGCCGCAAGTGATACAGTATGTGGCTGTAAAGAAGGATTCACCTGTGGGAACTCCGAATGTTCCTTCTGTGTGGAGACGTGTGGCAAAGGCCAAGAACCTACACCTGATCGTAAGCAAAACTACAAGTCAGCATTGTTCTGGCACACACTGCATGTAATCACTAAGTCAACTAAATGACTCTCTGCACAGGTTCTTGTAGACCATGTCCAGATGGATTCTTCAATGACAAAACTCACTCCAAGTGTAAACCCTGGAGTACCAAGTAAGATATAACCTTCTCTGAAGACTTTTCCTGCCATTGCAGACATGTTTGCATGTTGCTGTACTCACAAATTTCTTGAAAACCCAGAAAAGTCAGTGGAATTCCTCTGTTCCTCCCATTATTTCTAAAGGTGTCCCAGACGAGATCAGAGGATGGAAAAGGGAGATGCATTTACTGACATTAAGTGTGTTAATGCTTCAGTTCCCTCACACACAAAGAAACCTGGTAGGAAATGATTCTGATCTTTGAGTGTCTAGGTCCTTTAGTCTTTCATTTAATTTCATTTTCATTCAGTTAATCAAAGTGATTAAAATGTAATTTCATGCTGTTTTCAAACAGATGACACAGAACAGCTGTGGCCAGTGGTGCTATCTGTGTTGACCAGCGCAGTTTTGATGGCCTTTATCATCATCATCATCATCACTGTGACAATGAAAATCCTCAAGAGAGGAAAGAAGCCAGCCAAACCAGTCACAAAAACACCCATAATCAGAACCCCTACAGGTAACTTTAATTTTACTTATAGATTTATCTGACCACAATGCCTGAATCATAATTATTACATACTGTATTTGTCACGCCAATTATAAATACAGTGAGAAACAATCTATTTGTGTTACTTTCCACCCTTTTCTCCTTTAGATGATCCCAGGACATTAATTGCAATAGAGTGCAGTTTCCATGAGGCTCAGCAAGAACAGGGCAGCAGCACTGAGTCCCTCAACTCCAAGGAGTCCTCGCAGCAGCTCATTGCATGAATAGAAGAAGCTGGAGAGCCACAATGCACTGTTTGTTGAGGTGTGAAGTCTGATATCTTAAAAAAAATGGGATTCTTCTTTGTGATACTGAGCCACAAGTTGAAGGATGTCTTTGTAGAACAAACTGGTTTGATTCTAAGTGACAAATAGGACACTGTGTTCCACCAGCTGATTGATTTTTGTTTGTTTCATGAGACTGACTTAAAAATCTTGATAGATCAGGGTGGAGGTAACATTTTGCTCAGCAATTACACCAGGATACAATTACAGTGAGCCTTTGATGGTGTAATGTGCAAAGGGGAATTCTCAGGGGGGAAAAGACGAGGTGGACTTAATTACTATTATTTTTTTTACATCATTGAAATAACAGCACGTGGTGAGGCTGTGTTTTTCCCCCTTTCAGTTCACCTTGAAAGATAAAGCAGTCTTGCATTTACAATGGAAAGCCTAAAATCTTTAGATCAAGTTTGTCATTTAATGGGAAAACAACATACCTCACGTTTAAGATATGTAACATTTTTTCACTTTTAAATTACTCTGAAACTTTTTTTGGACTTGTGTGATATACTGTGACATAATACTGTAGCCTGAAACATTGTGAATGACTTTCATGCTCTGATATTTGCATATGTGAGCGGTAAAGCTTAGTGGTGCTCAGTGTGAAAGTACAGTGCAGGTGGGTGTTCATCCGGGTGTGTAAAAAGGTCAGTCAGCAGAGAGTTTTTAGTCTGATCTACTTCTGAGCCCACGTGTCTCCCAAAATAGATATTTTACTTTAAGAAAGGTTCCAGTGACCAACTAGAGGTAACTTCTGTTTACTGCTGTATTTCTAAGTGTGTGACTTTTGTTATGTTGCAGCAACTAAAGATACTGCGCTGTCTAAATAAGGATTTTGATCTTTTATCATTTTCTCATTGGGAAATGTATTTGTATGTGCGTATTATTTAACTATGAATGGGTTTTAACTGTTGTAGCAAATTGTGAAAATGATAGCTTTGATTACTATTACAGTGAAGGTAGTACAACCTTTTCTACTCTACTTAACATTAACAGGAACTACATGGAGTTTCCTGCATTTGCCTAGTTGGTCATGAAAAAGTCCAGTGAAGGGAGATTCCCTCCATCAATTGGCAATCCTACAATAAATGTTACAGCTCTAGGGAGCCTACAGGCTAATAAAAACAGTGAGGATTTACACGGAAAGGTTGTGAGACACAGAGACAGGGAAAGACTCCACATTAATCATTGAGCAAGCTGAGACATGCTTCTTTGAGCACCAGTGCCAGCAGTGGGTACTCTAAGAGGAATTTTTGTTCAGATAATATATCAGCTAGTCATTAATCATGCACTGACAAGATTGTCCAGATTCCTGTTCAGTGTGTCACATTGGAAATCCTAAGGATAAATATGATACGCAACTGGCGACACACAAAATCAAAGTGAGACTCAAAGGTCGTGTGGAAAACCCCCCCAACAGTGTTGTATTCTCTGTTACTTTTATTTATCTCTTAGTGCAGTGGAGTGGGCAGCAAGAGCAGACCAAATGGAGTTTTTTTTTTTTTAATGTATTTCATTTTGTAACTGTAACAGACACATTTCTTCTGAAATGGAACTTTTGAGAAATATGCTGTGTGGGTTTACGGTGACAATGTGAACCCACATTTATAGTAATGTATCAGTACATATGAGTCATAGCAAAGTAAAGTCTGTTGAAAGTTCACAGGTGTTGCCTTAAGAAGGGTTATCGCAATACAGGCACACTGTAGTTACACAGTAACATTTTACCACAAATGTAGCACTTTATTTCACCAGGCAACTGGCACCTGATAAATACCATGCACTTCCTGTTTGAACTTTCTATCTTGTTTTCTTTTAGCCTGATTGATTTTAATAAAATGTATCGTTAATCGTGGATATTGAAGGTGACTATACTGAAAGCATTGTCTTACACTGTACTTTTATGACTTTTTTTAAACAGCCACAATAAAAAATACATATTTTTGTTTATTTGTTGCATTTTTGTAAACCATTGTTGCATTCATAGTGGTTTAACTACACATTGGGATATTGCATATAAAAAAACAAAAGTGTTATAAATGTGGAAGTAATAAAATAAAAAAAATGAACTAAATCAGAGTGATAATATGTGCATAAATATCTAAACCAATCACTGCTGTCAGATTACTATTCAGTATTAAGGATAACTTAATACTTAACTTATTGGAATGATTTTGGCTGGTATGGTTTTGGACTGGTAAAAACTCTCCTTGCAAAATATACAAGCCTTAGTTTAAAGATGGTCTTTGGCGTCAGATCTCAGCAACTAAGAAATGTAGTTGGAACCTCCAAAGCTAATAGTAGCCAGTAATGGACACTGAAGCGCAGATTATTTTGGTAAATATACCGTCAACGATCAAGAATGAACTTTCTCACTTGAATTAAATGTATTTATATCTAGAGATGACACATCAGTTTACCATACTGCCATGGTAAATTTAATGTAGTTCCATTAATAAATGTCACTGCCATTTATTAAAGGTTAAATATGGTCATTTGATTGTCTCTGTACAACTGTAAACTTGATTGATGAACTCTGACAAACTTGACCAAACTTGGACTTCTCGTTTTGTCTTCTTGGAAAACTCAAATGTGGCTTTTGTCCCACCCGAGGTTCTAAATCTAAATATTACACCACATTTGACCAAAGCTGAAGTGATACTAAATCAGTATTCCGTAGACCACTTCAGCACTTCCACTGTTGCAGAAATAAAATTCAAGCAAAACTTGGGGCATGCAGACATTTTTGGACGCTGGTAGTATGCTGGTCGACTACGTAAATAAAGACAAAAGTTACAAGTACTGTAAAAAACAACAACAACAACAAAGGTATACTGATTAAATTAAACATTCTACACTGAAAGAATACTTCAATAAAACCAAATGTTCCCTTTGATAATCAGAAAGGCTTGAGCCCCAAAAACGCTGTCAAAATGAAGCAATATCCTAAAATGTCTCTTTGTTCCACTGGTCTAAAGTGCTTGTAAGGGCAGCTGGTAGAATGTAAATCCTGTCAATTCCAACCTTAAATTAATAAGCTGTGAGAACTCTAACTGAACTGATATTTAGTGTTTTAAAATACATATGCTCTCCAACAGAACACCGTGTTGGAGATTACTGCTGCTTGCAATTCTCCCTTTTCTCTTTGGGTTTACTCCGTCCTGATTTGTCCGTGTGCCGTTTTGTTGGTGGGATGAAAGAGGGCTCTTCGAGGAAATCATGAGCGCAAGAATGCGATGCGGGAAGTGACTGAGAAGCTGGACCTATGTTAGAAAAAATGTTGTGAGTGTCCAGTTATTGTTTCAACAGTTTCATTTTGACTGTGATTTTTCCTGTTTATAGTACCTGTTTGTCCCACTCGGAGGCTGTCTGTGCTTTGTCTCCTGGCCTGGAAGGTTGGGTCTAACTCCTCTGCAATGTTTCTGATCTGTTGGGCTTGTCTGTTAAATGCAGCGGTTGTGAGTTAGCATATACACTACATGCAAGACATATAGTAATATAGCGGATGTGAATCATCTTCATTACGGTAGAGTGGAGACGGGGCTGGGAGGCTGGTTCTCTGGAGAGCAGTCCTCTGTGGGGGAAGGAAGACCCTCTGAGTCAAGTCTCTCTCTTTGGACCTGAGGGAGTGGACAAAGGACTGTGACTCATTTTGTTCTCATCATTACTCATTCTGAGCTGATAAAACCCCCAAACGTAACAACAATGACATGCACAATGTGTTTTAGAAGTTTTACTATTCGTGCACCTGTCTTTCTCTCGCAGCTCGTCTGTCATGATGGCTGATCATCGCTCTGTGCTCGCGCCACGATGCCGGCCCTTCCAGCTCACGAGACCTACGCTTGGACTTAATTTCCTGCTTCTGCATAAAATGTGCAATTTCCTAGTGCGAAAATACAGCCAGATGTCATTGCTTCAGTTGATAAATAAAACATAAGCATGAGATACATGGGTAGTGACACCATGCCAGCTCGTCCTCGTACCTCATCCTGCGCCACTTGTGCTACTCTGAAGTCTCCTTCTGGATAAAAACATGGAGATGGCTGGGCGTTCTATGAGAACAAAGCAACAGATGTAACCAAAAAAAAAAGACAAACAATGAAAGCGAAACTAAACTTTGGTTCTTCTGCGAACATCCTTAGATCACTTACCCTCCTCAACAGCTTCTCCTCTTCCTCCTGCAGCTTGCGGGCCAGCTCTTCATCTTGTAAGACCTGCTGCAGATCCCCCAGATCCAGGCTTGTCTCGCTCGGCTCTGGTTGCAGCGACGCTCCTAAGGGTGAAGTTTGACAGTGTCAAATCTAAAGCAACTGGGATGATAAAGAGCATACGATTTGCAACAAAAAACCCTGAAGATCAGTAAGGAATCACACAAGTGTAGTAAAAGAACACGAGAGACAAAAAAGAAAGATGACATTTGAAATTGCACCAAGAGATGAGAAGACGCAGAATGTAAGTCATGTTGCTTTTGAAAGAAACTCTGTAGAATTTATTCTCTTAGAGCAGCAAGACTGAAAGACTGATGATACAGAAAAAAGAGATAGGAATGAAAGCATACAGTGCAGAGGATTTCAGGACTAGTGGAAGATATGAAACAAGAAATGTCCCACTTCTGTAAGAGACCAAGTCATTGCTAAACCCAATGTCTAGATTAAACAGTGGCTGAGGGAAGATGAGAGAGGCAGATGAACACAGCGTTATAGAGCACAGCGTTGGAAGCTTTCCCTCAACAGATTAGAGTTGGCTGCAGGACTGGGTGTTACCTGCTGCCATGTGCATTGACCTATCCCTGGTTGAACCCCTGCTGCTGAAGCTTTGGCTATGCTGCAGGGCTCTTCGATGGGGTCGCTCTTCTCTCCTCTCCACCTCCTGCTCCTCCTCTGAGCGAAACCTTTCTTCTGCCGTCTTGTGCCAATGCCTGTGATCACTTGTTGTCCTTCTGATTCTGTAGTCATTTGCATTCCTCTCTCCTCTCTCGTCACGATTTGTGTATCTGGGCTCTGTCCACCTTCCGCTACCTCGACGCTCTCTGTTAGCAAGAAATGGGTCTCTACTGCTAATCTCATAAACCTCTCCATTATCATGGTGCCTGTCTTGGTCTTCCCTGTGATCTCTCCCACTGTTCTCTCGGCATGACGATCTCCTCCTCTCCCTGATATCTCCATGGAAACTGTGCCTGGTGGTGGCAGCTCTCTGGAAGGCTCTCTGATGTGGTTGGGAGTCACTGTAGGAGACCTCACTCCCGTGAAGCACCTGGCTGTCTCTGCTTTGAGGCCTTATTTGCAGTGGCACCCCACCGCCACCAAATCTCACCGGCACACCCCTCTCTTTGAGGACACGGCCCAGCATCTCCCACACTTGGCTGCTTTCGTTCTGCTGCCTGTAAGAGGTCCTGGTGCCTTCACGAAAACGGACATGTTTGTCAGGGTTGTCCTTGCAGCTCCAGGTCCTTGCTAAGTCTCTGTTGCTGTGTCTGCTCCTGTCATGCAACCTGACAGATTCACTTCGACTACATCGCCTATCTCTAACCTCAAATGACCTAGAGTCTGTATCCTGATCTCTACTCCTGTGCCAACCCTCATACTCCTCTCTGTGGTTACTCTCCTGATCCTGATTCCTTGGCCTCCTCCTTGGTTCATCCCAATAATCACAATCGTCCTCATTCCTCTCTTCTCTCCCCTCCTTCCAGCCTCTGAACTCATTTGGGAAGCTGCTGTGAGAGCAAAGACTTCTGTAATTTCTGTCTTGTGGCTGATGTAAAGATGCCCGCTGTCGAGTAGGAGCTGTATTGAGTCTTTCATTCATTCTCTGGAAACGGGCAGAGAGCTCCTCAGAGAAATCTGAGTCTGAGTCCTCTGAATTTTCACTCAAAGGCTCCCTCAATTCACTCCTGATTTGCCTAATGAAATCTGCTTGTCCTTGATTTGACCATGAAGTAGTGGTTTTCTGGGCTGCTACCCCCCTGAGGGAGTCAGTCTGAGGCCCAGATAAGTCGGAGTGGTTATGAGAGGTGGAACACTGCCACCTGGTGGTGGTAGATGAGTACTGCTCCTCCCCTTGGTGAAGGCTGCTGAGTGCATGCTGGTGTGAGGATAGCAGTGCAGGGTTGCTGGTGCTGCCTTTAGTAACGCAAAACATGCAAACACAAAAGCAGGGAATCTAGGTGAGTCTGTTAGTGCGTACTGTTAGACAAGTGCAGCTAATGATGAGATAAAACATAACATTAACAATAGCTTAATGCCGCTTAGGTAAGAGTACTTATTAGACAATTGATATGATTGTTTGAGACACAACTACACATTCCAGTACGTGTACAGATTGGAATAATCCAGACAAATATACAGTCATGCATTAAGGATGACACAAAAGACAACATGTTATGCATCTTTCAGAACATACATGACACGCAGATGATGAATACCTATGTGGGGCATGTTTAGTTCATGCTCTTGTCACATCTGTGGAGAAAGACTTAAATAGAGCAGTAGAAAGTAGCAGCAGCAGAGTAAAGCATGTTTAGTGAGAGGCTAAGCCAGGTCTGGGTGTCCTCCTGACCCTCTGAAGTGTAACAAATATACACATAATATACATTTTGATTAAAATATCTTGTAATATTTTAAACATTTCTGCGACATTTTAGGAAGTTTGTTACATACGCATATACACAATGACATACTTAAACTGTACCTTCATGATGGTCTTCCTGCCCCCTGCTCCTCCTCCTGACCCTCTGCTCCTCTTCTTCCTGCATCCGCTTGGCTATTTCCTATAAAAACATGGTTGTACAGATTTGTTTGTACATTAAACCACTATCAGTAACACAATATGACTTCAGCTAAATGAAGATTGCAGAGAAATTGACCTCCTTCATCAAAAATCAAATTTGCATATCTATCTCCCATTTTAAGCTCTTAGTGGACGTATAAACAACACGTGAAACACTTCCTGAAACTCCAAACTGTATAAATAATTCACCAGTTTCTCTGTTCAGTGTCCATTTTAATCATATTTATCCTCCTAAGACCTGGCATATGTGGACATAATATATTTTTCAAAAAGAGTGCATTGCTAATTATAACAAAAAAATTAATAATAACAATATACATATAATATATATACAATATAAATATAATGAATATAATAAATATAATAATCAGATGTTAGATATAATCCAAATATTATATTTTTTGGTTACTCCTTATCTCAAATAACTAGAAGAAATCTAAAATGCAAGCCCAAGCTCAGAGCTTAGGAGGTTAAGGGAACATCATTTACAGCAAAATAACATGGAAGCAGCTTGTAACTTTGAAATATGACAATATATAGACCTCTATGTAAACCAGTTTTTGTGGTGCTACACATGACTTCACAGCAGTACTGTGGCATGCCAAAATGGTTAAAAACTTTAACTTTGGCTTACCATAGGTGCTACATCTCAATTTCTTAAGATATAAGAGGCTTTAAAGGTTGGTGAAATGACAAGCAAAGACTGAATTTTTAGTAGAAAACATGCATACATCCACACATGTACACATACAAGAACGTCTCGAGGGCCCCAATACCACTCTTGTTTATTAAATAGATCATGCACTTCTTTGTGGTTTTCAGTGTCCAATAATCGAAATTTTTGCCTCTGCTTGAGCCATTTAATTATTCATATCTGCTGGAAACAATTTCATCTGTGTCCTCAACAAACTTTATAGATGTGGAAATATATTTCTGGATATACTAAACCCTTAAAATGTGCCCCCCAGGTATGTGATTTGTTTTAGGGTGAATTACAAAAATTCCCAAATCTGGAAACAAATTGTCAGAATTCAACCAAAACAATTTACAGGTCTTAGTTTTTGGTCACACAAAACAAACAATCTCTAAACTAAATGACACAGTGACCCAGTTTATCAGTAAATTAATTTATCTTAAAGTGGTCTGAATTTGTTCCAACAACAAAATCAGTAATGAAATGCCCTGATAGCATCATTCCGTATTCAAAAGGACAAAAAACATCAACACATGATCCACTCACGGTAAACAGTCAGATTATATACTACTGATAGACAAACATGAGATGACCTGCCGACAAGAATTAGACACCATGCAGCGCATTTCAGCCAACAGATGGCAGTATAACACAGACTGTGTAACAACACAGTCACTCCAACAACCCTGTGTCCCACAATTTTAAAATCACACAGAAAACAATCTTTTTTTTTCTTTTGATGAATGTGTGAGATTTAACTTGCCATATCAGTTGATTTGCTTTTATGTTATCATTTTACTAGAATGTGCAAAAATTATCTTTACTTATACTGTAGATGCTGCGTTATCCATTTGCCCTCAACACCACAATTCTTGAAAACTACTCAGCTCTTTTGATTGGATGCAAGGACAAAAACACAAAAAATGAAGAGTGACAACTCAACACAAAGCCAACTGTAGGTGGCCAATCCAACTGTGTGAGTCAGAGCTGTGGCTGACCCAATGGAAACTAGGAGCCCACATGAAGGACAAACAAACTTTTCATGTCCTTCATGCTGAACTAACAGAAGCAGGTCAACAGGACTGTTTCACTTGAAGTAACACCTTGTCACTGGGGAACGCCTGCTCTCACCAGAGCAGCTGGGATGCCTCTACTCTCTGAAGGCCGTCTAAGCATCACGTCTGAGCTGCTCTTCCTGGAAAGGCATGAACCAATTCTGTTCTCCACAAATCAACATATCCTACCAGTGAATTCTATCAAGTCTCTCTCTGTAGGCTGCATTCACAACATAAATCCTAACTAAAAGCAAGCACAGCTCCTTTTTACAATCGGGACGTGTGTGCATGAGCCACTTTGCCAGCATCAGCAGACAATTAGCAGCTTGCCGTGGCAGGTTAGGTGTGTTGTGCCACAGGGATCTGGCATTTAAAACTGCACAGCCCGACACCTTCTGTTCCTTAATTAAAGACACAATCTACAGGGAGGAAAATATTTAATCAACACCTCTGATCAGCCAGTCATTACAGAAGGTACACAACCAGGTGTTTTAATAGCTCATCATTTGATCCTAACATAAACACTAAGAAAAAGACATTACTGGTAAACCCGGCTTTAACATTTAACCCTCAGTGTAGACAACAGTCCAAAGCCAACCCCTGAAATAGTGATGAATGACCCCCTCACATTCCCTCTGACCTCATACCCTCCATACAAGGAACTTTTATAGGCAGGCTTCTCTAAAAGGAAACTGCGGCGTAAAGAAAAATATTACACTGCAACAGTTTTGTGACAAAGGTTGCAGGAGCAGCTGAGGAGTTTCGTGGCAGAGCTGGCTTTTTCCAACCACAATGCTCTTCCTCTTCTTACACAGCCAAACTCTTCAGTCAGGTAATTTTTTTTAAATGCACGTCGACGATAGCTTCTGAGGGGTTGGCCTTCTGTGTGAACATGAAAACAAAGGAGAGATGACTGATGGGAACCATCTGGGTGAACTGTTATGTTTGGCCTGCATGATGAGTAGTTTTTTTTGTTGTTGTATTTGAAACATTTTTGGGGGATTTGGTGCTTTACCACAAATAAGGAGTAAGCATTTGGACAACAAAAATGTCAAAACAACAAACAGTGCATTTTAGGATTCAAAACCAGGTGGCAAAAAAATAGAATCATGTTTATTTACAACTTAAAACAGTCTACACTTGCAGCTCTGTGAGGCTGTACTTAAGCAGAGTGCTAGTTTAAGCTAAATGCCAACACCAGCAGGTATAATAATACAGCTAGTTTAAAAATTAATAATTTTTCAGAGTCTCTTTTGCTTCAAACTACAAATGTCAACCTGATGGTGGTGCAAAACGTAACTACCAAGACTTGAAATCTATTCAGACAAAACAGAAGTGATCAACAGATTTTCAACTACTCTACAGTCATTGAACTAATCATGTGTGATACAAAACTTAACCAAACCTAAGCTTAAAATCACCAAATTGTTAAAAATAAACCATTAGTTTGAATTAGATTCTGTAAAAAGAACACTTTAAAAAAATGCTTTTCCTTGGTGCAATTCTGAAGCCATGAGTGACTCAGGTGCAGACAACAGTCACACAACAAAAATGCAGGGACCGGTATGCAAGCAAATTAGAAATAGTAATATATCTACACCATGTAAAGTCATAATATTGGTTATCAATGTGTGGTTACACATGTCGGCACTTAAAAATATTGTATATGATGATTCCATTTTTGTTCTTTTTTTTATTTTTGTAGCATTAATAATCAAAAATGATGCTCCAAAGAAAACTTCTGTCTGTCTAGTTCTGACAATTCCTGCTTCCACAGAGGTGAGGGAAAATTGAGCCCACAGTGAGCAAAAATGTAAGAGGAGCCAAAAAAACTGCTTGAGGTACAGAGGGTTAATGTAAAGGACAGCCAAACCAAGGCTGAGTCACACTCTTGATTAAACACTGCTCACCAAATTGCAGTTAAGGTTTTAAGGTTTTCAAGAGTGCACATCCCTTGGGAAAAAATGTGCATATATAAGTGAATTAAACCTTGGGAGAAGCTGATGGGCAATGTCTGGAAGCAACCACCAGAGAAATGGACAGCTGACAGGTTGCATCTCTGTTTAGGGTTCCGCTGACTTTGCTCATACAGTCCTCTTCATGGCACAGTGGATACATCAGAGACCCAGAGCAGTACTTGGCTGCATCTGCCATTCATTATTGACTAAGTTACTCCTAAGAGAGAGCAAAGTGAACCAGATGATACTCCCTGACCTGCTGGTAACAGATTGATAATTAAATGATATACAAGTGTTGCCTAGCCGTGCTAGACCCTTGCTCTGTAGACGCAAGGGTCTAGGCACGCTCGACAGGGAGGGAGGCGGGCTAAAAGGTTGTCTATCAAATCACTCTGCAGCAATTGGGTAGGTATACAACCAATCAGCGCAACGAATAGGCTCCTAGAGCGCCGGAAATCAGAGGATGCGGGGGTTCGGTGAAGCCTTATTTATGCAGTCAATGGGTGAAGCTCAAGTATATTACAGACATGTTAACAGAAAGATTATTCAGAGTCGGTGCTAATGGAGCTCAACGACTGTTGTCGTTTTTGTTGTCGACCCTGGCAGAGAATTAAATTCGTTGCCGTGGGCTGTCAAGCGCGGCTAGGCTAGTTGTTTCCGGTTGTTTCTGTCAGAATCGTCGTGCCTCTGTCGTCACTTAGTTACGCCCGCCTTCTGACTCTACACTTCATGGCGATTCGTCCGGCCAGTTTTAGGAGCATCCAAACTCGAGCCTTATGGAGGGTAACTAGACCCACCCTGGCAGAGAATTAAATTCATTGCCGTGGGTTGTCTAGCGCGGCTAGGCTAATACAAGTGTGCTCTGAGAGTAATGCAAGTCCCTGGGCTAAATGTGGCTTCACTAACTTGAAGGACATTGTTAGAGCTATCCTAAGCATGTGCCAAATGCAATGATTAAGCTGCATGTAAATATTTTATCCTAATATCCTAATTTTAACAGTCTTGTAAATTATTTTTCTTTGAGCAAGTTGCCACCTAGTTTTCAGATACTTTCATTTGGGTGTTGAATCCTGTCTGAAACTCATACAGTTGCTGTTCCTGTCCAGGTTCGCATCATAAAATAGGTTGTTAATCTCATTTGGACTCATCTGGTTAAATAAATGTAAAAAATACCTTCTTTCTTTCTGTGATCCATGAGGGCTGAGCACCATTTTAAGTTTTATTTGTACCAAAGTTAATCTTGTTCATACTGTGTCTTGTTCTGCTCTGATTATTTCCAGCAACTTGACACCCACAGGAAAGGATTTATTCCTCTTCCAGGAGCAAATCCCTCAAAATATTTCACTTTACAAACTTTGCTGTCAAGGTTGTGTCTTGTTATTATCAGGGAGAGCGTTCAGTTCAAAGCTAAGCCAAGCCTTTAAATCAAAAATGACAACAACAAGTGACTGGTATACAGTGATTTTCAGCCCTGTTTTCATGCATCAGTCATCAGCATGGCTTATTTTCCACAATATCTCTGCAAAGTAAAGCTTTGTTTTCCTTTCTCAGATACACACGTAGTGGTACAGTGATACATTGAGCCCTCCAATCACAGATTTTCCATCTACAGCCTTTTCTCCCACAAGTCCAGTGAACTGAGTACAAGCTCAAATCGACCTGTCCAAGCAGTTCCTCCACATTTGGTTTAATGGATACTGGCATAGATTCAAGCTGCTCTGTTAGATTGTTGAACATATCAAGCAAGGGTGTTAATATTAGACAGTAAGCGTTGCTATTATGTGGAATTATAGCAGTTTCACCTGATCCCTCTCAACCATATAAAAGTACTGTTTGGTTGTTGAGCACTGTTAAAGATGATCACTTGCACGTTGTATTTGTAGCATTTATGCACAAGTTGGAGATAAAAAACTGCCACGTAGGCAAAGAGAAATGAGTAGAAGCTCACCTCATCATCCTGCTCCCTCCTCTGGGTCTCCTCAGCGCATCGCTGGAGTTCTTCTTGAATCACTCGGGCATACTCAAAGTCCTGCTCCTCTCTACAGAGCAGTCAGGCAAGAACACAACCATCAACACAAGATGCAGCAATGTAAACAAACATTTAAAAAATGCATCATAAATCTGCATTCGGCATTGTTTGGTTTACATGCAGGACATGAGGATTTGCAGGGACGTGAACAGTGTGCGCTGTGTTTTGGGGAGCAGGGGTCACCTACAGCTGTCTGGAGGCCTGTCTGAGGCAGGCGCTCTGCTGGGCCCGCTGCTCCTCCTCCTCATCCTGCAGCTTCTTCGCTACACGGATGTCATTCTGTACTAGCTGATTCTTCTGGATGTTGGTGGTATAGTATTGCTCGACTATGAATTAAAGGCAGAGAAAAAGGCAGATGTTAAGAATCACGTCTGATCTGCATGTATGACAGTAATAATAATTGTGCTACTTTGAAACTATTCATTACTGCTGTGTTATTTGTGTCGTGCCAGCTCTTGAGTGCACTTTTGAGGAATCCTGAAAAAGATATCAGATTATATGGCAATTTGTGTTATGGATAAATGATTATCAATCTGTTATTTATATTTACAACAAATACAGTCAACAGCTTTGCCATAATTTCTACTTTTATGTGGCATGTACATTTTAAGTTGTTGCTGATATTGTTAGAGAGATGGTGATTCTACATATCTATCAGTGAAATCATCACAAATGGTAATGGATGGCCTTATATTGAAGAAAGTTCCCAAAAGTTGTTTCACTTCATTAAGACCACTGTTCTATTAGTTTGCATTAGACTTTCAAATGAAGTGCTTTATGAGTGTACAGTGTAATCCTGAATTTCTCAAGATGAGTAGAGGTAAATCCAACCACAAAAAAAAGTGAAGATTTAGATTGAGAGTGAATTAGGACAGATGATATAATATAAATTGGTACATGTGTGAGTAGTACGCAGCATTCACACAGTAGCTTGACTTACTCTCCTGCTCCTGTAGGTTGTGTGCCAACACTCCATCCTCCAGCACAGCAAAACACTGGCACACTGAAACAACAGACGGCAGCAACATTTCAGTATCATACAAACAGTTGCAAAGTGTTTGAAAATATACGGAGAGGGGAAACAAGAGAGCTCTCAGAGCCCGACGACGACTAAAACAACAGCAAATGACAAAAGTCTTGAATGGCCCTTTAAGACTCCAACCAGAACAAGAGCTGAACCTTTGGATGACCTGTGGAGCTTTGGTAAAACACCCTGTCTGCATGGAAACAATAGGATACAAGCACTGCGTGTTATGATGGCTGTTTATACGACACACACAAAGGCAGAGGAGTGCCCCTTAAAAGATTAGAAAAAAGAAACCATCCACCACTCTGGCATGAATTCACCGTAAAGGACATAAAAGGAGCTTATACAGTCTTCATCATAACAGGGCACCAGTGTTTCAGAGCAACGCGCAAGTGGACAAAATTAGCAATCCTCCTAAAGTCACTGAGTTCAAGAGCAGAGCAGCAAGTCCACCTCCAAAAGCAACAATATGACACGCTCTATTTGTCTGTGTGAGTTAGCAGCACTTTAACACTACAACAGAAGCATAAGAGACAAAACGTTTAATTTTTTGTTAAGAGGATCCAAAAAGGAAGGTAAATGTTTTCTTCTATTGATGCGCTCACTATGACTACCAAATGAGCATGCAAAGTTAAGGAACTACCACCTGCAGATGATAGAAATGCACTCTCTGTAGAGTGGAATCTGTAAAGCTGCCTTAAATCCAACGGCTTTAACTACCAAATCTCTGTATTCTAACTCCGTCTTGTTGCCCATATCAAGTCACTCTTTGGTAAACTCTTGAACTGACTGTTTCCTATCCTATGATATCATAGTCTGGTCACCTGCTGCTAGATACAGCAATAAAACACATCAGTTTTCATGTCATTAACACTGTCTGAGTCTCTTATTTTACATCAATCTGTAGAAATTCACTTTAACATGAAAAACGCTTTATTGTAAATTGTTGTAAAGAAAAACAAACAACTTAAATAGATCACGAGTCACTTTTGAAAAGTAATAAAAGGGAAAACTTCCAGTGGGGGTGAATACTTTGTTTAGTCAACAAGAGAGACGGTTAACTTCTGTTGCGACCTTGATTCAATTTAAAACTTAAACCATAAGGTGTACATGTACAGTTTGGCTGTAATCTGAACATTAATCTTAATAGCTTCAGCATCTGTGTACAGTTACTGTAATCTATAAACACGTGAATTGTTCACAGCCGTCCTTAACGAGCAACGATAGCCTGTATGTGCTGCAGTCCATGTGTGTTTAAAAGTCTGTCAAACAAACTCAAAGCTACTCAAGAGAAAATAAACACAGACAGACAGCTCCACTGTGGCATAGATGTTCTCTCCACTTCCTCAATTTTTGCAGACACACTGGCCACAGTGACCACACGAAACGGCTGAAGTGATCAACAGGGAACCGTTGAAGCCGTCTTTTCCTACAATGGAGGCTTTGAAACGCCCAGAGAGGGACAGAGGACGGTGTTTAAAAAGAGATTTAGCTCACTACTGGAAAGCCTGCATGTCGAGCCAGAGGCAAAGCCAATTAAAAACACCTGTCTTTCTGCTAATCCCCCCGCTGAGCCTATCAGAGCAGGCTGGGTCGTGTCTGTGGAGACAACGGCCACATTCACATCCACACACTTAATGCTCAGGATACTCAAGTATTCCATTTATGAGCTGGATTGACACATGCTCTAGGTTCCTTATAATAATTTATTAAACTCCAAACCCCATCACAAAAAACCCCCCCAAAACACGTTGTGCTAGTAAAACACTAGAAACCATAAACAAACAGATGATATTTCTATTTGATCAAGAACACTGTAAAACACCGTCAGTGGCCACTTTATTATGTACACCTGCCCAAGCTCAGCATCCCAATGTAACTGTTCTGTAATAACTTCTACTTTTATGAGGCTTCATAAATTTGGAGTATTTACTGATATTTAAGGGAGGTTTTAGAATGTAGGTCTGTTGTATTGCACTGCAACATATTCAGAGATACACTTTTATATGAAACTAAGCACAAAAAAATTAGAGATCACATACAAGATATAATTTCCAGTTGCACACCACATTTAACTGTGACCTCAATAATAAACTTGTAATTGAATGCATACATTTTCGACTGAGCTCCAGAAAGGCAGCATTTATGACCCAGCTATGAATTGACTTGCAATAGACTGTACAGGTGTACCGGTGGCAGCTTAGACACCGAGTCAGCTTACTTCTTTGAACAGCTGTTAAAGATGCAACAGGATGTTGCTGTGCAAATATAATCCAGTATCATATCCAGTAACCTGTGTGTATGTAAACCTGGTTGTTACTTTGAGCATTGTAAGGATGATGCTGCCATATTTGTTTTCTGTTTGTTTGCTTAAGTAATAGCAAGTAATAATGCGTTTTAACTGCATTGGCAATAAAGGTCTGAACAGAAACAGGGAATTTACTTTCTAGCTGGAGATGCACTGGAAGACGAAAACAAATACGAGGCCTCAAGATTCACTGGAAGAGCGATATATTGAGCTTATAGTCTGTATATCAGCTGTGACCATCTGTGTGACAAGTGAAAACAAATAAAACAGGCCAGGCCTGAAGGATGCTTCTCGGTGTTTGTGATAAGTGTTTGCTCCTAAAAAACCCAAGGATGTTTCTAGAATTAATTCGACATTCATTGGTAATTATGCTCCCACTGTTCTCAGATTCACTTTTTCACTTTAATTTTCCTGCACCTTATCTGAACGACAAGAGCCTACTCTAATAATGTCATTATTATAATATTTAAAAGTGACAACCAAAACAGGAAATAGAACTGATTCTAAGGATATGGAAGTCAGTCAAAATAAGGATGCATCCTCTTTGTCACAGTCTACAAATGGGGAAGTGAAAAGCCCTCTGAAAAATTGCTGTGGTGAAAGTCTCAAATGAGTTTCTCTAAATCTCAATGTAGGAAAAAAAGAAAAAGTCTCTGGGGGGTATGTTTCAATCTACACAGACCCAGCTGTCAAAGTTCATGGAAATCACTCTGACAGGACTAAGCCTCCAAAGGGTCTGTTTACACCGTAAATGACCCCATAAGTCTACGCTGAGAGTTAACCTACACCAAAACAGACATGCATTACCACTTACACCTGTTGTGGAGCTTAAGAGACTATCCACTAAATGGATCTCCAACCTGTCCATGTGGGTCCAGTCTGTCAATGAAGAGGGATTAAGCCAAAGGCTTGGTTTTATCTGACAGGACAAAATGACAGCTCAAAACAGTTTACTCTTAACACAACGCAGAAAGAAGGAATGGGAGAAACATGGAAGAAATGACAGTCTGGTGTGAGCGTGCATGTGTGGGTGTGTCTGCATTGCGGGCTAACTTGTTTTTCCAAACTCTTTAAAAGTACGGCCACGTTACTCTTGTAGGGGAGGGACAAGGAGACTGTGTTATTATGACTGCTAAACAGGTTTTGAGAGACAGGGTGTGAGGCATTCAGGGCCAACAGTAAAAACATATGTCCAGTGTGAATCCAGGCACTCCTCCTGTAAGCTTCTTAATGAGGGACTCTAATAGGCCTGCGTCTGTTTCCTAAGAGGATAGTAAATCAAAGATCCAGCAGACAACAGAAGCTGGCTGTGGCATTGGAAAACTGGAGGGTAAGAGGGGTAAAACTGGAACGAAGCAACGAGATTGTAAAATACTAGCAGGCACGAATGTATAGCATTATGTTTTCCATCAGTTTGTACAGACTGTTAGCACGGTTAGACTGGGAGAAACGGATAATGCAGAGTGGGATATTACGAACTGTATGACCTAAAAGACAAAGCAGTCAAAAGAAAGTTTGCCTTGTAAGTGCTTCTTATTACTGGTGGTCAAACACAAAATAAAGTAGTTTTGTACTGATGCAACACAGTTTTATAGGTAAAAATGCTCCGCTTGTGATTTCAGTACAACAGTTGAAAAACTTTCAGCTACGTTCAATCATCTAAGACGGAATTATGCAGATTATGTCAGGCATCCAGCACAAGGGAGCAGCCGATCAAACACACTCAGAGATGTTTCTCTTTCATCTTCACTGCTACTTGGATAGCAGCAGTGGCAAGTGCCTGCCAAACAAAGAAACCGGCGAAAGGAGAAAATGACAAGGGTTCTATTTTCAGCCAAAATCCCCCACCGGCCGCCCACATGCTCTCTCCCTCTCTCCTCTGTTCTCTTTCTCGCTGCCTTTTTTTTTTTTATTGCGCAAAATTTCAACCATGAAGTGCCTGTCCATCCCACGGCTCTCTGCTGTGTTAGAAATTCAGCGCACTGGGCCAACCGGCTACATGAACTGGACCCAGGTTGTCATGGAAAACAAAGAGAGGTGAGGGGTAATGGGACACTGGGTCAGTTGGTGAGAGTGAAATTAGGAATGAGGGGGAGGCGGGGAAATTCCTCTGAGAGCTGCATTCCCTCGGCACATCAGGCTAAATCGGGAGCAGCCAGAGGAGGGACAGAACAGGAACTGATAAGGGGGGCAGTGAAAACAAAGAACGCTAACTTGGCCAAGACTTGCAGAGGGTGAGGAAAGTGAAGGTGAGGAAGGACAAGGGGAACTCGGGCTGGGGGGAAATTGAAGCATAAACACACACAATAGGACTTAAAGTAATTGACCCCAGTGCCATGGAGAGGGACAACAGTACAGTTTGATAAATCTGTCTAAGCATAAAAATCACACTGACCAGACAGCTGATTTACATACTGCTATTGTCTTATTGACAAGTTTATAGATGCTATTACTGGCTTTGTTTGTGCACTGGGCTCTGCTCAATAAAGCATGAAAATGCGAAGCTGCACAGTGTGCCCTTTGTGTGTGGAAACAAGAGTGGAGTGCTGAATTATCTCCCTCGATAAAAGACACGCAGACCTATTTCTATCTCATTCATTAGAGTGGAGACGCCAAAGACTGAGTCAACGTTCTAGATCCAGGCCACGGCTGAGAAATTCCTACCCTGTGAATGTTTTTAGATGCAAATGCAAGCAAATGGAGCTAATACAGAACTGTACATTTATAGCAATGGCACCATATTGCAGCTTTGCATAAGAGTTCCTCCTGTAAGTGTCTCTGAGGATAAACTTCACTCGAATTCTAACATGTTCTTGCTGTATATGCTGGACAGTAAATCCATGCGTGTAGTCTGCATTCCAAAGAAAAACATGCTTCATATTTGAACTGCTTTTCATCCGTTACTTACTTTGAAACTGAACTGATATTGGAGTGTTTTTCCACTCAGGTTTTGGAGCTGTATATTTGGCGCAATCAGTTTTTTGATCAGTAGCTAACTTATACACTTGGTAATCAGTTTATTAGGAACACCTTGCCATAACTAATCCACTCAAACACGGCACTACATCTTACTCCCATTAAGGTTTATAGCCCTTTAGTGTTGATTCAGTTTTGAGACTTTGAAGCATGTTCCTTATACACTGAACTGTCTTTTGATGACTCCACCTGTATCAGTGAGGGTACGCTAAAAATAAAAACAGAAGCACATATCTGAAACCCTCAAACCTATTTTTCAGCACACGCCTTAATCTGTATCATATTCTTTCCCTAGAAATTGTGTATCAGAAACAGCCACCTCCATTCCTTATCGGCAAACTGGTTCTGTTCAGCCCCATCTCTGTGCAGCTGTATGACTAAACCTGTGTGCAGAAAATTCCCTCCCACTCCGAGTTTCTTTCACCTGTCCTAACCTCTTCCTGAATGTATAGAACTGTAGAATTTATCTACATAGAGCACCAGATTAGTGAACCTCCTTTGAATGAACAAAGCTAGCTGGCCTCATGTGGATACCTCATCCTTCAACATAGCTTTGTTTGACAGTTTGACAAACGAGAGCGCATTTGTGTCTTTAACAGCTTTGGGATTTATTTGTTTTATAAATTCAGTTTTCAGTTGTGGTTAAGTTATCATTTCATAAGTACATCTGGAAGATAACTGTGATAGCTAACTTTACTGAGCCCCTTCTGCTCATCTGAAATGACAGACTGTTCTCAGGAATAACAGATTTCAGCTTGAATCTGCGCCATCAGCTGCAAGTAGTCAAAACATGTATCAAGCCTCTTCTTAACAGATATGGGCACAGAGGAGGGATGCCAGTTATTTGGAGCACAAAAAAAGAAGCAATGGGAAGCTGCCTGTTTTTTCCCCGTCTCAAGCAGATGGGCACACAAGAGCATCCTTAGCTTCCATGAAAACACCACTTCCCTGCTGGCTCCATGTCTGCAGTCCAGTAGCTGACCCTGATCTCTGACCTGCCTGTGGAGGGGCTCGACAAAAACAGCCTCTCTCCGGCACAGACCACGAACCACGGCGCATTCTGCACACACTTATTCCATACTCTTGTGGTCTGATCTCTCTATGGATGCAGCAGCTGAGTGCATGTGAGAGTGTGTATGTACCTTCTTGGACGCGTGGAAGGTTGGACTGGTCAATCTCCAGCTCTGCCATCGCTGCCCCAGTGCTGTCACTGCCTCATGGCGACACAGAAGACCCTGAAACAAGAGGAGGATTGTTACAAATTAGCATCTGGTATAATTAGGTGTTACCAAGAGAGAATAAGGAACAGACTAGAAATGCTGTCAGACTTGTTATTTATGCAGATCTTGACTCAACATGCACTTTATTTATTCCTGTGCAATATCTATTAGTAATGTTATTTACTGCTGTGCAATACCATATTTTATGACTCTGGCGCAATATTACAATTGTGTGTAACCCATTCATGTTATTTAGAGTGTCTCATCTCTGCAGTCAGTTTTTGGATTTAGTATTTATGTTACTTTTTAAAAATATGTTCTATGCACCAAGAGGAGTAGCACTCAATAACAAAGCTTACAATGACAAAACAGGCTCCAGGAAAACCTCCAGGAAACATGAGGTGAACATTTGGGTCAAACAGGTTTGAAGAAGTGTCTGAAACCAGCAGCAGCCTCCATGAACACTGCAGCTAATATCAGTATTAACCAGGAGCTGCAGTAAAAGTAACAAGTTAGCATCTGGTATAATTAGGTGTTAGCAAGAGACAATAAGGAACAGGCTAGAAGTGCTGTGAGACTTGTTATTTATGCAGTTCTTCCCACAATGTGACAAACACCCAACATACACTTTAATTATTCATATGCAATATCTATTAGTAATGTTATTTACTGCCGTGTAATACCATATTTTATGACCCTGGCGCAATATTACAATTGTGCTCAACCCATTCATGTTCTAAGAGAGTCTCGTCTCTGCAGTCAGCTTTGGATTTAGTATTTATGTTACATTTTTTAATATTTTCTATTCACCAAAAGGAGTAGCACTCAATAGCAAAGCTTCCAATGACAATACAGGCTTCCTGATTCTAATTAGACACCAAACCTCCAGGAAACATTAGGTGAACATATGGGTCAAACAGGTGACTGGTTTGTAGAAGAGTCTGAAACCAGCAGCAGCCTCCATGAACCCTGAAGCTAATATCATCATTAACCAGGAGCTGCAGTAAAAGTAAACAGCAACAGCGCATATCAGGTCGAACAAAGTATAAAAACAACGTACCTGTTCCCAGCACGCTGCCCACACACAGGCTGCTCTGTTGTTTCTATTCAACAAGTACCAACATGACAGCTCAGTGTCAACTGCGGAGTCGCACTTTCCCTCCCTTCCTCTGCTGTGTTTGTAAAAACGCGTCCAAAGGAAAAAAAATAAACAAACTGTCCCCGACGCCGTTTTTTTCAACGGTTGAGTTTCAAGCCGAAGCGGCGATGTTCGTTCGCCGCAGAGACAAAAGAGCCGTGGAGTCGTGATGGGAAGCCAGGGCGGACAAACTTCAGCCCACTGTCCGTCGCTCCACTGCTTCTTCACGGCTCCTGTTCGGCGGCGGTGGGGGCGGATCAGAGCTGCTGCTGCCTTCAGGTGCTCACTCAAGATCAGACTCCCTTATAGTTCCACCACAAACCACCAGAATAAAGACAACTACATTAAAATGTCAGTTTCATTCAACGCATTCAAGAAAAAGATGTTCCTTTAAGGTACAAGAGCACCGCAGAGAGAAGCTGGGAGTAAAGTTAATGATCAGCTCTGGCCAAAAGTTACTCAATTTGTGATTTAAGCAGAGCAACGGCACTCTTGGTAATAAAACAAACCTTTGAGCTTCACTTCACCTTATGATACTACAGCTCCAATAACCAGTCAGGCATAAGAGCCAATCCTTACACGTGCACAATAATAAAAAAAAAACTGTAATTTCCGACAGTTATTGAAAGTAGCACTAAAACAGCCAAATGTTCCAGTCACTCAAGTTTCCAAAATAGAAGTGAAAAAACCTACACTTTACAATTCAGTTTTTTTTATTACTGTGGCTACTATAAAGTACGAATTCAACTGCACTGCAAAAATGTTAATGAGGGAAACTATTGTTAGGAAAACAACTTTGAACTGTCTGACAATGGCAATTTTTGAAACTCTAAAGTTTTAAAGCTGATAGAAGGCTGAAATATTTCATGAAACTTCTAGTCCTGTACACAATCCATTACCAATGCTCTGCAATGTGGAGCTAACTGGCCTGGATTATACTGGAACTTTTGATTTATTACAATAGTTGGATTTGATACTTTCTTGCAAAAATGAAACAACAACAACAAAAAAGGATAAATGAATAAAAAATATCAGGCCACTTTCAGAAAGTCTGAGTAGGACAATTGTGCTTTGAGGTTCCTTTCAAACATCACTGATTGGAAAAAGAGACAATTTTAGGTTTGAAGACTCATAAAATAATGGAAAAGCAAATAAGCCTGTCTAGGAAGATATTTTTTCCCCTCACAGCCACACTGAAGACTTTGCAGCTCAGCTAATTTGCTCAAAGTGTATAAAAGTGAGAAGGTGCACAGCTTTAGGGGGTTCTAAATGTAATGTTGCCCTCTGCTGGCTGCACTGGTGACAGTGAAACACAAATGAGTCTGAGTATAAACCGTATAAACAGGTCATTAAAACCTGCCAGGTCACATATCTGAAAATGATAGTGAATCTTTGCTGTTACAGTTGGTTGGTGCCACGTGTAGTTTTGAGATGCATGTCAGGTATTTCAGTGATAAAGCATCACAGGCTAAAGGTCAAATCAGAGGTTGGTTAATAAGATAATGTTTTCTTTGAATCCTACCGTGTGTGCCTGTCAACTGAGGGAGCACATGAGATTTTCATTAATGGAACCATCACATTGTCACTGAACGCATTCTGTAAATTCAGATAATACGAGGCATCAAAAGAATCTTACTTAAAGAACAGCTTGAAATTCTTTCAAGTCTGTCAACAACAACAAAATAAATAAATAAATAAATAAAATCAAGAAAGAAAAATACCCAAATATCTGTATATGTGCTTTTTTTGTCACTGTTTTCACACTGGCTAAGATTAGATTGCACAATATGATGCAAGCAATGGAGGATAAAACACACAATTTTTTTTACTTTGTGCAGAAATTATTTATCCCTTCCAAAAGGAGTCTTTTAAAGGAAAAAAAGACTGTCTCCCTAGACATTGTTTTCTTACTGAGCTAAACTGTAAGGGTAGAAGCAAATCTGCAGCTTTGGTACATACAGTGTCCACCCAATCTTTCTACTTCAGAATGCTAAAACTTTATCTTAGCTTAGCTTCAACATACATTTTTACACAGAATAATTGTAGATTTGTCCCATATGACTTGCACTGGAAGTGCATATGTAGGGATCTCTATAATCAGAAGCTGCAACTGTGCTATTTAACTTTAAGAAGTGAAGACAACCAGCCGCCAACACATAATACTATGCATTACTGCGCAATGCTGTGTGTGACCACCAGGTGCAGTCAGACCAAGCATCGTTTTGACCACACACAACAATAAAATGCTGCTTATATGTTCATGAAGCACTTCTACACACTTTAAAAGATGCCATTTGTAGCATTTATTTATTCACATTTTTAAAAGCAGAAATTTGTTGGTAAAGTTTGAATTTTTTCAAGAGGTATTGCTGCTTAACATAGTTTACCAGCTTAATCTTGCTTATGGTGAATGAGTGGGTGATGTCTACTACTATCAGACGATAGTCGATATAAAAAACAACTTTTAATTTCCTGCTCTTTATTTATTTTTTTAAATGTTGCTTTCAAACAATGCACTGATTCAATGATGCTGTATGAATCCCAAGAAACGGTACATGTCTCTGCTCGTTACAAACACCTGTGCCTTTAAGAAATTCTGTTCTACATGAATTGTGACAAGGACTGCATATACAGAAGGATAAACCACAAGCATGAGGGCGACATTTATTTTAGATGTTGAAATAACCTGGAATTGGCAATGGGACCCTGACTAATGCAGAATATAAATCCTAATAGCTTTTTCTGATATATGACATCACCTAATGGAGTGTCAGGCCTACAAACCATAAAATAAAATGTCACTGTGGCTTCATCTGCCCTCATTATCATATAAGTGACTGAACATTGACGTCATGCTTCTAATAAATATACAAATTACATACAGAGGTGCAAAATGTAACTTTGTAAATGGCTAACGCCACCTGTCCCCAGCATCCCGACCAATCAGAAAGCTTTTCTAATGCCAGACATACTCATAAAGTTGGATTTTACTGCATGACTAAGAAGAAGTGAAAGCACCAATATAACACCTCACAAGAACAAGGCTTCTAAATAATGTGCATCAGTCAATCTAGGTCAGTGACCTGTGGAAAATTTCCTGCTGTCTTAAATTGACTTAAAATGTCAGATGGCTCATACACTCCAAGGCCTCGAACAACTGAACATGTGCACTGAACCGCTGGTTTAGTAATTATACCGGTTTAATAGGAATTCTCCTTGCTCTGTATGCTTTGAGTTTTACACCAAGAGGATTCAAATAGCCCAAGTGTTTAATGAAGTAGTGGTATAAAGATATTAGTCATTTGTCTGCCCACTTCCTCCACCTGCTCCCCTGTGGGATGTTGTTGACATGACATCTGAAACACCTGCTTCGATATCATTTACAAAGCCAGTAAAACAGTCAATCAAGCTGAAAAGCTGGTAAAACATGACTGCGCCCTTGAAGCATGGGCCACGGCACTTGTCTTTTTATTGAGTCTATAATTCACCTGTGACTGCCCGTTGATTTATCACATAGAAAGGATAGGACTCTGGATATTGCTGATGGCGGTTGTGGCAAGCAAAAGTGTGTGTGTGTCTGTGGTGTGGCATGCGGGAGGGGGGATAGGCTACACCTTGAAGTATATAACCCAGTTGGGACCAGCAGAGAATGTAGAAGTCTTCTTTTCACCTGAGGACCTCTGTGCAAATCAGAGCCACTCCCAACAACAGCATCCTACAGTGATGAAGTGCAACCATCTCGTCTCCTGGGCCTTCGTGCTCGTGGCCTCTGGCCCCCTGATGGCCCACCCAATTACAGAATCTGCTGAGATACCCTATCCAGGACCTGGTGAGTAGAAAGTAATATCTCCATTATAGCCGTTATGCTCAGTAATTCACTTGCTCAATACCTAGATAAGCATTTTTAGGAATAAATGTAATTTGTGAAGATTAATGCCAGGCGAGTCATAGCCCGGGGCCTTGAAGTAATTACTTTGGTGCCGCAGAGTTGAACACTGATTGTTCTGCCAAAGTTCACATGCCAAAGTTCTGCCATCAGAGAACAGATCCAGTTTTTTTTGTTCAATTAATTCAAATGCCTTAGTAGTTATAGCGATTGCCAGTGAGGATTAGATTAGAAAATGTTCACATTATGAATCTGTACCTGTCAGCGGTCTTTTAATCATCTGTGTGGGGCTGTTTGCTTGTCCTCAGTATCAGTGGAGGACCGAGGGATCGGCTCACTGGATGATCTGTCTCTCGCCGAGCAAACCTTCCTTCCACAGGATGGTGCTGGCCTCAGATATTCCACTCTGATATCTGGGGAGATTAACAGAGATGGTAAGAAACATATGCACACACAAACACACACTCACCCACACACTGCTCGCTTTTGCAGTGCAACAAATGTGAAATCATGCACAAATTCATACCAGTCCAAGCACATTTTGATGGTTGCCTACTGAAGCATTCTTTTTTTCTTTGAACTTGCTTGACATGCACAGAAATACGGCTAGTACAACAAGAGTTATCCAAAATATCTGAATAATTTCACATTTTCCTTCCTATCAGGTGTTAGAACAGCAGGCCTGCTTCCGAGGGGGACGAAGAGAGAGGTGGGTTTCAACACAACAACAGAGCAAAACAGCAAAAACAAACAAACAAAAAAGTAAGCTGCACACTGTGAAGGATTCACCATGTTACTCTATTTTGTCTTTCAGGTTCTACTGGAGAAACAAAGTCTCCTAAATCCTTTCAGCCACGTGCTGGGCATCCGGAAACAGTTCAGGAAGAGAGCAGGGAATACAGAGTGTTTCTGGAAGTACTGTGTCTAAAGCTGTCAACAGGCACGGATGCCACACACAAGAGGCAGGGCTTGCACTAAGAGAAAAATCCCCATCTTGCACTCACACAACTACATGCAGACTACATAAATAAGAAACATTGTGCATGCATAAAATGTATGTGCACAAAATCCATGCCCAGGTGCATTTACTTACACACACACAGACACACATTCATGAACACAAGCGCTGTCAGTATTCACTATCCAAAAGAACAATTCCAGAAGTATGATTGAGACATGCTGCATAGGGACTTTAAGATGACTTATTAGGATTTACTTTTATGCTGTGTGAAACTATGTGTACACATTTGTTTAAAGTCTTTGGTTGTCAAACGTATGACCAAATGCCTCTAAGCTGTGAAAGGTTATACAGTACTGTATGTTAAATATAAATAAAAAACTGTATTATAAATAAATATTGTCTCTGATAACTGTTTTTTCTTGACAAAACTTACTGGCCGAAGTGACCCCTGCACACCCTATCTTAAAAGTAACGAGGAAACAAAAAGACGTTGCAAAGTTGGTTCTCGAGTTTTCTTCATTTTTTCCTTTTTTTATTATTTTACAGCAGAAAGAATATAAAGCATTCAGAAAACATCTTCCATATTTTAAGGGCAATTCAAAACGTTTTGCATGGCTTCAGCAGCTGAAATCTCTTTTTTTTTTAAACATATCCATCGAGTCAGTGACGCTTGTACATGCACAATTACAAAAATAAAACTTACAAACAAGAGAAGGGAAGAAAAAGGAGGAAAGCAAAACACATTAGGAGAACCAAGAGGAGATGAACGTTTTAAGGGTAGGGGCTGGGAGCGGAGGAAAAACTGGGTCACATAACAGGGAAAGACAGAGAGAAAGACAGCTATAGAGGAGAGGAAAATAGATCTAACACTAGTTCACATGCAAAGTGTCAAGGACCCATAACTTTCTATCAAAGCAGGGCCTTTTTTTTCTTCTCAGTTTGGAATTGATGAAAACGTGCAGTTCGGTAAAGGGTGCCATATAATTGCTGTCCATAAACTACTGAATGCTTGTCTTGCAATACTGGCATTTGCATAAGAGTAAGTCGACTACAAGTGTCCAATCATTTTAAACTTTGCTAGGTCTATAGGTCTCCACAAAATAGTTCTTTATTGCTCTGTGTCAACAAGTGAAATATACTGTAAAACGGTTTCTGTTCCGCTGTCCTGATGTGCCTACCTTTCCCTGGTTTGGGTGCTCCGGAAAAGGAAGAGGAGGAAAGGCAGATTCTCAGGTCAATTCACAGAACATCTCGAAGTGGATAATACTGTATGCTAATAAAGAGTGCCTATCAGCTAACCTGTCATCCCATTCATAAATGGCAGTAAAAACAAGATTTGCAGGTGAACTTTTCATACAACTACACTCTGAATCTTAAATACCCTCGACACTTTGTCACTTAGAGAAACTAAAGGCCTAAAGAACTGGCCAGAATTACACAATGATTTAACTGGTTTCTATGAAAGAACGTCAAATCATTTATCTTAATGAGCTATATATAAACAGACTGTATTCCAGGGCTCCACTAGCGTCTGTAATGTTCAAGGTTACTGAGAGGAAATGGATTATACTGTATTTTCATTCTTTTTAAAGTTTTCTGTATCGCAGTGGTAAACCTGTCTGGTCGAGATTTATTTTTTTTTACTACAAAGAATTGACGAAAGGTTTCCCTATTTCAATTTGAGCTTCTTCTGCTGTGAATCACATGTCCTGCTCTGTTTCCTCCTCCCCGTTTTGGCACCCTGAGTAAAATACAGAAGGGAGGTGAACCAGTCCCTCAGTCTGGAAAAGAGCAGTGCTGCCTTCACCTCTCAGTGTACAAGTGAAACTGACAACTTGACATGTCTGCATGTGTGCTGTGCGATGTCTTGTGCATGTGTTTGTGTGTGCCGTGTGTCGCTTTGTTCATTTGCTATATATACTGTCACTACGTCTCCAACCCTGTCCATTTGTCCTGTTTAGAGTTGGGAGTACACTGATCGAATCTAAATGAATAATAAAAAAACCACAAAAGAAAAATTCTAAAAAGTTAGAACTTGCTCTAAATCAATCCTGTCCTCATGCTTTGCCATGAAAACGTCAGCAGCTACTGAGTATTGATCATTGGCTCAATTTGTAGGTTTGCCCTCTGTCCTTCTGAGTTCTGTGACATGTCAAACCGAAGTTCATTGTTTTACAGAACAGTAAGTCTTTTAACAAGTCTATCTGGCTACCGATTCTAGGAAAGTAAGCATGCTTCAGGTGCAGTTCTGTCACCCAGTTAACTAGTTTACCCATGCAAGCATAATAAATCCTTCTCCTTGTTGCCACAACATTGCATTGGCTCTGCATTCTAACCACAGACTAGAGGATGAATGCAAGGCAACAAATCCCAGTAGTGGCATTTCTAAATGAGATTTTTTTTTAAACAAGCTGTTCCAGTAGAAAATGGAAAAGAAGGCAGAAAAATAAAGCTAGCATGTCGACAAGCTGGGGTGTTGCACTGATACTGGTGTGTACAGGGAATATCGTTGTGGCTTCGGTGAGTGTAATGGTGCAATAGTGACGATGATGTGGAGGATACAGCACTGTCTGTGGGTGACCATGATCTCTCACATTTCCTCAACCTCAGGTGCATTATTTGCATTCTGAAACTGGATTGGTGTAATCAGGATATGAATAGGCACTTTCTACATAAACACTCTGGAAATAAAGTTTACATATCAGGTGAGTGGAAAACAACAACAAGAAATAAACTACAACCAGTAAATCAAGGAAATCAATCTTAAAAATACATATATAGCCTAAAAAATATTGAAAAAAAATGACGACACTTGAATAAACAAAACTCAAGTTTTCCAGTGGCACTTGGCTGAATAATCACATATCATTACTTGGATATGGAATACACTTTCTGGTAGGAATATATTATAGGAAATAGACAGCAGCCAACAGGCACCTCTAAACCAGCAGCTCACGTGTTATTCTCTTTCAGACATCTCCTACAGCCCGATCAAAACTTCTATCTTATATTACTATGTTATATATCATCCAATGTACAAGATATATCTGTATTATAAATGGCACTAGTGCACGCTTTTACACATTAGTTACTACAGTCATTTTGGCTCATTGACCCTACATTGAGGTGAACTTTTAGTGCTGTCCTTCTATAAAGAATTGTTTTAGCACCTTAAATGTTGAAACGGTTCATTTTGCAAATAAGTTTTCAGCTGCTTGGCAAAGAAACGCAGTCATGTACAGAATGCTACACAATTTTCAACTGGACATGTTTTTTTCTTTTTGACACAGAATACAAGGTCTGCTTAGACCCTGGCAGCCTTGATCAAGGACTTCTGTCATCAATACAAACTGTATAGAGATAATGATATCCTGTTTACTACAGGGATCAACCTAGAATCCATAAGCCAAAGCTCGGTGCACGATACTGCACGTTTAAAGAGGTGAATTCCCTCTTTTTCCATGACAGAGAGTAAGAACATGGATTGCTTTATAGGGACACCGTGGGCAAGGCTGCCATTTACAATCTTTACGATCAGACAAGATACCTCAGTAATCGAATCACATTCCATTCGCAATGACAACAACAAAAAAAAACCTTTGATATGGTGTATTCACTGATGGACAAATGCTCCAGTTATCTGCGGTAATGGTGGAGACGTGATAGACTTAAATGCTTTCTGCTTAAATATGACTCCCTCTGCAAACTGTGTAACTCAGTGTTTTCGCAATCCTCGGCCAGTTGTGACAATATGGTCTTCAGTGCTCGTGTGTATTTCACTGTATGATTATCTGTTCTGCAAAAAATTAACTTAATTCTCTTCTTAAGCTATATAGCATTCACATACCTTGGCACCATTGGCAAAAGGTTCTTGGTAGCCCAAAACAAACAAATAATATTAATTTAAAAAAATTTAAACATAACCGTACTTGTTTTAAGATAATTTCGAAGACTTCTCCTAACACTAAATACAGTATTTTTTACTTTTTCATATTGCAATAATATCATGCTTTAGCAAAATGTTCTTCTCAAGAACAATGAAAATAAAATAAAATACTCTAATAGTGAAATAGTTTTAATTTTACAGAGCATAGCCACTACTGCTTTTGTTGTTTTTTTCCCTTTTGACTCTGTTCATACTTTTCATGCACATAGCTCATTTTTATCCCAGGTATTTACACTATATACAAACAATACAACCATACTTCTTCGGCATTCAAACAAAACTATACAAATATTCAGTTTTTGTCTCGTACCTGTTTTTGACCCATTTTTAATGAATAAAATAATATATTTCTAAAATACAATCCCCTTTGGGTACATGTTTTTTCCTACGTACTTTCAGCCTTCTTTATATACAGAAATCGCTCAATTGTCAAAAATATGGATTTGTCAAACCCCTATTTTGGGACAAGCTTAGGGACCCCTCAAAGAATCTCTAAGACGTCAAGGCAATGTATGTGATCTTCCCCTCAAAGGCCTTCACAGGCTCTGAAGTTCATTTAAAAAGAACAGTAATAACCTGCATGACCATAACCATTACAACACAAAATAGGCAAGTTCTTTTCTCTTGTTAGGTTTCAGAGGAGCATTCAATTGAACAAGGCAAACTGAAATCAAATAAAAAGAAACAGGACAATACAGGGTAGCTTCATTACTGGAATGACAGAACTAAAGAGGAGAATATGAAGATGTGGACCACGAAAGTGGAAACAAAAAGAAAATCAGAGGATAGGCTGAAAGACTAGACCATAAGCACACAAGCAAAGACTTTTCTTGCCAAGAAGTCATGCATTTTTTTCTTGGTAGGATTTAACAACATATAGCCTGAAGATACAGATCACCTATACATTGGACATGATGGAGGAAATACATTGGACAGTATGGAACAAATTCAAGTAATAAAGTGACAATATATATGATAAAGCATAGTTTTTTTTAAGAAATGTTAAAACACAAATATTTTATCCCCTATCTGCTTCTGCATGTTTAAACCCCGACTACATTCATTTGTAGCTCCACCCGTGTGGGCAGACTGGTGGGGTAGAGCACAGTGGGACAGGAGGAGAACTCTTGAGCTAAGTTGAATATTGTCTAATCTACAGCAGTGGACAGAAGTGGGCGTGTGGTTTATCAATATATTTGGTTAAAAAAAATCCTTCTTCGAATGAATTGATTGGTCACTTAAAAAATTATGAAATACAATTAGAGCCCCGAGTGTTGCTGCACGGTGTCTCTGTCCTCTGAGATCTTCTGCAGCAGCCTCAATTTACGTCTCTCTGGGTCCTACGTGTGACAGACCGCCTCAGACATGTCCTGTGTTCGCTTCCTTCGCCGTCCAAAACCTTTTCATATCCAAAAAAGACAAAGCAATCCATGAAAAAGTGCAAAAAATGCCAAGAAGCAAATGTTCGGCACCCCCCCCACCCCTACCCTTTTAGTTTATAATCCCGTAGAAGTTGCCACTCTCCAAAGAAAATCAAGTCAGTGGAAAGAATAGATGTGTGGAAAAGAAATGCTGTTGTACATGTAGTCGGACCAGTAACACCGCAGTAGTATTAATAATTGCGGTGCTTGCATTGATGTTTTTTTTCTGTTTCTCTTGTAAAATGTCTTGTGTACAAACAAAAAGAAAAGAGGAGTCAGGAGAGTGATGTCACATCGCAAGGGGGCTCTTCTGAGGGGTCTCATGTTCCTTGGCCCTTTTCAATTCTTTCACCCTGGAACACAAGAGAGAGACAAGCGTCCATGAATACAACATCAACGACTTGAACATCAAGCTTATCAACACAGACACGGGCCTGACAGTATCACACTGCTCAGCCAGAGCTACCACACAAATATCAAGTCGGCCCAGATCATCAGGAACTACGGTTGGTCTGTGAAAGGAAATACTGGTCAGGATTGAATTGAACTTTGCACTTTGGGATAAACAAAGGGAGAAACTTATAGCACAATTACAGAATCATTACTATATAAAATTACTACATTAGGAATAAAATATGTTTCTGGGACACAAATACAGAAACAAATATGTTAATCATATTACAATTATTAGAATAACAATTACGCTAGATTAATATACTGACATTTGGCACCCTGGAACACCTTTTTTTGCCCAAAACGCAGCATTTGACACTAAGGTGACCAATCTCAGATGTTTGCACAGAGGAATTAAAATAATTAAAATAGTATTTATTCAGTGGAAACGTATTTTAAAGGTAGAAATAATTAACTTTTTCCATGCACACTAATACAGATGAAAAGAAATTCTCAATTTGTAGGAAAAAAGGCAATTCTAAATATTCACAAATGAACTGACTGGTGGTTCACAAAAGAAACCAGAAGATGGTGTGGATTCCTTGAACAGACATGTTTCTGGAGCAAAAAGTGGTCAGCCTTACTCAAATTTTTAACAAATCAACCACCACCATGTGATAGATTTGGTTATTCCTAGGAGACGACAACATGTACGCATTGACAGACTGTGTAGATGCATGGCGAGTGCACACACAAACCGTGGGTGTGTGTGCTGCATCTTCTCAGGCTGAGCTGGTGTACTCCCTGGAGGTATGAATCCATTAAAAGCTCTGTGTTGTAGTCCCAGTGGGTGGAGGAAACTATTGTTTGTTTTTGTAACCACGACCTATATGCTATCAACAGCTTCCTAACCTATATCACAGTATAGCAGACAAGCGTGCCATAAGAAGAGGTAAAATCAACAATCTCTCCTGCTCTGAAAGCACGAGAACCTATTTTAGGACAGTATACAGCTAGTATGAAAAGAGTAAACACATGTAACCTCAATGTCACAGCAGGGAACAGCAAGAGGGTTAAATGTCGAATGCAATATTATTTTTCCCATTCAGGTGTGTCTTTTAGTGAAATGCTTTTATATTTTTGGTTTTAATAAACCAGTGGGCAGAACACATTTAACAGGTCGACACAGTTTTAGCAAATGGAAATTGGAGGGGTTAGGGCCCCCTTGCAGTCTGTCGAGTGGCTAGAAACAGAGCACACAGCCAGCCAGACAGACAGACAACTACTCGAGAAACAGCAGGCCCATAGCATGCCTGAAGGTAGAAGAGCAAGGCCCATAGTTGTCACCACTTGACATGCAGCAGAATAAAACATGGCTGAGAAAAAGCCTCCCGTTCTCTCAAACTGGCTATCTGCATAACCACACAAAGCTGAAAGAAAAAGAAATAAAAAAAAAACAGGAACAAAAAAGTAATTTCCAAGAGAGAAAGACAGAGATAAAGAGAATCAGAGAAGTGCCTGTTAAGTGTTGCTGTGATATTGTCATTCATAAGCATTTTGTTAGTTTGAGATAGGTTCTGCTCTAAATCTGAGCTTCTCAGTCCACCTGTGGCTCCAGTCGGCAGCCTTCATGCAAGCAGGCATCAAGCAACAGTGATGGAGAATGAGGAAGGGTGGGTGGGGTGGTGGGAGAGAGAGAGAGAGAGAGAGAGAGACAAGGAGAAAATGAGAGTGAGGAGAGGAGGGAGAGAATGCTAAGGCTGAGACCTCAGGAGGAGATAATTGTATTATTAAAGAGTGAGAGTGAGATATAAGAGGGAGGAAAGGAGAAAGAGGCATCCAGAATAAATGGGTAGAGGGAGAGAAAAGAGAGAGAGAAAGAGAAAGGCACGAACTGAGTTGCTGAGGCTGCACTCACCCGCTTGAACAGTCTATGGTCCATCAAGGGGCTTGGCATAAACAGCAAAACAATACCAGACAGCTATTAGCACACAGTAGGCACTGTGAGGGAAGGGGCGAGGACAGGTGGGGGCCAAATACAGTGAGGGGGAGGGAGGTGGAGCTTAGGTGTTGGGGACATTTCTAACCACCCATTTTTTAATTTCAACAAAAATAAATCAAACACATCACACAGAGTGGAAAAAAATAGTTGAAAGATGGACAAAATTATAAAATTAGTGGTACTTTCTGTTGTGTCTTACTGGTTAAGTCGATTATCATTTTAGATTGACTACAAGAGAATCTTGTATGTGTATGCATGTATAAATGAGTCTGTTAGTACGAGTGGGAGTCGGTGTTGGAGCCTACCTGTGGCGGCAGCGTCGTAGGAACCTCATAATCTTCCTGGCAGCCTGATCCTGCCTCTTTGTAAGCAGACTACCTCTGAAAAACACCACATAGACAAGTGTCTTACCGTCCAGCAAACAACTGCTTCTGGAGTTTTTTTCTTTCAGTGAAAATGCGAAAGGTCGCTTTGCAAAACACAATATAATTAATACAGTGAAAATGGCCATTCATCAACCTCATCTATTATCGTTCAGTCCTTCAGTCAAGTCCATTAATTCAACTGCTACACATCATTTTGTTAGTATGAAGTGTGACAAGGCACTCTCTTCAGTGACCTCCTAGTATTTTCAAGTATTTGGCTTTGTTTCTGTTTGCGGCTGAGTGTCTACCTCAGTTTATGCTGCACCAGGGCAGCAGCGGCCCCACGGTGGTGGGGCTTCAGCCTGCCAAACTCCTTGTAGCTGCGATAGTATTGCTGAATGAGCACGGCAGCCCTCTTGCTCTGCTGGAACTTCTTCTGTTCGTGGTAGCTGCGGAATTTACTCTGGATAAGGATGGCGGCCTGCGTCATCTTCTTATAAAGTGCATACTGCCGACGAGAACAAAGCAACGTGTCATGCATTTCTGTGTGTAAACACTTCAATGAAACAGAACAACACAACCAACAAATCCGGCGATTAATTCAACCGGTGTTAGTGAAAACGTTTTACCTTCAAGGCTATCCATGTTAGCTTGTGAATGGGAAAAGGAAAATATCATGAAATGCACTAAGATGCAGCTTAAGATATGATTGGAGCTCTTCAGTGCACTGGGAGACCTACCTGTTTGTATTTCTTGTAACAACGTTGTATAACAGCAGCAGCTACTTCTTGTTGCTCTCGGAGCGGCCGCCCCTGTTGGAGAGTAGAGTGGGATAGGTCAGAAGTCACAGCAGAACCTGATTATTGCCACAGAGGATATTAGTGGCTCTGTCTCCTTGGGGTCTCCTGGTGGCTAGCATGAGAATACCACCATGGAGTAAATTCACTCCAGGTGGACCGGTCCTCCCTGAGAGAACTGGGGAGGAGGAGGTAAGATAATGTGCGACAGAGAACCAAACATCTGAATCAGCTGGCAGAGGGACACAACAGACTGTAAACAACAGTGAATAGTTTGTCATATTAAAACTCATTAAAAATAGCCCAGGGGTGGGTGGGGAATTGAGGAATGGGATCGGGCAGGGGAAAGGACTGGTGTGTGGTGAGTTACTTAAAAACAGGCAGTAGCAGGCTCAATACTGCTAACTGAAAGACAGAGAGAGAGAGAGAGCGAGAGCGAGAGTAGGAGAAAATTTGCTTAATTGTGTCTAATTGCAGCAGGGATACAGGGGACAGTGCAGTCGTTCTTCTAAGCAAGGCCATGCTCTGCTCAAGCCACCTTTCCCATGCTGAAACCACAGGGACATATTTGTATAATTTTTGTTTATGTTGTATTGTGTGCATAACCAGAAGGACAGAGAATGAGACAAAGACAGAGACAGAAAAATTAGATCAAGATTATGCTTGATTAAAAACAGCACATCTCAAGACAGAAGACATTAACAAACCACATCACAATCCTAAACTTCGCTGCAAAAAAATCTGAGCTCTATAGCCCGAAACCATATAAAAGTGGACTCTTAAACATCTCCTCTGAAGCCAGAAACAAATCCATCTCAAACACCAGTCTTAAGCCTGCAGCCCTGTGGGTGTGGGCTACAGTTCACAGAGCTTATAGCACCTGAGCACCGGGCCTGTACCTTGTACTTGCGGAAGGCAGTTTGGACTAGGCGGGCAGCCTCATACAGTTCTCTCTGCTCTGGATCTGACAGAGTCAGCTGGGCCAGGTCTCGCTCCACCTTGCTGTTGGAGGCATTGATGAACTCACTCCAGTCAGCCGGGGAAGGGAGCGTTGACCTTTCAAGGGGGCCCTCTCTCAGCGGAGACGCCCCAGGGCTCAGGCTGGGGTTGGATGAAGGGGTCAGGGGTTCATTATACAGAGACCTGAAGAGAGAGGATGGCATATGTCTAGTCTGCTGCTGCAGGTAGTCATTATTTAAAATGACAGATGTAGTGGATGTAGGAGTCAAATTCTAACCCAAAAGAAAAACATCATTTTTTTTACTTGTCTTCATGCCAAAGTCTATAATATATAAATCATTTTAAGAAGTGATTTTATCATTGTTTTGTTAGTTTGCTTCTTTGAATTACTGGAAAACGTGCTGAAATAACACCATCACAGACAGTAAGAAAACTTCAGCCACTGCACTTTCTAATTAAAACCCTTGTTTTACACTTTTAACCAAACCTCAACAGTAAGTTACTCTAAAATACATGCATGTACAATATCAGAAACAAAGCACAGAAAAAAGTTCAAACACCAGTAGGAAAGACATACTGAACAGACAGACAGTATTTTTTTTTGTTTCATAGAAGGGAGAGATGAGCTATCATATATGTTTGTACTTTATTGTATTGTGTTATGTTTGTGCTGTTCGTTATTGATTGTCTTTGTGAAAATGTTATGTTGTATTGTTCGGATGAGTGTTGTATGTGCATCCTGTTCTGTTGGATGAGTTGGTGTATTTGCCTTTGTGTAATGATGAGTTTAGATCCCAGGAAGAATAGACACTGATTTTCAGTGGCTAATGGGAATCTTTATAAATAAACAAATAAACACCTAAAAACAGGCTATGCAATAGGCCTGTCTACTGTTTTCACCCCTGTGCTGCTTCTTACCGTAGATGTATGATGCTTGGCAGCTGCTCTACATCTCCCAGGTAGTTGGCCAGCCAGTTCATGGTGTTGCTGACCCCTGACGTGTCTAAGGGCACAGAATCCGACGCGGTGAAGTTCTCCCTTTTGATTCTCTCTGGCGTCGCTTCAATTATGTGCTCTGCCAGAGTCATCATATTTACCTGTGTTGTTGAGACAAACAAAGGTCACTGGGGGAGGATTCACCTTGTAAATTTTTATCACTATATACAGTTAGAATGACTGCCTATTTTGGTATCTGCACATGGTCTAATCTTAATCTGTTTGGCCCTGTGAAAAAAAATGTTGGCTTTTGGCATGGAGAGGGAAAATAATGATGACAGTGATATAGCTGGAGGCTAAAATTCTTAATCCAGCACTTCATCTGGTGGAGAAGGCTGATATGGATGCTTGGAATAAACCCTTGGCTATTGAAGTGGATCAATAGAGAGAGTTTATTATGCGGTGATGGTCATCGACAGAGTGCCAGGTTGGCCTGGTGTACAGCGCCAACCCAATGCAAGAGGCTGACATAAAAGAGGTGGCTCTGTACTGTAATATCCAATTTGAATCTCATTCTGTCAGGCTGTCTTTACTGATGGCTATGCAGCTCTAATGGATGCCACTTGAAAAGGTGGTGCCAATAAAAAAATCCATACCACATCCTCCCTCTGATAGTACGTTAAATGCAAATCTACATATCTTCTCTCTTTCAGTAACTCTTATGAAATATATTTGAAATGGGTAAGATACTTTAAACTGATATTTTTTGACAGATATTTTATTCCTTACGTGCATGCATCATGTAGTTGTTTCTTCAGTTGACATACACTTTTTTTTACAGCAACATCAACTGGCCAAAATTAATTCTTTGGTGTTACTGGTGCCAGGTTTTACTTATTTAGCTGACTGACTACACTGTTATTCTTTAATTCTCACCTGTAGGTCATCCATCTGTGTGAGACAATCTTGGTTCTCCAGATCTTCTCGATATGACAGCAGTTCTGAATCTGCCATCTCTCTGTCTGCCATTACCAGCATGCCTAGCTGTTCCCGTTGACGCAATCGGTTGACAAGTTTCTCCTTCCCCAGGCTGCTACTTCCACTGATCCCCAGCGCCTTCCTCCCCAAGTTGCTGCTGGAGAAACTCTCCCTGGAGGCCCACCGGGATGTTCCTGTACTGCCTCCTGTAGACAGGCCTTTGTCTGAGCTCAGGCCTTCTGAGGATAGGCTCTTAGTGCTTGAGGACAACTTGTGGAGCTGCTGCTGCTCCAGGCTCAGAGGAACAGACATGGCCTTGTCAGGCCGAGTCTGAAACAGTTCTGGGTTGGGTTTATGTTTTTTAGCAAGTGGAAGGTCTCTTTGGCCCTCACTGCTGTAGTAGTTGGAGGGTTCTGATCTGGGCCTTCTCAAGTCTGCAAAAACAAAACACATCACATTTCATATTTACAATACAGATTATAAAATACAGATATCTTCCAGACAGTGACTCCTCTTCTGCTGCACTGACCTGGGTTGAGGCTGGTGGTGCTGGATGTGGTTGTGGTGGTAACAGAACCTCCTTTCTTGCCACTGGGTGCTACTACGCTGTCGTTTGCCCAGCTGACCATCCAGCTGTCTGTGGTGGGTGCGTCAGGGGCTGGGGAGAAAGACATGCGAGTTGTGGGTGGTAGCGGGGCTGGTGGCTGCTGCTCTTCCCTCTGTAGCTGCTCCAGACATTCTGCTAATTTGGTATGACCACGAGAGCGGGCAATTGACAGGGGTAAGCGTCCCAGAGAATCTGGGATAGCCAGGGCACGTCTGTCCCATTTATATAGGACCACTGCTGCCTCCAGGTGACCAAGTGCACATGCCCACATCTGGATGGATAACAGACACACAAGACAAATCAGCAAAGTAAAAATAAAACCAATCTATCACACAAATTAAGTTGTACTTCATTATTGCTCACACTAACTCATGTTCACTTCAGCTCTCTTACCAGAGGAGTGCAGGAGAAGTGATCCACGTTGAGAGGGTCCACTTCTAATTCCAAATCAATGCTATCAGCATGCTTGGTACTGGGTGGAAGAAAGGCGACAATAAGCATCTCACTTCTATTCAGTGTGGTGTACACCAATTACAAACCAGAGCACCATTATAGAGTATGTAGAGAATTTAATTCTCACCGCCACTTGATGAGTGTCTGGATGAGGGTGGCATAGCCTTGGCCTGCAGCCAGGTGAAGGAGTGTCATGCCTCTGAAGGTCTTGGAGTGGATTAAATGTTTGGACTTGGCCCAACAAGCTCTGCTCATCATCTTCTCACAGACCACCACGACACGACTCTCAAAAGAGCTGCTGGCCTGCGTCTGGCCAGATACACACTTGCATACACACAAAAAAGGACATCGTTATTGGTTGCCTGTTTATCAAGAACAAAAGAGTCACTCAGTTCTGTCATAAGTAGTTATAGAGTAGATTTTTCAATCAGTAACAAGTCTCCTGTGTCCTGTCACATGCACATTGATCGGCTTCAAGCACAGCATATGAGCAGCATGATGTGCCTTTTTTTTTTTTTTACCTGCGACTGGCTGTTGTTGCCTCCCCCTCCACCTCCTCCTCCTCCTCCTCCTCCACCACCACCACCTCCTCCTCCTCCTCCTCCTCCCCCTGTTCCTCCCCCAGCTCCGCCACTCCCTGCACTGCTCGGCTGCTGGTGGCTGGCCATCTCTGCCATCCTCCTCTCCATCTGCTCCAAGCGCTCCAGGATAGACATTCTGAACTGGTTATCTAGGCAAACAGTGGGACAGAAGAAGAACACGTCAGCACACAAGTAGCATCCAGTGTGAGAAAAAAAAAAAGTCTGTGTTTGCTAATACCAGCACAAACAACCCTGTATTCCTGACAAGACAAATGATCATACAGTATGCACCACAAGCTGCACCAATATGTTGCTCTGAGGAGCATTACGGCTGTCGCAGTGACTTGGTGCTTAATATCATAGAGGCATATGATCAGCCATTTAGGAACAAATGCTCCAGTCTATCTTTGAAAAACGGCAAAGCTGAGGGAAAGTTAATTAGTTTCAGCTATAACACCCAAAAACCTTATAATCATTATTTATCTCTCCAGAATGTGACTGAAAACAATAGCATCAATCATTAACTTCCTCAAAACAATTGGCTTTGCTAAAATAATCTTTAAAGCCTATCAATCATCTGCTAATGGCTCCCATCACTGAGCTCCTGCCGCCATCTTTCTCACAGCACTCAGAGAAAGATCCAGCAGATTAAAACAGGTTGAAAGATTGGCCAATGAGCGGGGGCATGTTAAATGTGTCCTCCCTTTCACACAAGGCTTCAGACAAGCTCTGAAGGCCTTCTCCAGCTGACTAAGTACAGCCTATTATGGTCAGAGAGTCCCAGGCTGTGCTTCTTCCATGTGTCTGTACGGTAGGAGGACTGAGAAGTTGACAGTATAGAATCCATCATAACGTGCGCCTATCCCGAGTCCTTGAAAATCCAGCCTTTCCATACATCAAGATGGATGGAGTGCATTAGACTTGAGAGTGTTTACATGGTGTTTAGGAGGTAACTTTGTACCGTGTGTCCGTGAGAGCGGTTTTATTGGTTGTCACAGCTCAGGTTTTCAGCCTTGCAACAAGAAAAGCTATTTTCTATGTTAGAAATATAGAACATACTGCATAATTCAAGACCTAACAGAGAAAAGGGTGAAAGTGATTTCTCAAGACAACTTTAATTGAAACAAAAACAACAAATAAATAAATGGCAAATTAAGCAGACTGTATTATTGCCAAGCATGCTTTGTTCATTCCACAAGAAGCACTGAGTAGGTATTATTAAAAAGTCCACACACCTATAAACACTGCAATTTAAACTTGGTAAAATAAGTTAATGTAAGACTAAAAAACACAAGGGTTACTGAAATGTGAAGGAAACCCCCACCACAAACACTCACCTACACACAAACAAACAACAAGCACTTGTGAGTATGAGTGTGTGTGTACACAGACACAGACAAAGTATGCTGTGTACAGACAGTGGATTGGGATGGGCACAGAGAGCCCACTGCAGCAGGGAGTATAGAAGACTGCATTAGCATTCCCCATTTAGCCACTATGAGGCTGTTTCTGTGGCAACCTGCTGCCGAGCGGTAACTAGGCGACAGGAACATGGCTGTGTGTGTATGGTCTGCCTGTGTGCTATTGGCTTATTGATGAAGGGGAGGAGAAGGACTCAATACACCAGTTAAAAAAAAAAAAAAAAAACATGGTGAGAGAGGCAAACAATGAAAAAATAGAGTCTATAAATCTTTTTCTGTGTACTTGGCCTACTCTCTTTTCTCAGTGTTGATGCCGTAAGTAAGAACCTAAAGACTCTAAGTGGGGAGCCTTCACAGCACGACCCGGTGACATTTGCGCTTTACGGTATCTTGGCAGTCACGGCTCAAGGCTCCACAGAGAGCTAATGCCACAGCGAGACCTCCTATTAGCCACTGCAAAAGAGGTCAAGCAACTTCTATCATTGAACAGAAAAGCATAATGTCACTGGCTGGTAAATTACTGCTCTCAGTCACAACATGCAGTACTGTGAATAATGGACTTAAAGGACAACAATGAGGTCTCTGACTTCGATTCCTGTGTGTGCTGTAGACTTCCTAAGTGAACATGCTGTCAGATCAGCAGATCACTCTTATATCAAACAGGGAAGCTGCTTGCAGTGTTTGCAGTGCTTCTTACTATGTGGGATCCACCTTCACCTATACACATCGCAGCCTGTGGAGGCTAGAGACGTGAGGAGTTGCGAGTCTGTTCCAGACTGAGCGCTCGAGTCAGGGGGCTAAGATAAGTCGCAGCACTACAACCAGCCTCGGTACAAGGCTGTGGTCTTCCTTTCCCTCTGGCTGACATGTGGGGAGAGACATGGACAGGGAGATGGAGGGAAAGAGAGAGGGGGGGATAGTTAGCAGCGAGCTGACATGTCTTTGTTCAGACCCAGTGCTGCAGTGTGCTGCAGTGCAGATGATGTCATCTCCACCTGCTGCCTGCTGCTCCAAATGCGATGCACGTCCACTGCAGAGGGAGGATGGGGGTAGAGACGAGTGGGAGGGGAGAGGGAGGAGACAGGGAAGGTGAGCAGCCAAACAGCACTATAACAACACGGTGACGTTGTTACTGCCCTCCCTCTCTCTGGTTTACTCCCTTGTGACGGTGTGTGGCAGCAGACGTGGTCACTCTCACACATTTACGGCAGACTGTTAGGTGCCGTTTCAATATGCAAACATTTTATTACAGAACTTGAATGAATGGTGTTTAGTCAAATGAAGCGTTAACTTACAGCTGTCATGATACATGTAGGCTGTCTAAAGCCAGACCAAGTTTGTGTGGGTGAATCCTATTCCCTCTCTTGTGGAGTGTTCTAAATCTTCCCATTGCCTTGGTGCTGTATTCTGCTGCTGAATTTGGACCCATGCTAACTTTGTCCATCCAAATTGAAAAATACAAGAGAAGAGAGAACTCTTCATTTCGAGCTGTATAAAAACCTAAATGGATTTTCATGCTCTGTCTCACACTTCTTGTGTACCTTAACTCAATTCTGGTGAGGGTTATCCCGTGGCGTGTTAAGTATTATCCAGTGACAGAAACAGTTCTTTAATGAGAACAGCTAACAGAGTTAAAAGTTGACATTGTCCAACAGTCTGTTAAATAAACCAAGAGTGTGAATTTTCAAAATTGCATTAAATATGCTGCTAAATGTTGATTTGACTTGTCTCCCTTTAGAAGAAAACCTCTTATCTCTGGGATAAAAGTGAGAAGAGGATGGGAAAATACCTTTTAATAGAGTCATGGTTGCCTTGGCTAAAAATTTTACACGACACACCAAGAATGCTAAAAATGCAGGTTGGGAACTTTTATGACCAATAACAAAGTAAATAATTTTGCCTGTGGAACAGACGCTCATTAGAATAAATTACTAATGCTGTCATTGACACTGGTGGTTAACCTGATCCTGTAATATAGATTAAAAAGTCACAAGCTTACTTTGAGAAAGGTCTCAATTCATAAAAGCCACAGGAGGACTGTCCTACACTTTCTGCATGGTACAACTAGTGCCTGATCTATGAAGGGTCAGTAAGGTTCCCTAGCTTGTGACGTCTGTTGTGTGTCACCGCGGCTCTGCTGTTACTTCTTATTAGCATCTCTCACAACACACTCATGTCCTCTGAGAGAAGTAAAGAGAAGAGGACCTATAAAATAAATGAGCACTGGTTTTCAATCTACACAAAGTCAAAGGCCTGCCCTGTGTGATCTATCTCATGTCTGGCACATGGCAGCAGCTCCTCATGAGACAGGCTGATATACACGAAGATAAGAAAAGGAAGGACAGGGCTGCTTATTGAGACACAGTGGAGAACAGTGGGAGTGAGAACAGGCTAGAGGGACGAAGAAGACAGCGGGAGAGATAATAGTAAGGACAGGACAACGGTGATGTGAGATGAGAGGACAGGAGGAGGGTGATGGAGAGGGGTAAGAAAAAGCAGAGAGATGCGGGAGGAGGGCAGGAGTTAGAGGACATATCAAGAGAGGGGATGTCAATGAGACAGGATGAAGAATGTAGTTGTTGGGTCAAGTTAGAGGACAGTGAAGGGCAGCTTGTCTGTCGCCACTCAGAAATGTCAAGGATGAGGGCAAAACAACAATTACTAGAGCCTGAGTGTCTTGAAAACATCTCAATGCTTGTGCACACACTCGGACACTTTTTATTTCACCCTTGGACCATTAAGAGTTTGAGTCCAAGCACAAGAATCCTGTTGAGCTTTATATCAAAATACAGCAGTTTCTTGGATACACAATGTACACTGGAAGTCACAGTTATGTTAGAATCACAAAGGTCTGTTTGTTTTCTTGCTTTAAATTAAGAATTCTTCCTTAATCATGTTCTTAATTGTCACATACCATTTGTTATTAAAAGGGCCCACTCATCTTTAATCCAAGAAGGACTTACACAGTTATTCATATGGCGAACTTCTGATAGCCTGAGGAAGACATCTTTAATCCTCACTTCTCAACCTCTGGTTCTGTTCATGCCAGTCAAGTTCAGTGCTGGACTTCATTATCTTTCCACAGCCAGTCAAATTTTAACATGTAACTCAGCAGAAAGACCAGAGGCCAGCCTCCCTCTGGGGCTCTGTGGGAGCTGATTGACAGGGGCTGGTATTTGTAACCATGCAGAGGAAGGGGCCAGGCTGTCTGGCAGCAGCCCTCACAGCTGGAACACATGGCCATGTGTTGATCAAAGACAGCATGTACTGTGACACAGTGTAATGACCGGTTGTAGTTTTGTTCAGCCCATTACTCTTCCCTGCTTTTAATACTCCTTAGAGGAGTGATAACAGAGATTTTCAACTGTTCAAAGAAGAAGACTACATGTAGCACAGACATCCGTCTTTTTGTAGAATCTGTTATTATGGCATCAAATTTGTGGAGGATGCAATCTATGTTTCCATCTGCCGTGCTGTATATCTGGTTCAGGGTCACAGGGAAGGGCGAGAGACAGGCTATACCCTGGACTGGTCATCAATCCATCACAAGACTGACACACACAAACGGATAAATGCATTTACACTCACTCTTATGGGTAATTCAGAGTTTCCAATTCGCTTAACCTGTAAGTCTCGACTGCTGTAAGAAGCTGCATCCCCTGGAGGAAACCTCTCAGACAGGTAGTACAGTCAAATCTCCACACAGAAAATAAACAACCAGATTCATACAGATGTAGCTTTGATTTCTTCTTACAAAGCTGTCAAGCAAATATGGCCTCTCTCTCAATCCAAATCATTCTGTCAGCAGACAAATGTTGCCATAGCTTTACTGGTTTTCCTCACATCGATCTGCAACACGTATGAAACAGTAGAAATCCCTCACAGACAAGGCAAAGCAGCTCCGATGTCAACATTTTAACTTCAAGATTAAAAAGAAAGGTTTAAGTAGCCACATTAATGTATTTCTGATATTCCTGACTTTCAGTACATGAACAATTATAAGAGTAATTTGTAAGGGGAAAAAAATTGTATTAAGAATTATATATATGCTTAGCGTGACATGACAGTACAGTCGTCTCACAGCTAGAAGGTCCTGGGTTAGAATCTTGGCCTTGGGGCTATCTGTGTGGAGTTTGCCTGTTATCCCTGTGTGGGCACTTACAGGGGTCCCCGGCTTCCTCCCACAGTCCAAAGACATGCTGAGGTTAATTGGTGATTCTAAACTGTCTGTAAGTGTGAATGTGAGTGTGCTTGGTTGTCTGTCTCTCTGTGTGTCCCTGTGATGGACAAGTGGCCTGTCCAGAGTGTCCACTGCATTCACTCCAAGTCAGCTGGGATAGACTCCAGCCCTCCTGCGACCATATCAAGGATAAAGGGGGCTATATAAACTGGAATTGTATCTCTTGATAACTCTGTCTCTTGATGATTTACACACATAAATAATTTACTTTCACCCCATACAGCAATTTAATAACTGCAAACAAAGGTCACAGTGCTTCAGCACAGCTCTTAACCTACTGGCATCTGTCCAGCTGTATGCTGCAGGTCAAAAAGAGTACAGTCTGAGCACAGAATAGATACACTGTGTCACATTGAAGGTAAAATGCCAAGAGTGCATACCGTGGGGATTTACTGTCACCGGCTATCACACTAACAGAGTGATACTGTATTGGCGTTTTGTCTTGGAAAGTAAGGGAATTGGATTTTCGGGGTGCTCACTTTATACAGTAACAAGTACATTTCATAAGCCTTCTGCTTTGCATAAACAACTACATACTGCTTGGCACATCAGCTGCAGGCAGAAGAGCAAGTGAGAGATGAGTGGAGAAATAATTTCAAAGATAAATCAATCTGATACAAAACACCACGGCCCAAGGGACAGGACTTGTCCAAAGCTTTCCATTAATAGTAAAACAATACAGATAGGCTAACTACACTCATAGGGATTCTCAGCCTGTTCTGCCTTTCTCCTAATCTGCTTTAACTTTGCACTTACACACGTGGACAAAATTGTTGGTACCCCTCAGTTAAAGAAGGAAAAACCCACAATTCTCACTGAAATCACTTGAAACTCACAAAAGTAACAATAAATAAAAAATTATTGAAAATTAAATAATCAAAATCAGCCATCACTTTTGAATTGTTGATTAACATAATTATTTAAAAAAACAAACTAATGAAATAGGGCTGGACAAAAATGATGGTACCCATAACTTAATATTTTGTTGCACAACCTTTTGAGGCAATCACTGCAATTAAACGATTTCTGTATTTGTCAATGAGCGTTCTGCAGCTGTCAACAGGTATTTTGGCCCACTCCTCATGAGCAAACAGCTCCAGTTGTCTCAGGTTTGATGGGTGTCTTCTCCAAATGGCATGTTTCAGCTCCTTCCACATATGTTCAATGGGATTCAGATCTGGGCTCATAGAAGGCCACTTTAGAATAGTCCAACGCTTTTCTCTCAGCCATTCTTGGGTGTTTTTGGCTGTGTGTTTTGGATCGTTGTCCTGTTGGAAGACCCATGACCTGCGACTGAGACCAAGCTTTCTGACACTAGGCAGCACATTTCTCTCCAGAATGCCTTGATAGTCTTCAGATTTCATCGTACCTTGCACACTTTCAAGACACCCTGTGCCAGATGCAGCAAAGCAGCCCCAAAACATTACTGAGCCTCCTCCATGTTTCACCGTAGGGACCGTGTTCTTTTCTTCGTATGCTTGGTTTTTGAGTCTATGAACATAGAGTTGATGTGCCTTACCAAAAAGCTCCAGTTTGGTCTCATCTGTCCAAAGGACATTCTCCCAGAAGCTTTGTGGCTTGTCAACATGCATTTTTGCAAATTCCAGTCTGGCTTTTTTATGAGTTTTTTTCAGCAGTGGTGTCCTCCTTGGTCGTCTCCCATGAAGTCCACTTTGGCTCAAACGACGACGAATGGTGCGATCTGACACTGATGTACCTTGGCCTTGGAGCTCACCTTTAATTTCTTTGGAGGTTGCTCTGGGCTCTTTGGATACAATTCCAACGATCCGTCTCTTCAATTTGTCATCAATTTTCCTCTTGCGGCCACGTCCAGGGAGGTTGGCTACTGTCCCGTGGGTCTTGAACTTCTGAATAATATGAGCCACTGTTGTCACAGGAACTTCAAGCTGTTTAGAGATGGTCTTATAGCCTTTACCTTTAAGATGTTTGTCTATAATTTTTTTTTGGATGTCCTGGGACAATTCTCTCCTTCGCTTTCTGTTGTCCATGTTCAGTGTGGTACACACCTTTTCACCAAACAGCAGGGTGACTACTTGTCTCCCTTTAAATAGGCAGACTGACTGATTATGAGTTTGGAAACACCTGTGATGTCAATTAAATGACACATCTGAGTTAATCATGTCACTCTGGTCAAATAGTTTTCAATCTTTTATAGAGGTACCATCATTTTTGTCCAGGCCTGTTTCATTAGTTTGTTTTTTTAAATAATTATGTTAATCAACAATTCAAAAGTAATGGCTGTTTTTGATTATTTGATTTTCAATAAATTTTTATTTATTGTTACTTTTGTGAGTTTCAAGTGATTTCAGTGAGAATTGTGGGTTTTTCCTTCTTTAACTGAGGGGTACCAACAATTTTGTCCACGTGTGTAAAATCATAGTTCAGTCTTTTGTTACAAACTAGGGCTTTTTATACTGTAGCAACAATTGGAATTTAAAACTGATGACAGACACCAGAGTGAGCAGAGATTGAGACCTAACACTTAAAGAGGCATGACTCTGAATGATTGACAATAAATGCTTGGTTTGTGACTACATACTGTATACCCTCCATAATTATTGGCACCCCTGGTTAAGATGTGTTCTTAAGCTTCTAATAATTCTTTTTTTCCCTAAATAACATAGGACCACAATGAAAAAAGAGCAAAATCCAGCCTGTAATTGAAGTGCATTTTTTCAGTGGGGAAAAAAAAAAATCACACATTAAGAAATAATTCTTTTACATCAAATCATGTGTGTCACCATTATTAGCAACCCTGATGTTAATACTTTGTACAACCCGCTTTTGCCCACAAAACAGCACCTAATCTTCTCCTATAATACATTTTTGTACAATTTTCAGTGTGAGAGTTTGCTTCTGCAATAAAAATTGAATTCAGTTTAAGGCTTTCAACACATCTTAACCAGGGGTGCCAATAATTATGGAGGGCGCTGTATTTATAATGTGGTTGTTTGACAACTCAGAGGCATACACCCGCACAACATGAACATGGACTCAACCTGACTTTGACAAGTACACAAGCAGGCTGACACCAAAAAAACAGAAAATCAACACTTTAAGCACAACGTTAAGAAAACTAAAAAGAATAGACGGGGTTCTCTCACCATAGAAGTGGAAATGATGCATTATTCATATTTCAAAAGAGCACTGACATATTTTGAGTCATGCATAACATAATGAAACACAAACTACAGCTTCATAACTCACCATCAGTGGTACCAATGTGACAGGACCATTACAAACGACACACTACAAGCTTCGCAAAGGCAGAATTCATTGCATAACTATTATGCTGAGTTGCATCAGACAGTACAGGTGTTACTGTTATCACATCTTCCCACTATGTCTCAAATGGACGGTTAAATAAATAACAGTTGCACCCATAGAGGAAAAAAAATTATAGTAAGAGAAGTCAGTAAGTGTCAGTAGCAGTCACACTGTCTTTAGTGAAGGTATTTTTAATTATCTGGCAAACTCAAACACACAAACAGCAACAAATTACATTCTCACCCTGTTTCTCTTCAAATGTTCCTACGTGGCTAAAACCTCTTGTCTGGGCTGATCTATCACCTCCAGGTGTAAGCATTCCCACGTCACTGCTGCTGTTACTAGAACTACAACTGCTATTGCTCCCTTATTAAAAGTGTGCTGGTAGAACTACAAGTACTCCAGTAATCCCTCTAACATTGTATGAATTAATAATACTGCTAATATTAGACATCTGCTATCATACTAAAACTGCTCATAATACCAACAACATCCCTACTGTTCCTACTAATAAGACAGATTGCTGATAAAAAAAAAAATCCTTCCAAAGTAATCTTATCAATATTAATATTACTACTCCTGCCACAACTCACAACTGCTACCTAATAAATGGTTTGTTCAGGTATACAGATTGCTCCTACCGCTGCCAACTTGAAACCATTTTGCATTAAAGTGGCCATTAGTTACTATTACCACTATATGCATATGCATGAGGACTCAGTAAAACATGAAAAAGCACTGTGGTGAGTCATCCGGAGACTTTGCAACTTTGATCTTTTAATCACCTAAAGTTGGGAGAATGCATACATGCATGGAATATAGGAGAACTTCACAAGGGAGCAACAGGTAGACAAATGTATATCTGGAATTCTCCCACTTTGAATAGTGTAGTGGAGCTCTGAATCACAGCAAAGTTTCAAGAGTGAATGGAGTTTAACTGAAGTCGCTGTTCACACATCTGTGGTGCTGAAATGAAAGACCACTGTGGAAAAATTTATAGTTTTTTCACAGTGTGCCCACGACGTTGATAAGGTCGGCACTGGATGAAATCTGAACTGTGGAACAAAAGCATTAGTACTTTTCACCGGCAACATATTGGCCCCGATAACCTCAGCAGCACTCAGGGATGCGACAAGCCCTGTAATGCGCTAGTCTAGACTGTATGTGTAACTGTATTTGCACCAGCCTGGGACACAGTGACCCCATAGTTCAGAGCAAAACTGTCAGGTAAGAGTGGAAACTGAAAGTCCGCTTATGCGTAAAGTACCAAGGACGCAGTTCAAGTTCAGTACTACAAGTTGCTTTCTAAAAAAAAAAAAAAAAAAAAAATTAAAAATAACAACTAAGCATTTTCCCCCTGTCTCTGAGGAAGTCTTGAGCAGATCTAACGTGTCCAAACAAGTCGTGAGTCAGTAGTTGGCTACTATCAACGTCAACTCTCCAGCGCTCTGCAATGAGGCAGAGTCACATGAAACACTTGGAAAGCATGTGGCCAAAACAGACAATTTCTCTCAAACTCCGATACAGCAGACACCGCTGGATTAAAGCTACATGGACGCACGACAACTCAGCATGCGGGGTTGCTCAAAAGAAACGTGGAACTTCTTGTGGCACATACGAGAAACGCACAATATATATATATATTTATATATATAAAAGCAGCCAAAAACACAAACACAGCCACAATACAGCACAGCACTACAGCCATAGGTTGAGCTCTAACCTTCTATTTTATTTTCCATTGGTAGTGAGTCCAGCTCAAAGCCCAAAAATACAGCCCCTTTGTCTTTTAGGAAATGCAGGTGTCATTCACTGGCATCCTGACCCAAAGAAGTCCAACCAAAGCTGCATTTTCACACAAATTGCAGTTTTGTCCCTCAAAGTCTGACGGTCAGACTACTGCATGGTGTTACACGGAGGAGAGGAAAAATAAAAATAAAAATACAAATCCTTGCTGTAGACTGAATCTCAATCTCAACAGAGCACTCGTCAACAATAGAACAAAGTGAGGGAAGAGAGCGACGTGAGGAGGAAGAGAGAGGGAGAGGGGGGAGAGAGAGGAAGACCACTCACTACTCTTCTTCCCCTAACAGCCCCCTCCTCCTCTTCACTTGTTTCACCTCACACACACATGCACACTTTCCCAGTGCTTCTAGTAGCGATCCCAGCCTGCAGTAAAATGACAAATATCGCGGATTGGAAACGTTTTACGCACGTGCCGACGGTAAACAGACGCCCTAATTCCCGTGTGTCGCCTCCTTCACGAGCTCCTAAAGGCTCCTCATGGTATTTTTGTTTTTCTATCACTACGGTCCTTATTTTTTTTTTTAAATCTTTGCCAATAATCACAAACAGCAGATCTACTCTTCTCGACGTGCGGTGGCTGTGGATCCGGCTCTCCGTGCGCCCTCACGGAGTCTCTCCAACACTAGAGAAAGTCGGCACAAGCGTTCAAAACACGTCCTCTCCCCGCTTAAATGCCGCCTGAAACTAAATCTTGTTCTGTTTGCGGTAGTTTACCGTGTTTACCCAAACACGCCCACTCCTCTGCTCCTGTATTGTGTGTACACGCTCTGCCGTTTGTCATGCCGGTGTAGTTTGGCTCAGAGTCAGTAGCCGACTGTCAATACGCTCCCCTGCACACTAACAGGCTGTATGCCGCTATGCGGGGCTGTAATTTGGCAGTTCCCAGCGAACCTCTCCCGGCTCGGGTCGTGGGATCTGAGCTCAGGGACTGAGTGGGGCGACGACGAGCGCTCTGCAGCTCCGACAGCTTTTCTGTCCTGCCCATGGCTCCGTACCTGCAGTGCTGCAGAGAAAAGCGCCCCTTCCCCCACTCTGCATTATGACAAATCAAGGCAGGCAGGCAGCTGTGCCATTAGCACATCATAGCACAGTTAGTCTTCCATGAGAGAACAAACTCGCGAAGCTACACAGCGCACCGCTGCGGACTCAGACAAACAGATTGCACGTATGGCACGTATGGCACGTAAAGGCAGCACCTATTGTGGTTAATCAGGCGACCACAGGCTTGACACGGTAACATGAATCTAGTCAGATTCGTCTTTTTTAAGACAGTAAGCGCCTCCTTATCCTCATCATTGCTGTTGTGCTTTCAGACTGTTGACATTATCGATGTAATGAGTATAATTGCATCGTGCCCTACTTCTGAAATAAGTTACACGTTCAGGCTACCACAGTGATGGAAATAATTTCTCTCTGTGAGTACAAACACAGTCACAGTGATCCGCACGTTCCGCAGCTTAAACCGTCCTCATGTAAACCCACATGGATCTGTGCGCTCAGCGCCAGATTCGCTGTCCAGCGCGGTGGTTCCTGAAGTTCTTGGTCACACATGCTTTCACCTGGATCCTGTAGATACATTCATTTTCTCATCATGTGTGTGACTGACCCAGCTTAATATCCCAGCAGAAACAATTTCTTTAGTGCCTCACACACACACACACACACACACACACACACACACACACACACACACACAAATTCATCAGGTGCCACATCAGTTTGACATAGTTTTGCTTATGCAACAAAGCACACAAACATGTACTGTACATGTTGCCAAAGTGTCATACAATCACACAAGATCACGGTTAAATAATGCTTAGTTTATTTTGAGCTATTTGGACAATGCTGCAAATGAATTTTTCTGCACAAACTATCTGTTTTTAGTAATTTCAAGAAAAAATAAATCTTCAGTTGCTGTGTAGCTGGATGCATCAGTGATAAAGTAAGCGGAAATCCAGACTGACAATACAAGCAAAAACTCCAAAGCACTAATGATTTTTCTTGATTACCAACAAATCGAGACCACAGAGTACGATAAAACAAACTGTAAGAGACGGCAGACAAGGGGTTAATATAAGTAAGGTAATAGGGTGGGCTGTGTTCTCCCTGAGACACTGAGCTCCTCCTTAACTGGTTCTCTGAATGGGCCAGTGAGGCAGTAGGGTATGAATGGCGGAGGGATCCACTGGTACTGCCATGTATGGGAGCTGCCAGCTCTCGATTACTCACTCCCACTCCCTCAAGGGCCGTCTGCAATGCAGCTGTCCTGTGAGCCTGTGCTTCACTGTGCCCTACTTTATCCTGTCAATGCTCAAACACTGCAGCAGTATATCTCCCAGTAGCAGACACACACACACGCGCGCACACACACAGAATGACTTACATCCTCATTACACTCTGGTGAAGGTGCTTACAGTAGGTCTCCTGACTCACAGAATTATCTTGACTTTAAACAGAATGGAAATTTGCCAAACCTGCAGCAGCTATTGTTGTATGTAGAAAGCCTCCACAGTGCTGCTCTACAAAAAGCCTTTTTACAGTAATATGCTTACACACAATCATACTTTGTAGTCATGTGTGTACAACTTGATCATTAAATTAAACTGCTGTTCACACAAATAGCCTGTGTAGAGACCAGAGTTATTGCAGGCAAGATGAGGCAATGAGACACGGTCTCACAAAACTGACCTCAAAATAAAACCTAAACCATGACATATGAAATGTGTTTGAGTGTTCAATTTACATGTCAGAAATCAGACTGCAATGTCAAAGTGGAAATGTCACATTCCACACATGGAGTTAACACTTAAATCACTTCCTCCTGGGTAATACCCAGTAGGCCTGGTCTGTATTAATGAGACTATTTTTTCTAATACTAATAAGAAAATATAAATATTCATCAAATTCACAAAAGTTATGGTAGAATATTTCAATTCAAGTAAATTTGTTCATTTTACTAATTGTAGCCCCTCAGGTAATTAGATTGGATCAATATTTTTGAAAGCAACAGAATTATGCACAAAAGCAAAAGTTGATGAATGAAAACATTAAATTCTTGCACAGCTGTACTGACGACAAAAAGGATTTTTAAAAATCAGTGATAATAAGGATGAAGGTTCTCGCTTATACATTGCCCACACATACTATATATAAGTAGCCAAGTAAGAGATTTTCCTGTGACATTTACCTTCAAGGATCCAAGAACCAGCATGTGATTCTGAAACACAAGCTGTAACAGAACTGAACCGAGCCAGATTGCAATCCAGCATGAATATTTATCCATCCAAAACATTTAACAACCAAATGTTGAAGAGAGAATAGTCAACAACACAAGTTAAATTGCCCTTTCTTTGTTACAAAACCTATACAACTATCCATGTGGTTATCTATTAACCTTACCTGTTGTGTAAAATCAGAACTTATCTTCTAGCATCTTCCATGTATTTAACTATTGTTGTGTATCACTATTTTTAAAAAGGCATTATTCACACATAATATGCAGCTGTTCAAATGTTCTATACATTTATATACATTGTAAAACTGTTAAAACTGAAAGGCAATTTCAAATCTTCTTCAAATGTGCTGCATATGACATTCAGTCAGAAAGGTTGTGTACTCAAGAAGCAACAAAAAGAGAATCCAGTCACATTTATTAGCCATCGCTAGCATTGTAAAATACTCTGAATGGCTGTATTAAGTTGTTGTCAACTTGAGTGGTGATACCTTGACCTCTGTCTCCTTCACTTACAAACATAAGACTGGAGTGGAACAGACATAATGGAGCAAAGGAGACACAGGAGAACAGCAAAACAAACAGAAACTCACCAAGCTAAAATGAAAGAAGTATACATAAATTAGGTACTCTTTTTAGGATAAATAAAATATTTTTCAATGATTTGGGAGGTTTTAGGAGGCATTAGCTGAATATTTTGGATTACATCATATTTACAACAACTCTCGGTCTCCTTAGAAATGCAGGAGGACAATTTCAAAGGGAGGGGCGCACGTGCATCAACATCCATGTATGGCTGGAATGACTATCAAAGCATAGAACAGAAAACATCAGATCACAACACACAGAGGGAGTGTCACCTCAGGCTTTGATAAGGAGGCCATTTCACCACTATATCTTTACATAGCAGACTGTCGTGGCAGTAATAATGTCATATGTATTTCAAAAAGCTTGTTATTAGAACTTTTAAACAAAGCAAGAGACGGTGCTGTTTGATAATGCAGAAAATCGTTGATGAAAAGAGCCAGATAGAATTAGCAGAGGAAAGAGAACAAATAGCAAAGAGTACATACAAAAGTGAATGAGGAAAGAAAACAGGGAAGAGTACATGAAAGATGACGAAAGAATAAAGCTATTGCAAGACAATGGGAGAAAATACAAAACCGAGAAGAGACGTACCATCCAGAGAGAGCCAGTCGTGCTGAGATGATGGCAGTGAAGGAAGAGCGCGGGCCTTGTACTCAAACACCACCGAATTGGAGATGATCTGGTTACTGACGGCCACCTGTAGCGTCACCAGCCCTGTATCATGAGCTGGAGAGGGAGAAGAAAATGAGAATTCAGGGCATACTGTATACAGACACAGTCAAGTTTGCTTGCAGGCACGCATTTCATTCTGCAGTGTAAACAAATAAAAAACATATTCATGGCTTAACTTCCATTATGTGATTACAATATAAATGTTCTCATAAATACTGAAATTAAACCAGCAAACAGCACATACACACATTGGTTTGTTTGCACTCATTGCTACAAAACTGATTTGAATTTTCAGTACTCTATTAATTTGAAAATGCAATTGCTTTGCTATATAAAAATCCAATATATAATGAATACACAAAATTAATTCTCCTGACCAGATTGCCTGTATATTGTCAGCCTACAGACTATTACGTCAAATGAATGAATGAAATGTGAATTCAGTTTAATTCAGTTCAATTATATAGTGCCAATTCACCATATATTACCTCAAGGCACTTTAAATGATAAGGTAAAGACCTTACAAAATGTATAAAGACATACTGTACAAATCCAAAGTTTCCTTAGATTCCCTTTAAAAAAATATGACTAATACAAGAATACGCATTTATTAGTAAACATAAATCCGGCACCACGGCTCCAATCATTACCTAGAAACTAAATCAAATATCTCTGCTGATAGTTTACTAATAAACTGGCCCAAAAACTAAGATTGCAATGCTAGAAAAAAGTAATAAAAATTGACTAGATACTGGTTCATGAATTGCATGATGGTGAAACTTTCGCATGAATGTCTCTTCTCTTGTTTTAATGCATATAAGCTTCCTCCAGTCTTACCTGGACAGTAGCAACGCAGCACCCCCGGTTGGATAAGAGAAGCTGGGACTGAGATCTGGTCAAACAGGCAGCTGTAGTTGGAGCTGGCCTCTTGCCAGGGTCCAGTTATCAGCACCTTAACGCCACCCTGAGAAACATGACCAAATAAAAGAAACTCAACACATCCACCATGTATTAAAGTATCCCTGATTACAAAATGTGTTGTTATCCTGCCACCTAGAGTTAGAACATAAGAATGACACAAAGGTAAAGAAAATAGCTTCTATAAATCGAGCTCTGCTGCCACCATGTGGATAACCAACATTATTTCACTACACCTATTTTTGGAAAACAGTTCTGCTGCCCTCCAGAGGCTGAAGGAGAGAATTACTGCTTACAGCAAAACTAGTACTGACACCAGCGTGGACCACATAATCAGGATGTTCAAAAAGAATAATGCAGTTAGTTTCCTCTGCTAGTGCTCATCTAGTATATGCTTTACATTTTATAAATATTTATATTTCAATCATTAGCTCATGCAAGATATTGTTTTTCTCCAGATCAGTTTATTGAAAGCTACAACACCATGTAATTGTGACTCTTCTAACTTACTGGCATATTTTTCAAATCCAGCACCCTGACTACTAAAGAATTTGCAAAGCAGTGCAGTGCTGGATTCATTTCATAAACATGCTACTCCATCTTGTTGGACTGTATTGACTCTACAACAATAAAAAGGGGGTTAATATGGCCAAAATTAATACATAAACAATAATTGTGCTATTATTGATAATTATTATTTTATGTGGACTTCATATTCACTCCTGTACTCATCCACTGCTTCTGAATTTGGGAATACATTAAAGTGATAGTCCAACCAATCAATCAATCAAAATTTATTTGAAGAGCACTTTACAACAACACAACAGCAGACCAAAGTACTTTCCAACAGCATAAAACAAAACAATAGAGAACAATACTCTAACAAAAACCTCTCATCCCATTTAAGCTTGACAGGCAGCCGTTGGTAGGCTGCCCTATACAAATTGTTGTTTTCTCCACAGCAAATTAGGTTATGAAGTTATGTATGAATTTTAATGATGTCAATTCCATGAAAGAAAATAAAACAAACCAAACTTTCCATTTTGTGTCAGTCTAGTAATTTAAAGCCACTTCTGCAACTAAAATGAATATATTTATTTATAAGGATATCTGTCATTCCATGTTACTTCAGTTTGCAGATCAGAAAAGCTACAATGCATTTTGGATACATTTTTGAGAATTATTTGCTTGTGTGAAAACCTGGGAAATGCAAGGGACATTATGGCTCTAGAAATGGAGGGATATAAAAAAGTCAGAGGTACTATATGAAAGCCAGTGCCTACACTTTTAAAGTTATATGACACTAAATAAAACTTAGTTTCATTGACAGAGAGATTTTCTGTTTAAAAACAATGATCAATTTCTGTCTTTACTGAAAAGTGTCCAGGTCTTTCCACAGAAGAGGTCACAACATATTTTTCAGCACCTACTAGCTCTACTAGTCACAGAATAGGTTCATCTGTATGTAGACTGATAGGTGAAGCCCGCGGCAAAATGTCAGCCAGACCTTGGAGTCACTTATAAAAATAATTTCTGCAAGAGCGCAGTAATAACTGTTAGTGACCAGGAGGAGTTTATCAGCAATTTTCTTGAGTCAGAGCTTAAAAGTTGCTGAACAGTAGGAGAACTGCTGTGAAGATTACGTTAGTAAATCAAACAGAACCTGTTATGTGAATGGGACAACAATAGGGGAGAGGGGGGCATGTCCTCTTTTCACTTCTGGAAAACAAGACCTGATACAAATAACATGAATTCAAGCTGACAGCAGCTGGAGTTGTTCGTAAGCAAAGTCTACAGTGGTGAAAATTTCATAATTAAACGCAGTTCAAAGATTATGGTCTTGCATCAAAGACATAGAAATGTTTTCATATTTTAATTCTGTGCATTTATTTTAGAAAAAAAATGCATCATCTGCATCATCACTTTTCTCTGTGCAATTTACATACTACAAAAATAGATTTTTTGGTGTTAGAAGTTCGCTAAAACTAAAAGAAACATTATTTTTAATATTGAAAATGAACAGTTTATACATGGAGCACCTCATCAGTGTCATTCTTCTCAGTTTGTTCTCTATTTTGATGGATAATTTACAGAGCATGCAGACTGACTTACAATGACTTTCATTGATGCTTAATGTCCTCATTCAAACAAACAAAAGTATGACTGGCTGTCCCAGCTCTAGCTGCACAAACAACTTTGTTGGAATAAAAGATTGTGAACAATATGTAATGAGAAAACAATGAGAATCTAATTGATACTTACAAGGATAGGCTGGTTATTAATTTACCTTTGTTTGAATTTATTTTTTATGTTTCTTTATTCACATTTGTTTTGATTAAAAAAACAGCACTTTACATAAGTGGGCTATTTAAATCACGCTGGACTGGTCTTATTCAAAATGAATAAGAAGTCTTATAAATCTTTTGAGTGGAGTCCTTGAGACCAGCTTCTGAGCAATTAGACTGGTGCATGAACAACAAACAAAACGCAAAAATACTATTTGTGATAAGTACAAGAAGGCTTATCACTCACCTCAGGATAGGACCACTCCGGGGAGTAGTCAGTGACCATGAAGAGCCGACCTGTTGCCTGAAGCATCCCCAGAGCTCCTTGGGCTACAGCTGCAGAAACCACCTCTGCTACATTCATGTATGACAATGAGCCGGCCTCTCCTGTGTTCCCTCCAGCTCCGGTGCCTCCACTTAGAGACTGGGGACTGCAGCAGGGTTGAAGGCAGAGCTCTGATGGGCTGTAGCCAGAGCCCCTGGCCCCTCCATCCTCCTGGCCCTGCTGAGGGGGCCCACCAGCTGTGTTCTGATTATCAGAGCTGTGAGATGTGACTAGCTGGTGAGCATACAGGGCCCCTCCAGCTGACATGGTAGTTCCACTGCCATCCACTGAGATGAAGTCATTAATGAGGTCAGAGAACTGGTTTCCAAAAGAGATGTCAAAGTGGTCCAGACTGATCTCCATGCCTGTCCCTCCTGCTCCTCCATTACTGGCTGCACCACCCAGACCTTGGTGGGTTCCAACAGCGTTGTAGAGTCCCTGGACCATGCTTGTGCCTTGCAGGAGAGGCTGCAGCTGCTGTTGCTGCTGGTTGCGGTTGCTTCCATCACTGCTGTTGTTTCCATTATGAATTGCTACCCCGTCACCTGCACCCCCTGTCCCTGCTCCACCACCATCCGACGCCTGTTGCAGGTAGTGTTCTGCTGCCCCTCCCTCTCCATTTCCTGCCCCACAAGCCTGAATGTGATCTCCTGGCTTGAGTAGATTCTCTGCTCCATTCTCCGTGGCTCCAGCCTGAGCTGAACTCACACTGCCGGATTGCTCTAGACCAACCACCTCCTCGTGCTCAGCGCCCAGCCCTGGAAAGGTCCCCTGGTACTGCAGCAGTTGGAGAGAACCAGCTTGGCCTGGGCCCTCAGCAGGTGAACCTCCATTGCAGTTGGCCCTATGCTGGTTCTGATGGGCCTGATGGTGGTGATGGAGGTGGCTGTTGCTGCCAGGAGAGTCTGTTTTCACCACTTGTAGCCCCATATATCCTCCAGAGTCATGGGAGTTGTGCTCCATCATATGTGTTTTCTGACCCATGCTGGGCCTCCCCTGCTGAGTCTGGTTGGTCTGAGATCCATCCTGAAGGAAAAAGCTTGGCGAACGATTCTGGTGTTGCATGTGAGGACTGGACATGGCCTGACCATAACTCACTGTGGCAGCGTTGGAAGTGTAGTCTTGCTTGGCATCGATGGCACTGAAATCCATCTGCTCCAAGGTAGTGCTGGGACTTAGACCCCCACCAGAAGGGAGCAGGGATCCTGCTGCAGTCAGAGTAAGGCTACCCTGGCCTGAACCAGCACCAGACGACACAGACACCCCACTGCCACAGTTTACTACTGGCCCCACCTGGTAGCCACTCTCTTTGGCCAGCTGCTGCTCGAAGGATGTGTCTTCTGTCTTGATGTTCTTTACAAGGGCTGAGCTGAAGGTGTATCCATTGTCTGACATGGTCGGGGAGCGCTGCAGACTTCCATTGGTGTTACCGTTGCCACAAGAGGAAGAAGAGTTTGAGGAGTTGCCCTCTGTCTTCATTGCACTGCCTCCATAGGTTTGACCTTGTTTCGGGTTGTTCAGGAAGCAGTCAGGGTCAAAGTTCATATTGGTCTCTGGGATCTTGATGGTTCCAGAGTCCAGACTACTCGACAGCACCAGTTCTTCAGACACCCCAGCTGTAGACAACATGGACAGACTGTCTCCTGCCGTGGTGGTCCCAGGTTCCCCCACCCCTCCAGTGGGGAAGGCAAATTTGTGACGATCAGAAGTCACAGACAGCACCAAGCCCTGTGAAGTGGCATCTGCACCTATCATGTGAGTATTGGGACCCCCAGTCGGAGACATGCTGTAGACAGGGTCTCCAGTGACCTCAGACATAAAGACACTCTGGGACAGGCCAGACATGACAGAGGCCACGTGGCTCATTCCTGTCACCACAGGGCTGTCGGCCATATCTGGATCACTGTTGAGGCCGCTGCTGATGGAGACGGGGGAGTTCTGCGTGGTGTCAGGAACCTCGACCTGGTTGGTGGACGACACCTCTGTGCTGTTCTGGTGCAGCAGGACGGGTTTGTGGACTTTGCCGTTGCGTTTCTCCCTGGTGCTGCCCCCTCCACCGCCTCCACCAGAGCTCTTCCCTCCACCATGGGCACTGTGCTCGGTCTTCCCTTCTGACACATCGTTGTTTTGGACCTCAGAGTGGGCACTGCTGTAGCCACCTGAGCGGGGGTCCACCTTAGGGGAGATGATACGGTGTTTGGCGCTGTTGCATTTGTGGTGTACGCTGCTCCCTGCACCTATAAGAGGGCAGAGCAAAAGATTTGATTTGCTGAGGGAACAAAAAGAAAGGACACTTCCATGTACTAAAACAATATGAAATAATATTGTTCAATGAGCAGTGGTAAAAATGGATTATCAGTTTGTGAAAGGCAACATTCTGTTTACAGTGAAAAACTAGACTGTTCATAAATTTTTAGTTAGTGAAGTGGACGAGAAGTTTTGCATGGCTTGTTACATTAAAAAATAAACACGCAGCTGGAGGTTATTCAGTAATTTGTTCTGTATATTAGTAAACCTTTGCTTTCTACATTGTTTCCCGAGATACAGCTTAGAGAAATACCACAGCTGTTACTGCTCGATGAAGAGAAAACAGCTGAGCTATTTCAGATATATCCCTGACAGAGATATAAGTAAAAAAGACAACAACAACAAAAAGTCAATAAGCCTTTCGCTATAAATCACCTGTCAATAAAAGACTCCAACAACCTTGCCTAATCTACCATGCACTAGACAGTATCTGTTTGGCCTTTTTTTTTGCTTCTCTCACTGTGTTTTTTTTTTTTTTTGGTTCACCTCCTCCCCACACACTAACCCTTACCCAGGGTGCCCGTGCAGAGGCAGTTGTGAGTCCGGGGAGGTGGCTTAGTTTGGTGGCTGTCCAGAATCTGTTGCACTAGCTGCTCCACTGAGAAGCCAGAGCTGCTGTTCCCATTGCTGCAAGTCCACTTGATGCCATGAACTGCCGGGAGAGAGGAGGAGACAGAGATGTCAGCCAGCCCAACAGACCACCAGCCACGCCAACCCCCCGCCCCACCCACTGTCCTCTCTGTCTGCCTGCCAGTATGCCTCATCCTGCTCACTGGACACCTCTCTATAATTGAGGTAAAACAGAGAAATTTTGCTTTCTGTTTTTCCCTGAAGGTAAACAAACAATCCATGTACCCATTGGGAAAATATATCTTAATTAGTAGAATTTAAGCACCACTACCTTTGGTTTTATACTTGTTCTGATCACCACACTCTATCATGTCTTCATAACAAAATCTAAACTTTGTTTTTCCTATGTGCCTTGTTTCACTTCCTTAGTTCAGTTTTGAATAGTTGCTCTTCTGTTGTAACCTTTAACCTCAATGTCAAGCAATTGGTATTGGGCTGCTCATCTCTGTTGTGCCTCTTTTCCTCCCATGTGCCAGTGCTTGTTGCTACTCTGTGGCATGCCTTCTGTGAGTGCTAATGAAGGTGGTGGCAAGCTCAATCTTTCCACTCTCCACCCTTAACCTGACCTATGACTCTGCTCTGATAGGAAAAGTCTCTGGGGAGGAACATCACCAGGCTGCTGCTGCTGGATCTGCTGGACCACAGGAAAAAGCAAGTTTTTTTCTTTTCCTGTAAAGCTCCACTCCCTGCCTCAGTCACACCTCACTAGCACCTCTTAATACTTTTCATCGCTCCACTTGTCAAGCAGCCACCACTTCTGATGAGACAGATAGTGGTTTTAGTGGCTGTAAGGTGGTAGGAGACACCGCTGAGTGCTGCAGCGCTCAGGCTCTCAACCGGGAAAAAAGGTAATATTTCAGAAGTGAAGCATATTTAGACTATCAAACAAAATCAAGCCAGCTTTAATTCAAGCTCCCTACACTTCAGCACCTCCTCTGGTTAAATATGCAAAAGAGAGAGACATTTAAAGAGAGGGAGGTTTAAAGCACGTATGAAAAACAGCGAGAATTTGCTTAGTGCATGTCTGTTTGCACTTGAGATAAAAGGAGATGGAAACAGTGTAAGAGGAAGAGGGTAATGCAGATTAAAGACAGAGCTAGCTAAATTGAAGTGAAAAGAGCTGGGAAACATGATTGGATGACTGTGATAGGGATCTAACTTGAAAGCTTTAAGATCATTTGGCAGATTACAGGCTGGTCACCAGCAGATGTCAGCAGAGCTGCTGTGATCAAACTAAGATCATACGCTCCACTGACAACTCACTGTGGCAGGTTAGAAACGTAAACAGGGTTCAGTTTGATGTGTTATACAGTCAGATTTATTCAGCATTAATCCATAGTGAGTGAGATGAAAAAAAAATGAACACTGACTATGAAAGTTTCATCATCATTGCAATACAAATAACTGTCTGCAGATTCCATTTAATAGTGTGGTTTGAGTCACCATTAACCTCCTGACAGTTTGTAATACGAAAAATGCAAATGGGATTGTACTAATATTACTAACGAAGAGATAATAGAGCCATTGGCACGCTGAAAATGCTGCCATGAATCGGCTTTCATGACAAAGCCAGCAGAGAGGTTGCAGGACAGGAGAGCGTCCATTCTGCTGATCTGACTCAGAGAGAGACAGAGCAGGAGCGAGCGCCTAATGCAACAACTTACATCCACCATGCAGCGCCACGCCTATTTGTCCAAACAATCTTGTCTTGCCTTTGCCCTGATCCCTCATGCCAGATTGCCACAGCGCTCCGCATCTAGATGGATGTCACCCCTGGAGGCTCGGGGTTGTTGACGTACAGTTACCACCATGTCCGCCTGTCTCCTCTTCTCACTGAGGGTTATATTCCAAAGCAGATATGACAGGAGCAGTGCCACTAGGTTTAATCCCAGCAGCAGCAGCAGCAGAGGCACCAAACAGCAACCTAGTTATGATTATTCCGATGATTGCTTCCTGTCATGAGCAGTATCAAGCAGCCCTAATGACAAACACAGTTAAACTGTAGGGCACATCCTACCTGGTTGCCCCTGCACCATTGGGCACGATATGGGGCAGTCGAGTACAATAGTTTACATGATTGCCAACCTTGTCTATCTTGCCTTGGTCTGTTCTTCTCTGGCCCTGTCTGTCTAGCCTGGAGACAAGCCTTCTGTCTGTCTGAGTGTTTGTTAAAGCTGCTCATGCGCTATCTGTCAGCAGGCTTGGGGCATAGCCGCGGAGTGCTGCGTGTTTATTGCATTAGACCAAAAGAGTGAATCAAGCTGGCTGCCTTGTCTATGGAACTGTAGCGTGACTGAGTAGTGATGCCACTCTCGTACCCACCCACCCCCTTTGCTTCTTCCCTTTCTCATCAAACACCGCGGGGCGTTAAGGATGACGAGGTCAGACAAGGCCATGTTGCACAGGGCTTATATTTGAACTACTGTGTGTGAGCATCTGTGCATGTGAAAGTTTTTGTGACTGAGAGTACGAGCGTGTGTGTGTGTGTGTGTGTGTGTGTGTGTGTGTGTGTGTGTGTGTGTTTTTGTCATGGAGAGACAGAATAAGCTCAACTGATCCATGAAATCCACATTTTCCCTTTGTTGTTTTTTTGTATCATTAGAGGTGTCAAATGGTTTGCACAGTGAAATATCGTGAAGAGAATAACAAAAGGGAAGAGCAAGACAAAAGAGGGCAATTATGCTGCAAAAGTTGACAATGTTCTGGAAAAATAACTATTTGACATTAAACTCAGGATGTCCTATCAAAAAGCAGCTTATGAAAAAGAAACCTTCATCATTATATAAGAACAATTTCTGAACACACACACCCAAATATGACCATGAGTATCAAACATACTGTACACACTGCTGGAATCTTGCATCCTGGGACCTTTTATTTCAAATCAACCAAGGGCTGCCATGTCAACATTTTTTAGTTTGATCTTTTATTCCCCTGTCTAAAGTCTTACATGTATGATGCCGAAATCTTAAATTTTAGAGCCATTGGGATGCCATTATCAAGCTATAGTCATTTTTGCAGAAGGGGTGGTAGAAATATACATTTTCACTCATTACAGAGCAAGTTTAGGGGTTTCACAAAGCTACTTAGAAGTGCTGTATCTTCATCATTTTGCTTATGGGGACAGATACATACTTTGTGTATAAGCCTCTGCCACATTTGACAGTATTTTTGGGATTTGTGTCAGATACTACTCAAAAATAGGAAAAAAAACATTGTGACAGGCCTTGAGCGTTTTTTCCTCACATTTTTAACATCCCCTGCTCGAAAAGTATTTAAAGTATTCAACTAATATTCATTCTTCCACTTGCTGAAAAACGGGACTGTGCAGTTTCAAGGTCACAGGTGGTTTAATCTGCGAGAAACTGGCCTGTGAAGTTGGGCCCAGATTAGAAATTCCTGACAAAATATTAGTGTTGCGGATAAAATAACCTCCTTATTATCACAAAAAAGAAAAGAAAGAAAAAGAAAAAAGAAAACAAAAATGATGCAGGTATCAGTTTCCACAAAGAACACAACCTGGTGCATAAATACTATGAACATTTCAGATACATTATTAAAAAAAAATAAAAAATTACAACATTTTTTATTTAAGATTAGCTCAGTTCTACATAAATATACCAATGTTCATCTCTCACCTAAAAAAAAAACCCCAAAAGTCTTTTACTGTATAAAGACTATTGTGGTAGAAAATATGGAAAGAAACATATTTAGGTAAGGTGTAAGAACTTTAATTTCAAATTCATTTCAGCTTAGTTACAACTCAAAATCTACTTTAGACGTGAAAAGTACAAAACATAAAACTTTAGATCTGATGACTGAACAATTTCTTCCACAAAAAAAGATATAATTCAATGGATATATTAATAAATGCATCCTTGTGCACCCTGAATTTGGTACATGACAACAAAATGAGGTGAATATTGCTGATTTACGGTATCGAAGCTGATGTAATTCACGATTGTGGAATGCAATCACATTTATTTTCTGAATTACCAATGCAAAAGTTTTGTTGACTGAGCAAAACACCAAATACAGTAGACTAAAATTACCCATATTCTCGAAATTAAATATTCTGTATTCATGCAGCTGTAAGCAAGAAATAAGTGCCTGATTTAAAGCTTATTCAATTCGCCTTCAAGTGTATATTTTGCTTGTACTTGGTGTCTTAGGTAGTGAATGCTGATTTATATTGGTTGTGTATTTTGTGGATCCCACGCTTATTTCTTTTCTTTTAGACATGTGAAATATGACAGTTTCATTAGAACCACCACAAAAGGTGAGTTTCTGACAGAGAAAGTCATCTACAGTCTTGAGACTGCAAAGATCTTCATACAAGTCTGTTTTTTACAGGAAAACTGATATTACCTTTAAACTTTAATACATATTGAGCATGTTTCCTAAACTTGTTCTATAAATTAGCTGAAAATTGTGAACTTGACCAGCTCACTCTGTAAACATGGCTGCAACTTAGTAAATAATTCTCCTATGGCTTTAAAATTTACAATTTCTTCATCATACTGATTCATATTTCACCATAAAAAGAAGAAGAAAATGAAAAAAAGGTGGCAAAATGTAAAAGTCTAGATAATTGACATGGAAAGGCCCTTGTGCATCCAAAGCTTAAACTATAAAGTAACTATAAAGTTAGTGTGGATGAAAAGGGGTATTTGTTCGGGCTAGTTTATTTATACATCCTTTAAGGAACGTAGAAAGTTTGGCTATGCACAAAAATGAGCCACACATATTCAATGCCAAGATATTAAAGGATATAGGTCAGTCTGGTTAAAATGTACTATGTCTTAAGAGCTCATATATGATTGCAAATTGAGTAATGCATGGTTACTACAGCATGACTTCATCGCAAGTGTTTACTCCCCACAATAAAATGAAGTTTGTATTTCACAAGACCACTAGATGGCAATGTTGCCACATCATTGAGGTCATGTTGACATACTGGATGCTCCAGGAGAAAGAGAGGGGGATAGAAAGGAGAAGAAAGATAGAAAGCAAAGACAGAAAGCAGAAGAGGTCTTTTTTTTGCTCTTTATGTAGCCCCCTCATGTAGTCTGCCAGCTAGAAGGCATCTCACACTCACCCTCTTTGTCCCAACAACTCCCAAAGTTAATGACTTTACACATTACTGCAAATGGTGCTTGATTTTTACATTAAGCCACAGATGTAATGAATACAGTAGGCTGTTGTTGCTCAGTGGCTGTCCTGAGGTAAGGCTTTATGCTATAATGTCCTAAAACTAATGCAGTGACGCGGGTAACAATATAGCATAGACCTCAGTGATGATGGCTTGGACTGTCTACTCAGTATGCAGCCGGCATGTGTGTGTGCTTGAAAAGCTGCTGACACCTTCCTCTTTACCTGGCCACATCACCAATAATTGGCCATCGGAATATCAGTCACAGCTCCGCTGGCCGCTGCCAGACACACCCGAATCACAGTCTGGTTGTAAAAGGCATCTTAACAGCTCTCTGAAATATTTTCAATGCCCCACAAGGTCCCCTCCTGGCTTTTAACATCATCAGAGAAAACCCTGAATTTTTTCCAAAATACCGCCTCAATTTTTGGGCAGGCCTAGAAACTCATAAAAACACAGTGTAACTCAAAGCATTAGTAAAGCTGTTAACAACAGGGATCAATTCATTGAGGGGGAGAGAGAAAGAAAGATGCAGAGAAGGGGTGGAGGGGGATTTCTGGTGAGTCAGACATTCCTGCTCCCACGCACTAACATGAATCAATAACCAGCTTGCTGCCCTCCTCTGCCTTCATAGGCCAGCGGGGAGATGCACTTTCAGTCTGGCCAGAATGGTGCCAGAGGTCTAGGGGAAGAGCTGAACTTTGACCCGTAAGTAGCAGACGGCTCCAGAAAGCGTGCACAATCATACAGTTGTAAGATTACTGGTCCAAGATGCTCTCTAAGATTCTGAGGGCACTTAGTGTACCAGCTATAAGGGAACAGAACTAAACATTGAATTCTCAGATAAATGTTTGGTCTTTGCATGCATAAAGATAATTTAGGGATTTGTTGATGATGACAGCCTCTGTTTATATTAAAGACTGCGAATAAAAGTTGAGACTGGAGTGATAGCAACTCATGTAGGCATAGTTCTGAGTAGGATCATTCAAATACTCACACATGGGCTTGAGCTGGCCAATCAGCTCCTCCTTGGTCCACTTGGCCCACTCCTTCTTGTCGGTATTGATGGAGCACAGGATCGGTCCACATGGCTTCCCACAATCCTCAATAGCCGGAACATTCAAGTAGTGGACGAGCACAATATCAGGGTTCTGTGGGGAGAACACAGAGAGAGTGTGTGGGAGGTTAGACAAGATGACATAATGCATAGACAGTAGTGCGGTTTCTTCAGGATACAACAGCTAAGAGTAGTAGTGACACATGGATACTGTGGCTCAGATGTGTGAGGGCTTTTATGTGGAACAAGCCAGCTGGTTGGTGAGAAGTAAGTGTTGCCGAATTAGAAATACCGCATGGTAACCCTTACACAGAAAACAGAGGCCAAGAACAGAGGAGCAAAAGAGCAACCCAAAGCAAAGCCAGACAGCAGAACAAATCTGGGATCAGAAATCAGTAATAATCTCACTCATTATGTGACTGTCTATCTCTGTATCTCCAAATGTGTGTGTGATTGGATGTGTATGCTAGTCTCTGTGTTTGTTTGTATGTGCATATGTGTGTTGATTACAATGTGTGCTCATGTAACACACTTATGGCATTTTGTCAAGTCCTCCCACATGGTGAGATGATGCCCTCAATTAACTGTCTGTATTTACCAAGTCAAAACTCGATAATTTGCCGCCTGGAAATTGTTACTGGGCTACCTCTGCAAATTCTCTAAATTGACAGCTTATGAATAATCGGTAGCATTTAAAAGAATGTTGTGCAGGTGTGAAAAATATCAATTCACTTCTGTAATCATGAAAAGCTTTGATTACCAAGCAACTTACACAAGGAATGTTCCTGGTTCAGCCTTTATCACTTCCGCTTAGCTGTAAACATCTGACTGCCACTAAGCCAACAAACTGAACACGTACACACAAAGTACAAAATCCCTACACCAACGCATAGGATGCAAATAAAAACTGCTATGAATAAAACCGACCTATGCACAGCTGAATCTGAGGTCATTCGATGGTTTCAAGTTGTTCTTTATAAAATGTTGTGAATATTTAGGCCTGAAATGTTCCTATTACGTAGGTGGAAAAGCAACAGAGATTACACATTTTACACAAGCAAATAACACAAGTGCACACCTACATGTGCAGATGCACTCGCAGCTAAACAAGATGCAAGAATGGACAAACCGACTATGACTTTGATGGAGAAAAACGCCGTGACAACACGTGTGTGACTGCAGTTCGAAGCTTCATCAGTACTAAGTGGCATATAAATCAAGGCGCTGCTACTGTAGGTCTGTGCTCCCTCTCAGTGTGTACCATTAATCTGGGACTACGCCTCCCCCCCTCTGCTTGTCCCATTACATCAGACAGGGGTGTGGTTGGGGGCAAACAGATACACAGAAACATTTACTTCTGTGAAAACATCCCAAACATACAAACAACCACCACCATGTCTGTGCAGTTTTAGCTCAGCGGTACGACAGACAACCCCCCCACCACCACCACTTCAACCAGAAGCTGGAGCTGGACACTGCAGAGTGTTATCTCGCTGCTTTCCTTGTCCCCTGTCATTGGTACGGACACTAGGTGACGACTGCTGCCCTGTTTGGATGGAGATGGCACAGGCGGTGTGTGATGCCCCCCAGATGGCATCACCAGCTGTGTCAATAGCCACGAGATGCCCTCAATCTTTTCTTGGAATGAGAGTGCAGAATGTAGACAGCTTCATTCAATTATGAGCATATATAATTGTATGTAGATGTATACTGGGTGCAGGCGGGAGTGAATATGCATGCAGCACATGCATAAGTGTGCACAAACACAGAAGCATGGACATGTACAAAAACAGACAAAGCAAGGACAAACTGATTAGCATAGTGTAAAGGACATATATATAAGACACACAAGGGTTAGTTGAACACAATCATACACGTGGCTACACACAATCCCCTCCTTCCATCACCCACATGCCCAGCTGTTTCCTACCTTTTCACACATAGCTACACAAATATGCATGCATACACAGCAAACACAAAGTAATAGAGCATGTGGCCAGTCCTACAGCTCATTCAAACATAAGTAATCCTTGTGTTGCTGTGCTTCACTATTAGGAATCTGTTTTGTGCTGTTAACCAAGGAGGGAGCCAGAGGCGTAAAACGTCTGAAACTTCCTCTCTCTTTCTCCAGTCTTGTTTTACTTCTTTCTCTCCTCTTACTTTACAACATATTTAACAGTTCTCAGGCCTACCTCCACTCTGAGGAAAACAACACAATGAAAATGTAAAGCGTCACATAAATCTATCAGGATGGTAATTTAATTTAATTTCCTGCTGGCTGCTTTCTTTTTCCACGATGTAATATCAGGAGTTGGTTCTCCAAGAGTAGGGGGAAACGGCTGAGGGGGAACTTTTTGCCTGGATAGTCTTTTCTAGAGAAAATGAGATCTCATTAACTTATTGATTAATTGTGTAATGTAGTCTTTTGGTTGTTTTTCCTCTCATTTCCCATGCGAGTCTCAGGGCAGCTTTCCAGCCTCACTTCCGCAGTGGTAGGGAAAACTGGGATACAGTTGCAGGAACCGTTGCTGTGTTATGGGTGTGGAGAGATTTTAGTCACTTTAGATGTTTAGATTCGGATCCTAGAGGCACTCGATCAGTCCTAAATTCATTCTGTGGCATGAGACAATGACCCCAACCACAGAGCCAGAGTCATAGATAACTATCACAAGTGACAAGGAGAGTCCAAAGACCTGAAATGGATGCATGTCCCCCCACAGAACCCTGATCTCAACATCACCCAATCAGTTAGGATTACACGAGGAGACAGCAGAAAGTAAGGCAGCTTAAGTTTACTGAAAAAATATTCCATTCTAGTTGAACATCGGCAAGCAAGAGAAGAGGCGATTAAGGCAAATTATGGCCATACCATAAGTATTTGATTTGTTTTTCTCTCTGTTCACTTTACGTTGTGTTAAGTGACAAAAACAAACTATTTGTGAATGCATACAGTGCTGCATATGCGTTTGTGTGATATTATGTTTGTGCTTAAGCTTGAAATTGCTTGCAAGCCTGTGTGCCAACGATTCACATGCATGCATTAAAGCCTGAATGTACCATGTATGCATAAAATGTAGCGAACATCTAGCCAGCATTTTGATGTTGCTGTGTTGTGTTAATGTTTACTGCGCCGCCCAAGAACAGATGGATAGATGTTGAGCTAATTACTAGCGGAGTCTTGGGGAGTCAGCCATGGGGGCGGAAGGCCTGCTGAGTGGGTGGTGGAGCGCCTTCCTGCCCCTCCTTTCACCAATCTCTTTCAGAACACAAAAACACACAGCAACATACAAAGACATGCATGCATATGAAAAATAACACAGAGTCATATGTTCACAAGTCTAATACACAATACACAAAACACACGACAGGCATATGACATCTGAAAAAAACACACACACATATTTGCACACATGTGCATTTGCGATATGCAAGACATCGCCATCGCAACTGAAGGATAAAGGTGCTGTTGTAGCCAGGCAACAGGTTTCTCTGGCACCCACGCACTCAGAAGCAGCCAGTGCTTCTACGATCTCTCAGTGACTGCCTACCTCGTCCTGAAGTCATACACCCTGTTCTACTCCAAAAGACAAGCAGGGAGAGAAAGGCAGAGAGAGTCGCTAATGGAGCTGAAGACACAGAAGGAGTTAGATGTCGGTGGAGACAGATACAATGACCTTCTACTTTGTGCTGAATGTGTGCTAGTGGATGTGTATGTTGAGCTGCAGGCTGTAATATAACTAAGTGAGACTTGAGTACAAAGCACATCTACTGGTAGAATCTGGTATGAGTGGTCAAGTAACGTGTCTGCTGCCTCGTTAAATCTCTGCGACCCTGCCACAAGCCTGCCACTCTCCTGGAACTCCTCTAGGCAGCTGCTACTTCAGCAGCCCCCCACAGCTCTTTAGGAGTCAGAATAGGCAAGGGAACGAGACCGAATTTGAGACAGAGTTACACAGAAAGACAGACAGAGACTGAAAGAAGAATGAGCACGGCAGCTCTTATATTGTCATTCAGGCAGCTGTGCTTCATGATTGTACTCTACTATAGTAGGCCTCGCTTTCACAACTTGTGCACAGGAGTGATAAGAACACCATTAACATGAAAGGATCTTAATTGAGAGGGGATGCTTCATGGAACGTGGATGAGCCAGGGAGTGAAGGGGGAAACCTTGTTCCACTCTGATAAAATAACCTACACTAAGGAGTAGGGGCTTCAAAGCCTGTCATCCTGAAGGGGAGTACAGAGCAGACAGGGGCTCAGGTATGGGGAAAGCCCCCTTTTCCATTTTCACTCTGAGGAAGGAATTGGGAAAATAAGCAAAGGAGGTAAAAAATGAAACAGTTCTTCATGAGAGAATTGAACTAGCAGGCTACGGGGATATCCATTTCAATGCAAAATATCATGAAGGCAGGAGCAGTCAATTGTTTTGTCACAAACATTCAGCATCAAGGCCTGAATAAAGCAGGGAGGGTTTGGTGTATTTTTTGGTTATGAATGTATCTGTGTCTTTGTATTTCAGCCTGCCTACATTAAATTATAAATAGTACGTGAATGAGTGTCTAGCGGCAGATTTCTGTATGTTGGTGTACGTACATCAGTATGCAGGCAGAATGTGCACAATGAGCTGTGAGTGTGAGTTTGAGAGCATTGACTGCATATTCATGCTGTCTGTGTGTGCAGTGCATATTATTATTTGTTGTGTACATCGTCGCATATGACTGTGCAGTTTTCATGTGCATGTGAAACACCTGTGCACAGGACGTATATGTTTCATGGCGTACGCGAACGGCCTGCCCAATAGGTACAAGGGGTGATTAAGGCCCTGCTCACTTGGCTATGCGGGGGCAGTTGCCCTGGCAGTGGCATGGTGATGGATAGCATGGGGTGCCAGTCATTAGGCAGCCTCCTGGCCTCTGGCACTGAGGTTGCACTCTTAAACACTGCCCTCCCCCGCCTGTCCCCAAACACCACTGCTCATTTCAAGGTCAACTGCCTCTGTGGTGCTGTAAGTTCACCTCCACAAGTCACAAGACTTCTTCCTTTTGTTTGGAACCTTTATCGCTCACTGCCAAAGGGTGTGTTTTGGAATGTGGGGGTGGTTGGCTTGTGCCTTGCCTCGTGCTGACACACAGCAGCACAGATATGCACATGCAGTACATGAGCACACATGCGCACACATGCACACACACACACACACACACACACACACACACACACACACACACACACACACACACACACACACACACACACACACGGCGAAGTAAACAAAACCCCACGTCAAACACTCCCAAAAGGCAGCAAACAGCCTGAAGCTCCTGTCGAGGTAGCAGAGCAAACCCTTATCTGAACCTGCTTCTCTCTGGGTCGTCTATGACAAACTCTTTGTTTAAATGTTCCCAGTTTAGAATACAGACACCCTAATTGGGGTGTCTGGAGTCAACGCTCAACTTAACTGCTACAGTTCACTGTCTACTGCACCCAGCCTTCCACCAAGTACACTGCCTGAGTGCCAAGCTAAAATGATGCCTGGGGTGGGTATCAATTCAGGGGTATGAAGCAGTTTACAGAAGGCTTTCTTAATGTGAATTACCTCAGCTGCCTCTGTCCAAGGACTGTGAGAGGAATGGGAGAGTGGGGGGCACAGCAGGGGATCCTGATTTAAGGAAGATTCATAGCCCACCTCTTTACCTCCACTACCTAGTGCACTGGATGGGAGATCTGAAAGGCAGAACTTGGAACTTTTGAGGAACAGGAAGAGGCCAGCATGTTTGAGCGTGTTTCAGAGGAAGCCAGGGGCTGAGGCCTGTGATGTTTAATTCAGTAGCACATAATCACTCCGATGGAGTTGAGCGCGGGGCTTTAAATAACTCAGCTTAGAGGGGCAGAACTGCTTCACTCTGGGTGGGGGAATGCACGACTGTGTGTATGTGCGTGTGCACTTGTGTGTGTGATTGTGCTGATATGTGAGTGCATTTTGCAATTTTACATGTCTGTGAGTGAGTATGCAAGAGAGTGCACCACTATTTTTGTGTGGCTCCTCCCTACTTCGAAATCTTTTATTTGTGCAGTGCACCACAGTAAAAGGTGGAGTGTGTTTGTTGCTGTGCCAAGCGTCTGCATGCATTACAATAAAAGTGCAAAAGGCCAGTATTCAGAGCCTGAATATGGAGGAGCATTCTGGATGCCAAGCAGGCAGGCAGTAAGTCAGGCGGTAAGCCGGGCAGTGAGGCATTGAAGCCCCTTTAGCTGCCACAACTCAACTCTCAGTTTACAGCCTACTTATTCTTCCTAAGGCCCTTACAGAGCACACTATCCTCTCCATTAGTTGTGGTGGTCCCAAGTGAGAGGCCGCTGCCCAGGGGCAAGCCGAGAAAGGGCCATCAGGAGCCCATCCGGTTGCCATAATGGCTTGGCAGAGCCCATGGCACTGATCCTAATATTCAGCTGCCATCCAGGTGACACAGAGTCACGCAAGAGTAAAAGGAGGGAAAGGAAGTTATTGAGCCCTCTCTAACACAGGAGGATTTAACCGTGTGCTCTGTCTTCATGGCTCTTTTGTTTCTGCCTCACAATAACCTCTCAACCTCTGGCTTTCTTTGAGACTTTTCCAGTTGCTTGCTCTCTCATTTTCATCTCTTCCTCTCAGGGCATAGTGCAATTCATTTGGAGAAGGAAACACAGCTAATGCCATCTCTCTGCTCTCTCTCTTCTGCTCTCACTCCCTTTCATATCAGTGCTGAGTCTGATTTGTTTGTGTGCGTTGTCTTTCTCCCTGTGCCAGTCGACAAGGCGTACTATTTATGGGCCTCTGCCCATGTCTGTGTGCGAATCAGGACTTCACAGGAGCAGCCAGGGGAGTGAAATGTGCTGGTGCATTTCTAAACAGGGAGTCACAGGGAGGACTGATGTGTGTCCAGCTGCAAGACAGTCCAACCTGGCCACTATCTGCCTCGGCAATAGCTCACTGAACGACAATAGATAACACCGGTTGTCAGCACCAACAAAACTGGAAGCTGTAAGAGAGTAAGAGAAAATTGACCCCATCAGGCGTAAAGTCTTAGAACATAAATGCACATATATGTAGATATGCACAGATGCATCAGGAGGCTTACGCACAATGACAACAGCAATGGCCACAGGACTGCTGAGCCTGTGTGCTCTGTCAAATACGGTGAGGGGCTCATTATTATTACTGGGCTGGATACTGGAACAGCCCCTGAGCTCAGCTTGGCAAGACCTCTCTCTGGAGACACACACACACACTGGCCTCTATGCACGCACCCACATACACACCATACAAATGGGTAATCAAACGTCTGCCCCTGGGAAAAAAAAAAACGCTCAAATGGTTTCCTAGCAACCAGTGGTGTGTATTGGGCCTGTATGAAAAATGAAAACTAAAGACAGTGTGCAAGTGTGTGGCTGTGTGCGAGACAGAATGAAAGAATGAGGTTGAGATAAACAGTGCATATTAGAAAGAGATAGAGGGGTTTAGGGGGTGAAGTACGGAGTGGTCAGAGATAAGAAGTTGTGAATGGGATATGAAAAGGTAATGAAGAGACAAAGAAAAAAAGGCGCCATCAGAGGTCTGCCAATCTGATCGACAAACAGCATTTCCCCAGCCTCTCTACAGGGGCAGTGTTGACTGCAAATTGATCCAAAGAGCAAGTCCACAGACAGTTAAGGTCATGTGAATATGTTGCCAAATCACAGCTCAGAAAGACATCCTCATGGGAATAAATCAGTCGCTTACATACTGTTACAAATATGTAACTCTGCAGGGAGGGGATTATGCAAGAACCAAAGAATAGCCCTTAGGAAATGCCCTAACAAGCAACGTATCATGCCAGATTCAAATGCAGAACATAGGAGATTGTGTAGAGTCACACAATCAGGTGAGAGTAGCGGTTTGTAAAATTGCTACACAGCAATGTACAAACAGACGCAGCTGAATCTCTGAGGCTCTAAAGAGTTTTTTTTTTTAAATCATTGCCAAATATTGTAACTCAAACACAACAAGTCCCCTTTAAAAATGATTCAACAAAAAGACAGAGTTACATTTTATTTGTTTATCTATGTGCAAGCGTGTGAAATTTGAGGAGCAAAGCAGCGTGTAATAGCGCGTGTGTGTGTGTGTTTCCCTAAGATACTGGTGTGTATGATTGTGCATGTGCATGTTTGGTACATCTGTCTGTAAAATTGTGTTTGTGAGCTAGTGAGAAGCATACTATCTCCATCCAGCAGCTGCCACAAAGAGGCTTCCCAAACAAGCGCAGGGCCGTGACAGAGACGGAGCGACCGCAGCCTTCTGGTGGTGTAATAGGAAATTAATTGAGACCATCAATATGGTATTAATCATTAAAGACAAGGTGCTGAGGTGGCACTTTGCTGACTGCTCTACTGTTGGCAACACTCCACACACACACACACACACACACATACACACGTGAAAGTTTGACCTGCTGTTTTTCAAAAAACGTAGGTGGGGACAAAAAGAGAGAAGTAGAGACAAAGGAAAATGAGAAAAAAAAGGAAAGTCAGTATCCTCCATTTAAATGCACAGAGACGCTGGGACAGTCTTTATACACAGTCATCCAAGGTCATTCTTGCTTCGCCTGAAAACGGTTAGTGTACGACTCTTTTGAGCTCCGTGCGATAATGACTAAATAGTGAGACAGAAATTGAATTGTAGTGGGTATCCGAAAGACGTTCAAATCAGGAAATGTCAGGTAAATTTGGAGAAATATTCATCAACTCCCCTGGAAGCCATGTTTCTTATAACACCTAATCCTTTGTGAGGCAAAGCAAAGTGAAGACTAGAGTGCCGGTTGTTAATCAGCCAGAGGAGAGCCAAATTGCAGCAACTACATTAAGCCGTTAAGCACACCATGTCTCCAAATTGTTGAAGGTGTCTCACTGAGATGAATGCTTCTTCTTATGAATAATACATCACACACATTACACAGACAACCCAGACACGCACTTTATATATTGTGCATGGGAGGGCACAGAGCGCACTCACCAACACATGCAGCACAGTGTGTGTCTCGTACTGCGACAGCTGTGCAGGATGAAGGCGTGTTACTGTGAGGCAGAATTCAACACTTTCTCCGGACTGAGTGAAGTCCAGCATCAACTGGCCTCCACAGGCACTTTTACACCAAACCATCAACACCCCATGTCTGTCAGTGTCAAGGTTGAGCTTATGAAATGTTTATGATTCAGGAGCTGTAGATAAGACGAAGATTGATCTGGATCGAAAGGCAAATAAGATTGCCAAAGCCCAGAGTCAAGCTGAAAAGCAGGCAGAGGGAGCAGAGAGGGAGAGAAAAAGAGACTAAGAGGAGAAAATGCATTAACACAGGTCTGGCCCTGAGAGAGCACAGAGTAATGAATACTTCCTCTACACACATTGAATACTGGGGAGGAATATGGACACAACCATCATGACCAGCTGATTGATGTCATGTGTGAGAGTGTGTGTGTGTTTTGATCCGTCGCCCGATGCTGCCACGCTGGAAACATGCAGTTCAAGACTACTGACACTATCCCTACTGTGTGATGTGTTCAAAGTGGGGGGACACATGGAATGACGCTTTGAAAGAAACAGCACGCTCAATCACGCTATTTGCAGGCCAGGATTTAAAACTTGCAGGACTTACCGTAACTGGATAGGTCTATGTCAAGAGACAAGGGAAAGAACACTGGTATGAAATTTTTCATGTCAAAGGCGCCCTGTGGACTTAAGTACTGCCAACTATCACTGTGCAAGACATCGAACTTCATGGAAGAAAAGGAGGCCTTGACTCTCCTCGGTACTGTGGTGATAATGTATCAGCTTTAATTTACAATGTCTAACAATAGAACAAAAGGGGGAGTGATGTCATCAAATAGACCTTTTTTCAAAGGCCAGAGGAACGTGTGTGTATGTATTAATAAGTGTATTTGTGTGTGTGCATATGGGACAGATAGAGAGATAAGACCCTTTGATGAATCTCCCAGTGGCCCTGGCCAGCTTGCAGGAGCGGAACAGAGTACAGGCCACCAGAGAGTTGGGGTCCGAGCCCTGAGGCCTGTTTCTCCCTCCTCCTCGCAGCCTGTCTCCCCTTTACCTCCTCTGATCAATACTGCCTCCTAATCACCGAGGACAGTATGGTAGTCCTCCCTTTCTCTCATCTCCTCTCTCAGTTTTTCTTCTCATGCTTTTACAACCTCTGCCTCTGCCATGCTATTGCCAGCAAGCATAAATTAGAAGCACTCGCCTTTCCTCCGTGGGTGTGGATGTGTCCATATGTGTCCCCTCTATGCTTGTGTTAGCCACACACATTCTGTCAGTGTTTCTATGCTTATTTGTGAGAGCGAGTCAGTTTGAGTCTCTGTAAATACGTGAACAGCTTATACAAGGCTGTTAAAATGTGTGCATGTGTCTGCGTACAACAAGATAAGAGAATATCCTTGAAAAGCAACACCAACATAAAACCCCAGTGAATATGAGCAGCATGCATAAACTTGAATAATAACACATCCCCTCCATTTTTGTGCTTTATCCCAGTTATCTAATTGCCCATGTCTTTTTTCTTTAATAAACTAATGAATGTGCTGGGGTGAGGCCTGGAATCATATAGACAGCAATAAGAAGACTGCTTTAAACCCCAAACTGCATCAGAACAGCTGAATAATTTGTAGGAGAAATAATTACGGGGCAGAAAGAGCAGGCATCAATCCTGGAAACACCGACAGTGCCTCGCTGGAAACTACCTCACCCACAAGCCAAGGCTCCATTAGGTATTGTTGGGCCTACAGGCTAATTTTGTTTGCATCAATAATACATTCAAAGGATTTATTAACTTGCAAATGAGTGTTCATTTACTGGTCCAAGAGGCAAGGAGGAGAGCAGGCGGCAGGAGAGAAGTGTGAAAGTCTGAAGCAGCTGGTTAGGGCTATCTGGGACACAGTTAACTCTTTGCTAGACAGCAGGACGGTGGTCCACTTCTACTAGTTAGCTGGCAGAATTCAAAAATGGTTGTTTCTTGACATGCTTGGATAACTGCCAGTGTTTACATAGGCAGAGATAGGCCAAGGTGCTACTGACCAACCCCTGGAACACATTAAAAATGAACACACAGTCCTATTACAGTCACAACCTGCTCCACTGAATCCTCTCTGATCATATGCCAGATGATAAAATGACAAAGAGGAGTGTACGTCTGCGCCGCTGTTAGAAGAAAGGGCTTGTGGCATTCGTGAGACATGGCGGATTGTCTTTGGGGACACTGGGATCCCTGGTGCCCTTTGATCTCCGTACCAAGCCTCTCACAGGTGATACCGGGGTCGCTCACAGCCAAGAAGAAAAAAAAAGTGGAGGAGAGGGGTTTAGTAGGAGTGAGCTAAAGAAAGGAAGAGAAAAACAGAGGAGACGAAAGAAGGATGGGAGAAGAGGAAGGAAGCTGGCCATGAACATATGTTGCCTCTCTGTGCCAAGCCCCACTGGCTCAGGCAACCCACGCATACGCTGCACTGCTGCTGCTGTTACCACTCCAGCCCTCTCCAACACCAACACCATGGCACTACTTAGTCAAACAAAGCTGGAGAGATGAATCTGGAAAGAGACCGGGTCTCCCCAGTCTCGGTTCTGCCAGGGTAGGGCTGCTTGGCTTGGATAACACAGCCTGATTATACACACACACATACATATACAGAGCAGTGGCTTTCAGCTGTTTGGCTACCCACCCCCTAAATTTGTGACTCTTCTGGTGTGGGCCGTCATACAACACTCTATGATGAGCTGTGATACGAGAGAGCGATTTTTATAATCTCTTAATGGGATAGTCTCACTTTGATTCACTTTGATTAATTATTGGTGGAGGCTGCAAAATATTAATTTGTTCACACCAAGCTCTAAAACTGAGCAATAAAGTGGGTTATAAAAAAATTATGTTTTGGTGTTTTTTTTCTGTGAAGTTGAAACACGGTGAAATAATTTTGCAATCTTTCTTGGGTTCTTGAGTCAGTTGTTGACAAAGACAGATAAAGCCAACATAATAGAAGTTAGCGCCATTACACAATATGATATACTACTGATATCAAATAATCTACAGGACACACATCTGATTGATCAGTCAGCTTTAGTGTTAGTCATTTCTAATCCTAAATTTTGTCAGACATGACAAAAATTAAGTCTGTTTAACTGATGCTGGGCAGGAAAAGTGAAAAAAGCGACTTTACAGACTGAATAAGAAGAATGTTTTTATATTAAATGCATCATATTTTTCACGTATTAATTGTAATTAATTGTTTAGGGATGCTGTATATAACCACGTCAGTTAGACAAGGATAAGAGTGCTGTAGCTACTGGGACTTTGATGTTCAATGTACCTCACACCTAAAGGTATCATTAACATCAGCAGTCTAGTAGGTTCAATTCAGATTTCATTGGTTAAACATTTTATAAGCACCAGACTTAAAAATCACAGAAAGGTCAAACTAATATTTCTATACAATGCTTAATAAGATTTTTAAGTTGTATCATTTATCTATGAAATATTCTGTGTAATGAGGTGCATACATTACTTGAACCGCTTCAGTGTGGCTAGGGGGGTTCCACAAAATGTTTCAAATTATGACTGGCTGTGTATTTGATTTTACCATGTTGTTAAAGGAACAAAGGAGGGGTGTGGGGGTGCAGGGCAGTGAGTGAAGGTGGGGTGGGATCTGAGTGGCTGTGGAGCAGCGCTGAACATGACTCCCCACTGGGATTCAAACCAAGGGCAAAAAAGCAGGCAAACATCAGCCACACAAATTCAAATTGCTTGCTAGCACACACAAACACACGCACCCTTTCAGACTCCGAAATCCACACAAGCCCGTCTGTGTAATAGACCCATACAAGAATGCAGACACACAAACACCCTCAGACGCTGAGATACATAATAACAAATGCTTGTATAACACAGAAATCAAATTCAGGGTTCATCTTGCAATCTGATCCTCACAAACTCAATTCCCCTCTGCCGTCTAGCCACCTCACGTTCCACGCCTTTTCCATGCGAACGAATGGGGTCAGTATCGTCACATAAACATCATCCTCTGCTCTCCCACACACACACACACACACACACACACACACACACACCCTCTCCCCTTTCTCGGTGAATGGATGCTGAGCACTGGTGCATATCTACGCAGGGATGGCAAGGGCACCAAGGAGAGAAAATCAATACTATATCTCACCACTAAGCACAATCCCAACAAAAGCACTGGAAGTTTGCAGGTTGCTCCATAAACTGGACGGCTTCATCTGGCTGGCACTGTGTCGGTGGATTGCTACAGTAATGCACTACAGCACAATGGCCGAGGCCAGAGCCTGCCAGACACAGAGGTACACACACTCGGAGACACAAACACGCACATACACGGAGACAAACAGAATGCTCCCAGGGGCTGGGGAAAAGCAACAGCAATGAGAAAAACTCTCATGAGGCAGGAACAGGGTTGACAAACACGCTCTCCTGCCTCACAACCAAGGAAAAGCACCTCTGGACCATTTAGCCCCCCTTTCTGTGTGTATGTTGTTGTACACACTCTTGCACAGAGACACACACACACACACACACACACACACACTCATCTGTACATACACAAACGCACGGGCATATACAGAGATGGCCCTTAAAATACCTGTTCTAAAAATAGCAGGCGGGAAACGGGACTGAGGCTATTATTATTGCTCACACGTCCTGCCTGGTCCCACCAAGGAAAGGGAAGAGACTAATGATTTTCCTGGTGCAAGCAATTAAAAAACTATTTGTCACCTGCCAGGCTGCATATGACGTTAGGGGGTTTGGCAGAGGACCACAGACAAACTCCACATACACACACTGTACACACACACAAAGTGAGCTGCACCATAGCAAGCAGTCCACAGGCAGAAATGGTGCATGAGAAACAGGTGAAGCTGGAGGGTCACAGAAAAAACAGGTAAGCAGAGGGGAAAATGAGGCACGATGGGAGGAAACAATACTTTGGACAGAGGAACAGAGTTGGGTAAACGGCTGATTTATCCAGACAGGTTAATACCAGGCCAGACAGCGCCTCAGACAGCACACTGCCATCAGGAAGTCATGTAATATTTAGAATCCAGCCAATGAAAGTCATTCTCCTGCTGCTGGCCTCCTGGCTAAAATAGAAATGTATATTCCCCCCACCCCCCGCCTCCGTTCTCACCCCCTAAGAGCACAAGGAGAGAGAAAGTCCAACTCCCTGTCATCCATATTCCTACACTGTCTGTCTCACACTTACTCTTGGGATGCTGCCTAGACAGTCTGAAACAAGCAGGTTTATACACGTTCATTTCTACTGAATTGCTGCAATCCCTGTAGAATTTGTCTAACTCGTTTAAGGAATTTTAGCAACCCAAGAAATCACATTTAATTGAAAATCAACATTTTTATACAATTTAATGTCAGCTCATTTTCGCTCTGCTACAGTCTGTGCATTAAAAGCAAACATTGTAAACACAGGGAGATGAGGCAAAGCCTGTCAAAGCTTAGTTTTCAGAAAAGGTTGGAAGTTAGGAAGTTGCTGTGTTTTTTTTTTTTTGGCGTTTATGTCTGACCTGTTGGTGTATGTCAGGACTGTAGTTTATCATTTGCACATTGTGTAACCTCTAGAATGTGACCCTTTCTTAGAAAACAAAATCCTGGAAAAGCATAAAAAATCTGGTAGCACGGGTGCCAGATCAAATACGTAAAAATGTTCAAAAGGTCTGAAACAACATGAATGTAATGGCACATATGTGTAAAATAATGATTTGTATTAGGTCACACATCCATCCATTCATTCTCTATACACTGCTTTATCCTCACTAGGGTCGCCGGGGGGCTGGAGTCTATCCCAGCTGACTGGGTGAAGGCAGGGGACATCCTGGACAGGTCGCCAGTCTGTCACAGGGCTACATATACAGACAAACAATCACACTCACATTCACACCTACAGGCAATTTAGAGTATTCAATTAACCTCAGCATATTTTTGGACTGTGGGAGGAAGCCGGAGTACCTAGAGAAAACCCGCGCATGCACAGGGAGAACACGCAAACTCCATGCAGAAAGATCCCAGGCCCACCCAGGGATTTGAACCGGGGATCTTCTTGCTGCAGGGCGAAAGTGCTAACCACTAGACCACTGTGTAGCCAGGTCACACATTGTAAATAAATATTTATTTTTGATGAGAACATTATCTAGATCAGTGGTTCTCAACCCTGTTCCTCAGGACCCCATGTCCTGCATGTTTTAGATGCTTCCCTGCTCCAACACACCTGACTCAAATGATCAGTTCGTCATCAAGCCTCTGCAGAAGCCTGATAACGAGCTGATCATTTGAGTCAGGTGTGCTGGAGCAGGGAAGCATCTAAAACATGCAGGACATGGGGTCCTGAGGAACAGGGTTGAGAACCACTGATCTAGATGACAATGTGTAAATTAATATTTATTGGTGTTTTTTTCCTAGATAATATTCATTTTAAAAAAACGGAGAAAACCTGTAAAATAGCTGGACAAAAATCTGTTTTTTGTAGATTTTTAAAATACATATTTTTTGCTGATTTGAAACCAGTGAAAAATAAGGTGATTTTACAGTCACACATTGTAAAAGAAGGAATTATTTCAATTCAATATATTTCAGTTTCATTTATATCATGCTAATTCACAACATACTGTATGTCATCTCAAGGTACTTCACATAGTAAGGTGAAGACCATACAAAATTTATACAGAGAACCCAAAGTTTTTTTTGGAGTCCCTTTCAGCAAGCACTTGGCGACAGTGGGAAGGAAAGAACTAAACAAAGCGACAAACCTCCGGCAGTTCTGTGAATAGAAATTCAGATGTGGACATAATTTAGTTTCGGCCTGCCGTTTTTAGAAGTAACTATACTTTTAAAGATAAAAATAAGATATCAGTACTTCTTCTATCTCTTGACAAAGCAGAGAAAATCTGGAAAACAGCAAATTGTTTAAAAAAAAAAATCGAGGTAAAAACATTTTCTTACTGTGTACACAATGCTGACTAAAACTTTCCTACACAGAAATATCCTCTGATGCTGCCATAGGGGGCCAATATTCGGCTCTGGGGCGAAGGGAAGACACCTATATAAATTGGGAGGGGGTAGTAAATAATGTTAAGACAAGCATTATGCCTCCTTTGCACTACACAGCCCTATCCAGATCCAGCTTGAAGCGTACACTCGGCTGCAGTATTTACGAGGCAGCTCGTTAACGTCGGGTGATTTGCACTGCTCGTTTGCTCCCGCTCACTCTACCAAATGATATCATCTTCTACCTCTAATCTCTAACTCTAATCCCATTCTCAAAGCACCTCCACCCCTCCCACCTCTTGTTTCCTCCCCTCCTGCCAGTCCTCCTATTCCACAATTTTGCTTTGTCTCTCTCTCTCTCCTCTCTCTCTCTCTCTCCTCCTCCTCCTCTCAACCTCTGTGTCTTCTCAGGTTTGCGTGGGTGTGTTTGAGATGGGAGAGCAGACAGAGATAGGAGTAGAGCCATTCCACTGAAGGTGTGTGCGCGTGTGCGTTCATATGACATCTACTCAGATCAAAAAAGACTAAAAGAACTCTGGTTTGACTCTGAAGGCTTTATGTGCCCTTGTAGTTACTTTTCCACTGCCCCCTACTGAGAGAGAATGAGTGCAGGCCAAAAAAGAGAGAGATTTTCTCAAAACTTGCAGAGGGGAGATAGCTCAGCAATCCTGGGGAGACACAGTGGCAGAGAAAATAAAGACAGAACTGTGGGATAGGGTGGGGAATCCAACCAGAACAGAAAGGAGGAATATTTAAAAGAAGGCACACAGATGACAAGGCTCAAAACAGAGATTGTTATTGTCAATTAGGGGAAGAAATGCCAATGTTTTTAGCTATAATAAGAAACCTTTGTGGCTCCCAGGAATTCACTATTCACTTCAGCTTGCAAATTGATTCGATCACATTGTCCGAATACTTTATCTTTAGCTTATATTTTTTTCACAAACAGTCCTTAGTCTCTTCATCCATGGCCCACAGAGAAATCAACCTGTCTCAGACCAGATGCAGCTAACACCCTTAGATAGACAGTTTTTCACAATGAAAATTGCCAATTATAGAAATTGCAATCAGAGCTGTTAGTCTGTATGTTGATGAGTGGTAGCTGGTTAAGGGGAATTGAGATCGATATCTGACTGAATAGAGAGTGAAAGACTGTGGCCTTATATTAAGAGAGCTTTCGTACCAGCTCCTCTTTTCTACTCATTGTCTTTAACATACATTTTCCCTGTCTTCCCCCTCTTACCTCTATCCTTTCTTTTCCTGGCACATCTTTCCCTCTATGACACGTCCAAGTGATCGTGTCGGGATGTCAGCCCTCATCCACGGCTAATTGGGGCTCAGAGGAGTAATCAGGGCAGGACAAATCAGACAGTTCTGGTCATTAGCTGTGACCAGTGCTCTCTGGGAAGCTGGGAGATGCGTGCACACTTCTGCCATCATGTCTGAGCCTGCAAAGTGACACGGGCAGACCTAGGCTTTACATGAGTGAGGACTGGCACAGCACAGGATAGACTTACTGTGGATCCATTGATCTCCACTGCTTCCTACAACACAAACAAGCCTGGCTGGTGACACAACGCCCAGGGATCTCTTATTAACTAATATGAGAACGGCAGCAAATGGTTGCTGAAGAAGAAGCTCGTCAAGTACCACACAGAAGACAATATCAAATCAGGTTCGTGGTTTGTAGCAATGCTGTTCAACAAGCTTGCAGTGTTACAGTTATTATATTCTTGGATTACATTCTGGTTAGTGAGCTGGTTCTGTATACTCATTTAGCTTGCCAGTGGACAGAGATCAAAGAAGAACATGTAAAATATTGGTGTCAATAACAATCTGCAAGCTGCAAAATGTAAACACGCCGATGGCTGCTCCTTCTGAAAGCGGGTGCACGACTCTTGAGCAAGATGAATGTCAGTTCGCCGTACTGACAGAGCCCTAACCTTTCACGATAACTGAATTATTTAAGCACCACATACCTGTTGTGGGCCTCTGTTTCTCCGGCTGGGCTAAAGCTGGTTAGGGGGCTATATGAGTCTATGGCCACGCACGCCTCTTTGGCTGCAAAGTGAAAATGGCAAGACAAATGCGGCGGGGGATTTGTGATAATTGGCCGTGCTGGTGGGCCAGGCGACGGGCCTAGAGAAAAGGTCGCAGGCACTGAGGAACAGATCAGTCTGCCAGGAGGAGAGGAGGCTCAGTGCGCCTCTGGGGTTTAGCTCAACTTCTCTCCCTTTCATCGTATGGGGAGAGAGCGCTCCAGCAGGGGCCATTAATTAAGCACCAGAGTAACCTTCAATTTGTTTAGAGGTCAGAAGCCTCAGTGTCACCGTTTTGGGGAGAGACCAACTTAGAAGGAACTGTATTTTCTCTCTGAGTGGAAACAGAAAGTAGCAGATGTGCTCAGAGGTCTAGAAGCAAAGTTGATGTCAGGAAGACAGATTTTTTTGAATGTTTATGAGTATTAGGGATGGAGAGGGTTAATGTCAGATGCACTGTGTCTGTATGACTGCACAAGAGGAGGAGAAGTGAAGGAGATGAGGGGAGCCACGGGGACATGGCTCACACCCCGACATGCTCGTGAAGCAGCTGTTCTCCTCATGGCAGAGAGAGTAGGGGCCTGCCAGCAGCAGCATGCTGCCGAGAGCACCACGGTCTCCCACCATAGTGCAGTAACAGAGCAGCAAAGTCTGACACACATACACACACGCAAAAAGACAAACATGTGCAGACACTGACAGATACACAGACACGCTCTCCCACTGCATATACTGCCACCTGTTCTCCTGCCAGTCCAGTGTCAGGGTTTTGAATTGAACAGTAATGTCAGGTGGTGAAGTCAAATTCATATGCTCTAAATCTGAGTGCATACTCTGAAGAGGTGCATTTCCATTTGATACAAACAACAGCCTGCATAGCTAAAGGCAATTATATTTCTACTGCCTCCGTTTGCCCTGAGGTTGTAGACAGCCAGTCAAACCCTCACCAGGTTTTCCTGACTCTCTACCCTCTCAGTGAAATCAACAGAACGGTGCCCAGGCTCATCCATGATTTATCTCAGTGAAATATTCATTATGTAGCCTTGCATAGTCTGGACGTATCTGATGTGAATCTGGACCTGACAGCTCTGCTCCGTCATCACACATCACCTGGGCCACTCTGAATCCGGCACCTGTCTCCCAGTGCTCAATACAGAGGCAACTAAACTGATCCGAATGAAGAGAGGACTCTGGTAGATATGAAGAATCCATCTGTCTGCCTTTAGCCTGCAGGCATGTCCGCTCTGGAGCTACTGTATCCTGCTTGCACACCGACCGACGGAGCAGCACAGCAAAGGAGCTACTCAACATTTCCCATTCAATTAACCAGAGCGAGAGAGGCCTCTGCCCTGACTGATGCCGATGCACGAGACATGATGAGTACATGTGTTGGCCCCTGCACATGATCTGCTGACAGCTTTGGCCAGATGTATTGATCTGTAGAGATCGGCGAGCTTGTTATGGGAAGTGAATAGCATGGGAGTTCAAAAGCACTGAGTGGATTTTGATAAATCAATAGAGCCAAAAAGGAGGGAGGAAAAAAAGTTTTAAAAAAGCTGTGATATGGTAGGTTTGAGCACCACGGACAGCGCCGCAGAGCCTACACTGCTCAGGCTTCTCTTTAATCACAAAGTTATCACTATGCCTGTCCAATTAAGTAACCTTTGAATTATTCCATAAATTAAAATTTCTGAAATACTGTCGAATAGCGCTGAAATGATCACACGGACAACAGTGACAACTCATTTTCCTACATAACACTAATTCAAGTGGTTCCAAAGTCATTATACTCTGAAGGACTAATGTAATAAGAAAAATGTAACTGCAGTGAATGACGATATTAATAATGTATTCATGTGAGACAGAGACTAGAGCAGTGGCCTAAGCTGAGGAAGGTAAGAGGGAGAAAGTGATAGCTGTGAAGAAACAAGGTCGTCAGCATTCCCTCCTGCCTTACTAGTCATTTCATTATCTCATCCCTTTCCTCCTCTTTAAAGTAGGAAAAGCGGGAGAGGCTATTGACCCCTCTCTGTGTTCGTGGCAGGCAGCAGGACAAATGAAGTTTCCCCTCAGACCCCCTCCGTATTAATATCATAATTATCCCCACCTCTGTGCCCCCGCTGGCCAGCACAAACTCCACTGTCTGATTTGATGGAGAGGCACAAGCAGGGAATTACATTCGATTAGCTCTAAACAAGAGAAGGGGACACGGAGCAATAGAATCAATCTGTGCCACCAGGACAAGCAAGATCCTTTGCATCAATGAAAGTGCATGTCTGGCTGTGCACGTGTGTGTGTCCTGATAGGTTGGACCTGGAAAGGCTGTGTGCAAGTATATTTAGATATGATTTTAAATATAAGCAGCAGCATTTAAAGAGTAGACATACAATGCTAGACTGTTTGTGGCAAGTTGTGCACTTTGTGAGTGTATTTTTTTGTTGGCAGTGTTAAAAATACACACAGCCCATTTTTTTCCCCCTCCAAATCCACTGAAATTGGAACTTTTTTGTAAGTAAAAAACCCACACAGTCCGCTCTGGGCAGCTCCCTGTCTCAGCAGCAATTTGGATTCATTGTTTGCAACCCCAGATAACTGCGGTGGTACTTTTCTTCAGTCTCAGCCATTTGCGGGGATGGGCCAGACATTCTGAAGTGGTCTAATGCCATAGAGAGGTGGAGGTAGTGTGGCGGGGATGAGCAGATTGAGAGTGAGAGGTGAAAAGAACAAAAGAAAATGAATGGAGTGAGAGAAGACCCCCCTCGCAGGTCTTTATTCCTGTCCCCTGTCTCATTACCCAGGCTTTGACTCAATAAAGAGTGGATAAAGAGTAGATAAAGAGGCACACACCCACTGGCTAAAGCCCTCTCCCTAAAACACCTTGCACCAACTTCACTTTGCCTGACTTTCTTGCTTTTTGCCTTTCTCGTACTGTCACACATACATCCAAAAAAAGAGAAAAAAAACACACATACACACCGTACCCTTTCTCCCTATTCCATTTTTTTCCTACTTCAAATCTTTAAATCCATCTTTCTCTCCAACTCTCCCTCAGTGTTTTTTTTCCCCTAACTTTTTAAAAGTTGTGTCCATCTCACTCTCATTCACAGTCTGTCTCTACCCTCTCTGTCCTTTGTGTTCCCTCCCTGTTGGTGCTGTGTAATAGGAGTTATTTTCATCCCTGTCTCTCCGTGACTGTGGCCGCTGGATGGCTGAATATTTACATTTTTCACTCACTGGTGACCTTTCCCTGTTGCCGCTCTGGGAGCTCCAGTCTCCTTGCTGCTCTGCTGTTGACAGACTACTGCCTGGAAATCTCATATGGACACAGCAAATGGTACACAGGGAGTCAGGGACAGAGGGTTCAGAGACTGGAGGAAGGTGGAAAGAGTGAGAGAGAAGGAGAAGAAAGAGACTGTAACCAGGTGGACTGTCAGTTGTCTGACTGAAAGTGGCTTGAAGAGACAGAGGTACAGAAGGTCTATCTGCATCTGCAGAGATACGGACTGAGGTGTAATCCTTTACCTCTGGTATCACCGTGACTGTGGTTTCTTGTCAGCACAGATGGTCTGCAATAAACTGCCTGAAAAGAGATGTAAATCTGAGTTCCAGGAATGCTTGGTGCCAAAGGAAAGACATGGTTGCGAATACATGTTTTTGCTGGGCAGCAGAAGGCCCTCTTATCTTTGAATGAGTGGATGTTTTAGTTGCACACATGTAGCTCAGAGATGTGATAAGATCTTCTGAGCCGTGCGAGAGGTGAGGGCAAAAGATTCACTAACCAGTTGTCCTCAGTTGATGCTCTACAGTAATAGGAAAGTAAAGTTGAGTCAGTGAACTCCTCAAAGTTTGATAGGGGTTTATGTTTGTATCTTGCAACTGGCACAGGGAGAGACTAGAAATGAAGGTTGTAGTTTTGAAAACTGAGTGACCCAGTGTGACCTCAGCTCTGTTATTTACTCTATGTGCAGCATGTAAACATGTTACTGAATGCCCACATGTGTCCTTCTGTTGGGTATGTGTCAAGAGTAACTTTGGACTGACTCACCCTGGACCTGTACCTGTGTTTCATCCTAGCCATGCTCCTTTAGGGCTGACTTAGACTCAGAAGAAGGAAGGAAGGAAGGACTATAGGTTCAGATTTTTTAAAGCTGTCTTAAAACAATACCATCATGTCCATATGTAAGTTGAAGCAGTTTTCATCTTTGAAAAAGTTCTTCCTTTCTATACTGGCCCTAAGAGATCCTTTGTTCTTACAATTCCATATCAGCGATGGGAGACAAAATCCACACTCCTTGCTCTGTGCAAATGTGCATTTCAAAGTTCAACTGAAGTTAATATGAGGATTCAGCAGTCTGGAGTGGTCAAGGGCGTCTTCCAAAGGTACAGCATTTAGTAGAAATTCCCTTTGTATCACTATCCTAACTCTACAGTTCATTAAAGCTTAGTCACATAGTTTACTTTGTCACTAAGCAAACTGTAGTACTCCACAACAGGAATATTAGACAAAAAATGAAGACCACAGTTGTGACCTTTGATAAGAACCACTTGAGTCGATGTTTCATGTCAGGTTCAGCTTAAGTTGGTTTTGCATATTGTCCCCAATCACTTACACTGAAATGATGACAGAAGGGCATTTCACTTAGTATGGAGAAGAAAAAAGATGACAGCAACCAGTAACTATTTCAAAATACATTATAGACCACAGTAATAGAGAATATGTGGCTCTTTCCTTTAAAGGAGTCCTCAGTACCACTGCTTCCAGAAAATCGACACGAGATTACTTAGACTTTTTAATCATGTTCTGTACTTCTAATCATTTGGAAAATACATTTAAGTGGAAACAACCTAAGTGGCTTTGCTGATTGAAGTCAGAAGAGACAGGCAGACGCCTGCTTTTTGTCACTAGAGTTGTTATTACTGCCTGTCACACACAGTGCCAACACAGTGTGAAATAGAAATAAACATTTGTTTGACAGCTTTGGTTTGCTGTGGGAACACTAATTATTTTGATTAGTATTTAAGCATTGTTAAGGCCAGTTTTTCTCTTTTGTCTTTTTGCTAGTGGCCTGCTCATTGAATCGAATGGGGAGTTTGTTAGACTACAAATGGATATGTCTTCTGGGTCTATTCAGTACAACAGGGATGTTGAGACTCGACAATTCTTGTCAGAAATTATAACTTAGAGAAATTATATTACAGGCACAGTAGTCAAAGTGTATTCATCTCAAAGATACTTTATCTTCACATATTTTATCCAATAATATACTGTATTCAAGACACAGAACTACAGTTGGATACCTAGTTAGAGAGATAGAGAAAAATAAGAGGCTCCACAAACCCTTATTCTCCGTGCATGTGCTTTATGCTCCCCTAAAACTGTGTGTGTGAATGGCTGTATCAGGCACCTTCCAACAATAATGGCTGCCATGCTAAACGAGACTGATGAGATGTATTGGGTAGGTGATCAAAGGACTACTATTTACAGCCACTCTCAGCCTGCAGACTTGACGACCCACAGTAAGCACACTATACTGTACAGGGAACCTCTTCCATCATGCTTTTACTGCCCATCACTGTGGCTGTTAGACAGGGGAGATGGCAAAGCTTTTAGCAGACTGAGATACCGTCCTCGTGCTGGACGGCGTGTATGGGCAATGCCATCAGAAAAGTGAATGACTGGGAAAGATAAGGGGAAATGGGGGCTGGGGAGAGAAAAGAGAGGAGAGGGAGGGAGGTGGTGGAGGGATAGGTTGATGCCTGCCTGCTGGCTGTCAAAAGAAAATGCCTCGGTTTAATGGAAACTGATATCATGCAGCTCATTCAAGTTCTTCTGGATAGCCAGGGAGAGTCTATGAGTAAACTAAAGCATGGTGAAGTGCAAAGGAGGAGAAAAGGAGTTCTTACCTGGAGCAGCCAGTAGCACCGACGGTGGAAGGTGGGGATGATGGAGGAGTGGACGTAGCAGCCATACAAACACTGAAAGATAGAAGAAAAAGGGACAGAAAGAGGACATTACACTACAGTAAAGTGCAGGAAATAGGGTGACCTCTTAGCTGACCATGACAGCTGTGATCTTTGAACCACTGACCTCTTCCCCCCATATCATAACTCCCACATGTACCTGCTGGCAGATGGTCAAGCTATTGTTCTTGAAAACAAAGACAGTGACCTGGAGGAAATAAACTGAATGAGGTTAACCAGTAAATATCTCAGCACTGTCGTAGCATCACCACATGACTCCTTCCTTCCTTTCCTTTCCTCTTCTCCACTTATATCCTGTCCTGCTTGGAAAGAACCCATGACAGAATGATTCAGGGGCTCCTTACTCCAACCCCCACTCCGTCACCCCGCAGGGCACCCCAGCACATAACTAAAAGCACAGTGTTATTAATATCCTTATCGTAAACAGATAATACTGTGCCTGGGGCCTCGTTAGAGCTCGTAGAGCTAGGCAGGGCTGATAACACCTCCTGGTATCTGGCAGAGGGGCCAGGAGACATTTTTCACCAGCCTTCAGCAGAGGCAAAGCACCATGCACTGAGGAACGGGAGCAAGGCAGCACTTATCCTCCTTCCATCCTCCATCCTGCTCAATCCTTCTCTGGGAGACTCACGGCCCTGGCTCCCAGGTGACCTAGAGGGATGAATGAGCTTGTGCTTGTTTACAGCAGCAAAAAGAGTTTCCACCACTCTACCCTTGCCAAAGCCTCACCAACCACGACATGGGCTGTGATTTTGTGCACTACAATATTTGAGAAAGGCAAGGGAATGGTGGATTGCTCATAAGATAGGAAGCATGGCTCTTACAAGAATCCAGCAAATAAGCAGGTTGAGAGAGCAGAGCTTCACTCCAAGCCTCTTTGATATCAATGTTTGATTAGAAATGAGGAGAAATCCCAGCTGGCATGATACATATGCAGTTAGTACAAATGCACATGAGCACCCGCACTTACTCAGACACACGCAAATGCAAATACTGACACAGCTTCGTTATTCATCAGTTGTATATGTTCAGTGAGTTTAGCTGGGTTTCCAGGAGGGCTGTGGGAGCAGTGGAAGGCAGTGGTGAAAGGGGCAGGGAGAGAGGTAGGATGACATTATGTGGGGAAACTGAAGCCCGTTGCTGGGAGGACCATGTGATAAATAGGTGCCTTGAAGTGTGTTATGTGCTCGTCTTGTTTAAATAAACTCAGTTAAAAAGAGCAGGGTTTGCAGAGGAGGCGAGTCTGTATAAACACTTATTTGCCAATATCAAACTGTCTGATTAATTATCCTACAGCACACCTAGTCAGACTAGGCACAAGGATGAAAAGACAAATTATATATCTAAAAAAAAAAAATCTCACACAGATGTACAAACACATCTGCGTGGCTGTGTGTATTCAACGCATTCACATATACGAGTCCTGTGACCAATTCACAAACAAAAGTCACATCAGCGCTGACTGTTTCTCCAGGTGTTCTATTGTTCTATTCACATCTTTTGTGCACTGATTTCAATACTACCAAACTCTGCGTGTGAGAGTTTGAGAGAGTGAACCCATGCAGACTGCCTCCTGTTCTTATTTTTTTTGCTGTACTCTCATCCATTACAGCTGTCTGAAATAGGATGTATGCCTCCTCCCACACCCATAGCTCTGCCATCCATTACTCTACGCTGGCAACGGACAGACACTTCCTCCCACACCCACAGTGAATTGAACATCACATTACTACAGTCAACTACAACAGCTACCGACTCACACATTTCTACTGTGCTGTTTTGTGAGTATTTATGTCATAAACTGTACTGTGCTCTCTCCAGGGATTAGTGATGCAATAAAGTACACTGGTCTATAAGGCATTAAACTGTTTATGCATTTCACTAGTCATGTGTTGCAACAGATTTGTGAAAGGTGCTTACAAACAGAAATGCCAACATTGTGTCTTTTCAAGACTTTTAAATTTCAACACCGACGCTGACACAACTCTCCCTTCGCATTCACTTTCACAACGCGCAGAAAATGGCAGACTTTTAAATGCGGTTTGTGTGCTAAGAGAACTCGCTGTCTTGTTAATTCAGATTACAGAGCATTTATTAATATATCATGGTTAATACTGCTCTAGCCTAAAGAGCTTGGCCCACTGAGAGCGAGCTGTGGTGTGTGTCTGTGCAATTGGATGGTATAACGCTGTGGCATGATCCACTGGACTGACAGGTGGGCCGGTGCAACAGGCCTCTGTGACTAGGGCGACTAGGGAGTGAATAAATTAGCCCCCAGGCTGCTTTCCTTTCCCTCTGTTTACTCCATTTCTCAACCACACAAAGCAGCGTGCCAGACAAACAAGAAGCTTAAAGCATAACACAACTGTTGCACCTGTCAGTGCCGATATACAGTAGGCATCAAACACATTTGCACGCAGACGTAAGCTTGTGAACCCTCACTCCTTCATAACATTCCCACCAATCCACTCCATCTCTCTCACACACACAACACATACACACACACAATAGTACACTGAGCTCTTAAGTACAAAATTTCATCCACTCATAAACGCATAAATATTCACACAAAACAGACACATAGCGTTGCACTCATGCACGGCTTTATGCACACTTACACAAACAATCACAATAGACCAAGATACAAAACCAGACCAAGATACTTTTTAGAGCAAAAGCATGCCCATATACACAAACCTCATCATACATGAGCGCTTATCAGTAATTCAAGACGGATATCAGTTACTGGTGTTTCTGCTGCTTTCTGCATGCTGAGCGTCTGGGTGACAAAGTGACGGCAGCAGAACCATTATTTGCTGTCTTTGGGCTGTGACAGATGACAGCACATCACAGGGCAAGCAATTAAACCATAATTACACACACATACACACATACCCTCTCACAGAAAGTGTAGTTTCCTCGTGTGTAATTTATATGAGCTTCAGCAGTCAAACACAGAGCAACACGACACGCAGAGGTACACGTGCTAAACACATGCACATTCACAACCACACACAGAAAAGTATTATTAGTATGCTGTGGTGTGTGCAAATGAGACACAACAGAAGAATGATACCAAACAGTTTATAGAAGAATTTACAAGTAGCGCGTCCATAATGTATTCATGCGCTGTCAGTGCGGACAGCAGGAAAAAAGAGTTACAGCGGCATGTGTCCTCCAAAGTCAAACACTGATGCAGCAAATTTATTTGGTGTTGTCACTCAAGCAAGTGGCCAATGCAATGAAATGCTGGCATGACCCAGTGTGTTATTGCCTGGACCGAACACCCTTCTCCCTCAACTCCCATCCCTCTGCCCCCCTAAGGGTGTCATCTCGAGCAGAGCCGGATCGCAGTTCACACAAGGCAAACCGGCCAGACGGTCTGTCTTAAATAAAGCCTTCAGATATAGAGGCAGAGCTGCCACTGGCTACTTGTCCTGCCTCTGGAGGCCACCACTGCCCCTGGCCTGCCTGTTGCCCTGGCGACACCTCACTTACATTCATCCATCATGGCTGACAGGTGTCAGGCACAGCGAGAGATGGGCTTGTAAAATGCAAAGTCTGTGAAGGCAAAACTGGCAAGCAGACACACAGTTATAGTGAGACTGAGAGAGAGGGGAAACTCTCTCATTAGACCATAATGATGTGTGAAGACAGTCCTAATCAGAGCGTGGCACCTTATTTATGTTGGCAATTTGCTGTTTTCCTGCCGTGATGCAAACGTCCTACTGTCAGAGGCTGCCACACATTTGTCTTTCTGTTGGATTGTCAGCCCCACTGGGAAGAGCACACATGCACACACTCACATACTCAGACCCAGGAATATGCATATACATGGATAACTTGCATAACGTTTTGTAAAGAACCCTTTTGCTGACGACTTTTTAAATTACATTCCCCCTATCCAGCTGTCTTCTGTCATGTCCAGCCAACTCTCTCAAGGATAATTTTATGACTGACTCATGTATGACTCATGTGTCGTCTAATGTTTTCCTTGCAGATATTTGTTCACACATATAACCACTCTGGATGTGAATAATCTGCAGTTGGATCTCATACAAATTTCTCAGCGCTCGCTGTATTGAATAACTTGCTTTGCACTATTATACAGTTGTTGACATGGATATCCACCTGGTAAAGTCACTTCTGGCTCACTGCTTCATTAGATGGAATGTATCATTTTGTGCGTGTGTGTACTACTGTTTGCGTGCATGTTTGCATATGTCTGTTCACACAGATGCCTGGGGCAGGTGATTCAGCCTGGGGCACAGTAGCATAAATAGAGCTCACACTGCAGCCAATCAGGCAGCACTATCAAACCCCATCCGTGGCAGGGACGCAAAATCCATACTCAATAGAGATTCATGGACCATGCAAAATTCAAACTACCCTGGCCATTGACAGCATCCATGATGACTATTGATCAGCCAACGATTTCTGGCTCCATACAGATGTGATTAGATGACTTAGGGCTGAAAAGTGCCACTTCCAGTTTGGAGGATGAGCTCATTTTCGACTGATATCGTAATGCTCTGCATTTCACCTGCCTGCTTTACAGTCAGCCACTCTGCTCTGCTCTCCCCCAGTCATTCAGCAGGAATCAAATTATCTATAGTGTCTGGTAGGATGGCACTATGCCCAGAATGCCCATAATATACAGTATATCGCTTGCATTTTGGATTCAGAGAGAAATACACAGCTCTGGCATGGCACTGGCAGAATGGTGGTGGTTTTTATCCCAGCTACTGCTATCTCTACTAAGATTCTTCTTCTTTATGTGCCTTTAAATAAGCCACAACTTGTAAAATTGTAACAGTGTAATTCTTGAGTGCATCTGAAGACTTAAGCAACGGTTGATGAGACATTATACATAATAAATCAAAAGAGGCTTAGATTTATCTCCCCAGTCCTTTCGTTGGACCAGCTGCAGCCTCTAAATCAGTCAAAACTGAGCGGGCTACAAAATGAATTGGCAGGCAGCACCCGAGCTGAAGGGAAAAATGGAAAACAAACCTAAATTCCTCAACAAAGCAAAACAAATGATGCTCTGGAAAAATGCATGTGTTATGGAAATGACTGGCTCTAAAAATAGCATACTCATTGTAAAATAAACACAAACAGTTGATAAACAGGCCCTGAAGAGGAGAATTAATTAGCCACGCTGGACGTGTAAACACAGCCATACATCAAGTTCAAGAGGAAAACAATAACAGGACTGAGGCAGTTAGAAAGAAACCCCTGACCACTTGCAACATTGAAAGCTCCGATTCTGTCTTGCTTCATTCCTGAGGCTAAGGAAAATAAGAAATTCAAGACAAAAGAGAGGAAAGACATTTTAGGAAGGAAAATTCTGATGAATTTGGGTACAGGAGCTGCACCGAGCACAGGGAGAATAGGACATGAGATACAAGAGGAATAGAGAGACAAAAAGACAAGGGGATATAGAGTTTATAGCTACGCTTTTGCACATGCCAGAGGAAACTCAGGCACATGCCCATGCACGTCTGTCTCCCTGACTGAAGACACAGTGTCTGTTGATGCTAATGCTAGCCAGCTGGGCTCACGGCCAAAGGCATTAAGTGGAATCGAATTCCACCAAACTAGCTTTAATCAGCAGGTTTTTAAGGTTAGAATTACTTTCCCTCTCCTCCAGCCTGCTTGCCAAGGTTAAAGCAGACACAGGCAGGGGCTGGGCTCAGCTAATGGGATGGAGGGGTGGCATGGGGCCTACGGCATGCCACCATACTCCAACAAAAAAAAAAAGGCACACAACACACAGAAGTGCAACTACAGCGATGCACGTTGGTGTATGCCAAGTCTCACTGCAACAAACGATATTTCACATACACCTACATATACAGAAAAACAGTTTTACATAAAGGTGACTGTACTGAATGTGCACAAAACACAGTGAGGCAAACACAAATATGCAGATCCTCTCAATGACACACAGGGCAGAAGTATATAAAAGGAACAAACACAAACAGATCACATAAAATGTATCTATCCTGCAAGCAGCATCATGATGCAAAAAACCCCAAAACAAGACAAAAAACTAAGACAAATTACACCAACACGACTGTATAATACAGCACAATATATGATATGGGTTTTTGAAGCTTAACTCTAAGTGCTGTATTGACAAATGCATCCTACATTTCAGTTAAGATGATCCCGCTGCAAATGGAGGAATATACATACATATAAACACACCAAATAAACAAACCTTGTCCAGTTTTGTTACTGTAGCAACATCTACTCTGAATGCAGTGCTGCATAAAGGCCTATTCAGTTAAAGTAAGCCAAACAAGAATGTTGAAAACCTTTACACAAAAAAGAGAGGTGAAATGGCTGGAAGAGTGAATATATCAGGCTGTTTTTTATACTTCACAAAGAGCCAGTCGAGGTCTTGCCTTGACCTCAGCCTACTACAGCAGTCGACACACTGATGCCTGTCAACAAAAGAAAGCTCAGTAAACCTTGCAGCGCTTCTGTCAGCTTCTCAAAAGTCAAACTGTGTTTCTATAGTACCCACAGTATGAGAGGAGGCCTACAAATGTGATGGTAACAAATGTTCTCTTTCCACTTTCCTCATGGATTTCTTTATTTCTGATCTTTCTCCTTTCTTTGCATGACTTCGCTGCACATATAAGAAAGTGGCTTTGCATTGGAAGATGTATTACAGATGAAATTAGCTCAAGTCATGCCTTTATGTTTCAAATGCTACTAGGCTGTCTTGAGAATTCGTATTTGAACGCAGTGTGTTTTTACAAAGCAAAATAGCTTCGGTTACAAGTCTGTGTGATGTCAGGAAATTATAAGAATGTGAGGCATGACAGTTTACAAATGGATGTTAAGTATATGTGGAAAAGGTAACATAGCAAATGGAAACCAGTCATTATCTGAAGACACCACTTCCTTATCACCTAACCTTTGAGCTGACCTCCAGATTGCCTGTCTAGAACAGACATGTAAAAATGTCTTGCAGAAAAAAAAAAAAAAGAGTAATGAGCATCTGTTTGCATTACAAGCCTGGCGCTGTTGACCACGACAGCCACTTCATTCCATTAAAAGTGGAGTAATGGATACAGCAATCAGGTTATCGAGCCACAGTTTGAAGACACGAAGTCAGAGGTCATGTTTTAGCTGTCATTTTGCATGGGTAGGAAACGGCTGAGTCGAAGAAGATTTTCCCGCACTTGGTCTCTTCCATTGTGCTTAGCCAAACCCAAATGCGTGTGCTGGACAACAGCCAAGAGGATATCAACAGAGAACGTGGATTTGTATTCGCCTGTACCTTAAGTTACAGACGTAACTATACACACGAAGTGAATGGTGAAATAAAAACGGAACTCGATAAAAATCAACACTGTCCTTAAATGCTGGTGTGTCCTTATTTGAATAATAAATTAAAAGCAGCATCACATTATGAGACATTATGATGTTGCTTATTAAACATAGATGGCATTGTTTGAGTCCGTATGACCGCCCATTAACCTTTGCTTGTGTGAGCTGAGGTAAGGATAAAAGTGGCACTGTGTGGAGAAGGGGAGCACGTCCTCTGCATTAATGAGAGCAAACATCCAACCCACTGTTTTCCCCCTAAAATACACACACGGCAGAGACCTGCTGAAGATGACATCACAGCCTCAGCTTTCACGCTGTGGGTTACGCCAGGCAGACAGGCTGCCTAATTGTAAGAGAGAGCCCAGATTTGTAATGCTGCACCGTTCTGTTAGGGCTGATTAGCAGAGGCTCACGCCTTCTCCACCCGCTGTGATCTATAGGCACTCCAAATTTCTAATATCTCCGGTGTCAGCAAGGAGGAGCTGAGAGAGACTGTAAATCATGACAAGTCCTACTGAGTGGAGGAGAGAAAAAAAGAATAGATGGATAGAGAGAAAGACAGAGAGTGAGCATCAGAGAAAAATATTCAGCTAGTATGGAAACATACAAGGGGGGGGAGAGGGACAGAGAAAATTATTGGGGAAATGAGGTGAGGGGGAGAGGGACTACTGCTCATATAGAAGAGAGAGGAGCACACATCAAGGAGACATGAGAGAGTCAGGGAGGAAAGAAGAAAGGAGAGGAGAGGAGATATGATTACCAAGGAAACAGCAAGAAAAAAAAATCCTGCTGGGGAGAAAGAGACAGAGCGTGTGGAGTAGACAAAGAGGAGAAAGAGCATAGGGGGAAGAAAGAGAGTGGGAGGACAGAGAGACATAGAGAGAAAGACAGAGAGAGGAGAGGATAGAATGAATGCTAACAGGGAGCCCAAACCCAGTACTGAGGCTTTATCCTTCACAGGCGGAGGAGCAACAATCGCAAACACATTTTCTCTCGCCCTGGCCCTAAGAGAGATAAAAAAGCAATTTGTATTCTATTCCTATTCAGCGTCGCTTGGCCTGTTTCTCTGCCTGCATATTTGTAAACACAGCTTTGTCAGAGCAGCTTAATCTTCCCAACACAAACACAGACTACAGGAAGGAGGGGCGAGGAAGGGCGAGCAGGGAAGAACAGTGATGAGGGGGGACAGGGTAAAGGACGAGTAAGAGAGAGAGGAGCAGGGTGAAAAGGGTAAGAGGGCGAGGATGGGAGGGGAGGTCTGAGGAGCAACCGAGGGTCAGATGAGAAGTCGGTCAGGGCATCGAGGATCAGAACTCGTTTCCGTCTCTGCTGCAACAGGATGTCTCTGTGTCAAACTCTGAAAGACCCACTGTGTGACATAAAAACACACATATACAGCATCCTCTGACTCACTCACCCCTCTGTCGTCATCTCTACCCACTGGTCGAAAGTCCAACAGGCCGGATTACAGACAGAAGCAAACGAACAAGCATCAAATCATCCCTCATCATATGGCCTGGATGTGACAGATGGAAGAGGTGGGCCCCTGTGCTTCCTTAACTGTCACCGTGCTTCTATTTAGTGCTTATGCTGCACATTTAGCCTGTCATCGACCTTCCAGGGGTGCACTTCCAGGTTTCAGGGGAACCAGAGTCCATGTTCTGTACAGGCCAAATCACACAGTCATGTGAAAGGACAAACACATCTACTGAAACCAATTATACATGAAAGCAGTGAGACCAAAATAGAGGGCAGGTGAGGGAGAAAGAGAAGCGGCTTGGAAGTGGCGATCGTCTGGGTGCACATTCGTTCACGGAGGCGTGAAATTAGGCAGAGCGACACCTGCCAATACACATTGCATTGAGGTGCGCGAAGTTCACCCCGGTCTTTGGCCCTACCGTATCGCTCTGTATATCTTTCGCTTTCTCCCTCATTCTGTTTCACCACTTTGAGATCTTTTTATTATGGCCCACAGTGCCCAATTAAAGACTGATGGCTGCCCCATCCACTCCCAACACTGCGGGGAAGATGGTGCTCCACTTCAGAGCATGGCAACAACCTTCATCAGCTTCTTTTCTATCCCCAATCTCTTCACCCTTCCTCAGTCCCTGCAGAACCCCGCACATGCAATTTGGACAGCTGGGCTCAGCAATGGGATTAGTAGGATTGAGAAGAATGACACTAATGACATCGATCATACAGGTACTATGGAAACTGCAGCAATATTCAGACCGCATATGCTGCTTCTCACGCCATAGTCCCTGTGCAGACCTGCAAATTCAACAATATGTCAGACAAGTTCATTTAAAATAATAACATTAAACAGCCTGGACATTAAGTTGTTTTCTGTTAACACACGCACACGCCCTCTCGGCCTGTCAGAGTTTATAAAAGGTCAAAACATCACACTGCAAACAGAAGCGTGTTCCAGAGCTAGACAGATAACCAGGCTGATACAGTGAGGCACACACAGGATTGACAAAATGTTGCCAGAATGCCAAGCTAACTTTGCTTCTTATTTGCTGCTTTCAACAAGTGTTGACCCAAGACAACACTTTCTTCGTGCAATATTAATCTGTCTGAAGTCTAAATTCCACTGTCAAAGAGCTCATTGGCAAAAATATTTGCCAGCGCGTATACTTGTGCCTATGTGTATGTGGGGAGAGCCCTACAGACAGAGACACAGCCAAACACACAAAAGACAGATTTGGAGAGATGGGGATTGCCACAAACAGACAGAGAGACAAGCAAAGAAAGACAGGGAGAGCTGCAGACACACAGCAGGCAGATGGAAGAGCCTGAGAGCCCCCAGGCAGCCCTGTGATGAAGACAGTGGGGAACGCAACTGAAGGAGTCCATATTATGTGCAGATTGTGATTGGGGGAGGTGGATGGTTAAGGGGGTGATGTAGGCAGACAAGAAAGAGGGAGTCAGAGAGAACGTAAGAGAAGGAAAGAAAAAAAAAATCAGCCGGTGAGCCAAAATGAGGGAAAGGAAAGCAAATGAAAAGTGACACTTTAATTCAAGGGCTTCTTCTGCCTGAGTTATTATGAGATGTTTGTAAGCTGGCTTGTTCATGCATCTCTCCTGGCCTTGTGCCTGGTTCCCGCTCACTGAGGAGACCTGTGGCGCTAACCTGTCTTTATCTGAGCCGCACAGCAGGGGACAGCACTCTGCCACCATCCTCTGCTTTGATCCTCCCACTTTCACCATGGCTTCCTCACTCCCACCCCCGCCCCCACCCCCCTTCCTCCCTCCTTTATTCCTTCCTCCACCATCACTCATGCAAAATGTCTCTCTGTGTACTGTTGCTCCTTTCATATGACCAAAGTCATCCATATTCCCTCCACTCTTAATTAATTGCAATTACTCTAATCTGGAAGGCAAAGGTTAGCTCTGGCTTCACAGAAACACTTCTGGACACAGCAGTGCACCAGTGCTACTTACGAAGATAACCACCGAGTGGAGAGAGAAACAGAGAAAACACAGTGAATGAGTGTGTATGAGAACGAGATGCACACAGAAATAAAGAAATAGTAACAAAAAGCAAAGGCGAGAATGAAAGGCCCATAGAAACAAACACACTGGGAAAAAAATGGGATTGAAACTGAAATGATTTGACATTCTGGCTGGGCAAAGCTCAGTGTCTGAAGATGGGAGCCTGACTGGGGTATGTGATTTCAACTGTAGGAGAAAGAGGGCCATGAGGGCTGTTTTGGGCTGGGGCAGCAGCTAGGGAGCAGACAGATAAAGGAGACAGACAGATAAAGAAGGCAGACAAATAGAGGAAGGGAATTATAGGTGCACACAGATGGGCTAAAACGTACCTGAAATACCAGACAGGTACAACCTGGCAGCCAAAACAGACAAGGATGGTGAAGGGGGACGGGGGGTGGGAGATGAATGTAGCAAATTCAATCAGGCAGAGAGATGCACACACACACACACACACACATACAAATACAAGTACAGCCAGACAGACAAGAACATGGATAGATGCAGTGTTTGAATACACAAAAGGGGTGTGATGAGAAATGTAACAGTAAAGCAGAAAGGGAAAAAAGGACCCAGAGCAAAGTCAAAGCGAGAATGAATGAGAGGAGGGGAGAGAGATAGAGACAGACACAGAGATGGTGGTGGGGTAGTAAGTTGGAGTGCCGACAGGTCTCCAGAGGTTGTAATATATAGCAGCGTTTCAATCTCTCAACAGCAACTACAGCCCTCCTTTTTTATATCCTTCCACAGTCTGAGGACAGAGAGATACTTCTGTCCTTCAGAGCCAAATCGGCATTCAAGATGATATAATGTGCACATTTTTTGACATTATATCCCCAAATCTGTATGGTTATTTGTAGCTGGATGTGCTCTCCGTCCCCATTCTCTCTTGAATTCTCAAGGTTACTAATGGCAAAGGATGGATATAAAATGCAAACGTCAAACGCGGTCCTATGTTTGTCTTGTACTGTTTCCCCTCTCCCTGAGAGGTTCGAGACCAATGGTTGATTTATCTGCTGCATGCGCCATTAATCCTGCGACCATGCATGCCTCTGCTGAATAATTGATCTCTGTGCTACTGTAACTAAATCTGTCAAAACAATGACATCCCACTTCCTACTCTATGCCTTTACTTCCTCTTTACCTCCCTCCTAACCATTGCACTACTATTCAACTGAAATTGCTGCAAACATAAATACAGTAGAGTCTTTTCACTGTTTTCTGGCCAGCAGGTTTGGGGAAGGAAAGGGTTAGGGTTAGTTGGAGAGGTATTATATCACCGCAATAAAGTGTGTGAGACTGTTGTTCAACCACCAGAGGGAGTTTCCCCTTGAGCGTTTATGTAAGAATCTGGAGAGGAAGCCCGCCCACTTGCCAAAATACACAAAACAAAAAATAAAGATGTAGTTGACAGGGTAGTTTGACAATGCCACCACCTCCACTCTAGAGTCCTGGCAGCCAAGTGAGTCGGGGCTGAGCGCAGCAATGACCTCCTAAGGTGATCAGCTCTCAGCTCTCTGTCTAGACCTCAACAAACAGCTGCTCGGTCTGGAGCAGAAGGGGAACAATGACCCTTAATTTATGTCCACACCCTCCCTCCTCCCTCTTTCTGCCTGTCTCTTTGACTTGTTTTTGCATACTGCGTTTAAAGTAATAAGTACAGTATCTCCTTGAATGCCACAGTGCTATAAATCAGAGGAAAATAGACCTGTCATCTTAGTAAACAATGCATGGGACCAGTTATCATTAAAAACAAAAGAGTTCTGGAGGATGCGTAGCCATGCATACGGATGAGGATGGGACCAATCTACCAATCTCCTTGGCTCGCCCTAAGTTTCCGGCCTGTGCTGGAGGTACACGTACTCTTATGCACATGCACAAGTACACACTTGAACAAACAGAAGGGGGCCACACAAAATCTGTGTTATTTTCTCATTTTAAGATGTCTAATGTTATCTTTCTCAGTGAAATAAAGCTACTACAGAGACCATTTTAGGTAAAGGTTTTGTACAAAACGGAATATAGAAGTGTGTTTACTGATATCCAATCCATATATCAAAAGGGTTATTAGAAGAAATTGCAAAAGAGCTGCTTTAGCACAATTTACACCACCGAAATACATCTACTTTTGAAAAACAAGAAGAGCACTGTGTCTTTGTCTTGAACTAATAACAATGTGCAGCTATGCAGCGGAATCGCATCCTAAAGAGCCTGAAAGATGATTTCCTCAGACCTTGAGGCACTGATAAAGGCTTCACAAATAACAGTCTGATTATGATATTTACGCTGTATAATGACTTCTTGTGACAAACAGCGTACGATCAGAGCCATTCAATCATAACATGTTGGTCGAAGTGACATTACTGAGATTTAGGTCAGTGCTTGGAAAATGAGCTCTGGATTCGATTGCAGAGACGACATTGTTCAATGTCACAACAGTGCCATGAAAATTTAGGATCATTTGTTATGTAGTGCCATCAATGTTTATGACAGTCAATCCATCGTCAAGTAAGCTGTATGTCAACCTTTATGTCAGCTTTATGACACATGGATTGCATGAAATGTCATGGAATGTCATCTCTGTTTCCAGACGCTACAGCACATGTGATGGATACAACACTCAGAGAGAAAATCAGTCTTTAACACATGTTTGCAGAGCAGAGTTGATACCCTTCATGTTAATCAGGAGCCAGTGTTTCTGCACCCCTGTGTAAGGTTGCAGCCACATGGCTCCCAGCAGCGATTTGTATGCAAAGCTGCATATCCTCCTTCCATAGCAGAGGCCCCTCAGGTGTAACTGAGTGGAGGTTCCTGGTGGCACTCTGCCCTCTCCTGCCTAAATGAGATTGGGCTGGAGTCCCCCTCATCTCTGTGCACATACAGTATGCAAGAGAACTGAGTACACCCCTGTGCAATATCACTTAAATGCCAAACAGCATAAAATTACATCACCTCTCAAAAATAGCATAATTTACTAACTTGACAAGTGGAATATTCACTCTTATGAACAATAAAAAGCAACCTCTTTAGAAGCACTATAAAACACAGACCTAGAAATTCAATGCAACAAAAATGAATGCATAAGTTACCACACAAGTTAGAAAATATGTAATTATTGAATTAAAACTGAGCATATCAGTGATTTACAATGAGCCTAGTTGCATGAACATGGCCATAAAATGATCTGTGAATCAGAATCCTATTAGTTTCGTACATATAGGTGATGTCTGTCTGCATCATGGCTCCACATGGAAAAGATTTACCAGACGAACTAAAAAAAAAAGAGAAATTACTGTGAAGTTCCACAAAGACGGAAAAGAGAGGAATTGCTGGCTAAAATGAAAATCAGTTGCAGCAGCAATAGATGTAGAAGGTGTAGAAGATATAGAAAAGTCATAGAACCACTAATCAAAGTTGCCAAAGCAATCCTCCTCCAGTGATGTCATACACAATGCATTACTTGCACGATATAGCTCAGAAAAGTCGGCGAGTACTTTTGCCTTAGCAATGGGGTTATCACTAAAAATCTGAATTTCTGTGACAGCTGAGGCAGGGTGAAGGACAACGCATAACATCGACTGCTGTGTACTGTGCCCAACACACAAAAAAAACCCTACTTGCTCCTCAGCACAAAAGTGTAAGAATAAACTTTGCTAAAGAAAATTGAAAGGAGCCTGACGAAAACTGGGAGCACATTCTGAGAGGTCATAATGGCTAATATGATGTCCAGCATATCTGTTGTGAACCTGGACCAGGACTACCACAGTGAATGCATAGTCCCAACAGTGAAGCAGTAAAGCATAATGATACGAGTATACACATACATGAGTGCAAAAAATAAATAACATCATAAATGCCAGCGTATAAACCTGAGCACTGACTGACACGTTGACTCCCAGACTTGGCAGATGAAGAATATTTCAACAAGGGAATGATCCAAAGCACACTGCCAAAATCCCACAAGAGTTTCTAAAGAAAAAATGCGAAAACAATGGCCTGGCCAAAACTGTCACCTTACATGAATCCAGTAAGAAAGGTATAGCAATATCACATATATTGATTAAGAGAAGGTGGGGGGGGGGGGGGAGCATCTGAAGAATAGCAGAAGCTTGGAATATTCCATCCATACTGAAGAAGATTCAGTCTGCTATCAAAACAGAGGTACGTATAAATTAATGGGGAAAAAAATAAAGATTTAATTCTCAGTAAAGAATGGTGTATTGACTTTTGTTGCACTGACTTTAGGGAATGTACTTTTAACATAATAAATCTAAACTGTTAGTTTTTTATTTAAAATAAGACCATATATCCTCCTGTTCCACTTAGAAGTACTACAGCAACTGTAAGGACATACTATTTTGAATCATTTGGCATTAAAGTGATATTGTACGCGCTACTGTTGTATACTGTACGTCATCTCGCTTTTCCAGAGGGAGCGCTGACAGTGGAGGGAGATACAGAGGTCAGTAAGACAGAGTGAAAATGATCCAGGAAGAGAGGGAGAGAGACAGAAAGACAGAATGTCTGGTCTTCAGTCAAGAGACTAACATTTACCCAGCTGCTGATTTCATGACCCAGAATGAATACTGCTGCCAGAATTTCACATGATTGCTCCTGCGGCTGATGGTGACAGTAATGGAGACAGTCTCCTCCTGGAGCTAGAAGATACTCTAAAGATGGCACAGTTTGAGAGCAGTTTGCTACAACCCATTAGCTCATTGAAAACAAGGTGTATCCCTAAGTGATACTTGATCTGAATGGAGATGGCCATACATCTGTGTATTCTGTACCTACAAACAGGCCTGCAGCACTAGTTGTGCTGTACAGTAATAGGCTTCGGTGAGGCCCGTAAAGTGCTGCGCCTGCACTTTCAGAGTGAGTAGAATTGCAGTGCTACAGAGTTCGTAGAGGGGAAGCTGGGAGGAGATGGGAAAAATCTGTGCAAAGTAGAGTCTCTGTCTCAAGCCTTCTTTAAGTGTAACGCAGGTTGTTATCTGTCAGGGAAAGCTGAGAGATGCTCTCTTATCAACACACACACACACACACACACTGTAGGCACACACAGACTTAATTAAAGTTCATTTTCCATCTGATGTACATGGCTGGGCTGTGTTGTCTGTCTCTGCCTTGTGATAAATTCATTCTGCCTGCCAGATATGAGCGGGTTGAGCTGTGTATGTCAGCCTCTGTCTGCAGCTGCCATCCTTCAGATACATTTGGCGACAGAAGGGTCCAATATGTCGTCTGTGGGATACTGGACTGACACACTGCAATGGCTCCTCCCACCGCCAGCCCTCCCTACTCCTCAAGAAGGCCCAGTGCTCCTGCCCTGTCTCATTATGTGGGCGAGATGTTGGGGGTCTCTCTGTGCCATCCTGTCGTACTGGCAGCTAGCATAATGCCTCTCAGTGGGCGCCTAGCTACTGCAGCACACAGTTTGTTTCTGTTTGTGTGTCTGTCAGTGTGGTCTCCTAATCCAAAGAATTCATTTCCCGTACTGTTGGATTCATTTCACATAGCTGAAAAAACGAGTGAGGGACAGGGGTGGCTATTACACTCGAGAGGGTGTCCATACTAATGCATGACTCAAATGTCACTCAGTTTTCAACTGACTGGTGTAAATACAATACCTTGATTTGTCTACGTGTCTTTTCAATTTGTTCCCATTGCAGAGGGTAAAATTTAATTTGGTAGGGATATTTACACAACCAGATGACAATGGGGCATTGGGGAGTCCTAGTGAGAGTTGCCATCCAGCGAGCAGATTAATAAAAGCCTGTGCAAAGATCTGTAGGATGACAAACAGTGAGAACAAGACAGCACAAAACAAAAGCAAAACAATCAGCTTCTTGAAAAGGCTTAAATGACATTTAATATATTTACTGGCAAACATAAACATAAATTGACACTGGGAGGCTGAGAGAAGTGAATACAATATCTCTGATTGCTATTACTGGCATAAGCAATGACAGCGTGCACTAGATTGGAGTGGTATATTGAATTTCATGTTCTTTGAAATGGAGTCTGAAATGTGAGATTTGTCTTTTGCCTCTGAATAGCTCTCACACCCCCCCCTCATTCTCTCTCATTTGGAGACTGGCACATTCAGTTAACTAATGTGCAGTATACAGCAATGCTACACTATTACCCCATTCTCTCAACTGCCTGTCGAAGGGATGGAACATCGGATGCGATTTGGAGATTCTTTCTTCTTGTTTCACATCAGAAACATACCTGCTGGGAAGGTTTCCTCGCTATACATTTCCCCTATCTGCTGCTAGAAATACTATTCATCTCATTACAGTTGATTGGGATCCTCATTACATTAGAGTGCACACAAGCATGTGCATGCATGTGTGTTTTCATGCATGTAAATAAAGACAAGAGATAATGAGCATAGAGAAAGAGAACAAGAGAGAGATAGAAGGAGGGGGAGTGGGGAAGAGAATAAGAGAGGGAGGAGTGTGTTAATGAGTGTGAGATGTGCTGAGGTCGCTGTGTTTGTTCTGTAATAGTGTGTTGCCGCAGAGCACTGCCACCTCAGGTGGGTGATTAGCAGTAATTATATAATTACACAAAATGTGATAATAAACAGCACAGAGGGAATCAGCTCCATCATCTACTTTGCTACACCTCATATATACACACATATACTAATTTTCTCATGTACAAACAAGTAAATATAAAAACACAGTTATTGCTTTTTTAAAAACACATACACCCTTTATTCACGCATAGTCCTGCACCAACACAGCGAGGGACAGACAAACCCATTCACACCTAGATAATTCCAACCTGATACAAAAAGTAATGGAACACTCACACTTGTCCTCCACTCGCACCTGTGAGTAAAAACCGATTTGCTCCCTGACACACAGTAACGGCCAATAAAACAAGTGCTGACTCGCTCCCAAAGGCAGCCGAGGGGAGCGGGGGGACAAATGAACACAAACTGGGAGTAAAAAGCTGCTCCCAGGAGGATTTTGCCTTTTTTGTAGTCCTCATGCTCCCTCCTGCTTGAGTGAGAAACACTATCTGAAAGAACCCACAATTGTCCATCTCATCTCGAGGCCAGGTGAAAAAAAACCCAAAACATGTGTGGAAGAATAAAAAAAGAAGAGGGGCGTTTGGCTGATGTATCTCTCAGCCCTACTGGAGAGCATGTGAGGCGGCCTTTTTATCCTTAGTTTAACTACAGTAAGAACAAAAGCAGAATGTGTATGTGTATCGAGGAGTGAATGCTGGTGACCTTCAACAGGAATACGTCGGTTTACATGTGGGCATTGGCCAAAAAGAGATGGTCAGAAACACGAAAATTGCAAGCCATGAATGAGCCATCCAGAGAGTTGAGGGGTGGATGTAGCTCCCTGTGAGGCTACGAGTGGAGAACAACAGGCAAAAATTGAGGGGGAGGGGCGGTGAAGAAGAGGGCATGTCAGGATCTGGAGGAAAAATAGAGGATAGGGAGTGAGAGAACAGCATGGGGTGGAAGCAGGGGATAATTACTGCTAATAAAGCCTAATGGAATTCAGGCCTCACGTCAGGTGCAAGATGATCTGATTACTGCTGGGCGGCTGAGGGAAATTGGGAACTGATCCGTTAATCCCACCATCCCCTTTTGTCTCTCATTCGGTGAGAACGTGTATATCTATGTGTGTGTGTTCACAGTTTTGGAGAAGTATGCAAAGTTAGTTTAACTACACACAGCAAGCACAGTAATTGAAATATTTCATATTCATAGTTTTAGTGTATAGATTTCAATATAAAACTCAAGAACTCTACAGTAACTGAAAATCATATTAGATATATTAGATTTTGTCTTATTATCGGCGTGTGTGTGCTGCTCACTTTGAGAGGGCAAGTCGCAAGGTGCGTTCGATGACAGTTATGCGGTGTGACCTGCAGTGTCCCTGATTCAGAGCATAGGCCATTATGATCTTTGGCATAGTTTGTGCAAGTAAGTCTATGTTCACGCACTGTACACCTGTGCATGTTTACATGCATGCAGGCTGAACTGCCTATCCGCACCCAGGCCTCCTGCTGATGACTGCTAACCTTGGCTGAATATCACAGTCTGGCAACATAGAGGTCACTGGAAAATGCTTTCTTTTCAATATGTATGAAAAGAATGGTAACATGCATAGTATGGTACACTGTGCATGTTGTATATCCATTTATGTGAGAGTGAATGACAAACACAGAAAGAGACTTGTGATACTGTGTTGTAATATACAGTATATACAGTATATACAATATAGATATCCTATACACACACCGATCACGTTTTTCTGTCATGCTGATCCCATTTCCCCAAATAATGCGCCATTCGAGTATTGTAAAAGTACTGAAAATTAACTGCAGTACCTAGCTGCACCACAGTTCTTATTGTTTAATACTGTAGCAACCAAAGTAGGCAGGCACTTCCATGTTGACAAGCACAAAGCATTACCAGAGCTTAGCTAGCGAAGGAACACCATGACAAAGACTTGTGTGAAGTTTGAATAAGACAGCACATAAATGTTACATCAGGATAATGCAACACACTGACTCTGCAGTCCAGTCAGACATACATTATATCAGCCAGATTAGTGGCATTTCTTCTGTGCTTCTACAAGTCAAAAATCTGAGCAAAGGTTTGGACATACATTTATGCTATGAGTTCTTGGGATCGATCCCTATTACATTACAAACACTGACAGGTGAACTGAGTAACATTGATCATCTTGTTATAACTCAACATTCTGCAGGAAAATCTTGAGTACTGACATTAATGTGTATGTTGACATGCACCACTCACCGAGACATTGCAGGTCAAGCAACCCCACAATCTCCTCACCCCCTATGACAACAGCAGTCCTTGATGTCAGGTGCCACCCTCAGGAGGACAATGCACCCCAACACACCGCAAAAAGTGCTCAGGATTGGCCCGGGGAACACAACAGAGCTAAGGTGTTCACTTGGGTTCCTCACTCCCCAGATTCAAATCCTACTGAGCATCTGTGGGATGTAACCCTGATCTAGGTAGGTCCCACCCGGCAACCCACAGGACCTACAGAATTCACTGCCACCATCCTAGTGCCTGTATGTGTGTGTGTGTGTGTGTGTGTGTGTGTGTGTGTGTGTGTGTGTGTGTGTGTGTGTGTGTGTGTGTGTGTGTGTGTGTGTGTGTGTGTGTGTGTGTGTGTGTGTGTATAACATGCATAAAGAGCCTAAAATGAAAGTCTTAGAAGTTCATCAGCTGGGAGATGTGAGTGTTCTTAGAGTGCCCATACACAGATGCACATCTAGATCACATGTACTACTGCTTATGGATATGTAAGTCAGCAGATGTGAGGGCGAGCATCTTGCTTCATACACATCTGAAACAATCTCCTACTCATCTGCAGGAGACTATCTCTGGTCAGCCTCACCTTCTGTGATGTTTACAGCTTTCATCTGGCATCAGCCAAGCTGCTGCAGAGAAACTGTTTCAGCATAGTGAGCTGAGAAAGGAGCAGTCGTCATTAGGCTGGGTGGAGATGCCTTTCTCAGCCTTCCTCTATCTCTCCATAGCACCTGCTCCGTCTCCAGATGAGATCAGGAAGGTGGGGCAGTGGAGGGCAAAGGAAGGGTGCAGCACAGGCATGCTTGAAGCGAGAGGAGAGGCAGATGAGGGTGCAGAAGAGAGATGGGAAGGAACAGGGCTGTGCACGGAAGATATCAGCCCATGCCTTAAACTTGGCTCGAGGCACTCGTTATCATGGTTTGATTTCTTGCTATGCTGCTCCACATACTCAGCTCATTGTAATGGCTGTTGGGTGTGAACATGGACGTGGCAGCTGCAAGTCAAAAGGATTAGCCATTTAAGGAAGGGAAGATGTTTATTTTCAAGTGCTGGGCTTTAAGCATATTTATCAAAACGAGCATCCAAAGTAAGAGGGAAATAGTATTCCCTGAGGAAAAATCCACTTTCCACATAAAAAATAGATATCTGCAGTGTAAGCAAGTGGAAGGAAACACTGACATGATGCATGTAAAGTCATGGCCTTCCCAAAATGAAAGGCTATGATCAGTCAACCACAACATTTTCAGCAGCACTGACAACAATAGAGAAAGTACAACAAGGTCTTTTCCATAATCAGATATGTTCACCTTTCAGCATTTACAGAACCAAGAACATTTTTCACCACCACTAGAAACATGAAAGGCCTATATGAATCATTATTTTGCATAATAGCACATCGACCTTGTGTTGTAGGAGAGAAAATACACTTCATACCAGGGAGCAAATATAAGAATGCTCTTTACACTGCTGTTTTCTTTATTTCACTCGGCACAAAAGGACATGTTGTTGTGTGCATGAACTATATATTTAGTTGGCAAATAATATAATTTACCACTACCTCACTATTCTTACTCAAATCTGCTGAATTATATCAGTAACTAACTTTTCTGAGAGGTGTTTCACAGCAGCCAGTTGTACCAGCAACAACAGAGGTCCCTATACAGCTGGTCAGGGCCTGTTTGCCTGTGCTATGTAAGGCCTTTATATAGGTTCACTAAGTTTGTAAAAGGTTTTTATTGCAGGCCAATCTGAGGGCTTGTTGTGTTTTTACAGAGCATCATCTCTGTTTGTTGTGTGAGGGTGGGATAACATATTGGATGTTTATTAGACCTCAATGCCCAGGCCAGAACGCAGCTATAAAACTGCCCTCTATAGCTGGCCAGTAGAGGCAGTCAACTGGGCCGCTCGCCTGCTCAGGCCAGATGCCACTGGGCTGCTAGGAGCACTTCTGTCCCCTAATGCCCATTACCACCAGGTTGTCCTGGAAAGGTCTAAGTGCCATGGATACAGAAGGGATGTCTGTTTTGTTTACTGTAATATGTGACCTCCACTAGTACTTACTGGTAGCAATGAATGCTTATAGCATATACTATATAAACACCTGTGCATGAGACGCGCATTAGCAAGAACACAGAAAAATACTGGAATTTTGCCCGATCCAAATTCAGCAGCACCCCACTGCAAAAGTTCCCACACCTTGCAGAGCAGGAAGTGTGGGGCTGAATTCTGGGATCCTTTCCCCTATTTGTTTTGGGCTTCTTCAATTTTTAACGGGGAACCAGAGCATTGACCAGGAGCACTTTACAGACCCTTGCAGCTGCATGAGGGAGAAGCTAGCTAAAATGCTGACAAACACAATCATGCAAACACGTCACGTCAAGACCTGGGGAGTGAGGTGAAATGCTGGGTGCTTAGGACCTGATGGACGCAGCTAGTCCCTCTCTCATCGATCTCTTCCTCAGACCATTTAGCACCTCTGCTACTCTGGGGGCTGCAGCCACAGCTGTGTCTGTGTGGTCCTACAGCACCAGCTTGGCCCTGCTGTGATTAGCAGGAGGATCATGAAAGACAAAATATCAGTCTGTACTGGGGCAGCGTCTGAGGCACTTTCAGTGAATCGTAGCAATGTTATGGAGCCGAGGGGAACCAGCCCCATCTTTATTGCTCTTTAATCAGAGCGGTGCAGGCTGGGTAAAGATCAATGATCTTTGAGTGTTAGCATTGACTGGGGCCTACAGCTCCCAATCAAGGGCCCCTCTCCCACCTAATGTTACATTTAATGAGCCAATTAGTCCACAATGGCGTGGCCGGCATCTTAAACTGTTGTTTACTCTGTATTCATTATTAATATCTCATAGTTAGGTATGAATAAAATTAAAAGGAGCAGTGAGACCATTAGCTCCCCATGGTGGATGCTTATTAAGATAGGATGCTTTGTTATCTGAGCAAGGGGTGGGGTGGTAATTGTTCGTCGTGGGCAGGATATGCTGGTTCAGTAGCAAGAGTGGTGTGATTTATACAACCTTGGAGATGTTGTTGTATGCGTGTATGAGAGATGGAGTGGTGTGGTTTGCACTAATGCCTGTGAGAGAAGAACAATAGCCTGCATTCAGCAGTGTCAGACGCTGCTTTAGCTCCCTCATAAACACTTTCTGTTCTTGCACTCCACTTCTTACCCTAGCTCCTTTCTTCCATCCCTCCCTCCTGCTTTAACAGACACCTCTGGGAGGGTAATGCAAATGTGTTTTATCTCCCCTTTCTGTCATTCTGTCTCTCCCGTTTATAGTTTTTCATTTCTTACTAATTCTACTTCTTAAGTTTGTGCAGAGTGGGTGTTGACTACCATGTGTCCTGGCAAAGATGAATTAGAAACCTGTTGTTACACACGATAAAACCACTGATCATTCAGCGAAACTGAAGGTGAGTCAGAGTCAAACACATCCTACTATCATCGTTAGCACTCTTGTTCTGGCAAAGCCGGATGTGGGCAATGTGGGGACCGGGACCGAAGCCTTGGGGGGTTTTCGCTTGTTTAGCTGTTCCTCATGACAAAGATAGAGTGAGAGTGTGTATATGGAGGCTGGAGCAGAAAAAAATAAATCAAAAAATCAATAAAACATTAAAATCGCTTCAGTCAACAGAGCAAGACCCAGCTGCATCCAGCAGCTCTTTCGCCCAGAAAGATTCTCTTCTGCTTCTGTTGATGGGAATGACTCCAAATATTCAGCAGGCAAAGCTGGGTGCACACCTCAGAGGAAAGCCTGCGTGTATCATTTTGTGGAGGACAATATTCAATACGAACAGAACACCACAGTTCTTGGATACGATATAGAGGTTTCTGGCCTGAGGCACGGCACTTATGACCAATTAGCGCAATTCTTTTTAGGAATTCATAAAATTAAATGATCAGTGAACCAATTTAGAATGTCTCTTGCTGTCCCCAAGGCCAGTGGCTTGTCAGATAATGGCTTAAAGGAATAGTCATTAAATTATAACAAAAATCTGCTTAAGGCCATATTACAGTGACTGACGAATGGCAACATTTGTGTGAAAGTCTTCCTCCATTTCCTCATTCTTCTATTCATCGATGGGCTCCGGTCAGAGAGCAACAGGGTAAGCCTTTTTGGTTCCACTGCTCCTCACCACTGAAGCAGTGCATAATAACTCATAGCCAACATCGTGCTGGAACGCGGCAGCAATTGCTTTCAAGCTCCCACTTAAAATAGTCCTGGTGACAAGCCTGCTGCTTTAAATAAGCGCCTCAGCCTGTCTGGAGAGGCTCCTTAATCCCAGTGGTGAGAGACACTCCAACAGGAAGACACTGGGGTGAAAAAAACACTCCTGCACCAGAGAGACTGGAACAATTTACAGCAGGTAACTGTGGGAAGCAGGATTCACCGGCAGGGCGAGATAGAGGGAGCGGCAGAGAGCATGTGGGGGGTGTGGAGAAGCGGAAAGGAAATATACATGGAATGGAAATGAGGCAGCTTACCTACAAATACCTGAGTGCCTGCACCCACTCCCCCTAAAATATATTCTTTTGGGACACTGGAGCAGAAATTTAAATTTTAAAAATGAAGCTGGTCAAAACACAACAAGCTGAAAATATCAGCACAGACAAATAAAAATAAAAGTCCAGGAGGCAGCATCAAAGCCCAAATGTCTACAGTGTGTGCTATCTATCACAGTTCAGTTTCTGTTTCTGGGCACTACTTCTGTCTCTGGCCTCTGTGTCTTTGCCAAGCTGTGGTGTGAGTTGCACTCAGTTCCAGCTAGGTGACGTAATCTTGGGACCGGCGGTAAGACAAGGGGGACTATGACGTCACCCAGCACCTCATAGAACCTTCGCTTTCATATCCAGATTACAGACTAGCTCTCTTTGGAGAACAGTGTGTCAGTTACACAAAGGGAAGATTTCACTTGTCCTCCCTCACTCACTGTTTTTTTCCCTTCCCCTCCTTCACTGCTTCCCTGTCCCACTCTCAGCCGTCGTCCGATTTCTCCCCCACTTTTCTCCCTCTCTCTTTGCCACCCTATCACTTCCGTCCTCCCTCCATCCCCTCCACGCACTCCCACCCTCACTCCCTCTATACCTGAGGCTCTTGTTCTTTTATAGCAAATTGAACCTTTCACTCTGAAAGAAATAATTACTCTCTGGAGAGAAAGGGGACTGCCGTGGAATGCTGATATGACACACAATGTCACCTTGCCACTCAGGAGCCGCCTGCACACCCAGCTCAGAGAGAAGGGGGAGGATGGGAGGGAGGGAAAGAGCGGGTCAGGGAGCGGGAAGGGTGAGGTGGGTTATAGAATAAAAGTAATAGAAAAGTAACAGAAAGAGAAAAGAAAAAGCTTGGGAGAACGAAAGGGAGAGAGCGAGGGGGGAAACTGTGCTTACAGTGGTAAAAGAAAACAGGAGATGGAGGGAGTGAAACCACAAAAAGGACAAGGAAGGTATAGCAGGTAATAAGCCACAGGGAACGAGAGGAGGAGTGACCAAAAAATATAATAGAGATGGAAATGAGAGGCTGACTGAGAGGACCGACAGTGGTATGCGGAACTGCACAGAAAAAGTGAAAGAGGAGGACAAGAGAGGATACGTGATAAGAAGGCGATAAGTTAGGTTACAGGGCGAAAGTGAGAGAGGGAGTAAGGTGGTCTTTTGGGTTCAGAATAAGAGAGCGGGACTGAGAGATAAAGCGAGGGACAGACAGGGTGTGTCAGCAAAGCCCTTACTGGGGTCAAACCATGGATGGATCCATCTTCATCCACTGGCATTTGTGAGCTAGGGAGCAGGAGTAGCGAGAGCTGTGAGCCGGATCACTGCCATTTCCACTTATTACCCATCATGCCTTTCAGCAGGGTGGCCATGCGGTCATGCTCTGGCCCCTGGGAAGCTAAACAGCCCTCTGTGGGCTGAAGGGTAGAGGGGACAGAGTGAGAGGATGGGAGGGGAGGATAGTGGAACTCATAAGAATTGTGGGACCTGTAATACTGTCAGAGGCTCTTAAACTAAACCCAGGGTTGGATGTTGGAGACTTAGTTTGCATGTCATGGCAAATGGGTTTCTCAACCTCCACTTGTGTAATAAAATAGCACCCTGCACAGTAAATTGTATGCTATTACAGCTTCTCCACATTTAATGAAATTATTGTCTAAATGTCTCAAACATATGTTAGGTGCATTTTTAGCACTTTTGTTTCTCAAGGTAAGAGAACTATATGTCTTGTATGAGCATTTGTTGTTTGTAGAAAAGCAGTAAAGGAAACCTGGAATCATCTATGGTTTCTGCTAGATTTGAAGTCCATATTCTGTGTTCCAAGTTATTTGAATGTAGCATTACTACTAGGTTCAAGATGGATCACACCTATCTCCCAGAAGTTTGGCCAGTTTCACATTCTTTAGGAAAAACTATTACAAGAAGCAGTTAGCACAAGTTTTCCACACTGAAACACAATAAAATAAAGTATTTAAATCGCACTTACAAATATAGTAATAGACAGTGTATTTCCGTATAGAACAGAATCAAATACACCCATGTGCAATAAATTCAAAACTTTATCACTTCCCATTAATTGAATTATTTCTAAGCTGAACTGTGGGGTACTTGCTCTTATGTAAAATCATATACTAACAGCTTAGATTTACTACATTAAAATACAGGCACTGAAACACAGTATGATGCAACAATGCAACAAACATCTGTATTATTTTCATAAATGAGATTCAAGTAATATTTTTTTCAAAACTCCATGTGTCAGAATTGTTTTTAAAGGTAAACTGGAACCTCCTCAGCATGTAGGACACCACTGTTGCACTAAAATCTAGAGCGATGACCTGCCATTCCGAAAGGACAATTTGTTGCTCTGCTTTTCTCTTTCAAATACCCCAAATGTGAATCACTGGATTCAAGTCAGATAGCATACTTGTCCAGGTCATAATCAAAAATTGGGTGTGATTTTTGGCAGAGTCATTTGGATCATTATCACGCAGTGATATTTCTCTTGTGACAGAATTCTGCAGAGTGGAAGTCATGTTGTCAGTCAGTATTTTGGTAAATCTACAGACGTTCATTGTGTCATCTCCAAATGTCATGTCTCAACACCTTTTGCACTCCTGCAACTCCATATCATCACACTCCTCCGCTCTTCACTGTCTTCCAATATTCATCAAGGTTCTTTCCTTGTACCTCAAAGTTCAGTCTTTGCAGTGTTTTTTTTCTTCAAAAAGCCAGGCAAAATTTATTTCATTGAACCCTAACCATAGAGACTGATGCTATGCAATGTCCTTCACACTGTTCTGTCTTCACAGAGTTAAGTCGTTTGTGGCATCATTGTAGGAGGATAGCCACTGTGATTCTAATTGGTGTCACTATGGCTTTGTACTCTGACTACTGCTGCAACTGTGTCTCCAATGATTTCTGTTGGTTACTGATCCTCCTGCATCCCTTTCCATCTTTCTGAAGTCTCACACTCAAATTTTTCAGTTCCTCTGGCAATTCTTCCATGCAGCGTCATGATACAAACATGCAGATAGACACAGCCCATAGGTCATTTTATGACCATGTTTATGCAATTAGGCTAATTGGAAATCACAGCTGTACCCAATTTTGCTTCAGTGATCACAGATTTGGTAACTTGTGTGTCAGCAGTCACAGGTATACTGACTTTTGTTGTTCTACTTTGGAAGCTGAATTTCCCATATGGTCTTTCTAAAGTATTTGTTTTTGGAGGTTCATAAGTGGAAATACTCTACTTGTCAACTTCAAAATAATGCAATAACTGAGAGATGATTTAATTTTGAGTCATTTGACATTTAAGTGATACTACACAGCAGTGTACTCACCTCTGTTTTATTCTGTATATTAACATCATCAAGATGTATTTCATTTGGTTTGAATTTTCATGTCCCCCCATGTGAATGATCCAGCTTCCCATATTAATACTGCAATATTAAATACAATGTCACATCACATCACAATGTCTAACAGCTGTTGAAACTAAATAATAAAAATCTACTGATGCAACTAAAACTGTTTGTGTGATTTTGTGCATATTTGTGTGCCTAATGCAGGTCTGGAGGGAGGTTTATAAAGTTTGAGAAAATAATCCTGTTGATTAAAACTGAGACTGAATATTTTAAAATGTTGACTTAGTAAAACTAAATAGGATTTTCTACTAGATTAAAAGTTTAAAATAAAATGGCTAATGGCTACAACTAGTACTGTCTTGAAAATTACCATTAAAACTAAATCAGACCCTGGTGCTACAATAAGCTGGACGTGATTTCATATTTTGTTGAATGGCAGAGCACTCTATCATCCTGGAGCAACATCATTTTTCTCATTAGCTGGAGAGGATGTACAGTCATGTTAACATGGCTGACGGTGAATGGGGAAATATGTCTGGTACTGTAGGTTTGTTAAATGATACATGGAAACACCAGCCTCGGCTGAAAGAAAGAAAGAACAATGCATACGCACACAGTCCTGTGCAGAAGTTTCAGGCACTGAAGATGTTTAGATTCTTATCCACTAAACAATCCCATCAGGGAGGCATCTGATAGGTCTAAGATTTACTCTAGTGCTTGACAACAACAGCAATCATATTCCTGTAATCACAAAGTTTTATTGCTAAGAAGAACAAGGAATCCTGCAAAAGATGGGGCTACTGATCAGACAGAGGCAACTGAGACAGCATAAATCCACAGAGAAACTATAGCAAGTTCTCCGAGATGCTTGTACCAACCCGCCTGCCATGTACCATGAAACAGTGGTAAGTATACACAGAAGAATTGGTTTGACACAAAAGACACATTTGATTTAGGTTTATTTTGTTTACTGTGCTTTCTGTGAAGTTAATTTATAAATACAAACTATTTATGGCATTATTTCTGAGTGCATCCTCACTTATTTTTTACCACCAAAAATGTTTGCTCAGTACTGTACTGCATGCATACTGTATACGCCTACACAGACCTCTGATAACAGCCAACCTCTTCCACCGTGGCTTCTGAAATGAAAGCTATTTTTAATATCTGCTCGGGTGCCTTCTGAATAATGGGCAAATATTACTCAAGGTCACAACTCATTTGTCAGGCTGTGAGTTGAAGGAACGGCTCACTGCACTAAGGCTAACATTCAGCTTTTATTCCACTGATAAAATTCACATTGGCTTTACGAGTACAAGCAGTTAAAAAACGGAGAATAACAGGCGTTGGTGAGACATAGGTGTTTTGCAGAGAGCGGTGGACGGCACAGCACGAAAGAAAAATAATTTGCAGGGAAGGAAGAAAGAGGAACAGGACTTACACTTGGACCAAATTGGAGAAAATCCATCAGCTTATTGCCTAGTGATGTTATAACAGAATGCCAAAGGTGGCAGGAAGGAGTGGCTCTGTGGATAAATCATGTTCCCTCTGCTTCCATGACAGCTTTAGTCACAGTGACGTCCACAAAGGGGCTGTGGTGATCAAACAGGAGCTGTGATGACTTCATCCAAATGTCACACACATAGTACTACAAACACCCGTGACTCTCTGGGCAAGCTTTACTTGATCCTGGGAGACAGGCTCATGACAGGGTATAACATGACAACCAGTCTCATGTCTAAGACAGTGAATGACAAGACACAGTTCGCCAAGTCTATCTATAATAAATGTAGCACAGATACAGAGGACACCACTACCATGTCATGCCTTACGGCAATATTATTAATCATAGGGGTTTGCAGTTTACTGTCATACAACGGTAAACTATTACTGTGCTCTGCCACTGTGTGCTTGCAGCCCCACAACCCCTGGTCTTAGGTTATTAAATCCTATAGCCCCAAGCATGCATCTCCAGCTAAGATGCTTCCAACCCTGGCCAGAGACTTTTATCTTCCTCCCCAGCACAGGCATGGCACCTCCGTGATGCTTTCAATTTTCTGCTCTGTGCTTCTGTGTTTTATGAGCCTGTGCAAAGGTTCCAGACTGACTGGCTGGGCTGACCTGGACTCCCTGCCTGTTGGTGCGTGTGCTGTGGTTAGGGTGACATCAAGGCCACTGGCCAACCAGGGACAAGGCCTCGTGGCACTGTCAGCCAACCACAGAACACGCAGATGCATCATCCACAGATACACAGGAAGGCATCATGCTCCACATGCTGGCAGCACATGTAGTGCTCTCACATACAAAGACTAATCATAACACACAGGACCAGGCTGAGGTGACAGTTGCTTTTGTCCCAAACATTATGGCTCTTTATAAGGCCCATGCTTTGCTCTCAACAAAAACTAGATTTTCATTTGCACAGTCTGAGCCAGTCTTTGTTTTTGTTCCAGTTCCTGTAAAAATAGGTTATGCAAAGCTGAAAGAGAAATGAAATTCAATTCCAACCCAGGCTCAAAACCTGTAATTACCTGCACAGACAGACGGATGGGATAAGTAAACCATGGCTACTGTACAGTCAGAGCATGTAGGCACAGAGAGCGGCCCAGGTCTACTTTTATTTTAAACATCTAACGATAAAGGACAAGTGAAGACCCTTTTTCATCCTCTCTTATTCCATTTATGCATCAATTTCACTTGATCTTATCATTAGCTGGCTATTTATTGCATCAGTGACTTATTATTGTGGTACTAAATAGTGGTCAGTGCATTTTGTGTACCCACTAAAGAAAACTCATTTTAGAACAACTTTATCTAAGATACAATTTATGTCATACAGCAGTTATCAACACCAACAATTCAGGAAGTCTCAGTGTCTGAAGACTGTTGGATTGGAAATTTGGATGGCCAAATAAACAGGTGTTTGCCTACATAAACATCCATCATCCGACAAACACACATCTCACATGACCCTCCACGTCTCCTGGCTGCAATCTCAGTTGTTGCCTCGTGGTATTTCATGGATCCAAATCAAATCATTACATGGACTGAAACTCTTTGAACTTGTCTTTTTTGGTGCAGATACAAGGTTGACAGAAAGACAACTCAATAAGAAAAATTTAAAGCCTTTAAGGGTAAATGACAGTCAGATGTCCCAGTCCCATACTGAAAGAGCAGCTGTCCTCCAGATCCTCTAGGTGTCTCCCTCCCTGGTGTGTGATTTGGTTCAGCTTTGTCATGCATTTGTACCTGGTCAGAGCATGTTGAGGGTGTAGGGTTTAGGACCCTGTCAAATCCCTTTCCAACCCAGGGCTTCTCACGCTATTAAATCTAAATCCCATGTGGCGTATGAGACAAGGATGGAAGAACTTAGCCTTCCTGAAGAGGCTTGAATAGTGAGCAGAGGGTTTTCCTGTGCAGGGGAACATGGTGTGATGCATTACATTTCGCTACCCAGCACCCATAGCCCACCGCTTAGCTGATCTTTGAAAGATATTGCTTATAAAAGAGATGACTCCAGGCGACGGCCAAGTTCTGTAGTTTTATTACACCTTGGGGCTAGAGCGGCCTGTCTTTGGAGAGATAAGGTTGTACCCTTTTCATTTTGTATCCTCCGGCCGATATTTTAAGCTGGCTTGTTAAGGGCAGGCGAGCTGAGCGCTGGAACAGAGTTTGATGCATGGCTTTACAACAGGAGCCGGGCCCATAACGCTCAAAGGCCGATCATTACTGACCTTAATAGCCCAGTCTGCATCTGGGCTTGATTGATCGTGCCTAGCAGGTTGTGAAATGCACCATCTGGAAGGAAGGAAGGTGAGATGGGCAAGCGGAGACGAGGGAGAAGGCAGGCAACACCAGCCGAGCACGGAAGCAGGGAGGAGAAGAGGGGGAAAAAAAAACACAAACCTAGACGATCTTGTACTGAAATTGATGGCCATAGTGGGATGCTGTAGAAACTTAACTGCACTAAGAGGCCCACCAAGCACCATAAACACTGTCCCTGACATAAACAACAACACTTAGCCAGACTAGGTGTATACAATATTCATCTGAGGAGCTGCTGCTTGGTAACTCTTGTTTACTTGCTCTTTGGATAAAATCGGCACTGTTTAGATGAGACAGCAAGATGGTAGATTAAGTGCGATATAAGTTATTTAAATGAGCGTGATTTTGAATGCATGTGTGTCTACTCATTTCATATGTGTGTGTGTGTGTGTGTGTGTGTGTGTGTCTCCATAAGGGCTGTGTGAAGAACAGAAGGTGGTTAGGTCCGCAGAGTGTCCTGCTACGGTGCTTTATAGCGTAAAGTCTGCATAATGTATGATCCTCGACTACTACTGTACACCGGTGCAAATTAACATAAAGTACTCAATATTCTGCTGCACAGCTGAAGCCTAAACATTATGAGATCACCACTTTCTTTTTCTACAAAGCTCACAATGTAACAAAAAACCCTGCTTTTTAATAATACAAGATTAACAGTAATATCATATCCCTCAGAAGTACCTTTCATTCCAATTTTAAATCAACAAAAGCCAGTTATCTAGCAAGTGGCACATGATGTCTGTACTCCACATAAAGTTCATGCATAGTAGCTGTATCACTCAAACCATTCATGCACAATGAAATTTCACTGCTATAAATATTTAAGTTGGCAGAGCACCGTGGAGAAGACCTTTCATGTCAGCCGAAGCTCCCGAGAGCCCATCAAGCTCGTGTTCTCCATTACCATGCTCTCCTCTCAGTCAGTCAGTAATGGTGGCTACAGTAGTGTGAAGTAATGTGTATCTGGTACAGAGAAGGGGCTCTGACAGACTCCGTTTTGCACTTCATTAGACCAATTATTTGGCTTGCTGAGTCATTTGACCAAGCCCAGTCATGTGAGTTATGATGAATGCAGAGAGGGTTATACAGTACTGTGATTTTTAATATCAGTATGTATTTCTGCATTTGGCACGAGCACACAGTATGCTATGTGATACACCATAACTTGGCTGGTTAAAGTAGTTTAACAGCAAATTTATGTACGCTGTAATCAGCGCCAGAAAACGTCTTTGGGGCCAACTTTACGCGAGGGAAGATGAAACATCTGGTATCAGGTAGATTAGGAAAAAGAACAAGGGAGAGTGAAGGAGAAGGAAAGATAGCTGTTGTGCTTACAATCGCTGCACACTCTTGCACACTGTGTGTTGCCTGTATGCTTGTGTGTAATCTTGTAGGTGTGAGAGAAAAGAGATCAAGGCAGATGCACAGGCTGTAGGCTTGCGCAAAGGATTTCCAGAGAGAGTTTTATGCCAGCGCACTTGTGTGTGCTCGCATAGGTGTGTGTGTGTGTGTATGTGTGTGTGTGAGAAAAGGGAAAGGGATGACAGAGGGCCAGGTGGAACGGAGACTTCTGTCGCTGACTCAACACCTTTCTCATTTTATTACCAAATCACCCATGACAAACAGCTCTGGTGTTTGGCAAAGGTGAGGCAGGCAGGATAAGAGCTTGGATGAGAGCAGAGGAGGTCACCTCAATACGGCAAACATTGCATTGGTAATGCAACATGTCTGTGTCACTTCAAATGCCACCTTTACATGATGCAGCCATCCATGTGTCATTTTTAGATATGCCGGGGTGACAGTGATGGCCCTTACTTCCTATAAACTCCTGCCATCAAGACACAAAAGGCTGGCGATGGAGAAATCTCATCACCTGAGTGACTACCAAAAGAAAATGCTTGGTGACAACACAATCAATAGAGCCTATAAAATATGAAGCAAGCATTCTTTGTGAACATTCAAAACCAAGTCAACCATATTAATTAAAAAATATTCTGAAGTACGCTAAAAAGCGAATGATGTGGATAAGATTGTTTTTTAAAAAATCAATGATAACGCAGCAGTTACTGGTTTTAAACACAGCTACTGACAAAAAACAAAACCACGGAAATCATACTTAGCCTCTTTTTCACCTCTTCATCTACTTCAGTTATATCTGCTTGCGATTTCTTGCATGAAATAACAGCAAGATTGTTGCTGACCCTTATTTGGGGCTGCGCTAGATTGAACAGATGTTGCTCGGACAGCTCAGTGCTGGGGAAAACGGTTAGAAGGCAGGCCTGCCATTCTTTGATGTCAAAGCCTTTGTGGCTATGTGAGAGAGAGCAGATTAGCCTGATTGACGGCTATAAGATGCTAAGGATGGAGCTTGAAGCACAGCAAGCCAAGGCGTTGGAGTGGAATGGAGTTCATTCATGAGTTACGAGTCTGTTTCAGTGATGTAGTAAAAGACGAATAAATCCTCCCAACAGCCTGTGAAAAAAATACAACCTCAGGCTTGTGATGGAGACCCATACAAGACAACAGGCAAAAAAAAAACTGAGACACTGGTGGCTGACACACATACAGTGTGCTTGGAAATCTAACCACAAATCAGCACCAGATATAGTAAACAACAAAAAATACACATCAAAATGCCATGACACTTCAAACAACTTTTTTTCCCACAGACTTTTATATTTTACCCACAGTCAAGACAGCACTGAAAACAGGCAAAGAGTAGCCCTGAAGACTGTCACACTCTCCTTTGTCAAGTTTATGTTTCAAGGAGATATTCCCTACTTAAGAGGCCGAGGGAGCCCGTGTAAAGTCCTGGACAGACAAGGAGCAGGCTGATATAAATACCAACACAGCTAAGAGCTCCTCTCTGCCTCACAAGGACCCAGACCTGCAAGGACAAATGACCGTCCCTGATGCTGTCCCTGAGTCCCTGTGCTAAAAGAGGCCAGGTTAAGGTTAAGAGGACCTCAGCCCACCAACCACCAATGAGCTGCATTTACAAAGTCAAACTTCTCCTCTCATGAGAAACCGAACCAGGCTTGTGTTTTAGCTTGAGATAACCTACTTTGCATCCAGTATTATCATACAGGTTGTGTAACATGAATGGTTCTGATTGTAGCACAAAACATGCCAAGAAATGTAATGGTTCAGAAAGGGGCTTTTGGCTGCGAATTAGGAATTAATTCAAGCTAATTAGTTTTCAGGTGTCAGTGAAGGATGTTCCTTGACTTCCTGTTTATTATCAGACTGACTGGTGTGGAAGCTCCCAGCGGAGACCAAGTGTTAGGGATTAACATGTCATCACAGAAGGGGGAACACAGACATTTTGACAGTTACACTCGTGAGCCGAGGCTTCATCTAACACCTGCCTCACACCTCCTGTCCAGAAGCGCACCTGTTCTGACACAGTGTGAGGCTCGGAGCCATTCCTGGAGCAGTGTTTACACCTGTCCAAGCCTCAAAGCAGCACACCGCGATGGGGAGGAATGAGAGAGTTGACGATCAGGAAAATCATGGAAATAGGAAGATGCAAAAACAAGAAATTGATGGAAATTTCCTGTGGAGAAACTGGGGTGGAGTAATGGCAACGCCTGAGCACGCTCAGCAGCGCTGTGGTGTCGAGGTAACATTGATGCATGGTGTGACCTTACTTGTAATGCCAGCCTTAATCTACGCAAGTGGAATAAATGAAGTGGGGCCGCTGCGGACGTGTCACCCAGACTTATAAAGACAAATCCACCGCCGCTCTGAGCTGTGTACATGTATTCATAAAAGTCAGAGAGACGTCTCGACAGAGTGGAGTGCCCAGTATTGCCGGCTGGCTGGTGACGAACACCTAGCTCATGTTGTCATGGCTGCGTGGAGCTGTCTATCATTAGGTGTAACACACAGTGAGGGTAGGGGAGAAGTGAAGGTGACAAATAGACGGCAAGAAAATGGCCTGTTGAAGAAAACTGAGGCTTGAAGTAAAAAGCAAATTATCATAAAGAAGCATCATGTAAGGGAATTATTCCACATTAAACTTAAAAGGGGGTTAATTGACAACATGTAAAATATAGTTCAATGGTTTTTAACACTTTGTTTTTATCACAGATGAAGGGAAAGCTTAAACGATGAGAAAATGCAAAACCTAATCTGTTTACCTGAAACTTGGAGCAGGACTTGGCAGCAAACCAGTAGTTTAAGGACCCTGTTTATGACCTTTACTTAAAACATATCAATGAGGAAAGTAGTATCTACACTTCAAAAATGATTTGCGAGGATAATACTTGAACCTCACCCTCATTTAAGACAAACTGCTTTATTGCAAATCCCAGTGTGCTGACACTAACACAACTTGTCATAACCTCTCATTACAGTGTAACGATGGATGTCCTGACAAACAATCTTTTCAGCTGGAGAGCCGACTGGCTGTCAAGTTAGCAGTCAATTCATACTTGGCTGCCTTTTTGGCATGTAGTTCAAGCAAAGAGCCGTCATTGATCACTGTGCATTTAGTCAGTTTGCTTCGGAGCAGCGGGAGCCGGTCGGATTGACAACGGCCCTACCTTGATAGATGCTGGACTGACAGTGGACATATGGATGCTGAGCACTGACACATGCGAGGGGCACTGGGACAGAGGTGTGTCTAACACGCCAACAAACTCATGTCCACTATACACCCTGCCCCCCCTCCATTATCTCCCAGCCCCTGTCCAGTTCTTGCTCTGACATGGCTGTGATTAATGCCCCTGGCCAAGATGATGATAATAATGATCATAATTAATCAAGGATTCTTCCTGCACCTCTAGGAGCCAACATTGACCTGGAAAAGACACCAAGACCTCCTTTCCCCTGTTCTCCCCTTTCTCTCTCTCCCTCTCTCTTTCTCCCTCTCCTCCTCCTTTCTTCCTCGTCTCACTGACAGGCCTGAACCTCGGCCCGGCAGAAAGAGCCATGCATTATCCTGCCATCACCACTTCTATTTATATCACACCGTCCATCACTATCACTTACTCTCCTCCACCCGCCGTTACTCCGCCCGCCTCTCCAAAGTGGAGTTTTCTTGAAGCTGCCCCATATTTCCTGGTGGAATAACGCTACCTATGCAAATGACTGGGAGTCAAAGAAGCAGCCGAGGTGACAGTGAGAAACTAACATCATAATTTTTAAGACATCCACAGAAACAATGTCCAAAACAAGCCACCACCTCTTGCTGCCTGAGGCCTGGGAGTCTCCCTCGCTCCCCTCTGTAGTGTATTCCTGAAGGTTTAGCATACCGTGTGTGTGTGTGTGTGTGTGTGTGTGTGTGTGTGTGTGTGTGTGTGTGTGTGTGTGTGTGTGTGTGTGTGTGTCTGTGTCTGTGTCTGTGTCTGTGTGTGTGTGTGTGTGTGTGTGTGTGTGTGTGTGTGTGTGAGAAAGCATTTTTGTGAGGAGAGTGTGTGTCTTTCACAGATTTCTACAATATATGCAGCGGCAGAATGATATTTTAAATTCCTTGGCGACTGCCAGGTAACAGTAGCCTGGAGCAATGGAAAAGTTTTTTTGTCTCACCTTCTCTTTATTTCCCCCGGTGAGGAGGATACAAAGCTCCTTTGCTCTGCTGAGTTGTACGTGCCAGGCATGTGTTCAAAACACCTCCCTCCTCCCTAAGCTACTCAAATGCACATCGCATACAGCCTGTCTTATTTTTTATTTTATTTTACTATCTCTTAATACACTTTGTCCAAAGGTACTGAGGACCTAAACGCAGGTGCTGACAGTGCTTACACATCACACAAGGTATTAACCCTGCGCTCAAATATATAAGGTACAGTTACCAAGTGCAGCTCTGATTTACCGCAACAGTGTCTACCCAGTAATGCAATGAGTTGCTTTGTGTTGGTACAGCAAAAGGCTGCACCTTTTTTCATTTTCTTCTCCTAAATATTTTTCAGCCTCTGGATTTTTATTCATTTATTGTCTCTGGATTTTTGTCACTTTGCACTCTGACACATTGCTTATCGCAGTCTGTATTTAGGGCTTTGCTGAATCTCAGAGAAATCACTGACACCAAATCCCCCTGTACCTCTGTGCCAGGCCCAGCCACCCACAGTGGATCCTGCTATAGAAACAACTGCGCATGACATCATCAGAGCTCGACCCACACATGGCAGGAACAAAAGAAGACCTACATTTACCCCTATACCAACCAGGTGGCCTACATTACCAAATTGCATAAGATACAGGATCCTTTCTTGTTCTTCACTCATGCTGTTTCTCATGCATTACAAAATGTCTCACAGCCGGCTGTGCCAAATTGAGGTCTTAAAACAAACAGATGAATACATGGTACATTGCCTGTTATTATCATTATCGTCATCGCTGACGCTCATCCCAGCCACTAAATACATATGTACTAAAAATTCACAATAGATCTGACTCAATCTGAGCCAGAACTGCAGTCTGCTGATTCACAATGCTCTTCATCTCCATGTAAGTGTCATAATGCTTTATGATCTGATTCCAATTCTATGTTGACACCATGAAATTAAACTGTTACATCTCACAAATGGTAAAACACAAAGCACATTTGCTCTATAGCCCAAGAGTCAGCGTGGTACCACAGTTGACAAACAAACTGTGGCCTCGGACAAAATTTTCAAACCAATGATAGTAATGATTGTCCAAAAAAAAAAAAAATCACATTGACAAAAGTTAAAGTACATATTCCAGCTGATGACAAACATGACAGAGAGAGAAAATTAAAGTTAAGCTCTTATGCATACTCAGGGTCATACAAAGTCTTATTAGCTGACACACAATGATTTATCAAGGCTGCCTTTGTCTAGAAGTGTCAGCAGAGAGCTGTTTTCTGTTCTTGGATAATATTATGTCGTGCTGTCCTCAGCCCAGCAGTGCTTTGAATCTGTTTTGGTCGGAGTTTATTAGGTCAGCTACCCTGCAGAGACCTTTACCGTTCTGCAAAGCAACAAATGATAAAGGGATTGATGTATGGACGGAAGAAAAGAAGGTAGAAAAAGGATGCAGAGAAAGAGAAAAAAGGAGAGGAAAATCGAGAATGTCTCTGGAGTCGGGGAAAAGATAAGGCAGCCGTTGCTGGCAGCAGAGCAGTCATCTTCAGTCACTGGGGCCAAAGTGAAGAGCCTAGAGGCACTGACTGTACAACTGGTCTGCCAAGCGCGTGTCTGCTAAAATCTAAAATAAAGGCTTCTTATCAGAAAAAAAGACAGTATGTCTCCAATGAACACAAAGATGCTGTTGATAACCTTGCTGAGCATCATCTCTCTCAAGGAAGCTGAAGGCAGGGAGGAAATATTGACAGAAATGTTTTCAGATTATATTCTCATGACTAAATCAATACACAGATGAACCATCTCTTCAGAGTGGAGTTAGGATGGAGTCATTGTGAAGGTCAAGCAGTTAGCCCATTAAAGAGGCAGCTTGGCGCGCAATTTGGCAGCACATCTCTACCTCCTCCTGCGTGGCATGGAGGTAACAACCTTGAGGAGTTGATTAGCGGTAGAGACGGCTCCCACGACACAGGAGAGCCCCACCTCATAAAATCCTGGGCTCGGTAGCAGAACAAGGGAGCCTGGGAGAGGGGAACTGGAGGGAATTCAAGGCAGAAGAACTGCCTGCCTGCCTCATCTTTTACAGGACAAATTAAAACCACAGCGGAACAAGTCATAAAACAGGAAATAATGAATTCAATTATACTTTTTAGTGTTTAGCGGCTGCTGGTGAGATGTGCTGAGTGGGCAACGCGAGGCACGCACACAGCAGCGGGCACAGGCTGATGACTATGTTGGTGGCACTGAGCTTTGCTGAGGGCTGCGTGTGTGCTGACTGCATGTCTGCATGCCCCTAGGAGCAGTTTAGACCTCGACAGGGCCTTCATTAGCAAATGAATGACTCTTAATTGGCCTGGCAAATACACAGGATGCTTGTTGATTATAGGCTGTTTTTTCAGCCAGTGCTTGTACTCCGACACAGATGCACAAATACACAAAGTCTATAAACAGCAAGATGCAACTAAACTAGCACAGAGGCATGCTTTAGTGCAGGCAACGCTGACAATAACTGTCATGTCATCAAAATGACAGACAGTTCATGGCTCTGCTTTGCCAGCTTCAAAAGCAGGACTTCGGCTGCCACCAAAGGATTCTGACAAAGAATTCTGGGACATATTCTCTTTCTTCAGCCTATCTATCTCCCTCTACCTCCCACCACCTATTTTTCACTCTTGTTCAATCCGCTCTAGTTTGTCCCCTGGCATTAGTAACACCTCAGCGGGAGGGAGAATCACAGACAAGAGTCCTGGTGTCCTAGATTCAGAAACACTGGCAGGAGCACGGCACATACTGGCCTGTCCTACTAGCTGCCATATAGGACTCAAAAATCAGCCACACATAGCAGCCCAGTCTAAAAACAATACAACAGAACCCACAGGGCCTCCAGCTACTGCTCACATACACACACACACACACACACACTTACAGATGATGATAAAGAGAGTGAAATGTATTATGTTTAGGATTATTCTATGTTTGTTATCTCAGTAATGCCATCAGCACACTCTTCTATCTATGTGTAACAGTGTGTTTCTGTGGGATAACAGATAGTACAAAAGGTATAAAATGAAAACATGGAGTAGGAGAATAAACATATTGATTTATGACCTAATATTTGTGGAAGCAGGAATAAGTAAGAGTCACAACGAGGGGGAAGAAAAAGCGGAGAAGAATGACGAGACAAAGACGAAAGAAAAAAGCACTAGCGACTATCTCAGTGTCCCTTCTATGCCCCAGCCCCTGGTGCCACTCACCCACTGCCAGCCTGCCAATTAAAGGCCTGATTAAAACCGACAAAGTGTCTCCAAATGAAGAAAGAGCTGTTGGAGGTCTTAACTGCTGAAGCCTGTCAATTACACTGCCAGAGGAAAGTGGTGAGGGAAGAGCAAAAGGGTATGGCAATGACACGCAAAGCAGGGGGCACAGATGAATATAAGATCTCTCATTCTATGCTTCATGACTCCCTCGGTTCCTTCAGAAAAGTGTGCGAGGAGGAATTTTAGTCATAGACCAGAGAGGCTGACTTATTGTAGACTGTGAACTGAAAGTTGGAAGAAAAATAAACAGAAGAAATGTGAATAAAAATGATTATATTTGTGCAGAAAAGTGTCAAATGGTGGATGGGTGGTATAATAAATATCACAGACCAATAACACAGCGTCCTTTTTGTTGCGTCTTGTTGCACACTGCCATTGTAAGTCATAGACGCCCCATAGTGATGGGCTCAACAGCAAAGCCCTCAATCCCAGATAAACCACCCACAGTGTACATCAGCTGCTAAAATATGATGGTATTCTTGAGGTCATAAATCTTGTTTTAGCGGGATGGGAAGAGAAAAGAAGCCTGTGTCTCCCCTGCATCGTTACAGCTGCATCCCCGTGGCCCATTCCACCTCCATTTAAGCTAAATGTCAACTTTTCAGCACTTTTTTTCCTTTTGCTTCCTGTAGTTGCCATTTGTTTTAACGCAGTGAGAGAAAAGTAGGAAAATAAGTCAACAGGAAGAAAACTACAAAGAGTTTGTTGTCAGCGGCTTTCAGGGCTGAGTGGATGGCCGAATGTTCTATAGTTTACAAAGAAGAAAGAATCCAGTGGAGAGATAAAATGGATTCCCGATGTGTCTGAATCTCTAACACAGGAGCCAATGATATGAGTAATGAGGGCTGCTATTTGTTATAACAAAGTCCTGCACCTGAACTGAAAGAATAATTTCACATTCAACCAGAACTACAATACTCTAATACTTCATAAATGTTATTATTATTTAGACATTAATCATCATTAAGAACCCTAATGATATTCTTTCAGTATAATTAAATTAAAATGTTGTTTTTTTTCGCGGTGGTGCCAAATGAACGTACTGCAAGATGCTCTGGAAAGGCGCTCAATCATCTACAGCCAGATGGCTGTGGATTAGGAAATAACTGGTGTGCAAACTCACGTGGGTTGAATGGAAACAGGGAAGCACCTTGGCCATATGACTGCCACTGTCAAGACTTTTCAAACATGGTGCAAAATAAAAATAAAAATACACTGCAGAAAGATCTCAACATTTCAGTGTCCTTTTGACCCATATGCTGCTCTGAAACCTGTGTGACGTGATATTACAAACTGTAAAACAGCCTAAAATCCACCAATACAAAAGACACACCTGTTTAATATATTCAGGCCATTTGCTGTTTTTGTTACAGTCACTTTTTAAAAGTTGGTCTGCTACTCGGAAGGGGAAAGATTGTGGTGGTGTCGGGTGAAAAACAGCAAACAGATGAGAAAGCGCCTGCATGCCTCATAAAACAGAGATCGCCATACAATAACCATTTCCTTTCAGCAGACAGCTAGCGAACAGACAACGGGGCTGAGGCAGAGAAGCCAATGCACCGGCCATCTGATAACATTAAGCGCGCCGTATCCCACCACTCACAGTCTGTCTCTTTTCTTTCTTGCTCTCTGTCTGTCTTTCTTCTTTTAGGAGATGAAAGAAAAAAAGGAGAATGCTTGAAAGAGCTTGAGAATATATAATAATACATTAGGAGCAATAATATATTGCAGCAAATGAATAAAAATAAAAGACAGACAGAAAGGTAGGAAGCCAGAAAGACAAAAAAGAAAGAAAGACGGGAGACAAGAGAGAAGGTAAGAGCCGAACAGAGAATAGGCCCTATTTTTCAGACCAAGCAGAGGCCCTAAGGGGCATGCATTAAACACTGTGTGAGGCAGACCTCACCCTTTACTACTCTATTCGCTTATTCAAAGGGGAGGCAGCCACTGTTAATATTTCATGGGACAACCAACAGAATAAGGAGGTATAAGCTCATGGGAGACCCCTAAGCCCTCCGCCACTTTCCCCCTTGCTCTGGCAGTCAGTCTTCAAAAGTGTCCTGTCGCACAAGTATTGTGTGTTTGTGCTGTACATGTATTAGCATGTGACTGTGCTGTGTCTGTCTCTTTGCCCACTTTTTTTTCCGACATTGCAGACTTAATGCACTGAAGAGCGAGGCTGAGTGGTCAAAGCACCCATTCAGAGGATTAGTGATGGTAGCAATGTGATCTACCTGTCCACCAGCAAACAGAACATAACTGCCTTGAAATCCACCCTGTTAAGAGCACCCCATTATCCTCCATAGAAAACATTTTTCCATTATCAAGTTAGACAACAAACAAGCAGACATTACTATAAACTGCAGATCATTACACCTTAAAAGCCTTGATGTCACAGGCCTGACTTGGTTATTTGCCTTAAGAGTGCTTTGTCCACTTCTCCAAAACCAGACAATTGACTTTTTTCTTTTAAGCCAATCATGACCCTTTAGTGGGCAATTGTAAGATGCTGTGTCAGACATCCACAAATAGCCTTTAAAAAAAAAAAAAGACATCCTTCATTGGTACACCTCAAGTGTCAGATGAACAAAATGAAAAAAGAAAAAAAAAACTGCAAAAGCGGGGCAGAGTTTCATAGAGTACAAAAGACACACAATGAATCCAGTGCTCTGGTCTTAGGCTGTAAGAGGCACTTTGCTGACTGTGTCCCCTGTGTGCCAGAGCAGGAGGACAGTCCTTTGTGTTGCAGAAGTCTTGGGCCACTGAATTCCCTGTTTCAGCGATTCTTTACTGGGGACAGATCCCGAGAGGTGCTGCTTCTCCCTGGGCACCCCCACTGTGAATGACATCCACCTTCTGTTCTCATGTGGAGGGGCAAAAATGGGCCACAATCTGACCCATTTCAATGACTCACTCAACTACTTGAACCCAAGGGTCCTTTAATGTCTGAAGTGATGATTGGAGAGGTCGCCTATAATCACTCAGAAAATGGGCACACCAATCTGGACACAAGAAGGTCCAAGAAAGAGTTACAGGATACAGGCAGTTTATGGAACAACTAAAAAAAAGTGTATATATTCATATATATATATAATTTTCCTAAGCTTCTAATACCATTGTTATATTTTCATCACCCCTTGTGGAAAAGGGCCAGTCTCCTGATCAGTCACTCGGCCACCATTCAGCTTGCCAGTCATTCATCACAGCGCTCGTCAACTGGGAGAACACAAAAAAATTTGCCGAGCAACAATGGAATGAAGTGCTGTGACTGGTTTACAGGCTGGCCTGAGGCAGAACACGGTGATGGAGAAAGATACTGTACAGGTCTGTCCCTCTGAAACCGTTACAGCCCGTCTGGATGGAAATGTTTTCATAAGCCTATCAAATTCATCAAGGGACTCTTTTATGGGGTCATAAAACAAAGTGTGATAAATACAGTGCCTCAGGTCAAAGAGTATTTTAGTTCTGATACCCACGGTGCAGCCGGGGACTGGACTAGACTACCTTACGGCAGAGCAATTAATCCTCTTGAGAGTGATGTCAAGCCCTGTACGGCCAGGGCGAGAGCACAACACTCAGAATACAGGTGAGAATTCAAGGCAGCACCCTGACATTGTAATTGTCACACCTTCACAGAGGACAACACCAACAAACTGTTTAGAGTGACAGAAACAATGGGAGAGAGAAACAATTGATTGAGCTGGTATCTTAATGGAGGAACCACTTGTCTGATTTGCCTGTGGATGTTAATACTTCTTTGGATAAAATAAAGAGAAAAAGCTGCTGTCCGACTGTGGCACAAACAGGGCTCGAAACTCCCTTTTGAGTTTGAAGCTAAGTGGTCAGGTCTCGAGGAAAGTGTCACAATGCCTTTCTTAGATGTCTATCAGATGGATGAGCCAGATGGAAGGAGGCTGAGATGACAGCGTAGTTTCAGGGGTCAGATGGAGAGGTAGGAGGAGGGGGGGGGGGGGGGGGGGGGGGGGGAGCGAGAGAGAGACACTGAGCAGCAAATGAATGCAGAAGCCGCAGAACACCTTGACAGGCAGATATCTTGCTATGCACGAGATCCACCTCAGGGGACGTCTGGCTAATTTCCTGTGAAAACATCAGACTACCGAGGCAGCAGGCAGCGGGTCGAGGTATAACAGAGAACAGGGAGGAGGTAAACTATTTTCATTTCCTAGAAAAAAGTCTCGTCAGAGTTTGCTCAGTTGGCAGTACGTAGATGGGACAGGTGAATAGCTGGAGAAGTGAGGGGTGGAGGAATAGGACGGGCAGTGTTGGGGGTTGTGGCGGGGCTGAAACGGCTGCGACAGAGAGAGGGTTAGGGGTTAGAGTGAGGAATAGTGGTGATGGTTCGCGATTATTCAGCCTGTGCTGAATAATCCTCTGCATCTTGTTTGGGGTGCCCTGGCCCCATTATAACAGTTCTGTCAGCAGCCCCAGAATCTCGCAACAAATCCTCTCAAACACACTCCACATAAATACATTAACACTTATTTCCCCTCTTTCTCTCCTGCTCTCTTTTTTACAGACACACACAGCCTCGGTTTTCACTGCAAATAGCACCAGCGAGAGGTAGGGATTGAATGGCAAATGACAAACTCCGTTCTGTATTCTCTGTAAAGGAAATACGGCTCCCCACTCTCATGACACGTTTGATATATAGCCATTGCAAATTAGCCACAAGGCTGCAAGTGGGGAAGGAATTGATATTCCAATCATCTGCATGATATAACTGCACACGGAACAACGGCAAAGTCATCTGTGTTGGCTTGATTAGTGAAGTACAAAAGCAGGAGAATACAATTGTCTGTCTAAACTAGAAGCATGCTTGCTTCCCAGCACAGGCCTGCGTCTAATAGAAGCAGCATCCAATAAATTTTTACAAATATTCCAAGAGAAACGGGAAGGCCGCTTCATCAGTGGGATGTGTTGATAAACAGTGGCGGAGTCTATTAGCAGATGCTACCATCAAGGACATACGCATCAACCCTATCAAACGGAGAGAGGAGAGGAAGTAGAGAGTGGAGGAAAGAAGGAAAGAAGGAAAGAAGGAAAGAAAGAAAGAAAGAAAGAAAGAAAGAAAGAAAGAGGGAAATGAAATGAAAAAGACAGAACAAAAAAAGAGGTGAAAGAGTGAAAACTGGGGTTGTTCTCAGAAAGGTCAGGCTGATTGTCTCTGCCCAAATATGCTGGCCTTTTCAAAATTAACTTGGCAAAGGCGATATTTTCCACAAAGCCGGCATCATGAATCAAAGAAGCGTCTATAGTTCATCCCTGAAAGCAAAGCAACTTGCCTCCCTGTGTGCTCCACTCTCTCTACTGACACTCCACCCTCCTGCATAGAGCTGAAATCTTTAGTAATTATGTAATTAACACCATGGCAGGCCTGATTTCAGAGAGAGTACATTATAATTGCATTCAGTCGTTCATTAGTTAGGCCAGACATTCGATACACTGTGCGCAGGTGCGGCAGGGGTCCAAAGGCTACTTGTTTTTTGGAACGCAATTGCGGTGTCAATGACTTGATTGGTTTCTGCTTGATATCGCTGACAGGACAGGTTTTTGTAATTTACCAATAATTACCCTCACTCCCTGATACAATAAAAAAGTCACCGGTCTCCGCTAAGATAAACCAATCGGCTGCATTCCCTCTGCTCCCTGCCTCATGGTCTGCTTGTCTACAGTGAATAATGTCCAGCAGAACTGCAAATGTCACAAAAGAACATTTTTGTCTTCCAGGTGCATGTGTAAAACTGTATTAAACGATACTAAAGCAGTAATTACCTGAGTGATAAAGGCATGTTAGGAAAACCGGCAAAACATGTGCTGTTCAGCATGATGTATTGCATTAGTCAAAGCAGCAGTATGTCTCTGTGAGCTGTTTTTAATGGATTTTTTAAGCAGCAGTGGGAGCCAGTAATCTACACAAACAGATCATAAAGTGGTAGCTTCTGACTGTAGCAAATTCACTGTTAGCTTCAGACTTTAATGGGTAAGACTGGCGAAAGGGGGGAAGAAATTTCTACACGCTTTATCCTTTAACTTATGACTCAACTGAAGCAATTCACAATGGGTGCAACATAATTAAAAGGAAATTTGTCCTGGTCTTGTATCCTGCGATGAAATACTTTCCTCATGATTAGTGGATGGATAGTATCACACCATTATGATGTTACAGTCTGGTTAGGCAGACAGACAATTTGGTCCCAGTAACACCAGATCTGTCCCTGTCCCTGTGATGATTTCTTCAATTAAGCTTTCCTGGCAGAGGAGGCCAAATGCTTAACTAGGCAGAATTGGAGCTGCCACTAGCTAGAGGTAGCAATGGGCTCCACTTCAACAGCTCATTCATCAGCCCCAGCGCTACCACTGGGCCACCTGTTCTGACACCATGCAGGGATGGAGTCATTTGCATTCTGCTCTGACCGTCCTCTTTCCCTCTCCTCACTTTCTCCCCTTTCTCTGCCTATACAACTTTTAAAGTTCCTCAGTGGCAGCTCTGGCAGATAATTGAATACCAGGGTTTGATTTAGTTTGAAATCAATTTGGGAAGGGGCTTTTCATTCATTATGCTCCTTGGCTTTGGTACTACGTCTAAAATCCCTCAAACTTTGGCATAGGCTCGAACATCGTCAATTCAAAGTGAAATTAAGCAGCCCTGAGTTGGATTGACAGGCAAGTAGAACATGATGGGAAAGGGAGGGTTTTGTTGTCTAGGGACCCTCCTCTCCTCTCCTCTCCTCTCCTCTCCTCTCCTCTCCTCTCCTCTCCTCTCCTCTCCTCTCCTCTCCTCTCCTCTCCTCTCCTCTCCTCTCCTCTCCTCTCCTCTCCTCTCTCCTGGGGAGTCTCTCCACTCTGTGCTCTTTGTCACCACCAGGTGCTGCTGTGAAATAAGGAGAGAGGCGTCGACAGGAGGCAGCCATGCACATAGCTTGACATTTTAGCCAGCTCCCTGCAGACACATATGGCAATTGTGTGGGTGGATGTGTGCATGCCCCTACGTGTAACAATTTGCTTCCATGAGCATACACTCATGTGTGTGTGTGTGTGTGTGTGTGTGTGTGTGTGTGTGTGTGTGTGTGTGTGTATGTGTGTGTGTGTGTGTGTGTGTGTGTGTGTGTGTGTGTGTGTGTGTGTGTGTGTGTGTGTGTGTAGGCATACCTCCATTTTTGGTTTAGATATATAGAGTCCACATTAGCTCATATATGAAAGATATTTCATATATTTATAATCTATTTATTTGCTTGTATAGAACTTTGATATTAAGCTGCAAAGTCGATTAGTTTAGGTCCATGTAGAAAGGACTGTGTGACCAGTGAAGCTTATTTGAAACTGCATGCTCAAAGTTTAGGGTCTTAAAAACAACTGGATATGTACATATGAGGTCATACAAAACCTAAATTCTTCAATATTTTGTGGAAAATATTTCTACAAGATACTTTGCATCTTCCCTGGTGATGCTTTTCCAGGTCTCCACTGCTGTCACTTTTAGCTTTATCCTGGCCTTCAGAAAGTGGAATGCAGCTCAATCAGATTGTGATCAGGTAATTGACTCGGGCAGTAAAGGATATACCACCTTTTCATCATTTAAAGCTCTTTGGTTGCTTTGGCAGTATGTTTTGGATTGCCATCCTGCTGAATGATGAAATACTGTCCAATGGTTTTGATGCATTTGGCTGCATCCAAACACAAACGCGTATAACTGCATTCATCCTCTGTCAGCGGTGAAATCATCAATAAATGGCAATGTGCCAGTTTCAGTGGCAGCCATACATGCCCACACTATAACAGAACCTACAGTGTCTTTGACAGATGAGATGGGTCATGAGCTTTCTTTCCTCCTCATTTTGATTGGGGTTGCAATTTCTTTCATCAGTCCATAGAAATTTGTTACAAAACTCTATTGAACTGCAACTTCGTATTTTGCTTTTTGAGGCTTACCAGAGGTTTACATCTTGTGATAAATCCTCTTAGGTTATGTTCATAAAGTCTTCTTTTAATTGTTGAAAAGGAAACATTGAGTGTGCTTCCTGGAGAACATTCTTCACTTGCTCTGTATGCAAATGAAGCAAAAGATTTTCCAGTGAGCCACAAGACTTAACACTCTTCAGTCTACCAGGCTGAAGTTGTTTACCAATTTTAATTTTCCTGCACACACCTGCTTTTGTAGAATGTAACCAGCTGTGGGTTTTGGCACACTACCTCACTTTGATAGCTCTCTGACAGTTTTTAAAAAAACAACATATTTGATCTTCATTTTTGTCCTCTTTACTTGCATGGCCAACTCTTCATTTGTCATATTGACAGACCTCCACCTCAATCTAAATGGCAAGTCTCTTTTCAACTTTCAATCAAACCTGAGCTCTTTTGTACATGAACAAACAGCACATAGCTGCCTAAGAGTCACTCACTAGCCATGTATCTAATTGCTTTTGATCAGTATTTGGGCACTATGTGTTAAAATGGCTATATCTGCCACATAACTCCTTCTAGATTGATTTAAACCTGCTCAAATTAAAGCTAAGACTTGGCACATGCAGTATTCACTATTTTCTTTCGAATTGCATTTGCCAAAGCACAAAAAATAGGTAATTGTCCAAATACGTGCGGTCTGAACTGTACATCTTTGCAGCAACATCTGCCTGACAACAAGACTGAAACATTGATCACAGTTAGTTATAAATCAATGTAATGAATTATACAGTGTGTTAGACTGCATAATAGAGCGTTATACCTTCTGTGTTTGAAAGCAACTTTGTGCAATTGTGAAGAAATATGTAAGTGCTTAAGGACAGCCCGTTCACTAAGCACTTTGCTGGGCGTAAGCGGACTGCAACACAGACTGGAGCGTTGAATATCAGCTTTCAATAAGGAAAAGGGATAACATTGTCAAGAGAACAACTGCAAGGAGAGGCTTAACTGAGAGGTATGCACAAATGGACACTTGGCGTCACAGCCACTGTTGGGGACATCAGCGGCAGATATCATGGCATGTTTTCTCCACTTTAAAAGCAATTTCTTCTTTTGGAGCCAGTCCCCCCCACCACCACCCACCCGCCAACTCCCTTATCTTCTTGTGTGCTTGACTCAATTGTCATCCGTCTGACTTGAGGCTGTGTTAGATTGTTAAAGCCCCTGGATATGGTAATCTGTGGGCTGCTCTGACCTTGGGAGAGTGTGTTTGCAGGGTGTCAGACCCCCTAATTCATCAGAGACAGGCCATTAGCTAGCTATCCAGCCACACAAATACACAATAGAACAGGAAGGAAAGTTCTCAGGGTAACAGCAGCAGCCCCCGTTCCTGAGATATCATTAGTTACTGCCTTTCAAAACTGCTGAATTGGGACACTTACCTGACTTGCCCCATTTTTTGCACCACAAGAGCCAAGATGTTGATGAATGGATGTATGAAACTGTCACTACCAGGATATGGAGAAAATAGGGTTAAGGACATATCCTTGCCAAAGTCTTTAACATTAGAGACTAATGCAGAAACACAGCCGACAGTAAAATCAAGAATTCACCATTATTCACATTTCCTTGGTATGCTAATTTAAACCTAGAGATCAGCGGTATCTACGCACAATTACATTTCGAGTCCCCCTTCGAAGGATTAGTGAATGAAGGACAGGCTATGTAAATTGAGCATTTTCAAACAATTTCAAAGATGGTGAAGGGTTGCCACATGAGGTCAGTGGTTGTGAACAGCCTCATATATCTAGATGCCAAGCGAGATGGAATAGTAATTACTCCTGTGCATCTCTGCGCGGAGACACAGCCTCTATCTTGTAAGCGGCAGTGATTGACAGCCTCAATAAGCGACTCGCATCGCGCCCCCTGCCCTCCGCCTACATGCCCCTGCGACAACTGGTCAAACCCATCGTCTAGTGACCCCCAGGCGGGGCACGGGTGACACCCCCCTCTGATAATCCTGCCCATCACATCCATCATGCCACCCTGCTCACCCCATGAGAGGGCACAACCGAGGGAATCTAATCAGGCAGTCTAATTGAGGAGCAGGGCCAGCCAATACGCGGCCTGGGAGGCTGGCTCTGCCTGGGCAGGCTCAAGGGACGTCAATAACACTCAGCGGGTGTCGATTCATCAAACCTCCTTAATGTCATTAGGCCTGAGAGGCTTGCTTAACCCCCCCCAGCACCCCTGGATCCCATTCTCTCATGCTTTAAACTTTCTCTCACTCACTTTCTGTTGCCTCCTCTCTTCCTTGCATTTCTAAATCTATCCATCCCCCACTCACATCATTTTCTGTCATCAATCTTTCCAAAGGCAATAATATGTTCACATGGCATAACAAGTTCAGATCTTGCCTAAAAAAAGTGCTATATGTGTTTGGGAAATTAACATACGTACAGTCTCAACATCTCCTTTTCACACTCAATTCCCCAACTTTTTTGAGGCCTCCTATCTTTTTTCCTATCTCCAGCCCTCCCTTTCTGCCCCCAATATGTTCTTCCTCTTGCTCTCCAACAACATGTGGCGTATATTCCAGCTGTTTATTAAACAATGCCAGAGCTTCCTAGGAGCAGGTGATGCAGTCAATTACTCCACAATTACCTGGGTAATTATGCAAAGAAGGAGAGAGAAGAGCAGTAGCAGAGGGATGAAGAGGACCTTGGCAGAGGTGGATCGGTTGCGTTGGCAGTGGTTGGGGCCCGGAATGGCAAGCGATTGAGACCTTGAAGTGACAGTGCCAGGGAGAGTGCAGCTTTAAAGGACGATGTGCCCCCTCACCTGCCAAAAACATACACTCACACGCACATAAACAACCACAAACAGTGCTCCGAACACTCAGCCTCTGCCCCACTACAATGACATCCTGATGCCTGTGTATGTGGCTTTCCTGAGTACTCAAGCCTGCTGTTTTTGTTTTGGACAATAACTATACAGTGTTTCTGTGTTTTTCATTCCGCTGTTTGCCTCTACTCCGGTGACAATTAGGTGTCGTACCTGAGAGGCAACAAGGAAAGGAGGGCAGAAGACAGGAAAAAGCAGGAGAACAATGTAGCGGGTGGTAAGGATGGGGGGTGGGGGGGAATCGGAGAAAGGAGCAAAGGTGGAATAAGAGCGGAAAGGGAAATCTGTGGGGAGTTGCATGTAGTCCACATAGTCTTTATGCTAATGCTGATTAAATAAGTGGGGCTGCTTGCGTCCTTGTTTTTGCTTTCAACATCATTTTTAGCGAGTGTGAAGAACAGCCATATTTGGAAACATGCACATTTCCTTTCTTTCACACCCTGCTCACTACCACTAACAACCAGTGCTGCTCTGCAATCATCCGTGCGGACTATTTTACACATTGACACCGAAGCTCATGTCAGGCGGGCCTGACAAGCATGTCTTGGGGTAAATTGAACCATACAGTGGCTATTCTGAAACAAAAAAGAGTCAGATGGAAGAAGAGGGCTCGGCATATTTCCTGCCAAGGGAGCTTTATGTGCTCGGATTGAAGATATTTTCACTGGCAGGGTGAATACTAAATTGCTTAGTGTCAGCTCATCACTTAAGGAGGATTGTTGGTGGGTATAATACTTCCCCGCACATGGCTTCTCCAAATAGTCTCAAGCCAGCCAACCCCTCTTAACTCTCTCCAAGCATCCTGACGTGGTGCTGTGGCTTGAGTCCTGTCTGTGGACACTAAGCTTTTAGTTATGACTCCCCAAACTCATCACTTTGGCTCAGATTCGTCTCTATGTCGCAGATTAATTTATAAATCCTCTTCAAGAGGGGGGTTAACTGACCAGTCAAAGTAAACATGACCACATTTTACCGAGGCACAGCTGAAGGGAAAGTGGCGGAAGATGGCTGGTTTTGCAGCAAATGAGATGGTGAGCATTCAGTGATCCCGCGGAAAAGCACAGCCCTTTTCCTGATAAATTGCAATTAAAAAAAAAAACACATTTGTCCTTGGCTATGTTATGTCCGTTTTTCTCTTCTGTCCGTTTGTCCATCTGCCTGTCTGTATCTAAGGGGCAGAATTAGATGGTCACATGACCATTCTGTGTTAGTGAAGATGGGCATGAGGGAATTACCTCACAGCTCCGTATCTTAAATCTGTGGGATTAAGCTCCATTAAACATGGAGCGCCGCCAAAGCTTTATCTCTGGATTTCACTCTGAGACAGAGCAGAGAGTACGAGGAGGAGGGAGTCAGGAGGGAGAAATAGCGATGAAACGTCCTTCACCTTTATCGACCAAATTATATAAAAAAAAGCAGGGATGAGAAAAATTGCTTGCCTGTTCCACAGTACAATGGTGGAAAAAAGAGCTTGGCCATTTTACACTCATGTGTGTAGCACATTTAAACACCCAGACAGCCTCTCCAACACTGGCCTCTACCTCTGGAGCTGCTCTTGGCATACACATGTATAAAACAGGCCTCTGCCTTTGGCACATAGGTCACTTAACAAGAAATGACCACTACTGAGCTTTAGTCCCCCTGCTCTAAGACAAAAACACACACTTACTCTAGCATCAACTAATAAAACTAAACCACTATTCCATTTCAATAGTTAACGAGTGTCTAGTGAGATTAACATTTTGCAGTGGTGAGCCGAGTCTTTTTCTTTGCAAAGGCAAAGTATACATGGTTTCATTTGAATAATAATAATAATAATAACAATAATACTAATACTAGTAATAATAATAATAATAATAATAAGAGCCATACGTAGACTTTAGCACACTGTCTGTGTCCATCTATGCTGTCACACAGAAAATTAACCAGAGCTTCGGTCAGTACATTAACTGTATAGCTAGAGATAAAAAAGGTGAGCATGATGGGAGTCGGGGTGGTCCAGTGATGAACACCTCCTGCGTCCTCCCTTCATCCTCTTACTCTCTCTCTCTTACTCTTCTCCCTCCTCTGGGCTGTTATTGATCTGATCTCCTCCTCTCTCAACTGGAGCCATGATTCATGTTGTTCCGACTGGCCCTCACTCACCACACACAGACACAGCTCAGTCATGCCCTCCCCTATCTATCTGTCCATCTGTCTCTGCCTGCTCTCCCTCTCTCGGGCCTCAGGCAAGTCAACCTGCTGTCTACACAGGGCCACTGTGGCCCCGTTTGCTCCTGTGTCTGGTTATTATTATTATTATTAGTAATAGTATTAGTCCTTGAAGTGAAAATCATCTTTTCCCATTAGGCATCCTTCTGTAATACCTCTTAAGGGATTTTATGATTTAAATTAACATTCAAAGATGACTCAAAGATTATGTTCTCACTCTGTCAGCTTTACATATAGTGCATGATGAAAATCACTTAAGAAGTGTATACAAGGAGACATTCAGCTGAATAATGGAAGTTTTAAACATATTTCAAAGTTTTCATGTAGCTCTACTGCCTTTGCAAATATTGATTAGGTTAAGAGGCATTTCTTGTCCTACAAGTAATTCAAAGAAGAATTTTCATCAATTTCTCTGTGTGCCATGTGCTATTTTTAAAATATATTTAGCATTCCCTGTTTATTCAGACTTGATCTTTCAAAGTGTTCCCATCCATTCCAATGCAGAATGTTCATTTTCTAATGAAAAAAAGCTAGAGGTGGAGAGAGAGAGAGAGGACCGAGGGAGAGAGAGAGAAAGAGAGGTGTATAGGCCTTGCAGGAGCAGAAGCACATAAAAGCCCAGCTTCAGCCAAGGCCCCTGCTCCAATGTGTAGAAATTAATTGAGTGAAAAAAATCTGCTGTTTAAGGTTGAGGTGGGTTATGGGAGGCAGTGTAACAATTGTTTTCTGTTTGCCAGGGGCTATATATCGTTCATTCCGGCTTTCTCTCTCCTCTCCACTCAGCACTCGCCTCTCCCTACCTCCCCACCCTCCCTCCTCCCTTACCATCCATCCACCTTCTAAGCCTCTCCTGCTCCCTCCTCTCCTTTTCATCAGTCTTTTATTTTCCACAGTTTACAGTTTTTCTGATTCATTTTTATCTCTCCCATTTTCATCTATCACATAGGAGATTTTTTGGTGTCTTTAAACGTAATTTTCTCGCAATAACAGGCTCCATTTATGAAATGAGCTTTTACTAAATCTGCTTATGTGTATGTTTGGCAAGGAAATTCACTCACATGCATGGCATATATACATATAAAGACACTATTTTCCCCCAGAGAGTCTTTCAGAAAAACTAAACATGTACGCAGATGCAATCGTTTGTGTGTGCATGTGTGTGAGAGTACACGTGTCAATGCATCCGTTTACATGCATGCATGCATCATTATTTGGTGACAGTAACAGGGGACCAGTGTCGACACACAATGCAGAACAAGCTTAGCACCCCCTTGGGCTTAAACAAATGACTCATTCTCTCTTCAAATTTGAATGTGCGACAGAAATCCACAGAAGTCTGCGGCTGCCTTTCATTTCAGCATTATCAAAAAAAAACAAAAAAAAACTAAACACATCAAAACAGCAACAACAAGCAAATCTAACAGAATCAGCATTTAAAATCAACAGAAACCGAAGAAAAAAGGAGGGACAAAGATGCATGCGCTGCAGAGGACACAGAAGCTAACATCTATTCAGATTACTGTGAAAAAAAAACAAGGTTAACAGTGATGTATCAGCAGGGAGTGGAAAACAAGAGAGATGTAGAGTGCAATACAAACAGAAGACGAGATGATAGGAAGAAGAGAAATAGAAAGCAGGAAGACACAACGTTATGACTAACAAAACTAACAGACCACTAATGAAGAGACTTTTATCTGCATTAGTATTTCCCGTGTTGCCCAAAGCAGAAGGGTTAAACCTGTTTCCTGTGTTAAACTCCTCTTTAGCACCCTTTCATGTAAAATATCAAACCTTTCAATATCACTCTGAGGAAAGCACAGTTGCTCACCCAGTATAATTCTATACAAACACTTAACTATTCTCTTTGAACTTTGCAGTTCCACTCATTATACCTCCTTTGAAGAGTGAATGTTAGAGCATTGGTACATTTTGATTTTGTAGTTATTAAATGCAACACAGCAGCAAATTATATCTAAATCACTGTTTTGCTGCTTAATAATACATAGGCCATAGGCAGCAGAATAAATAGCCAAGCAAAAAGAAAGATAAAGGTGGCCAATGAAGGAGATGCTAGAGTGGAACAAATTCATCTCACTGCAAACGTCAACAGACAAATATTTTTGCAGATGAGACAGAAAATCTCCAGTGAAATTGTGAGGCTTTTTGAGTAAAGAGAAGACAATGTCACTGGGTGATTCCTCCTTAAAGCCTTTGCCTCCTCTGCCCCACAGTCCTACACCAGCACCAGCATTACATTCTCTATGTGAAAGATATTTAAGAACCAAGTTCGGGGAAGACGAGATGGTTCTGCCAAGGCTGTAAAGGAAAACTGCTGCTCTTGACATAAGAGCTGGCCTTCACTACAAGAATAGTTTCATATCAACTGACAGCTAAGTGGCTTTTTCAAAGAGAAGGAGATGGACGTAATAAACACAGAGAAACAGGAAACGGAACCAGATCAAGATCAGGTGAAAGTGTAACTTGCAGGCTTAATAAAGGCATATCCTGAAGAAATATACAAGGCACTTCCCGCAATTTAGTGTAACACATTTTGCAGGTTTCAAGGAAAACACAACCACTCTTTGATTCTACTTAATACTCAGACATCAGCTGACCCTTTGGTCCTGGCCTGTAGACAAAAATGGCCCCAGAAATGTGTGAACCTGCCAAAAGCTGGGTGTAGATCATAAAACACAGATTTTACAAAGGAGTGCCATAAGGGAGGCGAGAGTAAAAGTGATGCTGAAACAACTTGCTTTTCTTTGAACTCCTACCTTTTAATTCAAGCGAATCAACTGCATCCAGCAACGATCTGAGATCTAGACCAGAGTGGGCCCTAAGTACATAACAGTGTGCTCTTTATCACTTGGTAGCGGAATTTTCTGTGCAGTATGAATTTCTGAAGAGTGTTCTGGCCTGGATCTGTGAAATGGTAGAAGGCAGAAGCCTTGGTGAAAGTTGTTCATTAACATAAAACTCAGGCCCTTTGTTGCCCAGGGATCTGTGTTCTGCTCACGAGACCAAACAAAAGCACAATTCACACACTGGTGCAAACCAGAGTCATGCAAAGCCTGCTCACTGCCTTAAGTGCTGTTTTATTCACCCCTTCTACAAACTTCTTGCCCCCACTTTGCATATCGGTGTTGGTTCTGCTCTACTATTTCCGAGGAGGTTACATATTTCGAACTCAGTTGATTTGTCGCACAAACAGTATTAATAAGGATAATGAGCAATATGTGATAAAAACAAAAAGCATCCTTGTTCCTATCTCAAACGTTTTTCTTTTTTGCAGATATTCTAATGGCTTCAAGTCAACTTAATTTCATACTGTGATCCATTATTCTTTTGAATTGGTTTTTTACCACAGGAGCAAAGAGGGACTACAGCTGCTGCACAGCTTTCCCTATTTCAGGAGACCCAAGAGGGATGTGGGGAGCTACAGTGGGAATCCTCAATAAAGTCCGGTCTATAAATGGAAGACAGAGTTCTAATATTTTGCACTAAATTAAAATATTTCTCTGTCCGTTTTCTTGGGGATATTTCCTCCTTCCCCTTCCCAATAAAAAAAGAACACCCCTGTAGAGATGCCTCAGCATGACAACATCACAACACATGGCAACAAGTGGTAAATTACATTACGGGAGCTGTCGATAATGCACAGTTTTTTTTTGACAGGCTCCTTATATATTCAATCCCTACAGCAACCTTTCCAGAATTAGCCTCTAAAAGGGGTTGCTGGACTGAAATGGTAATAGTAGGGTCAGCATGAAAGGCAGACCGAGGGCTTAACTGCTGCTGAGTGATTTGGCAATTGTAAGATGTAAGAGATGAAAACTAATTACTATGGGCTTAAAGGAAAACCATGAGTAAAGTGGACGCTCCCAAGGCTGAGGGTAAGGTGTTCATGAGGGAAGGCTTTGGTTCAGTCGCTAATAACAACAGAACAACCCCCATTAAGCCGTTATGCTGGGGAGAAAGATCGCTGCTTTAATCTAATGTGTAGGATAAACAAAAAAAATGTACAACTAGAAAAGCATTCGGAGAGCGCCTGGGTCATTCCATGAAATCGATGCCTTTTGCGTCCCCAAGAAATAATCAGTCATACAATTATGATAACAACAAATTAATATTTCATTTAAAAATATAACATTACCCTGTCTTCTCTCCTTAATATAACATCAAATTAAAGTCAGTGAAATGTTATTTTAATTAATTTAAATTACTTTCATGCTGAAGAGGGTGAGGTTTTTGGCCTGTCCCTCACTGTTATTGTTGTATGTGTACAGGACTTTTCATTTGTAAAATGTAGGCAAAATGTTAAAATTTTTACATTTACATGTAGTTTAAAGTATGATCTTATTGTAAAACAGTGTTTTTGGTAATAATAATATATATTAACCATTATAAATTACCAATTTATCGGCGTCCCCTGATTTCGTGTCAACCCTGTTACCCTAACTAAAAAACCTTATAAAAATAATGGTACATTCCAGATTTGACAGGATTTAAAGGAGGTTGCATCATCTCGGAACCAGGATGCTAACAGCTCATTGACAAGTAAGTTTCTCTCATCTCTGATTTGGTATTTTGAATTTTTTTCAAGGTTTAACCAGGGGGGACAAGCATACAACGTCAATCCTGTTACCAGTTTTTAACATATAAACCAACCCGGTCTCACGGGGATTCGTGAAACTGTCACGTAAGTTTTAGTTTCGGTTTCGTGCACACCAACACGATTTCGTCATGTGTGCACACGAAACCGAAACTAAAACTTACGTGACAGTTTCACGAATCCCCGTGAGATCGGGCTGTATAAACATAATCAATTTTCTATTTTTCAAAATATAATCAATATCTACAAGTAATTATCTTTCAAAGTACATAGCTTGCACTTTAACTAGCATTTATTTTAGCTAGCTACAAGCAAATTAGTTTAAAATGGTCAACCCTGTTACTGTCAACCCTGTTACCTTTCCACAGTAACAGGATTTGACATAATTAACAAATATTAAATAACACATCCTGAGATGGCACAATATAGTTTCCTGTCATTTTAGACCTTCTGTGATTCCTGGCTACTTAAAAAATAAAAAATTAAATATAGTTTAAATTTTACATTTTCAAAGTTGAAAAGGCACCGGTTTCGTGGAATGACTCGCCTACCTCCGCCAGGCCATCTGTCTGTCCATCTGTCTGTTAACAGCATAACTCAAAAAGTCATGGACGGATTGTATTGAGTTTCAACAGTTTGTGCAGAAAGCATAACATGCATGCACAGTGTAACAGCACAGTGTTTTGCACGCGGCGCCGCTGCACGCACGTACCGTTGCGCGCGCGTGACGATACCGTACGCGTCGCCGCCACTTCGTTTCGTCGGTCCCGACTCGCCCGGGCAGCCCGAAGCGGACGCGGGGGATTCGGCCGTCGCCCGGGATCGTTGCATCGACGCACGCGGCACCGCCGCACGCACGTGACGGTACCGTTGCTCTTACTTGTGCTCTTCCGGACATCCTGTAAAAATTTGGTGAAAATCCGTCCATGACTTTTTGAGTTATGCTGTTAACAGACGAACACACACACAGACGGACAGACAAACTCCGGTGATTACATATCCTCCTGGCGGAGGTAATAAATAAGAAGGGTATCCATTTTAGATACTCAGCCCCACTGTCACCCTGTCACTTAGACACCCTACCCACTGCCCATGGTAAGATTTAAAGCTAAATCCAGCTATTTCTAACAAAGAGCTCAATAAGAATGTAATTTGAAACAACTGATTGTTGCTCATTATTATGCCATGAAGCTTTATTTATTCTCTCTTTCCAAGTTTCTGTTTACCCCGTATTATCCTGGAATGAGAAGACCAGCAACTTAACCATTTTCTCATGCCAACGCAGCCACTCAGTATTACTAAATGTGAGAGCTGAAGGTTAGCTGAGTTATAACCATGGAAACCGTTCTTTAAAATATCACTCACAGATTGCCCTTAACTCCTCCACTATCAGGTAATTCAAAAGGGAAGAACTAATGTGCTCTGAGGCAATAGAAAAAATAGTGAATAACAAGGCAGTCTCCAGGAGAAAGGAGAACACGACGGAAAAAATAATCAATTTACTGTCTTCACAGAGCAGACAACTGACTCTTGTCTAGCAGACAGCATTTAACTTTGAATAAAAATGTAAAATACTAACTTTTTATTCTTTGCTGAGGGCGTCGCCTGTATCAGTAATCTGATCTTAATTTCACAGTTGACTTGGAGCAGGGGCAGGAGTAAAAGGAAGCATGGTGTCACCTCCTCACAGAAACGGGTTTGTTTAGTGCCCTCTCACATCTGGCCTCACAATCTGGTGATATCAGCCACTGCATCTGTAAATCACTGTTACCACTGCTACTGGAAACACATACACACACCCAAAGCAACTCCATTTCACAGATCTGCTGCTACTCATTACAACTTGCCAGTGTGGCCATGAAATTGTAGAATGTTATTTTTTTTCTTCCAAATTTAAACTAGCAGCGAAAAAGGAACACAGAATTCAGATATTAATTTGCTTAAATGGACGAAAAACATACATTTTTGATTTGTTAAAAAAGAAAGGGATAGACTACTTGTAAAAAAAGGAGTTAAATGTTGAAGGTCATGAGATATTGAAAGCCAATGCAGTGTAGCATCCAGCGTGCATCCAGTAGCATCCACTCCATTACAACATTAGCAACTAATGTTTTGACATTTGTCTTCATTATTATCAATGAACAGAGGCGATTGAGCCACCAGCATGCTCCATTACCTTCCTTCATTGCACAGTTGCACAGTTGAAATCACACATTAGGGTGGATCCAACATAAAATGACAAGTTACGGGGGCTAAGGACGCACCAGCTGATTATTTAGGTGGTGGAGGGTGAGAGGGTTGGGAGAAGGGATGGTGGGGTGGAACAGAGGCAGGAATGGGAATTGGGGAATTGGTAGAGAACTGTACTGGCATTAAAGTCTGGGGAGCATGGGGGCACAGAGCAGCACAGCACACCTTAAGAAGAGAAGCTCATTTCAATCGGTATAATTAGCCTGTGGTAATGAAATAAGTCAGAGGCACTGCCACCTTCACTTAAGAGAAAATCGATCTGTGTTTGAGGGAGTTTATTAAAGCTTAGGAATAATGGGAAGATAGGATAGAAGGGGTGGAGGAGTGGAGGAGATGGCGGTTGAGCGCACATTACCAGCTAATCAGCTATAAAGAGATGGTAGTATTGGGGTAGAAGCTTGACAAGAAGCAGAAGAGAGATCAGTTGGAGTTTGTCAAAGCAGATGTGTTTGAGGCTTCTGCTATTTCACAGTGAGAAGCCAGGGGATGCTAGAGCGATACACACTATAAGACATACATCCTGAATATAAAGATGACATCACTCTGTGGGACAATAAAGTCAATCAAAATCTGGCATGACCACGAATTTGGATTGATAAATAGTCATTGGACATCCTCAGAGTGATCCCTGTGGAAGTCTGCCATGGTCAGGAGCTGGTGAACAACTTGGTAAGAGCAGGGTGTGGTGAGATAATTACTGATGGACATTTCTCCTCAGGTGCCCCAAATGCATGATGGTTGATGTGGGTGCTGCTTGCTCATTTATCCAGCCGTCTGGCCAACTCACCTGGAGTGATGGGGGAGACGTCAGGAAGGCAGGCTGCTATTTCACGGCCTGTTAAGCGCTAATGCCGCAACATGCCCTGCGCTCCAATTTTAGGGAACAGGGAGCATTACCGCCCAACTCAAGGTTCTGTCCGTCTGGACTGTGGACTTGGACAGTAGCGTGAGGGGGGTCGGAGGCAAGGAGAAAGAGAGGCAGGAGTACAAGAGGATAGTGGAAAGTCTACTGAATGAATTAAAAGACTGACAAATGAAAGAAGTAGAGAAAAGGGTAGGAAGAGAGAAAGTATCGCAAAAAAGAAAAAAAAACTGTAAAAGGCAGAGACAAGGAGAGGGGGGAGAAAGAGAGTAGAGCCTTGGTTTACACGGGCTGCTGAGCCAGCACTGCGGAGCAGACAGGACAGCAGCAGCACACGCTGACATCTACTCCTGCCATGCAAGGCTGCCTCTCGCAGGCCCCAGAAGGCCCCTTGCTCCCGGACTTGCAGCCTCTCCCTTGCCAGAGCTACTGAACATCACTAGCCTGACCCACCCACAACACTTGTCCTCACTGTGCACTAAACCTGGCCCATGTAATAACCGCAGAGCCGCTATTAAGCACTGAATGGCTGGGGAATCAGAGCAGCTACAGCCCAGCATAAACGATGTAAAGAATCTCCTGTAAAACAAACGAGCTTATGCTCAAATTATGTCAACTCTTTGTGCTCCGCATTGAGAAAGTGTGATGTGAATTATGCATAAAAGCAGATCTTTCTTTCTTCCTTCTAAATGAAGTAGTAAACTGAAATGGATAGCTGTTGATCCTTTTCCTGCAGTCACTGAACTGAGGACAAAGGCCAAGTCATTTGTATGTCCACACGGTAAACATGAGTGTGCATGACGGGTCACAGTTTCAATCACAGGCTAGTTACAGCAGTGATGGATCACCACTCTCACCACCTTGCTCTGTCAGTGTAAGGGGTGAGGTGTTTAGAGGACATGACTCAGGTCCTCTAAGGCTGCAAGGTGTGTATGCGCACACAAACACAACAAAACACTCAAGAGAGCAAAAAAAATAAATTCAGCCCAAACTAAGTCTGCACTGTATGTTTATATAGAGTATGTGCAATAGCAGTTATGGTCCAATTTCTATAAGCTCCCTTGTGGCCTCGCAGTCCTAAGTCTGTTCCTGCTTCTGTTTTCTCTTCCCTCCAAACTCTCATATTCATACCCTGCACTCGCTCTGCTGCTCACAGACCAGTTAAATCTGGAAAATTATACTTGTTACAAGACATGGAGGCTCACAGACAAAATCACAAGATGAAGTTACAAGTTCTTCCAAGTTGCTACCAAAACCTCAGTAAGCCATCAGTCTCTGTGAGTGTGTCTGTGACTCATGATGATTTTGCTCCAGCAAACTCTTATTCTCATGTTATTGCATACTGTACATTGCACACTTTAATGATTTAACAATTGTACTATATCTGAGCCTTCAGCAGCTTATTAGGACTTGTGGACATGCAATACTGTGACTGTTACAAGTGCAGCATTCAGTGTTCATTTCAAGTGTCATGGCAACGCAGCAGGACATATGTACTAGCCTAGCCATGCTACACCCATGTTTCTGACAGCACAAGGGTCTAGGGAAGCTCGACAGGGAGGGAGGCGGGCTAAAAGGTTGTCTATCAAATCCCTCTGCAGCAATTGGGTAGGTATACAACCAATCAACGCAACGAATAGGCTGACGTAGTTCCGAGAGCACCGGCGGATTGTGGCTAAGTCCCATTAGCTTCCCAACCAGCAGAGCCAACTGGTATATTAAGGATTTGCCATATCCCGTCGGCATAAGTCCAAATACGTCTTTCTTCTCAATGAAACACTTAAGTGCCGTCCTTTGTTTATCTTTCAAGTTGAATTTTAGCTTCAAATCTTTAAGGGCTGTGGCCAAAGCCGAGTCGAAAGATAACTGTTTATTGTGTGCCGGTTGTTTCTGTCAGAATCGTCACGCCTCTGTCGTCACTTCGTTACGCCCGCATTCTGACTCTACACTTCATGGTGATTGGTCCGGCCAGTTTTAGGAGAATCCAGCCTCGAGCCTTATGGAGGGTAACCAGAACCACCCTGGCAGAGAATTAAATTCGTTGCCGTGGGTTGTCTAGCGCGGCTAGGCTACATATGTACACCAAACTACATAAAATATGAAGTGAATCTGATGTGCTGCCTTAAACAAAAACCTGTGTTGTCCAATGTTTCAGGAGATTCCTCACCTGAAACACAGCTGAAAATGACTGTCACAGCTATGTGAATATTTTATTACAGTGATTCAGAAACATTCATGCTGTCAACATGTCGGAAACGTAAACTTTTGTATGTCTGTTATCATTGTTGGTCCGAAAACCAGGTTATCAGGCCATTTTCATTTAAACTGGGCTGGGGTGGTATAGCAATCATTAGCAGTATTAGGAAAAAGTGTGCATGAAGTACACATTAAATGCACTGAATGTTTGTATTTTTCTGACATGGGACACTCTTGCTTACTACATGGCAGTGTGAGAATGCACATTTAAGTGGGCCTGACTATGACTTAGTTACCCCCTGTAGGTTTCTGAGCCTTTGTCCTGTTTCTGCATCAGCCCCTTTAGGATTCTCTGCCTGTTTTTGGCCTTTGCCTTTAGACTTCCCGTTTTCACATTTTTTCTTGTCATTCTCATACTTGTTGCTGAATTTACCTCTCACCATTCCTCTTTGGATGATTCTGCATGCACTGACTATAATAAAACTGGGTTTTTTTCTCAGTATCTCTGAGTTGTGCATTTTACTCGGGTAAGCCAACTGAGGAAGAGACTCCAAAGAAAAACAGCTGCTTTTCTGGTGCATTGACCAGCGCAGATGCTGGTAAATAGAAAGCACATCACAGTATTCTGAGGTCAATGCTTCCATGTGTGTTGCGGTGTGTCTTGTTGATATAGCAGACTGCAGAAATAAGGCAGATGTGTGAGAAGCTCTCAAGGTCAAAACTGGGTACTTAACATACACTCACAGGCGACGTTGTTAGGGGCACTTGCCAAATCTCATGCAATCCAGTACAAAAGGTCTGTAAAAAATTGTAATTTTCCAAAGCTTCTACATATGTTTTTTTTCATGTCAAAAAAGTTCTAGTTTGACTTTGTGCCTATTAATAAGCTTATAGTGAGTGGAAAAGTGTGAACTCCATCACATTTGAGAGTAGTCCTCATTTTGTCCACAGCATTAACATACAGGAAGAAAAGCATGTAATTGTAATAGTCTTGATTAGTTTCCAAGTCCATCTCTCAAACTGCAATAAAGAGTTTGCTATTAATTTCTTCCCAAGTTTATTAAGATGCATCGGGAGCACGGAGAATGATACAGGCAGCCTTGAAAGAAATTTCATATTGCTTGATGATTACACGCGAGCCCTTGGTTCAATCCTGTCTGCCACTCATAGCCTATGGGAAGGTGGATGTCAGGCTAGGAAAGCCTTGTAAATTAGAGCCTCTCTGCAAATGTTTACAACATATATTAAGTGGATTTTATCCTGCCAAAGACCAGGAAACTAGCTTCTCCCCAGTACCACCAAGAAGCCCTAATGGCCATTCATGAGCAAAAATTAAAAGGTGAAATTGTCAGCTATATGTCTTCTCTATAAGTTTGAGGTTTTGCAGTTAACTAAGTTTTTATAGCCAGTGGAACCGCATCTTAATGCACTTCTTGCCTTGCTGTCAACACATAACTCTGACAGTTGCCACTTGGCTCCAGTGGACTCTGTGTAGATGCCAATAACACAGGGAGTAGGCTGGTCTTTTTAGTTTTTCATTTATGTGAGAAACTAGGCCACAAAGGGCAGAACAACTTCCCAGTCCCTGTCTGTACAGGTTTATGTATTCTGAGAGTATTAACAAAGTCAGAGCCCACGCATTAACATTATCTGAACACAGGCTGTCTTCACACATTAATTCAACCAGAATAATGCAAGTTGGCTGACTAAACCGTCTTTAAAGCTAGTGCTGTCAGAAACTGGAAATATATGTAATAGTCCAAAAGGATGGATGTGTGGAGTCCCAACAGGTTATCAGACCACTGCAGGACCAGAGATGACACTGAGCTGGCTAGGCGAAAGAAGAGGCCATTTTCTTGGAGTGACAAATATCTGGAGGAGTACAAACAGAGAGCAGAGCCCCTGTTGGGAGAATGCCTGAGCTTTGTCTTTGTCACACTGTGTGACACAGACGCACAGCACCACTCCCCGAGGTGTGCTGCTATGTGTACATATGTGCACACACAAACACACACACACACACATAGACACACACACATGAATAGGAGTCCAAAATCTCTCACTCTCGCATCTCTAACTCCATCTCAAGTCAGCCACTGTGCTTGTGGCTAAATGTGTGACAGAGACTAGCACCCAAACTACTGAAAACTAAGGAAGTGTCTAAGTATGAGTCTTTCTTTGTCTCATTAATGGGACTGCTAATAAATCAGCCAAGGTTCCAACACTTCACTGCCACCACATCAGGCCTATCGAGAGCCTAGGTGAGCCAAGGACAGATACAACTGGGCCTTTTATGGCAGCAGCTGGTATGGGGAGTGACTTGGAGTGAGGTGAGGGAACACTAGCTCCACAGTACCACAGTACTGCTTTGAGCCAGCAAGATTAATGTAGGCTCTCTGGAGCAAAGGCAACATCCAGAGCTTTAATAAGGTACAAACAATCGGTTCCACTCCACTGGCTTCCCAGGGAAAACTATTGTTGTGCCGCATTGTTTCTTGGTGAGGTTCCTTGGAGACACAGGCTGACTGCAGCATGTGACTGTCTCCATTACAGCCAAGGGAGAGCTCACTGTAGACCTCTGTTTGTCTGTGTCAGGATGAAGGCTGGCTCTCACCCACCCCATACCCACCCCCAATCCACGTCTTTCCCCATTTACTCCATCTAAATCCAAACTCTTGTCAGCCCACTCACCTCAACTCCCTGAACTTTCAACTTCATGTGATCCTCCCGTGTGGTCTTCCCGTCTTTCCTCTTCTTCCAGCAGTAGCCATCTTTTCTGTACTTCACCTTCTTCCTATTGTACAGTATCATCGACCCATTCTGCGGCCTGGATCCGTGGAGACAAGACAGATGAAGAGCAAAAGAGAGAAAGATGAGATGAGAAGAATTTTTAGGCAAAGCTACAGCACAGCTTAGGGACTCATTTTAGAGATGTACAAAGAGGCCTGACACGAGTCTGCGCCAGGCAGAAAATGCACCAGTGACTTAGATGACAAGACTTCTTTATGGTGTTTTTCAGCATTGGTATGCACAGTTTGACAATGAACAAAGCACCCTTCAGCATACATTTCTTCCACTGAGAAGTGTGTGCACTGTGAGGAGTTAAAGTGACACTCCTCTCGGAGTAAATTATATGAAGGCCAGTGTGTAAGGCAAGCAGCATGGAGGGGTGCAGAGTAGGGTGGGGGGAGGCATGGGCTTCCTTCCTTATCTCTCATTCATCCAACTTAAATGAGTTGTGGTGTTGGAAGTCCCTAGGGGAAAGAGAAGATCCTCGCTCACACTCCATTCATAATTCATTCTCTCTCCACCAGACCACAGCCTTTAGGCTCATAATGATATAATGTAACTATTTGATGATAATCTGCCTTTCCACTTCGATTTGTAATGGAGGCATTTGGCGCTCACTGTTAAGCATTAACAGAAAGTGTAGCATAAAACATTTATGGCGTTCTCAACAATTAGGGAACAGTAAGACATAGTTTTGTGTGTATGCATTTGTATTTGCGCATGTATTGTTGAGAGGTTATACATCATCAGTATTAATCCATACATATACCACACTGAACACTCTGCACAGTTTCCCATACACTCATCCATGCTTCAGACACACATGCAGTTAGTCGTGTTTCTATCACTTCAGAGGACATTATATGGATTTCCTGGAAAATCAACTTAACCTCAACTATTACCTGTTCAACCAAATCTTTCCAAACTCTGCCTTCACTTCACAGTATGATCACCTGAATTTGGGGACAAAAAGCAAGTCCTCATAAAACAAGTCCAGTCCCTACATTGTGACTATGCACACATATTTATGTCCCCACAACACAAGAAATACAAGTAGACACACACTACACACAGCTGCTATGATTTGGAGCTCTACCAAATGAGAACAGGTTTGCCTCAGAGTTTGGTGCCGCACAGTGAATGAATGGGAAAGCCGCCTGCCCAAGCTGCTGAGGAAGCAGTGTAACTGAAGGGGGCTTAACCATCCAGTCAGCTGGTGAGCCTTGTTAGCCTTGTGCTCATTGCTCTCATGCATAAGCACAACACACAGACATAAAAAAAAACTAGAAACACAAAAGCCAGAAAAACTCCCATCAAAGCGGGGGGAGAGAGAGAGAGAGAGAGCTGAGTTGATTTGTGCCTTCTATAACAATAACCAAAAATAAGAAAACCCAATGGTTGTTTTGCATTGTTTTGTTGTTTATTGTTAAATTTTTTTCCACAAGGTTTATTTATAACGCTGCATGCATCATTTTGCAAGGCTGCCTTTGGGGGCCAGGGCGTGTGTTTATCTTGGTATCACTCATCAATCATTTTTCTGGCTGGATCTCAGGGGCCAGTGGAGAGGGAGGAGAAGGGGGAGGTGGGGTCCCTGCAGTCCCCCCTCTGTGGCCCCTGACAGCACCTTCTAATGAGAGACGCCACTCACACACCGACGTGCTCACTCCGCACTGATCTCCCTTCCTCCCTATCCTCCCCCCTTCCTCTCTCCACAGCCCTCTCTTCTTGCCGTCAGTCAACTCGAGCTGTGCACCAGGGAATGTCTTTGTCTCCTCCCTCGCTCCAACTCCTTTTCTGCTTTCTCTCTCTCCCCCCTTGTTTCATCTGTCTCAGGATCCCTCACCTCCACTCTCCCACACCTCCCTCTCTCCCCTGCTGTTTCCCCCTTACTCACTCCCCTGTCTTGTTTAGTACTTAGTATACTTTTGCAGAAAACAACTATTAAACAGACATCTTTATTGGTCAGTTTGAGAACTCCTCAACAGCTCTATGGGATATACACAAAGTATAAATTGCCTTTGGTTTACAGCATCCGTAATGTCACCTGTCGTGGATCTGTGATCATAAATGGCACTCGTGAACTAAGAACTTTGCAGATTGTTGCAGTCTCAACGTGCACTCTTTCAGATTTGCATCCCAAATGTCATCTGAAGGATACTCATCCGACATGCCTCCATCAGCACTTGGTATCAATCAAACACAGAGATGGCCCTCTCTAAAAGTTTGATGCCATTATTTGTTTCAATATCATTCCGGGTTTTGTCCTTCAAAAGATACAAGGAGTGTGTGCTTCTTAAAATGTAGCTCTGCGTGAGACAAAAAGATGGGCGCGGATGAGATAAGGCAGAAAATCAAATGACACAGGGCTATCTGATCTCCTCCAGAGCACTGGAAATTGGGGTGAGGCTTCGGTGTCAGAGGCTCCATGCCGTATTTATCGGCTCGGCGCAAAAACTTATTCGCTCAGCTATTTTTGAGGGCTGTTAGGTAGATGCTATTTTCAATTCAAGGCACTTTGGACCCAGAAGAGAGAGCCTATACACCCCTTCTGGGGTAGGTCTGAGGCAGAGACCAGTCTAAAATGCATGCTTTGGCAACATAATGCGTTTCCTCTCCCTCCTGCTGTCTCCCTCTTTCCCTCCCACTCATCTCCTACCACTGTATACTTAGGCGTTTCAATTAATCTTATCAGAATTACACATATTTATACATGAGGGGAAAAAGCTAACTGCTCTGTTATCAAAGAAGCGTGACAGGAGGCCCTCTGTCTCAGATGCCTAAATGTGGCAGATTAATATGGAAATACTGGCCTCTGACAAAGTGCACACAAGCTCCACAGCTGCCTCTCTCTTCTTTGGAGTTTGCAGCGATAATAAGCTTTACCCTGAGGGTGGTGTTAGGCCTTGTCCAGTCCTTTAGGAATCATTCATTTACCCAGGTAATGGCATTCGCTCAATCAGATTTGTTCATTTGAAAAAGTCAGGGGAGGGTGGGGGTTTTATGAGGCTGATGACGTGTTCAGCATGGATAAAAACGCCTAAGCAGGGGAGCCCTGGCCCACAGACAGGCAAAACACTGCACAGAGTCTCAGCTCCACCGTCTGAAGGCCTATCGGCACGAACAGAGGAAGGAAGAAAAAGCTAAACACACAGACAGACAAATCTGCGTGAGTGTGAAGGATTCTCCTGCCAGCAATGGTTGGTGAGGAGGAGCTGTGGTGAATCATCCAAAGAGAATAAAAAGAAACACAACATGTACTCAATATATTTCTTAAAAGACATGAAATAAACGCAAAATGTACTCGCTTCTCTCAGTGTGCTTGAGTGTAAGACAAGATTTTAATTGCCATTCCAGGTTATAATGGTAAGAATTCTGTGTTTTGGGTTGTAGTCTTGTCAAAAGGATGAAATATTTCAGTCTTGGTGAGGTGGTGTAGTCCAGTCTGCCTTATTCCCTGTGATGCTCTGGGTTTGATTAAAACCATACAGTACATGCTGTTTTTCTCCCCAGCAAGCTCCTACTGACATAGGATAGGATAGGATAGATAGGATAGGAGAGGAGAGGAGAGGAGAGGAGAGGAGAGGAGAGGAGAGGAGAGGAGAGGAGAGGAGAGGAGAGGAGAGTTGGGCTGAAGAGGCTTTGAAGATCGGAGGGTGAGCTGGTTGGGGCCTGAAGAGGCTCAGGAGGGAGGCGACACCTGCTGTTCTCAATTACCCATCAGAGCCTTCAGCCATCACAGCCTTTACCCCACTGCGTCAACAACCACACTCACACCTACTACCTAACCAAACATATCCACATACACACACACCTGCGTTTTGTGTCACACACACACACCAATCCTATTAAGTATAAATATGAGGACGAATATGCCCCTGAGCAGTCGCACACAAGCATAGCACACATGCACATAAAGTTTCTAGTAACCCTGTTGTTCCATCTAGGGATAACATTAATAACAAGGAAAGTGACAGAACATCAATAACACGCTGATGTTGGTCATTACTGCTTCTGTCAATCACAGGTAAAACATGGATCACATGAGTTACAGCACACACGTGCGCGAGAACACATGCACACATCTGGAGCTGCCGAAACCCAGTCGAGGCTTTTCACATGTAATGTAATTACCGTGCAAGCAATGGTGCTCTATTAGATGGCACATCATCTTTGAGCTATATGTGAGAGCAGAAAGGTGCTGGCTCCGCGTCAGAAACCCCTATCTGGACGCATCACGTGCAATTGATGACTCGCAGATAAGCCGCTCCTTTCAGCTCTGCCAAAGAATGCATCAGGAAGTGGGGCGTTCGCTAAAACTACTTTAAATGTAAATCTGCCACGGCCTCAGGATTGAGATTCATCGTCTGCACTGCTCCGAACCCCTCCAACTCCCCCGCTAGCGCGCCTATGTCGAGACGCCGCAGGTCGTGTTCCTTTTTGACTGCCAATGAGGCCTCAGCACCTGGTCACTGTGATGCCCACAGCTCCTACTACTCTGGTCCTGAGCGGCTTCAGTCCTCAGCAATGAATGCTCAATGATACATGATAATCAAGGAAATGAGGGGCAGTGTGGAGGGTCAGTCAGCTGGAACAAGTCATGTAGCATCTTTTAAATTATATCGCATCATCTCTCGTTCCACCTTACATATTAATTGCTTGCTTTCGACTTTGGACTGTCAAGGTATTAAGGATAAATTAAGAGAGAAAACAGCAACTGACATGATTTAGTCCGAAATGAATCATGAAGTTAAGTTTGCCAAACATGGTATCACATACTGATCTGCAAGGCTGTACAGATGGAGCTCAATGTTTGTTTACCCAATGTGTTCAACTAAATACAACAGTAATGATGAGAGGGTAGCTGGGCCCCTGGAGTTGTAATTCAGGATGGGGAGACAGATCGTGCGCCTTCCCTCTTTCGCTCTATCTATACTGCTGGTGATTGCCACAGAACTGAAGCCCCAGCCTACTGCCTTCCAGCACAAAACAGATGTTCCCCCCACACTTATCTCAATGAAAAAATCACAGACAATTTACAAAGAATATAAATTACGGCTGTAGCGACACATCAGTGTCTCTGTCCCTATAAGACCTTGTAAAGAGGATAAGGGTGAATTGGTGTGGGAGGGTGGGTGAATTGTTGGGGGACAACATAAGGCGGATGGAAGCAGTAGGGGAGGAGGGCGGTGTTGCTCTTATCTGGTCCGCAGCAGCCCGGCAGAATGAGAGGGTGGCTGGTGACTGGCGGTGATGCTGCGCTGATAGCACTAAGCTGGTTTCATGCACATTTCAGGGAGGCTGCCATCACTGCTCAGACTTAAAGCTCTCAGCTGCATCCAGTGGAGGTTTGGATGTTATTTACAAATAGCCATGTCATACACTGGTTACACCGCTCCATTCTCTGTGCCGACACACACACACACACACACACAAACACACACACACACACACACACACACACACACACACACACACACACACACACACACACACACACACAGCAGTGAGGACTAATGTGAGGCTTTGATGTACAGCTTAGGTGACACGGAATTTGAATTTCAGTGCTTGTAAGGTTTTGGCTGTGAAGACATTTCTTTTTCTCATGAAATGCACACTGTCACTGTATATGAGTGTGTGCGTGCCTGCGTGTGCGCGTGTGACTGTGTGTGTGTGTGTGTGTGTGTGTGTGTGTGAATATAATGTGTTTAACTGGGTTAAAGTGTTGATGACTTTCAACTGCTTACCCAAAAGGCTTCCATATCATATTTTTGGTGAATGCTATTTCCAGTCTTTAGTCAGTGTGCATATGCTTACTTGGAAAAAGCGACTACAGAGATGATGATTCATACCTCACATCCTCTCCGCTAATCTTCACAAATCATCCATGGTGTGTCTCAGTACGTTGTAAATGAAGGTGCCATCAAAATGAAGCTGCTCTACAACCCAGCTCCTGCTGACAACTACATGCTGTGTGCATCGTACAAGTGCAAACCTAAGTCCTGTAGCACTGCTTATTATGACACTTTGTAAAGAGGATGCTTTTGTATTTTCAATAATGCATGGCCAGCAGGGAATTGCATACAGCCTTATTTTATGTCATGGGGTAGAGCTGCTGTTTTAGCAGCTTATGTTCTCCCATGGTATGAAAATACTAATGCAATTAAATCTAAGTTGAACTAGACTGCAGCAAGAAAAGGTCAGGTTTTCATTATGAGTAACAACAACCTTGCTTCCCTTTAAAATGAGAAGCAGGAGAATTCAGCCACCAAGTTAATGATGTGGTCATGTATTTTCAAGAGTCCAATTTGGAGGAGAGGATCAAAGATCTTCATTCCTCTTTACTGGTTTCGTAATGCTATGTTCAACAAGTGACATAAACTTCTGTCACTGTCTTTAAGACATGAGTGTAGAAGCCCATTTGGAAATAAAAAAACATGGCTTAGTAGGAGGACTAAAAAGCAAACTCTGGATTATAAAGCTGGAGCACAAACAGTAAAAGACTAAAACCTTAAAACTGTCAACACTGGCAGCAGTTTCATGTGGATGTGCAAATTATTTTTAGTGGTAGTAATTCTAAAACACCTATTAAATGTATTGGGAAATAGATATTACATTCATATATTTTTAAAGTGAAGCACCATCCTAGATTATCACAAGAGGACCTTGAAGTCCAACTTAGATGAAGGCAGCTGTATGTAGCTCCAGAGACCTGGACAGAAAGAGGATGGGCCGAGGACGGGCCCTCCTCTGCATCATGCCTCATGCCAGACCGGGCTTATGATCACCTGGATGCAGCCCTCCTTGTCTCTCCTCCAAAGCAGTCACTGCCACTGAACTTCCCCTATTGATCCCCCCTGTGACAGAGCACAGCTAAGGCCAGCTATTGAACCACTTATGATTAATTCACAAATCCTGCCTTGTCCACAAAAAGGTAGAAGAACAAAGCACAAGCAGTAAGAACAACTGGAAAGAAAGGAGGATAAAGAGCCAGTAAGGTCAAAAAACTCAACTTTTTAAAGTGAGACAGAACTACTGAGTTAGAAGTGCTGCTTTACAAGATGACCAAGCTATAAAGCACATCTCAGAGTCCCTTCTGTCACAAAAGACGTCAGCACAGTGCTGCAAAAGGGGGTGGAGGGTGGGGTGGCTGAAGAGAGGGAGCAATAAAAAAAAGGAGTGAGTACAGGGAGAGAGACAGACAGACAGACAGGAAAACTGAGAGAAGGAAAAGAAGAAGCTATTCTTCCTCTCCCTTCCATTCCATGGTCCTATTTTAGTCATGAGGATAGACCGATGAGGGCGAGAGGTTGAAATTGAGCTGTAACTCTATCTGGGTGCTGGAGCGAATCAGAAAGTCTATCCCACCTTTCACCTGGGAATCACAGCTCTCTCTGTGCCCTGTCTGGTCACCATACCAACCAGAGCCAGGCATCATGGGTTTAATTGGAGCCCAGGGCTCGGCGGCAGCTCAGGCACAGATAGAGAGTGAGGGGGAGAAGGACAGACATCAGCCATGGTCAAGTGATGGTGGCCATGCAGATCAAATCGAATTTCAGGCATTGCTTGCATTGCAGAGCTGATATGGTCTTGAGGTAACACTAAACATATTGGAGACCAAGCCTCCTCCGCAGAAACGCTTGGATTGGATTCCAGCATGAAGTATACTGCTGGCTTCCTTCTCTGATCCCTGTGTGTGGTATGGGGATTTTACACGAACACTGACACACTGATTCGCCTCCATAAACACGACCTGTGCCAGAATGTTGGTTATACAGAGCATCAACAGAGGGGGAGCCAACTGTTTCGTGTATGGTCTTGATATGAGACAAAAGGAAAAATGACAGGCGTGGATAGTTAAATATAGAGTCAGGTTTCACCAGTAAATTCAGTGGTCAAACAAAAACTGAAGTGAATTTTCAATCGAATTGTTGAGGTTTTTAACCAAGCGGGTAGCACTGTGGATTATTCAGCAGCATCTGCAAAAAATAAACATCATAAAGATAATTAGAATCTGTTTGTTTGGAAACAGAAAGTCTCATTGATTAAAATATTTGAGAGACAGCATAAAAAGCTGAGGAGTGGTGTACTATACATCAACAAGAATACCGTGCAAGCATGATTTCTCTTCTTTAACAGCAAAATCAAATGATAACGCTTGCCGGTCACTCCTGTTTATCTGTTGTGAAATAAGAATAACATTTACTGAAAGCATTTCCAGAAATGGATGCTCTGCAATGAGTTAATTTATTGATCATCAAACTGAGCTTTGACTAGCCTTTGCACAGCTGCAAAGCAGTGTGTGGGACAATCAGTATGATCCAACTTTCTGCAAAACAGATTAAAGCTACTCAGCTGGCCAAAAGATCAGAGTGTGGTTGCATTGGGAGGCTTCCAGCTGTGTATGTGTGCAACTGTGTCAGTGTGGAGCAGGGCATTCATAGAAAAGAGCATTCGTGCTCAGTGACTCCGCTGCACCCTGAATAAACAAAGGGGGAAAAATGACAAAGAAAAATATGATGGTGACCAATCTAAGTGGACCATGCTATTCCAGTGAATGTTGACCACTGATCACAAAACAGTACTGTACACAGATCAGATGCAGTTGGATGAAGGAATGTCTGTCTAAGTGTGGCCTGATACTTATACAACTCTCATGTAACTGCACAACTGCGATGGAAGCTATTGAACGCTACCCAACATGAAGCTTAGTCACTGGGTTTCTGAATGTGACAATATTTGTCCCAGGCAATACAGTTTTCCAAGTACAGGATCTGACTTAAACAACGACATCATATTTATGTCTGGGGTAGTCAAAACAAAGAGAAACCTAAAACTTGCATGACTTTCTTTTATGAACCTGGGGATGCAGAATCTTCTTCATGTCTACTGCTATTGCTATACTGTAAACTCTGCAATAAAAACGACGTTTTTTCACCGACTACATTGTTAAATCCTATTTCTGATGTGTTCCGTTGTTTTTTTTCTCAGTCTGAATAAATCATTTTCCAGACGTAGAATGGGGGGAAACAGAAGAAACAAGAAAGTATGAGGTGACTGACTGAAAACAGACAAGAGAGATGACAGGGTTGTGGGTAGTATTTGATGTTATGGGTGAAAGTGTTAGTCAAGTGGTCCCACAGGGCCCAATGCTCTCTCTCACTCTATTTTTCAGGGTATGTTTGTATATGATGACCCTTGACCTCAGCCCCTGACACATGTCTGAGATCACTCTGCTCTGTCTCCGATGCCTCAGCTGGGGCCAGGACCTCGCACACACCGGCACACATACAGACACACACAGAATGACGGAGCGAAGCAGAGGAAAAATCAACTCCGCTTCTCCTGGTTACACACACCAACGCTGATAGGCTTTACCCAGACAATGAAGATGATAGACTGTGTGTGCCTTGCTATGTTTATTTCTCCCTGACCAGCCACAGACCCCCACAGCCAACAAGGTGTGTGTATGTACGCACACATCTGAATACACACATAAAGTAGTCAACAAGGCACACCTCTAATCATGGCCACCTCTGCCTTCTCATTTTCCAAGTTCAGTGGCCCATGGAGCACCCACACACTAAATCACATCAACAGTCTCTCCTCCATAAATTGATCTGCACACGGGCATTCTCTATTTTTCCCCCCTTTCTTCCCTCCTCTTCTTATTTCTTCAAAAACATATTCAACTGCACAAAACACACACACACACACATATAGATAACATATAAATAAACAGACAGATAGTGACATGGCATAATAAATTCCAACAGTTTGAAGTGAACTAAACACAGATGCAATGAGCATCTAACCATACCTTGCAGAGATGGAAGAGGTGTAACCCTCCTATTCCAAAACCATAAAATGTTTATCCTCAGTCTGGCACAGAGCATGACTTTTACACACTTCCTGCAGCAGCATTTCCGAACTACAGCAGCACACAGGCCTGTCACACCAGCCTAGCTGATTGACTATTTCCCCCATATTTGACACACCAGTGAGTCTGCTCATCAGTCACCTCAGCAAGTAGACAGTGAGAGTTGGGGTGGGGAGTCAAGGCAACAGCCCAGCACAGCAAGAGTTTGCTTCTAGCTCTATGCTGCATATAGTGCCTGGGAGATGCAGTCTTGAATTAAATCTATGTTTTATTCATCAATGAAATATGTACATTAAGTAGTATACACAACTTTACAACTCATCACTTGCTCGTCTTTCTTTCAGATGTCATATTCAGCAGGGTTCCTTTGAACAAATGACACGTAGGGGAAAAAGGACTGAGGAAGATCCACTACTGTCGCCTTGAGACCATGTTAGATGTGATAAGAATGTTATACAAAGTGAAACATGGCACACATCCCTTTTTCTCATCAGAGTCTTGGGTCTGGTCCATACACTACCTCGTATTAGCATGAAACAGGCTTGGATTTAGGCATATAATATGTATTTCCCAGGAAACTGGGTCGGCCTTGAAATAACACATGGTTGATAGAGACAGTAGTGTGTTTTATATATATTTCAAGGAGTCCCCTCACCACTCCCACACACACACAGACACAAATATGGTCTGTTGCTTCTGTTGGAGACCCGCTGTCCTGCTCTGCAAAACTCTTGGAGGACAATGAGACACTGATCTGGCCAATGCTGGCACTGTGATGAACTACTTCTGGAAGCAATCATGCGAATTTACATCATCCCTTGACATTTAGCCTCACTCTTCACACACTATCAGTGTGGGGTGTCTTGTCCGTGTTGGTTTTTTTTAGTGTGCCTGCCTGCATGTGTGTGCATGTGGAATTAAATATCTCTGCCTGACATTTAGCCTTGCTGTCCACATGGTTCTCTGCAAGGAGAGGCAACGTGGGAATGCCAATCTTGAATTCTGCAACATATTATTTTTGGTGTGTGTTTGTTTGCGTGTACATATATCTATGTGTGTCTGTTTTTGTGCAACCGTGTCAGAATTGGAATACACAGTTATTAAGGGGGAGGCCTGCCACTCATGTGTCTCCAGAGGGTGAGGAGACCAGACACCATATAGAAGTGAAGGCAAAGGGAAAAGGCAGAATAAGGGGAGAAACAGACAGAAGCACAACTAATGAAGGAGAGGAAGGGAGTGGTGAAAGTGTCAAGGCACCCATTGTATTGCAGGGTAGGAGCAGTAAAGACAAGCTAGTGGCCTCCACAACTTTAAGATTGCCATTAAACTCTTGCCTTACTCGTGTTTATGGTTGGCTTTGTGTGTCAGAGGAGAAGGGGATCGTAAAGCGGGGCTTTGTCTGTCTGCCATCGATTTATTTCCTTCGTTAGGGTGATGACACTGCTTGCTTATGATGTCCTAGCACAGACTGTAATTACAGAGCACTTCTGTCTTTATTGATGTCACTTTGTTAGTTTAATTATGCTATATTGGGTTTTAGAGTCGCGGCAAGAGCAAAGCTATGATGTAGGGCAAAAATCATCAATGGAACATCCTCTTTTGAAGATGTCGGGTGCACAGAGTTGGGAGATAATTATTTCATAGACAGACATTTAAAATAGACCCTGTGCATCTCAACATCTACAAAGGCAAAGAAAAGGTAATCTAAAATTTAATGACTATTCCATCTGTGATATGACCAAAGTCAGAGGGAGGAGGCTGTGAATGTGATGAGAGCCTTAATGGAAATGAAACACCTGGGTTCAACCTTGAGAGCGACTGTTTACGCTCCCAGTCCCCAGGTGCCGGGGTTGACTGAGAGTTGCACAGAACCATTGGTGTATTTGTGTCAATGTGTGAGCACAAGTGTGTGTATATAGAGTGTATATATGATGGGATGGGACCCAGGGGGAAGCAGTGCCATGTCAAGGTGACCCTTGAGTGGAGGCGGAGGAGGGAGAGGCCACCTGCTTGCTGGCGGTGGCAAAATGAGGGTGACAGCCATCCACCTGTCTGAGAACACTCTCATTCCAGACCCCATCTGCCCACCCCCTTTGGGATATCTCCTCCCCAGGGGAGCCTGTGACCCTCACTGTCGACCAGTTGACCAGGCCTCCTGTCCACTGTCCCTACAACCAGCTGAAACTGCCACGGCTCACCTCCGACCAGAGGCCACTCAGGGGCACTGTAATACAGTACAACACATAGTGGGCTCTAGAGCAGACACTGGTATATTCTGCTTCTCTTTTTCTTGTTTCAAAGTGATATGGGCCCCCAGGCCGTAAGTGTCATACTGTGCTATGAGTCTCCTGGCTTGGATAAGTCATCACACATAGCCAACAGGGAAGGCCTTTATTTGTTCCCCTTTTCCTCCTCTCCAATGTTCTCCAAACTGAAAACTCATCACGGTGTTCTGTAGCACAGATAATCGCTGGCCAACTACAGAGCAATTTGGCAACTCAAACAATGGTCACATACTGTATAGTACACCATCTATTTGTCACTTCTCTCTCTCTCCCTCTGTGCATGCAGCTGCTTGTGTTTCTTGCCATTGTAGAGTGGAACACACAGAACTACATTCTTTCATGAACCAATCCACCCTGTGGATAGATCTCTTTATCCGAGGATGTCTGTCTGACTGCAGTCAGGGCCTATCCCTGTTTCCCATGGCTGCAGACCTGTGGTCTGGACCTAGGGCTGTGTTTGCTCTTTCTCTACAGGTTTCAATCACATAACTGAGTGGGGTCTATGTGGAAAAGACCCACCACACTTCTGGCATGTCTTCTGATCTCCCTCAGTCCTCCAGGGCTGACAGACCTACTGTACTCTCCCTCTTTGCTAAGGGAAATCTTCTGCAGAAAACTTAGACAGAGACAGAGTACAGAAATTGATGGAAAAAGCAAAAATGGAGGGGATTTCAGAGGTGTGGAGAAAAGAGAAGTAGATGATACTTAAGATAAAGAGAAATATCAGCTCTTTGCTCCTGAAAAGAGTGTCTTTCAGGAAAATTACTAACTTGCCAGGAAACAGCACGCCCACAGTAATGCAAATTCAATTTCGAAAAGGTTGCAAAGGTTTGTAATTAAGGCAAGTTGAGGCCTAGAGTAGCATCTAAGAGCTTGATTTCTCTCAGGTTGTCAGAGATCACTGCATGTTCTGCATGATTGTCTGTTGAGTCACAGTGTACTGGGGTACCTTGGTTACTTCCTTGGAAAAAGACCCAATGATATCGCTACCTGTTCTTAGTGGATGTCACAAGGAGAAGCTGATTAAGCGTTCAGCTGCTTCTCTAGGTGTGTGGGGGTTCTTTCTTGCAAAGCTTTTCTCAATGGGGAAAAGCTGAGAGAGGCATGGAAGGCCAAGATGCTGTAGGACAAACTCCTCTAAGAACACATAAAAAATTTGAAAGAGTGCTTAATACCACATTTCCAAACCACAGTAAACATTCCCTGACCGTCAGGATGAATGCTTCCTCCCTCTGCAGATGAAAATCCTCTGCTTAATCTAACTTTGCCGTAATCATCAACATCCCATTCCACACTACTCACTTTGTCAGGGATAAGGACTGTGTTCACTATATCCGATCCAAGAAGGTGAGACAGGTGGCACCACAACAAAGTAGTCAGCCAGAATTATTGCTCAAAAGAGCAATGGATCACACACAGGGAAAATAGGCATGTGAATGGGTTGTGCAGGTCACGGATGACCAGCACTTAACCCCAAATGCCATGGTTCTCATCAATCTCCCAGGTGATTGACCATATAAATCAGAAATTAAAGAAATCTACCAAAACTAGCAGACCCTCACCTGAATGTGTGGCTCTCACTCTCATTTGAGTTGTTTTGGGCTGACTTACTTTTTTATTTGTGTTTTTTGTGCTCTTGCGATCTGTTTTTGTGTTAGCAGTCTATTGTCTGCAGTATTAAACTCATGTCAATGCTCTGCCCTCTAGCTTATTTACAGTTATCAGTCCTTATCTGCCTGAAATGCCTTGTTTGAAGTCTACATTTTTCCTTCATTACTTTTTTAAGTCACCACATAACACTTTTCGATAACAACCACTTTCACCGGGTAGTTTGGCCTTCAAAGAAAGAATGAGCAACTTCCTGAAAAGTCCAACATTGATTCCTCACCAGAGCCACTTCTGCTGAAGTCAAATTTCTCTGTCTATACGTATAGATGTAGGGTTGTGGTATATAAGTGGGTGGTCCTTCACCCTGCTCCTGAAAGGTCAATTTACCCATTAGAGCAGACAGGACATTTCTGGAAGGGTCTTTAAAGAAACAGGAGCTAAAACAGACTTTCATACAGAGGGTGAGAAGAGGTTCTGTGCCAGTAATAATAATATGAGTTCATGACATTAAGCAAATGAACACATTCTAGTCGACCCCAAAAATAAAACTATACACTTTTAAATGTGCATAATATGGTTTCTTTAAATTGTATATGTGTGATATTTCTGTATATTAATCCCCAAATTCACAAACTAGCTAATTTCCTATACAAATGTCAAGATTAGTCTGAGAAAGTGCAGGAATGAGAATGGTAGGAAACTGAAAAGGACATCACGTAGTCACATAGTTGGAAAACAAGAGCAAACAAATAAAAAAAAACAGGAAAAGAGGTCAAATTCATGGCACACACAATAAATAAGAAGAGGAATTGTGTCAAACAAAAAGTCAGTTGGTGCAAGAAAAGATGCTGGGGATTAAAATGCTGGTATGTTTCAGAAGGTGGCCCATTGTTTGATCTGGCAAGCTGGAGGAGGGTGGTAGTGAATACAGTAGTTTAAAGGTTCTAAGAAGCATCAGAGAGCAGAAAAAGAACAGATTACCATGTTCAACCCACCAGCTTTCTAAGCCGTGCTTCTGGCTTTAAGCATATTCCTGTCATTACATATGCTAAGGGACTTCATTATTGATAGGTAGATATCTGCACTTACATTTATGCAAATGCCCAGGCACATCCTGGAATATGTCATCAAAATTACATGTACTATAAGATTACTATAAGACTAGATGTGTGTAGCAGCCGTACTCATGTCAGGTGTGTCAAACCCTACAGGACTAAGACACATTTGTGGGGTTTCCTTAGATTACTGTGAGACAGAAGCATGGAGAATAGTTATTTTGGCAACCTAGCTGTCATTTCATGGCCAGAATACTCATTTATATGGTATCACTGATGATTGATGCTTTGCACTTTGACCAAACTGTTGCTTCAAACTGAAGCAGTAGCATATGGGGTATCTGCAGGAGATACCACAGTTGTGTTGAGTTTATGTTGTAGATCTATAGATTCTATTATCATACATCTGCAGATGATTAAAAAAGATAAAGAAACTGCTGATAAATCTTTGCTTATCGCAAAAAGCTGAATTGTATCCCAGAAATGCATTAGTGAGTGCTTTGGCCAAAGGCAAGAGACAGTAATAGATAGTAACAGGGTTTACCACAGGACCACAGGAGGTGAAGACAGTGAATGGGACACTGACAGACAGAAAATGGAAGAATGTGTAAATAAAGAGCAGCGCAAGATTAAGAAAAAATGTTAGAGGAGAAAAATGGAGTGCGAACAAGAGGACAGGAAGGGAAGTGAGACGAGGAGGAGGGCAACGACGAGGAAAGGGAAGGTTGGTCTCATTACTGTTAGACCTTCTCTCTCCCTCCAGGCTCAGGTGACCCCAGTTCTCTAGCCCTCTGCCTTGCACACCACTAATCATTTGGTTTTAATCACCGGGATATTCTCCCCCTTTGCCCCTCCTCCACCTCCCCTCCCTTCCCTCCATGCCCTACTGTGCGCCCTAGCCTTTGCCAAGGTCCAGCTAATTTTATTCTAATTGGCCATAGCCTGGGCTGGGACCAATCTGCCTGATTGTCCTCATCCATCCGTCCATCCTGTTTCTGTTCCACTCCTTGTCCTTTCTGCTCTTCCTCTGTCTCTCTCGCTGCCTTCACAACTTCACGCCTCCGCTTGTTTCTTCATCTCCTCACTGCCTCCTGTCTCTGCCTCATCTCTCTTTCACCTCTAATTTTTCTTTTCACCCATATGCTGCCGCGGCAGCTCCCTCCCTCTGTCTTTCATGCCGTTCATTGACATCGCAGTTGTGCGAGTGTTTTCCAATTTCTGTTCTCCCTCTCCTGTTGACCTTACATTCCACCAGACAAAACAAATAGCCTTGATGTTGTCTGCCAACAAAAAGCTTCGTGTGACTGCCTTGATCCGCACACAATGGCATGAAAGAGAAATGTGAAGCTGTTCTAGGTAAACCTGATGGTTGAAGCCTGACTTTCTCCTTTTTTTATGAGGGAGTGAGAAGACACAGACTGTGCGGCAGATGACACTGAAAAAAATTAGTGTGCTGTGTGAACAACAAAGGGTGATGAGATGCCCGCTGGCCAAAAAGCACACAGAATCAAAATGAAACAGATAGTCCAGGGATCTAGCTGTCTTCCTCACAGACTTGTGTGAGCCCAGTAGATGTAGTTAAATTACAGCAAAGAAAAAACAACTTTGCTGAAATTGTATGTATCCTATTTTACTGTATGTAATACACAGGAGAATATTTCACAGAAAAAAAGTGCCTTTTTCAGCAGAATCACAGTTTTTGGTGGTTATGTTCATGCAGCTTTTCTCACCAAACGTCTTAACTCATCAGAAGTCATGAATTCAAAATGTTAAAAACAGGAAGATTTCTTACTACAAGATATACACTAAAATATTTATAGCTATTAGTCGATTGGCCTTTTGTCAAAACTTGAAATACTGAAGCAAAGCCTCACTGTACCGGTCAACATGGCTAACCTTACCTGTCACACTGTAAGCAAAAAAAGGAGAAAGGCAGATGGAAATCCTACATTACAATCACACGCTACAAATCCTCTACTTTTCTTTGCTCCTCCGGATCAACAGCTCCAATAAATTTTCATTACACCTGTGTGAAGCGCTTCAAATAGAGCCACAGAAGCAGAAACTAATTACTTTCTAATTTATTGACTAATGGCCACAGCCCTGGGAGACAGCTGCAATTGTTCTAACAGTCCTGCTGCTCCGACTGCACTCAGGTCCACTTTAGATTCATAACCAAAATAATTTATCATTACAAGCACATTAAATTGAACCGTATAGACCATAACAGTGGTAATTTATATCATTTTGTTGTTAGGGATGCTTTTCCCTCCCCTGTCTTGAAAGCATGCAATCTAGGCGATAGGATTCGTCTCTAGGCAGTCGTTGCATGTGGCAGGTTCACTTTGTTCTTCAAAGAACTCTTTGTTTTGCGCCTCATTCACCATTTGTTGGACTTTATGCTAGAAAGGAGACAGAAAAGAGTGTGCCGCCTATTTCTGAATTCAGATAAGAGTACGCAGAAGTTTCTGTGCTACACATAAACATAACAGTCCAATCAGACTACAGTCATCGCTTTAATGCTGCATGTACAGGGCATGATCGAAACATCAAGTGAATAGCAGATAAGCTGGCTCTGTACACATTTGGGGTAAATTTGTGGTCATGATTTAGGTTCCAGCATCTCTTCATCCACCAGTAAAAACGCATTCTGGTAATATTTTCATCTTTACCAATTGTTTTTATCTCGCAATACATCTCTCTCTTGATGGGAACAGTGCCTTCCAGGATGTCAGTGTCCCTATCAACAAGACACAAATGGCCACCCAGTGGTTTGAACAGCGTAATAACAACATTAGCCATGTGTGAAGGCTTTCTTAATCACTACAGAGGATGCCATTTGTGCATTGATGGGATATTCTGAAGCAAAGTATGAGATGGCATTTTCCGCTGGTGTCATTAAGACGGAAAGCCCATATGATCATGCAAATTCATTATGTAAGCACTGATTAGGGTTGACCTTGCCCTCTAAGAGATGAGTGATCTGAAACAATGCCAGCAAAAGCACCCGAGTGTGTAACCAGTTTGCGGAGTAGAATAGCACAGAATATGCGATAGACATAAATTAAACACGGACTACCAATTTAGTACCAAAAATAAACTGTCTTACTCGTTTATCACAGCAAACCAAGACAGCGCTACAAAATTTCCTGCTTATTTATGCCTGTGTTTCTGTATTTCTGTTCTACCATTTATTGAAAACAAAACAAAAAAAAAAATATCCTCAAGGTTGCAGAGTTGAGCCAGAATCCAGCAGAACAACCGCTGGATCTGTGGGAGGAATTCCAACCTCTCACGGCAACAACAACCGATCCAGCCATGTTGATAGCACTGGCGTTTTATTGTGTTGTGTTACTAGAAGCTGACGATGGCATGGACCTGAGGGAGGGTCTGAACAGTATCAGTCTGTCTCTGTGGGAGGCAACCTCCATTCACACCTCCCTGTGTACAAACATGCCAACTGCTCCAATTTACACTTATGCCAGTTTTTCAACCTTTAAAAGCCACACAAACAGCAAAGTTGCTAAAACTGTAAAATTCAACTGTAGTTTGCCAACTGTAACAACAACAACGACGCAGGTGACCTTTTGCCTGCAGTTGATTCAGTTTCTTGTGCTCATGCAATGTGTGCCGTTGTTAAAAACTCAGTTAACTGGAAGGTTTATGAAATAGGCATTAACATGCTGTGGCCTGGCTATAAATACGCATTCACTGTTTCTATAAGAGGAGACAAGAAACACAGAGGGAGTTCATGCAACCGTAAGTGTCAATAGCAACAGTATTAACAAATCACTAATGTGAGAACTGAAGTTCTTATTTCACCTTTTTTTGATTACTAATCACATCTATAATTATATACGCACTTAAATTGAAAAACACACATAGACACACAAATGCTCTCTGTTTCTCTCCCTCTGTTCTCCTCTTCAGACACTCAAGCTTTCACAACCTGATCAATAGAATTCAGCAGGCCACAAATACAGAGAAGAGGGTGTGTGTGGAGGGGGTCCCCTGGGAGAGACAATAAGGACATTGAGAATAAAACAGAGACCAGAGATACACAAACAGAGACACACACACACAAACGCATACACACAACCTGTCCTATATTCCCAAGCCCAGCATTTACGTCAGCCTCCTGTTTAAGACACAGGCCACTTAATGGAGCATAGCCAAGGCACAATATGTGAGTTTGTGCGCGTGTGTTTCTGTGTGTAACTACTTGTATGCGTTAAATTATGTTGGACTGAGTTTACCCGCTACAGCAGAGGCAAGGGAAGGACACACAACTCCAGTGGAACACACACAAAGTCAAGCACAATAGCCATTAAATCAAAAGCAATCTCTTTGCTCCTGGCAATTTACACACAGAGAGCTCTCACACACTCATGTATGTGTACATACACGTACACAAAACTGACAAATACCACTATCAAATACAATGTGAGACTATTAGGTTACTTTAAAAGTGTGGAAAAAATGTGGGAGGAAATGAATGACATTCCAACAGTACATCCTCTCCAAACCTGAACAAAATGTGTCAGCAGTGGGAGTATAAAATCTCTGAATGAGAGTTTTTTGGCATAGGAGATATGGAGAGAAATCAATTTCAGGGCCAAGTATGGTGCCAAGGACGTCCAGAAGGGCATAGCACTGTTGATCTGTTCATATCAATTTGCTCCCTCCTGCAGACAGAAAATGCCACAGTGTGCAGCGCTGCATCTTTAAGGAATATCGCCCCGATAACAGTGCCATAAAACACATCATTTTACAGTCAAACCATCTCTGTCTCAAACGCACTTGGAGCGGAAGCCATTTTCAAGCAACATAAAGTTTAACATGGCGCTACATCTGCCGAGCCGCTAGCTTCCACAATACATGAGACCGAGCAATTTAATTAGGGGACATGGGAGAGCATTGTGTGGCACTGCAATGAGCCCCACCCTCTCTATCCAGACCTGATTTCTCCCTAAACTTGTGGTCATCTCTGGAAGAGTGTGAGCTGTATTTCAGTAAAGAGCACGAAATCTGACAATAGTTTGAAAGTTTGAAACAAGTGCATCATGAACACCGTGTTAAGTCGCATTATTGTGACACAAAGTCTTCGCATGGAGGCAATTATACAGATGAGCAGCTTGTTTGTATCAGCCTAACAACTTCCATTTGTAAAGATTTATGCCACCCTCCATGATTATGTGACAATGTTAAACATCATGAATATTTTAGATATACATATTCTCATGGTCTTTAATGATGTTGTTATAACAGAACGCCGCAGCGGGATGCAAAATATACTATCACTGAGATATTTGTGACCATCCAGCTATCTTGTCTGTGAAATACAGCATTTCATTCATCTTAAATACACATTTTCTACATGAATACGTACTGAAAAAACCTATTCAAAGGCAAGAGCAATTCTGAAGAAATGCATAGCAAAATAGCTTGAAAATATGGTAGAGATTTAGATGAGCTGCTTTGATAGTCATTAGTCAACTGAGAAGCAACTTTACCCCTGGCGAGATAACTTTTTGAACAATAACGTTTCCCTTGAAAAGCCATAAAGAAAATCTCCTTTAAAGTTTGCCTGATTTCTAATGGAGCCTCCCTCCACTGAGCGTTTCAACTACCTGAGTGAGAAGCGAGCAGATCACTAATGCACCCTAATTCAGACAGTATAGATTACAGACTGTCAAGGGAAAAAGTTTGATTTTTGCCTTGACCATTTGAGAGCAGGTTCCCAATATAAATTTAATGGATCAATGGTGATGGAGGGCTGCGAATAGTGAGGGGCCTTAACACTTTCTATTGTGAATTACTCGGCCCAACTGGGATCGCTGTGCTCTGTGGACCCTTACTGAGAGCCAAATGATCTATACACAACCTAGAAAGAATACATGTTAGAGGCTTAGAGCAAATGTTACTATATAGCACGCTACTGTAGATGGAAACTTTTGAAAATCACAGCTTCCGCGTTACGTTACCCAAAAAGTAAGCAGTATGATACCTTAAAATGACGGACAAAGACTAAATATCGGTCTTAGCTTTTGTTTAGATGTTTCATAGGAGAATGTGAAACACAACATAAGCTCCCCTAATAGCAGTTTGGATAAATATGCCGGGTGTCGGGTCGTGGATGAGACGGGATTGGCCAGCTGGAGACACAAAGGCAAAAGTTCAATTAAAATGTTGAGGGAGTCAATTTGTTTGCCTTAATTACTTTGTTAATTTGTTAAAGCATCTACTTCAAAAAGTCACATTTTCTGCTGTGATAATGGAGCTACAGGGAGGGAGGGAGGGGCGGTTGCTTGGGTTGAGTGCTTTTTAAATGGCTCACCCTCTGGTTCTAAACACAGCGCTCAGTATGTCTCCTCACCCATCCCAGAGTCTCTTTTGGTGGGGTGTGTCGGTAATGAGGCCCTCCTGTAGCGGTGCGCTCCGCTTCTCCGTTGGTGGAGAAAAGCGCACCCCCGCCATGTCCTGACATTCTGACAGATCGGAGCCGTGGAAAGCATATGGCCAATGTGGCAATGCCTCCAACGTCCTCCAAACTGTCGTAGGGCTCAGGCATAATGAGCGGTAGAGAGATGAGACCAAGTCCTACACATAGGAGACATTAGTCATCACATTTTTTCCTCATCTGCCACGGATCAGCTAGAAAAAAGAAAAAAAAAACCTCTTACCTCATATAAGAGTCAAGAGATCCCATGAATTTGTGACTTTACAGAAGAAAGCCATGCAGTTTAGCATGACAGAGCCAGACAAGTAGTCTCCAAGAGAGTGCATATCTAGGTGGCTGCCAGGCATTGGTTTTATAAAACAATGTGAACTCTTATGGATGAGATAAAATTAAATGCGGTAAATTTGATTAAAATTACTGGTTTAGTTGTTGTGTTGCATTTTACGTGCATCACAACATGGAGTCAAATGGTTGACATGTAAGGGTAAAAAAACAGAAAGAGATGTCACTGATTGAGGCAGGAGTGAGTGATGGTGTGTTGGGCCAGGAAGTGGCCGCTCTCCCTGTCAACTGTCAGTTCCGTTAGTGTCCAGAAGCTGAGGTCCACAGCGACTAGACGTGATTTTAGATAAGGCGGCCATCCAGCCATGCCCTCGACATGGCCTCCCTCTGGCCCAGACTCCTCTGCCAGTCTTCTTCCCTCTCTCTGTCTGGCCTGTTATCCCAGACCGTCTAGACACCTCCCAGCACGCAATCCCTCACCCCAGCCAGCCCGGGCCATTCTCAGCTCCTCCGTTTTCTCTCTGCTCAACACTGCGTCACAATACTAGCTGGATAGAGGGCTGTGAAGGGCTACTGAAAAGGACAAAACAATGCCAGGCAGTCCTCACCGAAGGAATTCACTGGAAGGCTTAGAAAATGCTGCTCAGCATTGCATTTTAATCCTCCTGTGAGAGCAACTGAAATTATCACAATTCAAGACTTAGCTAAAATTTATCAGACAGTCTCAAGGGTTGATTCTAAGTGTGAACAGTTATAATGAGGCAGCCCACACCAATCACTCTGTGATGTAGACACACCTCTAAAAAACAAAAATAACAAGTGAAAGTGCTCGAACCGCTTTTTGTATGCAGAGAGGCAAATGAATGAGAACAATGAGCAAGCCAAGAGGCAATTACAGAGTGGATGACTTCGGGTGCCTAGTGTTCTGTAGCTGCGGCTGGCAGTTAGAGAAGCCACAGGGTGTACATCTAAATTTCTGAAACTCCTTGTTCTCTGCACCCTCACAGTCCAACAGGTGGAGTTGGGACACCATACATTAATCATAGCCCTAACGCAAAGCCCTTTAACCCTGACCTGCCGCAGTAGAAGGGAGGGGTTGCAATGCATCAGCTTCCCTATGCACAAAGCTAGGGGCTCACACCCATGACTGATCTCTATTAAATTACATGGATTAAATCAGAGATCCTTAATTAGGGCCCAATAAAAGCATCATGTGGTTTTTGAAACCTCTGAGCATGCCATGATTGGATAAAAATGTGAAAACATACTAAATGAAATTGGTTTACCGCTGAGTGTGCGCCCCATGACTCTTAAGTGGAGCAGCAAAGCAGGGGGAAATAAAGTGAGGAGAAATAAGTAAGGGAGAGAGAGAGAGAGAGAAGAGAGACACACATGCAGAGAGAGAGAGCAAGAGGGGAGTCTCAGGGCGAGTCACACCTCTTTGCCTCAGAAAAGCTCTTAAATTCCATGTGCGACCTCAGGGAGAGAGCTCTAAAGAGTCAGCTGAAGATGCTGTGATACAGAATCTGACAGAGCAGTGAGCTAATACGGTCTGCCACAAACCACACTGAGGAGTGGTACAGGCATGGCACAAGGCTCTTGGAGACAGGACATTTCTTGCATGCATATATTATATGAGCATGCAGAACACAAACCAACACATACACACTCATAAACACTCAAGCACACACATCTGGGACATCAGGGCCTCTCTCTAAAAACTGGAGCGTAATGTTTCCCTGCTCCTGTGGACCCTTGCAGTGCCAAGTGATGCAAGGGTCCACAGGAGCGGGATGGCCAAAAGCTTTTAAGTGCTTTAAACTCATAATAACCCTAATGCTTTGTCTCCCCCTGTGAGCTCCGTGTTTGTCGTAAGAAAATGAAATGCAATTGAAAGTGATGCAAAGATGGGGGATGTTCAGACATTTTGGGGGTTGCTGGGGATTTGGTGTCTGCAAAGGCATTAGGATGGGAACAGAGAATAAACAAGCTCCCAGGATGTGTTACGCGGTTATGGGGAAAGTTGGAGAAAGGGAAGCACAAAACTGTGAACATATAGGCCACAGGAGCACAGCACACATTGGGCTTCATATTTTGCCCTCGTCTCCTCATGCACATTAGCTTGTTATGTTGTTTGTGATGTTTCTATTTTTGAGAACATGGGATTGGGGGGAAACATTCAGTTGCACTGCTACAATGCATAGCAGGGAATAGTAAGCACAAAAAAACCCCAACCACCTTCCCACTCACCACTAATCCTCTCATGCCCTAATTGTGGGTACAGTCACCCCAGATTCACTTCTTCAGGGAGAGCGAAAGAAAGCGTGCTGAGGCTCTGGCTTAGAACAGACCACCCTGTCTTCCACTCAAAATGATTCCTCTGCCAGAAGACACAAGAACAGTAGGTGGTACTCTCTCTCCATTACATTTCACTTTTATCTCACTTCCCCTTTGCCTCTCCATCTTCCTGTCATTTCTAGCTCTCTTTTCTCTCCCTCTCCTCTCCTTCTACTGTAAACTGCCTAAGGTGATTATGGATTGTGACGGTTGTGGGTGGGGAAGGCGAATCCCTGTCTTTGTTTCCTTAAAATAGGTTTAATATACTATTACCCAATACAGTTGAGAACCTCTGTGAGATTGTTAACACAGGTTGCGGTACAAAGAAACAACACTGAGGTCAATATGGCACTCACCATTGAAGATAGGAAAAGTAGAGAAGTGGATTGGTACTTACTAGTAAGCTTGCAGGTCTGCATATCAGCAGGATGTGCAAGAAATCAAACATTCACAGGGGACACATTAAAATTGGCTAATAAACACTGCTATTTGATTTCTCTTAATCAAATACACCATCATTCAGCTGAACAGAATTCCTAACCACAGGCCTCAGAAGAAGATGCTAGAAAGGAGGCAGCCACCGGTGGCTGGCTGTGTTTTGTCTGAACAATGTTGCTACTGTTGGGAGGTCTGCTTTGGAGCAGAGCCATGCCAGCCATTACAGCATCCCTCTATTTTCCTGTCTGGGTTTCTGTCTGTCTGTCTCTCTCTCTCTCTTTCTCTCTTGTTCTCTCAGTGTCTGTCTCATACTCTCTCTCTTTCAGGCACAAAACCAAGGTGCACATTAGGTGCTGGTGCTGCACATTTGATGCTTGGCTGTCACTGTATCATTGTCTGGTGACATAAAGCGCAGTAAAGCACTGAGCAGTGATGAAGTGGAGAGGTTTTAAACCTGCGCTCACTGGCACATTTCTTGCCTTTCAACCAATGTCATTTGGAGAGTGTCATCATCCCACTGTGAAAGTAGCCAACCCCCACCCAAAATACTGAACAGAGACAGACAGAGAGAGAGAGGGAGCTTCCTTCACGGCAGCACTTGCTCCATTATTCCGCTGGAAGCTTGATTAGACAGAGGGGATAATTTACGAGCCACTTCATTGCCAATTCAACGGGCACATCACCTGTAAATAATTGAAACTCTTCATGTCCATTCCGACATAATCATATCGCCATCATGTTAATGTATCCAGTGGTGCTTTCCTTTGGGTCAGGCACAGGACTACTTTAAATCTTGGCTGACCTGTCTCCATAACTCTCCTCAGTACCAACCTATCACACATAGAAAAAATAAAGATGATTGACTGCACTGAAAAATGATGAAAAATTAAAAAATATGGTAAACAAATTCCAGACTTCGTTGGAGGTGGAGGGAGCGATTTTTTTTTTGTCAAGTTTGTTAATTATTTTTGCTCATGAAGTGGATAAGGAAGATTCATCATCTTCTCATTTATTTATCTCTGTCAGAGTTCTATCAGTCAAGCTGCGGTGGAAAAAAAAGGCTGCAAGATTTGAACTGTAGTAGCTATTATGATAAGTTGATGGAGACAAGAGGAACAAGGGCTATCAAGCCCTTTGCTTTTTATTGTAGGGAATTGTATCATTGTGGGAACTGTCTCTCTCAAACACTCTTAATTATACCAGCGCTTAAAAAAATTGATGTTAAATTGATGGGTATTTTTCTTACTTCATTTTAAAAATGTCATGAATATTAATTAATCCAATCTGAAATGGTTCTCACCTTTCCATCTGCGCACTCCCCTCAAATGTGCATGACAAAAAGATGTGAATAATTTATCAATTGACTTATATTTGAATTGATTAATTCACTAATGCAAAATTAATATATGGCTATCCTGCACATTTCATTCTCTCCATCCTCCACCATCTTTAATGAAGCAGTAAAAGTAGTAACCATGACTGAGGGAAGTGGGCATGGGTATCCACCTATTATAAATGTAATAATTTTCATCAGAATCAACAGAGTATCTTCCAGACTGAGACAGGTAAGAAATACTCCAAGCAGTTCCATGCTGAGTGAGCCAGTGCCCTAGGGAACTGCTTTCTGCATGGTTAGGTGATAAAAAAAAAAAAAAAAAAATCAAATAGGCATGGCATAAAGAGAGGGATGAAGACAAACTGCAGCAGTAAGCCAGATGGGTGAAGGGCAAAGGTTAAGTAAATAAAGGGGCTATGAACCTGAATGCTCTCTATATTAGTGGCCTTGATGCAGAAGGTACACAGCAAGCCAGGTTGCTGCACTTTCTCGGCCGCTAAATGATGAGAAGGTGCAAGGGGTCAGTCCTGCCATTTGACGTTTTTACACATTTAATGGTGCCACATGGCAACTCATCATCCGCTGTACTTCCTGTACTGGGAAGCTCAGTTGGGGCGAAGAAATGGGACAGAATGTGTGCCAGTGTGTGTGCGCGTGTGCGTTTATGCACACTCATGTCGTGCCTGTTCTTTGCTGGTGATTCACCCAGCTCTCTGGCAGTCATCCAGGACCTATTTTTTCCTTCTCTTTACATAACAGCAAACAGTATCATTGAAGCAGGGTGTCCTGTCCTTTCTCTTCCTTCTCCTCATCCTCCTCTTCTTGTTCCTTTGCCACTTCCTGTGTTTCCTTTACCCCATCCTCCAGCTTCCTGTATGAGTGGGAGCTTTTAGGACCTAACTGCGTGTTGCTCTGTGGTGCTGCTGTACCACCCATGGGACTGACAAGTGACCAGTCAGGAACAGTTCTCGGACCACACCCAAAGCACAGACCAGATTCCAGGGAATGGCATGGAGAGGTGCGTGGGATGGGAAGCTGTTTTTGGCTGAAATGCCCCCCAGGGCTTTCTAAAGGCCCAGAATCTGCTATCCGTTACACCATATGCCTACAGGACAGCACCCAACTGGGCACCAGAGCACGATGGGCTGAAAATAGGGACTCACAGTCACAATCCTTACCGTACCGGCCAACATACGGCCATTCGGCACCAACCGAGAGGTGTGACAAGGTGGAAGAAAATGGTACAAGGGGAGGTGGGGAACAGACAAGGGGGGTTGAAAATAGAAAATCAAGGAGGTAAAGGAAGAGGAGCCGAAGAGAGCTTAGTTTGTGGGGAGAGATGAGGATAAGGGATGAGGGTAAGGCAGAGTGTCTGTATGTTACGAGTGTCAGGGTGTGTGTAGGAGAGAAGTGTAGGCAGGGTTTAGTGTCTGGACTGCTCAGTGACTCAGGTGTGAATAATACGTTAGGTCTACTTTGTGTGTGTGTGTAAGAAAGAGAGCCGGGGGGGAGAGAGAGAGAACACAGCGAAGTGCTGGGTCGGTGTATGGTTGGTCGTCCATGTGTCTAGGTGGTGGAGGGTGAGCTCAGCTGTGTCTATGGCCTGCTCCACGACAGCTAGTATGCACGCTGCTCACCGGTGCAGAAGCGCTAATTGAATTAAGTCTTTATTATCAGGCTGCAGAGGCAGCACTTCTCCCCATCTCGGCCCGCTTGGCTGACACTTTCTCCTTGAACACCTGCTTGACATCAACTTCCTCCTCTATTTATTTATCCCCTCTCTCCAGTGGCCAGCTACTGGCTGCACTTCTTCCTCCTCTCCACGCCTTTCTCCATATTGGCATGCCGAGCAAGACAAGGTGTGCTTAATTTTCACACTGGTTTTGTCTATCTGCACTGCACAATACTTCTCAACCTGGAGAGCCTGACTTGGATATCTTCACTACAGCCCTATAAGTCAATGTCTATTTCCATACAAAAAGGGACACATAATAAAAAGGATTAATTCCAAGGACTGATCCTGCCCTTCTTGGCCTTCAGCAGCAGCCCCGCTGAGCGTAGAGGGAATAAAGGCGATAAAGCTAGATGATGTTCTATGCTCTGTTGAATGGTCTCTGGTGGGCAAGCTGGCCAGGGTAATATACAGCAGCTGGGATGCGAACTAACATATATCTAGTCCCCTGTCCATTTCCACTAGCCTCAGGCTCAGGCTGCTTCCCTGGGCTCGGCTTGGGCATTACTTTAGAGGACAGACAAACAAGAGGCACTATTAAGTTGGCTAGGAGTCTGAGGCCCAGGCACTTGGCACGGCACTAGCTGTAATCTATTGACCGTTTGCATTCTCCCTCCCATGCCCCAAAACCACAGGACTTTTCTCTATCTGTCAGTTGAATCCATTGCTCACCTCCCTCCATCTCTATCTGCTGTTTACCCACACTACTTTTCTCTTTTTCTCTCCGTCGCCCTATGTCAGCTCAATCCCCCTCTATTCCATCTTTCTCCTGCTCTTTCGTCTATTTGCGTAAATCCTTTGCCCCCTCACTTCTTCTCCTCCTCTCCACATCCATCACTATTCCTCCCATCTCCATCTCATCTGCTCGCTTCTCTTATCGACATGTTTCCATTTTCTAAACTGCTCTCGCTCAATCATATTCACTCTTCTTTCAATGACCATTTTTCATTTTCTCTCTCTCTTTCATTCACTCTTACTTCATACTCCCTGGGTTCACCTCACTCCTGTCCTCTCTGCTTTCCCTGGTGGGCTTTATTTTACCCAGCTCACAAGGCCCCAGGTGGGCATAGCTGCCCTTGTCAGGGTTGGAAGCAGCGGGGTACAGTGTCCTCCAGGGCCTGACACAATGGGGCAACCAAGTGTCACCATGCAACAAACTAAACTTTTACTCATGATGAGTTGGGATAAAAACAACAGCAGAGAAGAAGAACAAGCACAGGAAAGAGACGCAGCCGAGCACACTGGTTCACCTCACCCAACAGTCTCTTCACATTTGCTTGACGTGCTGGCTTTTTTTTGTCAGAACTTGGGCTCGATTTAGTGCCATATGTCCCACTGTCTTCATTTCAATGTGATCTTATCAAATACCTCTTCATCTTTTGTGGCTCTTTTTGTGTATGCATCCCCCAGCTCTCTTTCCTTTCCTATGTCTCTCTCTCGCTCTCTCTCCTGCTGCTCCTGTCCTCTTCCACTCTCCTCTGAAACTCTGCCAGCCAACGAATGCCACAAAGCATTAGGACCAAACACTATCAGACGCCCTTCTCAGGCACATCCTACACATCAGCGGTCGTCCACAACATGCATAAACACAGACACACACAAACACTCACACACAGAAAGTCCAGCACTTCCTCACACCATTTGCCAGACTTGGTGACAGAAGAGGAGTTTACACATAGGCCTTGAGAGGTCTTAGTCACAGTGGCAGACTCACCCAGATACTACCTCTCTTACTAAAAAGGGGCACACACACATAGCATACACAAGCACTCTATTGCTAATTCAGAACACACTCAGTTTCACTTGTAATTACGCACACACACGCCACCTCAATACATTCATAAACGCTTGCATATGTTCATCCACAATGCCGTTTTCAAATGCATAATCACGGTCTCTCAAGCTCGGAGACATACTGTGTGCATACGCATGAGTACATTTACGTATGTATACACATGCGTAAACACAATCCCCTCTATTTCCTTCCGACAGTCACACACACCACAATGTGCACAGGCTCCATACACAATAGCAAACACCATACACAATAGCAAACAAACAGTCATTAGTAGATTTCAGGCTGCCTCTCAGTTCTGCTCCGCTCTGTTGTTGTTGTACCCGTGCCTCTGGGGTGGCGCCACTGCTGTAGGTTTTAATAAAAGCATTGTCTTTGGAAGCTGTCTAAAGGGACTTGGTTTCATTTTGGAGTGCTGCTGCTGCTGCTGTTGCTGTGGATGTGGGAGGAGAGAGGGCTATTGCGCTGGGACGTGGGGCGGCTAGGTTCAGTGTCATTGCAGGGCCCTCCAAGGACTGGTGCTTATTGTTTGATAGTTTCAATATACAATGTGTGTGTGTGTGTGAGAGTGTGTGCGAGTGCTCTGTGGTCATATAAGCACATGTGTAAATTTATGCATTCCAAACTTGTGTGGAAGTCAAAGCAAATAGCTGACACAACCCAGCACTTCAACTTTCCAACAGCTACAACAAGTCTACTGTATCTTTATACTCGGCAAGCGAGAGGTTATATAAATAAACACACACATATGACAGGCGCAGAGCTCTCTCTCTGTTGTGTTTTGAGATGGGTTGCTGTTAACCAATCCTATAAAACAAACAGTGGAGACAAGAAACACTAATGTGCAACTGCTCCACCATGAAACCGTGTTATGTTTAGGGGGATGCGCTGGATAACGAGCTATCTCTATACGACACACAGGTGTCCATTAGCTCTTTGGGCTGACCAATCTGTGACACCATCTAGTCAATAGTTACTCCATCTGTCAGCATTCAAACACCTCTGAGAAAGCCCCTCGAGGAGACATTTGTGTCATTTATGATGGACAATGAATGCCTGCTCTCAACAGGAGCACAATGTTACACCCATGATGAGGTCAAATAAAATGTTACTGTCTAGATTTGGAACCGCAATTCTTCGCCTTCCTTCTGTTTTCACCCTTCTCCCACAGGCGCCTTCAGATCCCATCAGCTGAAGCAACACGGACACATCTTTAAAAAGGCAAAAGGAAAGAATGACTATGGCTATCTGGAAGGATGCAGTAGAGGAAAATCCTAATTCTCCCCTTTAAGTGTGTTCCCTCCTGTGGAGAGAAGGTGCGGGGTAACGGCCATCTTAAATCACAGCCTGGCCATGGCCTTCATTAAAGCCATAATGCCAGGCTCTCCCTTTAATGGAAATGGAAGCCTGCGAGGCTGTGGGTGTAAATTAAAGTGTAAGGCCCGAGTAGGGAAAGATTTCCCCAGCTCTGACAGGTGCGGCCTGAATTAGCTGTAGTGCTGTTCAAGCAGTCAGTGGGAGAACACTGGTATTGATTTTAAGCACTGTTGCACTTCCTATCTGAAAGGGAATGTGTATTACCAGAGCTAAGCACATCAATCACTCAGCATTCCACCACTCTCCCCTGGCATGCTTCAGATTTTGAAATGATAAACAAACAAAAACCGACCCAAACAAAAGACAGCACTGGCTATGCGGTTACTGTAAGGACTTCGCTCCTGCGCATCAGCATTAACTTCATAAAATACATCTGTGCATGTATGCAATTGGTCTACTTTATCTTATCTTCCTTGTGTTGACAGAATGCCATCTCTATTCAGGGCATGTCCTGCGTTGCGTGTCACCTTGATCAAACAGCTGGCGTCAGCTCCTTGAGCTCTGGCTGTGGCCCACTCCCATGTTTATGACCTGCATGTGTCAGAGTTGTTACATGCATGCAGTGCAGCCATGCAGCGCCGTGCCTCTCTGAGTATGACCCCGCTGCTTATCTCTGCCTCCCATCATACCCCGCTGACCCAGTCTAAAGGCACTGGCTGGGGGAGAATTAGCCTACTTAGCCTATTCCCCACAGGGGTCAACCCACACACAGACACACAGACAGCACACCAACAATCAAATGCAAACATGCCAACCGACATCCACCCAAAGATGCGCGATGACAAATGATAAGAGAACACCTAGCCACAGGTGTCCCGAGTGTGACCTTTAACATGTGACCTTGAGCTTTTCATAAAGAGGCCAGCCATCAATCAGCTCCCATCAATCACACAAATACGCCACATCCCTTCACTCCCTCTAACCTTTCCTGCCCACAACATCCATCACTACACCCTAGCTTTTCACTGACATCTGGAAAAATACAAACACTTCACAACCTTTTGCCCCTGACTCCCCTCTTGGGGAACACACACATGCAGTAAACACAAACGTCTTGTCCTGCAGTGATGGCTCCTCTAAAATGTGCAATGTTTTTGTGTTGCTGTCAGGTGATCTGTAGGTGGACACCAGAAGCAGCTCCCAGATGACACATCTGGGATAACACCACCTGTACAGAGTTGTGACATGGGGTTGAAATCCCTGAGCACAAAGGCCACTACATAACAGAGAGGCAGTGGTGACAGACTGTGGCCATAGAGCATCCCGAGGACCATTTGGATGGAAAGTCACTGGATCAAAGGTCCTTCACAACTCACACACAAATCATTTTTTGGCTGTCCTGTGCAGAAGGATTCCTGCATGACATGTGTAGTACTCTGCTACCAAAAACATGGTGAAAATAGGAAGTTATTTAAATTTGATTATTTCTGTCCTACAGCAAAAAAAAAAAAAAAAAAAAAAAAGTGCATGTACATTCCAGAGGGTGTAACAAAAGTGATTCTAATTTAAACTATACAGGCTCCATCTCATGATTAAATAAGCCTGACAATTGTGTTATTTTTGGTGAGTTGATGAGCAGAGGCAGGAAGGGGAATTCCTGGTTTTGAGAAAAAAACAAAAAAAACAAAAAAAAAACATACAGGTGAGCTCAGTGCTCTTTTGGCCTATAATTACACCAGAGAACATATTCTAATTGGCAGTGTCTTTATGCAGAACTATTATCATTGTCCCTCCGAGGCAGTGGAAGAGAGCAGGGGTGGGGAAAGATACGTGAGCAATGGGTTCTATGTCACTGAGCCCAGGGTCCATTTACACATGGATGAGGATTGCTAATAATGCCAACATAGCAAGTCCAGCTCACAGAAAAAGATAAAGAAAGGTTTAACGTTGCTGAGCTGATTCCAAATGCATGAACATGTAAACTTTAGTAAAAATGGTGATTGTGTGAACAGGCTGTATTTGCTGTAGCAGTGAAATGACTGTGTGGCCTAACGGTGTGACAGTAACGACTGAGATCGTCCATTTGAGCCCAATGATGCCAGTACCGGACCCGTCCAATACGAAAAGATTAGCCAAAGCTAATCAAACAAAGAGCTGCTTAGTGCTGTCAAATGCAGAGGAACACTATGACAAAGTCACATGTATTATTAATTATTTTTCTGCATATGTTAGATAATTACATCGCGGTCAGTGCTGGCACAAAAACGTTTATTGACATTAAATTTCATGCATAAGAATTTGCTGAAAGGCCATGTGGATATCTTCACTTGCAAATTGGCTCTATATGTATCAGCATACATTATCAAAATAAATGAAGTGCAATGCTGGGACCATTATTTTATTTCAAATATCACAGCAGCTCTTGGCATTTTGTTCCACATGTGGGTGTGAAGTTTGACCCAGACAGATGAGGGTGGATGTACAGACGGATAGGGACACATTAACATATGATTCAAAGCAGATGCTGCACCAGTGGATATTATTTAAATTGGCAGGCGAAAAGGCAATTATTAGTCAATATTAATATTCTATCATTAATCTGCAAACTGTAAACTTTTCTGAACAGCCATGAGCAGGCTGTAATATTAAACATCCTACACTGAACTTGAAGGTGGTTGCAAGCTGTGCATGAGGAAAATTGTCTGAGGAAAAAAAAAATATGTAAAACCAAAAATGGAAATGTTGGCTCCCTGAATGTAATACTTCTGGGGCTATGAATCTTAACTTATGCTTTAAAAGAGGGCAGAAGTGTAATTGTCTTACCTTGTTTTAGGGGATGTCGTTAGCCATTCTTCATGCTTTTCAAATGTTATCAAGTAAGCTGCGATCTCCTGTGAAAAAGAGAAGAGAGGGGAGAGGAAGAGAGTGAGGCTTAGATATGTCATCTTTAATCACTGTTCTCTTGTGTTTGTAATACATCGGTGAGACTGCTTCATTGATATTCAGACAGTCTAACCAGCAGCACAAACACAGGAAAGACGGAAACAGGGGCAGTGCTGGGGAGTTCAGGCAGGTAAATGCAGACTGGTAAAGTAAAATGAAAGACAGAAGTGGAATGCAGCTGAGGTCAGATCATCTTCTGAGACCATCTTTGTTACGAAAGCTTTGATCAAGTTCTCCTCTGAGGACATCAAGGTGCTCTCAGAAAGATTGACGTCTCTGTGTTTGAGAGTGAGCAGCTTTTAACATTTTTGGTCCGATCCTCCCCCAAATCCCTTTGATCTGCCCTTGACACTCCTCTATGGATCAATCCACTCTTTAACCTTTGAATAATAATTATACGCCAGTCTCACAATATTGACATGTGTGTGTACTGCTACTTCAGAAAAGGCTGTAGATCCTTTGGAGTGAGTTGTGTACAAAGAGATGCTATAGACACTGAAGTAAAAAAGGAAAAAAAAAAAAGAGTCCAAACTGCCACTGGCATAAATAGAGATACTTCAAACACTTTCATGTTTCCCATGCTCGCCCTGCCTACTGCATCAGTCTGAGTGTAAGGGGGAACATGCTAGACCATACCCAGCCATTTTCTCACCAAACTAATGGGCAGAAATAAAAGCACTTTGGATGCTGGTAGACAACCTAATGATTACCAGCGACAGCCAGCAATTCACATTTCAGAAAGAACATTTGTCAGACTCTTAGAGAGAGCTAGACACAAGGACAGACCTGCTGCCATCTTACACAAAAACATTGTCTTTTCAGTTTCTAAGGATGTGTCCCTTCTCATGTTGGAGTGTCAACAAACCTTTAAGATTAAATGTGCTGTTCTAAGATTGGTTGGCTTGGTGTGTGAAGGCTGAGTTTGAAAAAGGCCTCCTCTGAGACCCTATGTTGTTGCTCGACCTGTCCAGATGGGACAATAATGTCTGCAAAACGGCAGCTTTAAACCTCTAAAGTGAAAAACTGGAAAAATATTAGGCATAGTGTACAGTATATGGCAGCACAAAGGGATCACAAAAACCCAGCCAGTTGTTTTTGAGTCTTCCCGAGACTGTTTCTATCCCCCTTTTCTCTTTGAATGCACACACTAAAGTATGCACCACTGCGAGGAGGCTCCCAATGGCGCTTCAAAGCTGTGTCACAAGTGTGACCTGGCACAGACACAGCACACTGGCGATAGCCCATAGGGATGCTGCAGGGCGCTGCGGTGTGAGGGGTTCCCAGGCTGGCAGGGGTCCCAACAGAGAGAGGGTGGTAGCATGACTGGCACTGTTGCCTCCAGGTGCAGGCTAGGAGATAATGCTGTGTTGATTAACTTCCCGTTCTCCTGCCATAACGACCGGAGGCACCGAAGCCATGACAAGATGGGGTCTTGAATTAAGAAAAAGACAGGAAGGGGATGAGGCTGTCAAGAGGAGCTCTGGGATTCTCCTCTTTTACAACTTCTGCTTCAATAAAAAAAAGAAAAAAAAAAAACAATAAAGTAATGAAAAGTAACCACAGTTCACAACCTTGTCAACTGGATGAGCTACAAACTTGTTCTGCTGATGTGAAAACATACGGAGAATGTGTGATGTTAGTTGAGCCAACAATTACATTGCTCGAAAGAAAAAAAACGCTTAATAGGGTCACAATAGCGTTACTTTTCTGCATACATTTATACGTAAATTATGCTAACACGGCAGTGATTAGATTAATCCCTGCTATTCTGTGCTCATTTTGGGAGGGATAAATGGCAGCGGGAAGCTCCTTCAGTGACCTCTGCGCCTGTTAGCACACAGCCCTTTCCATCACTCTTGTCTTAAAGTCGAGTCACAGCCTCAGCCTCAGTATGAAATAGGGGGCCACATGGTCTCGTATTTTGAAAAATTAAAACACAAAAAAAAAAGGGGAAAAGAGAAGCATGCCTCTACTTCTGGCTCTTTGCTCACCCCTCCCTCTCTGAACAGATGCCAGGGATTATTCCAACCCCCCGACCAGCCATAAAGGTGCAATAATCTTATGGTGAGGAAACAAACAAAAACAGACGTGCAGCCATTAAACAGCTGCAAGGAGACAAAGTTTGCATGGGCAGCATAATGAGAGGCTAGCATGCGTTCAGGTTGAGCAAACACGCTTGCGGGTTAGTGCAAGAGGGGTGGAGGGGGAAACGGGCAAGCGGTGTGCAGAACACTGATGGTGCATCAAAGTCAAACCAGCAGCTGTCAATGGGCTCTGGACTCTATCTTCTGACCTCACTGCCTCTGGCCTGCTCTCTGTCACTGGGGAAATATTCAGAGGAGGCTCTCTGTACACACAGCTCCTACCTCACTCTCACGCTTAGGTCAGAATCCACCTTATGCAAGGTTGTTTGTACTTTGCTCCTTTATACCTCAGCCTCCCCACTGACATGATCCTGGCAGGGGTCTTATCTCTAGGTGTTTTTGAAATAAAATGTACGAAATATGCAGAATACATCACTTACTGCGATGTATTCTGCACAGCCTAAATTAAGGCAAACTCCCTTGCAAGCCTCGTGTAAATAAATAATAATCAGCACAAGCTAACAGTGAACCGGAGAGTAAATATGAGCAATACCTCCTCTAATTGACACGGTGGGGGGGAAAAAAAAAAAAAAAAAAAAAAAAAAGAGGGCCTTTCATTTTCCAGGGGAAAGAACAACCCGGAGCTGTTTGTTGTAACCCAGCCATCTCATTTGTTTCTTTTGTCTCTGTAAAAGCTGCGACACACTGTTAGCAGAGGGGGCCGCCCCAGAACATGACGGAGCAGTCTAGCAGTTTCAGGGCTGATGAAGATGGAGAGCGTTGGTGTGCGTGTCTGTTTCTGTCGACCGAGTTACAATCAGAAGGCCTGATTACCGGTTACCTGTCTGTGCCTGGCACGTTATTAACATGCTCTTCAGAGGGTGTCACTCCTGTACTCATCAATGAGTCGCCCCTTTAGTTTTCTCTTCTCATAGCCTCCACACACCCTCTCCTACCTGACTCACTCTCATTCTTTTCTTCCCCATAACCGCCGGGGTGAAAAGGAAAGCCACCATGAGAAAATTTTCATTTTGAGATGACTGGCTTTTACTGTCTCGCTTTTCAAATGATATTTTCAGTCTAGAGGTACAACGTTTTCTCCAGAGAGAATCAGCTTTTGAAATGTCTACCTATTTGAAATTGGAGATGACACTAACATATTCATCCCATTTCAATTCTTTGCACCACGAAAGGGGGAAATGGGAGCAGGAGCAGTAAACTCTCTGAAAAAAAGTACACTATTTGACTCATCCCGTATTCTAATTGTCTGAAAATTTATGTTTCAAGACCCCATCAGACGGATTTCATTAGACCTTTGCCCCTTCTTGCTTCACGACGCCATTCTTTGATGGAGATATTCCATAGAAGATTCACTGTTCTGGGATGACTTGAGGCTAGATTGTTTTGCCGTAGCCTCTGATTCTCCATCTCAATAGCAACTTTGATTTATGGGAGAAAAGAGAAGTGTTGAGAGGACCAACGCTTCAGCATTGGGATGACAGGCCTGATCACTTGAAACAACTGTCGCTGTTCCATTAGAAGGAGAGATAGGAGTCTTTTGGCATTATCTCAGGACACATCAGACACCTGTCTCTAAACACCATCAATAATGCCTCCTTCTGCATCCACAGCGCATTTCAGCTGACAGAAAATGAGAGGTGGAAATGATACAAAGCTGCGAGACAAAACACGTCTTCCCAGCTTTCCTTTTGTGCTCCCCCTGCACGGAAACACTCACAGTTATCTCATTGTCTGAGAATTCAGTGTTAGTTTTTAAAACCCACAATTTACTACACATTATGTAAAAACAGAGTAATGACTCATTCTTTGTGAGCTCAGCCATTTAAATCCGGTCTTCATCACCCAAAAAAAAATTTAAACAATTACAGCATATGTTTGTCCATTACTGTATTATTCCAGTTATACTGGTGCTCTAGTGACACTAATGAAAATGCACTTAATGAATAGCTGTATTAGAAAAACTAACTTTAGCAACAGTATTGATTGCAGTAAAAGCCTGAGCTAATGAAATGAATATGAGAGAGCAGGAAGATGTGAAAGAATAGATGGAGCAAAGTTTGGTTAGAGAGCAGAGCACAGCGCCTCCAGCCTGCCTCATGGTGAAGCCTAGGGAATGCATCCTCAAAGCAGTGACCTTGTCCTGCACTTGAAAGCAGGAAGTGGATGAGAGGGGGGCAAGGGATGGATACGGTTAGAGGAGCCCTCCCAGATGACCTGGGTTTTGCTGTGGAGTGCCAGGTCATCTGATATTTCCTCCAGGGCAGCCCAGGAAACCAACCTTCCTAGAGCCAGGCGCAAATGGACTGGTGGGTGTTCGGGGAGAGTGGAGGGGTTGGCTGAAAAGCCAGGCTATCGTAAAATTCAAATGCAATTAGACACAGATAGCGACGAGCAGTGAAGAAAGGGATGGAGAAGGAGGGTAAGAGAGTTACTGAAAAGGGCGAAGATAATCAAAAAAGAGAGAGGAGGAAGAAAGTTTGAAGTTTTTCCCCATGACAATGATAAATGCATTTAAAACAGGAGAAGTGTGAAGGTATGGTGATTAAAAAAGCGTGCTTTGGTTCGATTCTGCAAGCAAAAGCGCCTTAGCTGAATTATTTTGGGTTTTTTGTTTATACTTCATGAATTCTTAATGTACTAGCAATAATGTATCACACACTGTATCTATGTAATCTCATATGGCCGTATTACTCTTTTAAGCTGGGGAAAAGTAGTGAGGTGGAGTGAATCTATTTCAGCAAGCTGTAACCTCCAGCTAGCCTTTAAGATTGTTTGAGCACATCTTATAATAAGATGCAGTGGATCTTCTATCAAGACAAATGGTCAGGACGGAGGGAAAGAGAGAAAGTGAGAGGGATGAGTCAGAAACAGAAACACAGGAGGAGAGTGAGAGAGTTGAAAAAGTGAAAGTAAGCAACAATAGAGTATGGAGCTGTTGACAGCTGCACTTGGCATCTGTGGAAGAGGAGTGAGGCTGTTCTATGAGTCCCTGTGCTGGGTTAAAAAGATGCCCTCTCCAGCATACTGCTCATTAGGACCTGCATGGGGTTTCCCTGCTGAAAGGGAGGGGTGGAAGTCACACTGTGTCCACTCTGCTACTCCACTGTAAAGTGCAACAGAGCTGTTCTGCTCTATACGTTACCCACAACCACAAACCATCTTGCATTTTGACAAGTGATGTGTCAGACATAAAAGTACATGATCATGGCCAGACAAACTTCTGTGTGGAACAGTGAGCTAGATAAACAAATAAAATTAAAAAAATGTATGTTCATTCACACATTACACCCAACAGTTTCCAAGTACATGATGTATGTCTTCACCACAAAAGGCTTTACCATATGTTTAAAACACACCTCGGGCAATTTTGTTCTGTTTGTCCATCTCGCTCGGAATGCACCTTCTCAGCTCCTTGCCTTATAGGAGGTGGAAAGAGCAAGACAAGCCGTCCACTGGCCTACATTATACATAGTTCTGGGATCAATTTGGCATTGATCCTAGATAGCTTAGATGTTTTCCAGTAGTTGGTCAATGCCTCTCTTCACATTTCTGCTTGGCATGCTGGTCATAAGATTGTTCTGAAAAAGGAGGCATTCTCCTGGGGAGGCTCCTCTCACTCCTCAACGCCTCCCTGCTCCCACAATCAATGTTACCTACAGCAGCTGCTATGCCAGCACTCTGCTTTTTGTTTAGTATATCACTTCTATACACTTTCGTACAAGAACAAGACTTAGCAGTAAGCGACAAAAGTGCGAGAGGAGGATTCTTGCCTTGGGGAGGGTGGGGGATGAGTGTGTGTGGCTGGATGGTGGGACGGGGCTGTGGTGGCTCAACATCCTATTAAGACACTCACTGTTGGCTCTGTCTTTAATGTGTCAGCCATCTGTATGTCGTAAAGACAGGACAAGTGTTCAGCCACCAGTGAGGCATCTGGCCTGTCAGAGAGGCCTATTCTACTGCAAAACTTTGTCAGAGTTAAAATATAGCACTTTCACAAGAACAGTTACAATAAATTCCAAAGCAGCATCAATTAGACAGCAGCATTACAGCAAACAAATGAAAATAAGCTACAGTAACCTTATCAACTACCAGAGTTAAGCACTAGCCATGCAGTTTGAGTGACACCGGGTGAAAGCGACGAAAAAGAAAAGCAAATATGTTTTAATTAATATTCCTAAATTGCAACATTACTTCACAAAGGATGTTATTTACAAAATAAGCCAAATTAAACTGTAACTAATATTATAATCAAACAATACAAATTGGATGTCTTATGCCTTCTGAGTTTTTAGCCCCACAAAAGATGGCTCTGCTGGCTGTCTAGGGAACATGTAATGGGTGTAATGAGAAAAAAAAATAGTTACAATTTTATTTGTGAAAAAATATTAATTATGTGGGTTGCCTGTCTCACACCAGTTACATATAAAATCAAACAAATTCTCAATATCACTGATTTTTTTACTGCAGTCTTTGCCCCTTGATACTATGAATGTAAGGTACCTCAATCCTATGTAACCATTCGCACTCTCTCTATCTTGAAATGAGAAACTGCAGCCATATGCTGAAGGGGAAACAGGACCGACAGAAGGAGAATGAGACCAGGACCAAGACGGAGCTGGCAGGAGACAAGATTGTTTTAGCTCTGATGCCATGGCTGCTGTCTCGGATGTTCATTGAGAAGATATTATTATTTGGTCTTGAAGGACTACAATGGTCAGCCACTGCCTCCCACATGTAGCAACAACGTTACAAAAGATGACAGAAGGGGAACAGCAGAGAGACTCATGTACAGCAGACCACCAGATAAACCTGGAAGACTCACAAGAATGGTTAATGTGGGAATGGATATACAGCATGTGTAGTATGTTACAGACACTGAATGAGAATTGAACATAAAGTTGACTGAGATGAAATTCATCCATCTTTGTCAGCTGTAATTAGGGTCCACTGTGACCCAGTGGTTGTTGCTATAGAATTGTGTGCCCGCTGATGTAAAGCCCATATGGGACCTCCTACTGCTGTACACTTGAGAGATGTGTCTTGTGTAATGATTCTATTATACCTCTTTCGACTTCTATCTCTCCCTCCCTTCCTTTCCCCGAGGCTCTAACTTCTGGCAAGACTTCAAGATGTGTTGGAGGCTTGACGAAAACGCGGTACACTACCTTAGTAAACAGGGCAAAAAAAAGTGCGTGTGTGCGTGCAGACACGTGGTTGTGCGCTACAGGGCACGGCGGGAAGTGGCCAGGTTCACTTCCTGACGCCCCGTGGCTGTCTGACCTCTGGCGTCGGCGCTGCACGTCCTCTTCATCAGCTATGCAGCAGGATGTCTGTTCCCCCCTGCTGACAGCCCAACCAAGGAGAACGGAGAGTGGCGGAGCCTCCATGATGCTGACCTTACCCCAGCCCCACTGCCGAGACTCCAGGCTGTTACCCCATTCTGCTGCGAACTTTTCTCCTCCTCAAAACCCAACTTTTGTCCACCAAAAGAGGGAAAAAACCTGCAGGAGTAGTCAAACCTACTAAAAGAGAGGGTTCTCTCTTTCCAATTCTACTATATGTCTTTCTGTTTGACAGATGCTCATGTTTTGGAAGACAGCAGATATTGGAATTGCAGTGTCAGATTGTACAGCCAACAGCCGGCAGGTCTGTTTGATTCCTAATATAATTTCACAATATGATAGAGTGTAGACATAAATGTTGCATTTGTTGCTTTCTTATGCTTGGTGTGAGAAAGATATTGCAGTGAAAATCCACTGAGAGGGCATTAAATGTCATCTAAACATAATTGAGGTGTGATTTCTCTCTGTGGAGACATTGTAAGAATCTAAGCACTACATCCGCAAATATCACCAAAATTTTCCCAAAAGTCAAGGAGCGATGGTATCATGCATAAATGAAGTGACAGTGGAATGTAGAAGGTCACCGTTCACTTCATATCAATCAACTGATGTCAGCTTTCATTTTAGGGCTCCTGCAGGACCCATCCAAAGAGGGGAGGGCCGAGGCGCAGAGATTCTCACATCTTCCTCAAAAGGCATAAATGAGCAGAGTTCTGTCTCATGTGATCCCGAAAGCCTATTTATTTCAGGCTCCAAAATCAATTAATGCCCGCATTATCCTCTGAATTCCACTATTCAGTGCAGCCAAATGACTGGGGCACCCTTGCATGAAACCAATTTTAACTTTCAATCCGAGACACCCACTAGAACCACCTACAGGTCTTCCTTCAGAATTGCAGCCATCTTTGACCGTGGTGTCATGCACGTGTGCCTGTGAGCATGTGGTGCACATTTGTGTACGCGCATTTGTAGCATGCTGTGCTGAGAATCTGTGGGGTTATGAAAAGTTTAAAGCGTTCGGTTCAGCCTGATCTCAAGCTGCAGCCATAAAGTGAAATAGCACTTAAATGTAAAAATGCAGAATGTACTGACAGGAGGACAAATTGTGATGCGCGATGTAAAGCCTCCTTCCCGTGGTAAAGGCAAGGAAAGAAGATGTGAAAGAGAGGAGGGGAAAAAGGGGTGGAGGAGGAAAGAAAGAGTCAAAGAAACAGATTGAAGAGGTGCATTATGTGCAAAAGGGCAAAATGTTATGCATTTAATCGAATACAGCAAGTAGCGAAGGAAAACCTCCTGTCTGTCCTCAGAAAGTGTCACCCTCTGCTCTTCAGACAGAGAGAAAAGACAAGGCACATCTGAAATTTCACCAAAGAGATGGACAGATCTCCAGCTCAGGCCAATTAGCTGACAGAAACTCTTTTTTTCCCCCTCCAACTGCTCATCAGCATGAAAGGATCACCCTTTGTCTGTCAGGCTCATGTCTTTATCCTGCATTTCTACTTCCTGTACACATTCTGTTCAGCACGCAAACACACACACACACACTTTTAATTCTTACATGAACAGGTTACATTCCTGCAACTCCTTTTTCTGTTCCTGCCATCTCTCTGTTCACATGTCAGCACACACATGTCCAGGCAGAACACACACACACACACACACACACACACACACACACACACACACACACACACACACACACACACACACACACACACACACACACACACACACACACACACACACACACACACACACACACACAAATATATATGAAAGCTAACTGTAAATGCAGACGCATATATAGTATGAGTCAAATCCTCACATGAACTGCACTTATTTCATCTCCTCTCAGCTCCTGCCATCTCACTGACTGATGTGATTGTTAGTTCTGGAGGAAGGCTCTCTTTAATTGAAGTGGGTGTGAGTGCATGTGTGTGTGCGCAGCTATCTGTCCAAAGGATCGCCTGGCCATGGCTGGTATTGTTTGGCCTATCAGACAAGCTGTCAAGTGTTCTCCCCCTCTCCCTCTCTCTCTTCCTCTCTCTCTCTCTCCTGGCTCTCTGCCGCTTTGTGTTCATGTTACAATAACGGGAATGTGGGGATGTGAAGGTCACAGACGCCTGAAGTCAAACCAGCTTGCCAGCATGCATGTTTTGTCTCCTAACAGCCCACCCCAACACCAGACATCTATGTAACATTAACCATCCACATGAGATTCAGTCAATGACCACTGAACACCACTAATAATCACGCACAAGGTCATTTTCACCAAACTGAAGCGACCAAATGCTGAAGTGCATCTGTGCAGCTGTATAGATTTCACTTGCACTTCTTTTTTTCCACTAAGCCAACTTTTCCTTAACTTTTCTGCCTCTATCTGCATACTCCCATCTGCCTTGTGTGCATTATCAGTCTCACATCTCTCCCCTCTAAAAGTTCGGCCCGTTGAGAGGGGGAGGCGCAGGCTGCTCTTTGTGAAGGCTTCTCTCCACAGACGGTGGGGAATCGATCAGCCAGACGCTCCAATGGCCTTCTCCTTTGTGAGTCCAGTCTGGCTCTGTGCAACTCTCCTCTGTTTATCTCCCTCACGTCGCTCGCTGGCTACATGCTCTTAATTAAACATGCCGCATGGCTATTAATTGTCAACCAGATTCAATTTGTTCCCTGGGCACGCTGTGAATGGGCCTCTTCTCCCAGAACAAAGGTGTCCGAACAGCCATGTCAGAGTTGAACAAAAGGCCCAAGGCATCACTTCTATCTCAAACAGCCTGAGCCGCTACAGCTCGCAGGCAGCCTTTGAATGTGGTGTTATCCAGGCAGGTTTCCAGGCAGGTGTTCAAGAGATGCTCAGAGAAAAGTGTCATGTATATTGCGACACAATCTTATTTTTCGCTCAATGACATTTAGTCACAAACCAAGCGCTCCATCAGAATTTAGCTGCTACACCTTTGCAAAATTGTCATAATGCATCGACCTGCACAAACAGCCATTCAGTAAATACTCTTAATCTGCCACATTTTTTTATCTTGTTTTTTTTTTCTTTTTACATGGGAACTCTTGACAAATTGTGGAAACAAATAAATAAATAACCCAATGACTGCTGAGATGAATCTGGGAGTAAGCAGCTGCCAAGGCATAATATAATTCATGGCCATGCATCAATGTTACTGGAGACTGCTCCAGCACCCAGCCAGAACCCACAGAGCCAGGTGCCAACACATCCATCCCCTTTGCAATTCCCTCATCCGTCCCACCTCTCAGTCACTCTAGCCATCACCCCAATCAATGCTCTCTTTCCAAAAACCTCAAGCTCTGAGCCCTGGCTTGTGCCAAGAAGGCCTGGCTGGGGCTATTGTGTCACTGCCTAAACCCCTCTACAATACAAAGATAAACCTGCCCCCTCTGTGCCTCCTAAGTCACACACAAAGCAGATGCCAAACCAAGAGCAGTTCATATACGCTCACACGGAGACCTATATACTGTTGTGTAGCAAGCCTTGTTCAAACACTGTGTTGTGGAATTTTTAATGAGAGTTAGGCGAAGGTGCTGTGGCATATAGAGGGAGGAGATCTTTTCCCCAGTGAGCTTCTGTGCCTGCCTTTTCAGCAATCCCAATATTTTGCTGCTGGTGAACTCACTGAGCAGTTGAGGAATTACTTATTTAAAAGATAAGGTTTCCTCTGTTGTCAGCAAAAACCGCCTCTTGTCCATAACAGGAGAAAACCAATGCAGTGTGAAATCAAAGGTCACCCAGAGACAAATAGCACTAACAGGCAAGAGCAGGGGTGACAAACGCTCCCTCTCTGTGCTCGCCAAATTAATTAAGAGTGGAGATTTAACATGGCATCTCCAACACAAAGGAGAAGCAGACGCTTTGTTGTTGCTTAAGCAAGACTTTCAAGCGAACAAACATTCCTCTTTTCTCTGTTGTAATCAAAGCATGTTTGGCCATGTCTATAAAATGACTGTTTCATTGAATGTTTTATGTGGCAGCTTTGAGAAGTCATTGATCTCAGTCTAGGGCCTGAGATGCCTCTGTTGAGCTTGCTTCAGCTTCACAAGTCAGCCTGCCTTCAGCCCAGGATCCTTGGGGCACTGCATTAAATGCCTTACCCCAGGCAGCCTGCTAATCCACAGCATTCGCAGGTGTCTCTGTCTGGCCGTGACCACAAGATAAGCACAAGCTTGGAGGAGACAGAAGCGAGCAATAGACACAAAGTGCAAGTATGAGTGTGTCTTTGCATCCAGTCCACAGTCAGTCACCCAGTTGAGGAGATGGACTGAAAACAGCAGGTCTGAGACCAAGTCTGGATAATGACACCTCATCTGGGAACAGCTAGCGAGAAACATCTGCATCCCCTTATCTCTGCAACGGCTGCACAGTTGAAACGACACGCCGATCATTTACTGGATTACCCTACAGTAAGCTGCTGCCTGATGTTCTTTCACAGATCAGTGTAGTGGAAATGTTTATACAGAGCGAGCTGGGACGAGAAAGTTGTCTCAATGTCTTAGATAAGCATGAGAAGCCAGCATGCTGGCCTCAGGCACAGATCGCAGCGCACTCACCTAGCATTGATCCGAGTCACAATGTTCAGTCAACCAACTGTGGACAAGAAATTTTAATAAGTGCGAGTTTAATTAGTCCAAAAAGGTAATGTTGAGAAGGTTTAATGTTGAATGCTATCAGTGTAGTAAAACCATTCAACCAAGTATTCAAGCAGTACAATAATCAAGAAATTCTCTGAATACAGTCAAGGGCTCGAGTCAGAAAGATGAATTTAATTTCAGGAAGTGTTGAACACCCTCATTTTGGGCCAATTAATTTTACAAGGAAATAGTTGACTCCAGACAGAAAGCCTGTGAGAAATAAAAGTTTGGTTAATTAGATTTACTATCAAGGGCAGTTTATCTTACAAATATATCACATTTACAAATGCTTCATTTATGTTGCATTAACAATGAGGGGTCTGTGTCCTTGATGTTGGTGAAATATGGAATAGGGAGCTCATAGCACTGACTCAGAATGTACCAATCACATGTAAGGTCATGTTCGTCTGTAGCTTTTGGCCTTTTAATGGTCATTTATTGTTCATCGTGTGTGTGTGTGTGTGTGTGTGTGTGTGTGTGTGTGTGTGTGTGTGTGTTCTTGTACTTGCTACATTGTGAGAACCATTTTCTGCATTTAACTATCAAAGTGAGGACATTTTTACAAAGTGAGGACATTTTGGCTGGTCCTCACTTTGAAACAGCCATGTTTGAGGGTGAAGACTTGTTTTTAGAGAACAGGTATGAATTGAGGTTTGGTTAGGGTTAGGGTAAGGATTAGGGTTAGGCGATCAGTTGTGATGGTTAAGGTTAGGGTAAGGCTCTAGGAAATGCATTACGCCTATGGATGTCCTCACTAAGATAGAAGTACAAACATGTGTGTGTGTGTGTGTGTGTGTGTGTGTGTGTGTGTGTGTGTGTGTGTGTGTGTGTATGCTTGCAGGTTTCTATGTGTGTTTTATGTGTTCTCTCCCCCAGTGGGGGGCAGCAACACCCTGGCCTCCCTGCCTCCATCCACTCATCCATCCCACGTCTTGTCTAATTAAACATCGTTAACATTCATCCCAAGGTCTTATGCAGATGAGCACAGAGGGAATGTGGTGCACTGCGCATTAAGAAAACAACTTGGGGGGTGGCAGAGAGGTGAGCACAGGGATGAGATGGGGTTGTAACCGAATTGAGACGTGCCTGGATATCTCCGATTTGACCTCATTCATCAATTAATTACCACCATTAGTAGGAGGTGATGTGGAACCAAAGCTGAAATCACTGCACCGTGGCGTCTCTACCACCAGTTTGTTGACTGTATGTGTGCGGGCACCTGTGTATGACAGACAGGAACCCATTAAGCACTGATCCAGGTATGCTTGAGTGTGTCTGTGTGTATGTGTACCTACAGTATGACCAGAAAGGCAGACAGACAAACTGACAGGCATCTAGCCAAATACTGCCATCGGTGTCTCCTGAACAGAGCTGTGATCACAGCTCAGAACTGTCATGTGGCTGTCACTCTATCAGTTACACACACACACACCACACCACACAGCAGCCGTGCTAACGCCTACTGTACGGTCTCATCTTAAAAGACATTCTTTGTTCCTGTATAGCGCCGCAGAGGGCACTTTGAGCTGCAATTTGAAAAACAGACTGTGTTACCCCTCTGTACATATTTGGTGCCCTGAATTAGCAACACACGATATCAGTCAGGTAACCTGATGTGCATGAAAACAAGAAAACAATAAGGAAATCATTTTCAGAGGAGTCCATGTGAAATATTATCAGAATAAATGAAAGTAATAGAGGTTATAAGTGTGTCAGCAACCCTGTGTAGGGACTTCATGTCAGTCTGTTTTCTTCAATGACAATTTTCCACAAATTATGAAGGTATACTTGACAAAATTTCAGCTATTCAAATTTATGATAAGACATAAAGCTGGCATTAGTTTTGTATGTATTACACAAATATCTCAACAGAAATGGAGTATGTGTACGGAGGAGCATTTTTCAGCGGCAGAGACAGGGTTTGTGTACTACCCTGGGCATGCATGGCAATTTACAATATTTAATCCAGCAGATTAAATGGGTTTAACAGGCTGTGGTAGTTGAGGTCTGGCACGGCAGTGTGGCGGGTGTGGCAACTAGGTTGTGAGTTATGTGCGTTGCACTTGGACTTATATTTTTGAGATCAAGCTGACAGTTGGCCATGCACGGCAGCACAGCACAGCATTTCCTAAGATCCTGTTTGTAACTGTCTGTGGAACAAGAGCCCAAGGGAGGAGTCTGCTTAAACTCACTCACCTTCACCGCTGGCCTCAGCTCCGTCTCTGTGCACAGCATGCATCCTACATGCACTTAAGCACACGTGCACTGATCAGTACACATGCAAAAAAAAAAACACTTTTGCACACACTTGTCACACAAGCTGTGTACAAACATAGCACAGGGTCAGCACACCACATGTGGGCCTTTGCAAAAATAAATAGTCCTCCTCAAAGGACCAGTGTCAAATAGGCATGCATGAAAAAGCACAAAAAGCACTTTGCCCTGCATACATATCTGATTCGCGACAACCAAGGTCTGTCCAAATCCTCTCCCTATTGGAGGCCACTTGAATCACCTTCAAGGATCAACAACTTTCATTTGGTGCTTTCTGTCTCCTCCATAAACATGCTACATCCTACGTGAGTTCTAGTCACTCTGAGTGATAAGTGTATTGTGGGACCAAACGTTGTTGCAGCTAAAACTAAAAGCAGGGGGCGCTGTGTAGACAGTCAAGTACTGCCAGCGAGGGTGAGCAGGCGGGCTCAGGAAACGATGATGAAGTGCAGCATTAGTGCGGTGATTAACTCCTTTTCTCGCTCTTCCTCCTCTCGTTCAGTCCCATTTCCTCCCACTGCGGGACGGGAGGGGAGCCTCTGATCAGTGTGTGTGAGATTCCCTTGACACACCGTCCATCTGTGTGTATGAGCTGGCAAGCCAGCAGGCCTTCTTCACCAACATGCTTTTGAGATCCCATCTCAGTGTCTCTCCATTACAATCCTTTCCTCTCAGACTCTCCAAACAGCTCTGAAATTTTGATGAGACAGTCGCCCATTTAGCTTGACATGATGTTAACATGCTACAGAGGATAAGTGTACCAAAACAACAACTTGGACCTATGTGCCATACAGATCCAAGGAAATAAATTTTACATGGGAGCGAAGAAAACGCTGCCATCTTTGAATCAGACCTTAAATGAGGTGTCTTTTCCTGCTGTGATCTACAATGTATAGCTTGTTAAATGCTGTGATGCATAGCAGAGTTGCACTGTAGTTGTACAGGCTGGCCCAAGTTCGAATGAAGAACACTATAGAGCATCCCTGAAGAAAACTCATGATTCCGCACAGCGCAATGTCAACAAACTGGATTGAAAAATATATAGTCATCCAACTACCTCACCTTTAAAAATTCCATCTCTCTCCCTTCTTTCCTACTTATCAAAAAAGGCATAGAAAATACCAGTGCTAAAATATCCGCTTATAGGAAACAACAATCCTCGGTCAAAATCTTGTCTGAAGACAAGAAAAACTGAAAGTTAAAATATTGAAATAACTTAAACATTTATTACATTGTATTTAGACATTAAGTCTTAACTGACTCTGCCTACTGTTGGTGTTTAGGTATGTTAATTGTGTTAAAACTGAGTAATAAAAGAAAATACAGCAAAAAATACTAAGTACTAAGTAAAAGAAATAAAGCTTTAGGAAAAAAACAATTATCCAAACTAAGACTAATAAACAGAATCAGAAATTTGGTTCTTACCTTCATCATATTGTATTCATTTATAAAATGAAGAGAAATAGTAATGAAAGTGCAGATTGATTTTCCAAAATTTAACTTTTTCATATGTGCTAATCATCAACTGCAGGTATATCCAGTTTTAGTCAACTTCAGGTAACAGCATTTTTGCCAGAAGAACATATAGTAGAATCTGGAATGTGTATTGGATTGTAGAGGCAACATTTTCTGATGAGAATGCTCCAAAACAGAGAATTTCCAATTTAAATAGAACGTCAACCTGGGAAACGTGCTGCAAAACTTTATGGCAATCCTGTCCAAAAAAATATCTAAAAAGGCCCAGAGCGTATAATAATGGTTTGACTCAGAAAAGATGCTCAGATTTTAAGACAATTACTGATATAATTACATATTTCACGTGTATTAATTTAGATTTTATTTGCCTCATCCTAGCATCTGTTTTTCGAAACAATAAAACACAAAAAGGGGAACTGCATTAAAAAAGTGGAGAACAAACAAGCATAATTTCAAACTTTTTAATGTATATATGCGACCAAAAGGAGAAGAGAACAGCTACTATACTAGAGCCTTTTCCAGGCAGTGATCAGAAGACCAGGTGGCTGTAGCAAAATGACCGGCACTCAGTGGTGCAGTATTAGTTTCACCTCTTCACCAGAGAGGCTATTGTGTGATCACATCGCCTCCACTCATATTAGATTGCATCATCAGCCACCAAGAAGGGAAGTCTTGTTTTTCTCACAACTGCACAGAAAAAAAAGAAAGACCAGTGGAAACCCAGCAAGGTAACACACAGAATGAGTCAGAGTCCTATAATTAACAAGTCTGCAGAAGCTCACTCCTCCCGATGACAATAATTACATAGTAGTGAACCAATTTCACCCTTCTTTCCCTCAGTGTTAGAGTAAACTAGCTAGTTAAGTCGTTACACCGCTGTACAAACTCAGGTGCATAATCTTTATATGAGAAAATGACAACTGTATTACTCGCAGCTAATTTGGTTGTGGCACATCCAGCCCTCTGAAACAATATCTTATATGTTTCCGTCCTGTCCACAGGTAAGTAGAGTGTCTTTGAACGCATGACACACAAAATTTCACTCTTAAAAAGCGAGTGGTGCATGTCTTGCAGTCAGAGGCTCCCTAGACATCAATCTCACATGCAGATTTGAAAATAATGCCCCATGTCCTCCTCACAGTGTACATCTTTTTAAAATAACATTTTGGCACAATTCCCTGTCAAAACATTTTTTTCTCCTTGTCATTCTAACAGAATTCAATCTTTTGTATCATTTCAAGACTGCTGCTGCTGCTGTTCTCCGCAAAGAGGACGAAACCAAAGGAAGAGAGGCACTTATTCACACAGACTGGCAATCAATGTTAATCACAACAGCGTTTACAATGTTTTGAAGATTTTGTAGACTTTTACCTGCTATAACAACCATTAAGTGTCTTTCAATAAAGGTGATTCTTACAGTAGGTTGTATATCTCCTATTGTCTCTATTTCTCTCCTGTGCCCTTATAAATTCTCAACAATTACATGCCAAGGTTTCTTTTTTTTTTTCCAAGAGTAGAAATTACAGCTGTCTCCTCTCCTCTCTCTCATCCTGGCATCGCTCATCTATTATTCAGTTTTTAATTTGGCTATTTGAGGTTTGTTCCCTCGTTTGGCGACAAGTAAGCCTCTGCTAAACAGGCACCTTATCCATTACACTAAATCTAGCACACAGCAGACAGCATTCTGGAATTGACCATTAGAAGGGTTATTGATATAACCACCATTCCCTCTCGTCATTATCCCTCTAATTTATCCGTAATTGTATAGCAGCTTTTTGGAGTTATTCTCACCTTGGACGCAGAAAGAAAGCATCTTCACTTTCTGAAACATATCCATGTTTGGATGCTTTACACAAAAAAAGAACTCTATCCATCAAATTATGAAGAGGCAGTATTCAGTCTAGGCAAAGCCAGGTCTCCATTGTGGCCATTTTGTTCAAGAGCTTTTGTATTTGTGACAAAAGTTTCCAAATTGCAGTCGGCTTTTAGCCAGGGTACCATCGCACTTCTGGTCATCGTTATGGAGAGATAGGCCTCTCTGACTGATCTTCAGACTGCTATAATCATATGCAATTGTGGTAAAGTGAAAAGAAAGACATGGCTCTTTACTGGGATCTATGGCTCATTGTATCTTATGTGTCACACGAGCCAAGGATCAATAGCACTCAATAGTCTATTAATAGGCAAGTCTTGGCTCTGTTCAGACTATAGCACCAGCCTGTCCACTAGACCAGGCCATGAAAAGAAGAGGGTGCAATAGAAACCAATCCTCGCTCTTCTGTTAACAGTGAAAGCCTCTTAATCATCTCAGCTTCCCATTGACTTACTGCTCCTCTCCCTCTCACCGAAGACCCATCTTAAAGGGGATAGTTACCGACCCCCACATCCTCTCCTTACCACGGAGAAGATGACTCTGTCTATTGAGGAGTTTGGAAGTGAGGTCAGTGAGGTTTTCTTCAGTTGCACTACAACAGAATTCCAGGTTGGACTGATATGTTTGTGTAACAGCCCAAAATAACCTCTGCACAGTTGTTTCCTGTGTAGAAGACTACATCACTATGGCATCTTAATCATTACAATTAAAACTTAGTTATTTTTTTACAACAATGACCACTTTCCACATTCAGCCTCTGATGAGCTGCCCCTTCTCGTAAGTGATTGCTGATAAGCACTTGGGCAAGTACAAGAGTATCTTCATTTCAAGTATAAGTGATCCGCCTAATAGACCGTAGTAGTTATCTGATAGAGAGACCAAAATCAGACTCCAGTCGCTCACTCATGCAGGCAATCAAAGGACACCTGAGTAATATAAAACAAATATTGATATTGATCTGCAATCTTTAATTTCCTCTCACCTCTAATAATGTTGAAAACCAAATAGAGCTTCGGGCCTTTCACTGTTTACCATCTCACACAGATTACTGCAACAATTCTGGTCGAAGAAGATATATTGATGAATTCCTTTGTGTTTGCCTAAGCCTGTTACTTTGTCGAGTGCAGTTATTAAATACTGCACTTATAGTTTTAAGAAGTGTTTGTTATTTCCTGTCATTTACTTGATGGCAAATAGATACAGTATAATGTCTGGCAGTCCTCTGTTTATTTCAGGCCTCTGGTATTGCTGTATATGCTGTTTGATGGAGAGAGCGTAAGGGGGGAGGAAGGAGCGGGACACGCATTCAATAGGATGATCTGATATTCTTCTTTCCCTTCATTTTCCCTCCGGTTCTTCTACCACCTTGGGCTCAGCCAGTAGGGGATGTAAGTAGAAAGGGGAGGTGGTCAGAATCACATGATCTCCCCTTGGTAGTTGAGCACCGCCCCCCTTTTGGGGGACGGGGGCTGTCACATTCGTCTTTGTCATGGCGCGGCATGCCACCCATTCATCAGGCCTGCCAGCAATGGCATCCCTTTCCTCTGTGTGCCCGGAGACTGGGCACGTCTGGGCCTGACTGCATCCCAGATACACACAGAGAGCAACACACAGACACTCTGATGGATTCATTTATTAGGCCTTTCATTACCCAGGGGGCCAATGGTGAATCGCAATGCACTGAATGCCACAGCATTGCACAGCTATGCCGTTGCCCTCTAGGCCTACTGCTATCATGGACAGGCTTTCAGAGGACAGAATAATCTTCTGAGCAGTGCCTCATTAGACACTGGAAGACATTTGGGTTACCAAATTAAATGAGTAATTCAACATATAAAACATGCCCACAAAAGCCAATTTGTTCATGCTTCTCTGTATCTGCACTGCAACTAACCTTAAAGAATATAATCCTGCATGTCCTCCTTGTTACAGCCAGAATGTGATTCTACACACATTTTATTCGACTGCATGTGAGGCAGGCGAACACTCCTTTTGTTTTACTATGTGGCCCAGTCTTCACAATTCCCATGACTTTATGAACCTTGTTTTAAAAAGCCAACTCTGAAACAGTTCTTTGGTACGTGGCAGCCTGCAGATTCCAAAGCAATGGGGGAAAAACCAACCACCAAGTAGATGTGTGAGGATAGAGTTCAATACTGCCTGCAAAACTTAGTATTATTGATTGCCCAGGATGGTAAATTCAATATAGTCTAAAGAAGTTAGAATTGTGGATCTACAAGCCAAGCAATTCAATAGTGTTCATCTCATGCAATGGTGAGGATCTGGGCACTGTCTGATTCAATCCCAGAAGCTGTGGAGAAGGCTAGCAAGGATGGAAGAGCCAACAAATGCAATACGCTGCAGCTTCAGAGAGGATCTTAGGAGTCAACAAATTTAATAGAGCCACTTTATCCCCTCATATGTTCGTACAACTAGATTTAGAGTGTGGAGGTTCCCCCTGTGAAGCTCCTAGGAGCTGGGGAGTTTATCCTAAATAAACTGTCGCCTTTATTGCATCTTTCTCCAAGTCCAAGCCAAGCCCTGGTTTAATTACAACAAATCCACCGCATGTGTTCGCCATGTTTGCCAGTGATGGAGGAAGCTTGGAAAAAAAATAGCTCAAAGCAACTTCTGTCAACAACAATGGCAGAGGGGACACATCTCTGCCTTCCTGTAAAACATTTAAGTTTTACTCTGGGTGTAAACACTAAACTCCCCGTCTATGATTCGACTCAGAGGGAGAAGAGGCAGATGGGAACAACTGTCACAACGATTAAGAGGTTTTCATCTGATGAGAGAGAGGCTCATTTGAGAACCACAGTTGAAATTCAAAATCATCTAATCCTGCGAGACCATGTACGGCTCACACACAGGCACAATAGCGACAAGACTCTCATCTCACCCTGGACATTTACAATCAAGGCCAAATTAAGTGTGGCATAAATTAGCCACAGATAACATAAACTAGCGCACAGGGGATGGAGAAGGGATATGATGTACACCACTCAAGAGGATACGATACATTTCTTTTCAATTAAGAGTTTGAACAACGTCAAAGCCTAGCTTTAAAATTGCCCATAATAAAGGAACTCATTTGAATATTTGCTCCATTCTCTCAAGATATTAGGATGAGGAATCACTCGTTAAAAAATGAGGAGAAGAAAGGAAACAAGATAAGCATTTCTAATTGCTGCCATGTTTGTTTCCTAATATGTGACCCACGACACTAAACTTGCGTAGTTTGAAAACAAAAAAACTGGAAAGGCATTAAAGTGTGTTCTAGGAGGAGGCAGAGACGTGCTGGGAATGCTCAAGTACAAATTTAGCTGTGAGGAACCCTGAATAACACAGGCGCTGGTTGTAATCCCAACACTATGCTGCACTGTCAAGCAGCTAATAAAAATAGGCTGGTGGCAGATCAAGTCTGTGATTCAAATACATTCAAAACCTTTCTTAACTGAACTGCAAAAATCCCATTCTGGCTCATTTACAGACTATTTTTTTCTCTTCTTTTTCACTTTCCCCTTCCTGCTTTCTTATTGTTCTCTATGTCTCTCCTCTCTCACTCCATCTCCCCATCTCCCCTCTCACAGTATCATTGCTAAATCTATTTGGAGCCGCCGCTGGGAGCAATTGAGCAGAAATGGGTTTGTGCACATCTTGAAAACTGTGTCTGTCATAAAAACACAAAGGTTCAGCACAAAGAACTGGTTAAATATCCATGTGTCTGGCCACTAGTAGCCTGCAGGTGTCCTCAGCTAGGGCAACTGTTGACTTGGAACAACATCAGAGTAGCACACCCACTGTATTGTAGCTTTGCTTTAGCAATGTCTATGCTGCAAAAATCAATTCTCTGTCTGTCCGGGATTGGTATGTGTGCTACACAGGCTATTACACAACTTGACCATACGGAAAGCAAGCGAGGATGACCAGCATGTACAAATGTACTGCTATCACAATAACAATAGCTCAGAACCAACCGCAATACAGCTGTGTCTAGAGAGACATCACACGAATCAAGTCATGAGGATGGCACCATGTGACAGCGCGGCTTCCATTTGTCGGAGTGAGATAATATGACTTCAGCTAAAGCCTTCTGAACCTCAAAGAGCACGTTCATCTCCATGACTTTGAATTCATTACCCATCAAAGATAACTCTCCTTTTCACACACGGAGCTCTATTTGTCAGTGTCACAACACAAAGGAGAGGGGCAACTTATTCATGCCAAACATGCCTCCAGTTTCAACTTTTGGTCGCCCCTTTGAGCACTATTTTTTAATTAAAAGAGGTTCCCTTTCTTCTCTCTCTTTCCCTCTCTCTCTTTCTCTCTCTCCCTTTTTTTTTTTTAGCGGGAATGTCTTTTTCATACCACTTTCCTCAGCTTGAAATAGTCTCGATAACATATCTTTCAATTACAGTTTTATTGTGACTACCATCTGGTTGCCATTCAACCCTTCCCTCCCTCCTCAAGCCACTGCATACCTGCAAAGAGGCGAAAAGTGACACATGGGTCTGCATAGAAACAGCTCTGATTTTTACCCATCACATACTGGCAGGAGAGGGGGACCAATGGCTTTTATCTGCCAGCTGAAGGAACACGCACCGCCAGGAGAGAAGCTGTGGGGTGGCGGCGGCGGATGGAGGGGGGGGGGGGGGGGGGGGGGGGGGAGGAGAGGTGGGGAGCGTTGATGAGTGGAACGCAATGTGAGGGGACGGTGCTGACCCAACTCCCTTCATCCCATACCTCGGCTGCTTCCCTCTTCACATTGACAGGCGGGTAGATTGAGGGCTAAGATTAGCAGCCACTTTCTCACAGAAGGCCAGGGAGATACAGTATTGAGAATGAATGGCCACATCATGTTGTCAATGTTGTAACCTTGGCAACAGACAGAGTACTATTTTAGTCCCCCCACTGGCCACCAGGATGGTTGGCAAGACGAACTGAATCTTCTCCGTTTACGGTCCTTATTGTTCATGCACACACACACATGTATGTACAAAAAGGTGCACATCCTTAGTTATGAAGAGACTCAAACAATACCACCATATATTTTCATCACGGAGTCGGATAAAAGTAAGAGGGGCACAAAATCCAGTCCTAAAGTGCATACAAAAGTGAGGTCCATCCAAGAACATCTCATTCGCATAATTAAAGCCTAGCTTCATGTCTATACATGTGGCAGCTTCCGTATGAGCTGCTCTATGCCGTGGTGACAAATCATATAATGGCATATGTGTGTTTTTCAGCAACCAAACAACAAAACAAAGACAAACCAAAGCCAGTAAACAGACAGCTCAGGGTAGAATCTGTCAGTATGTTCTCCACATCACGGTCAATGTATGATTTCATTTAATTTATTCAACTGAAAAAGACTTTCATCTGAGGCCAAGATCCAGACTAGTACAATGTACAACAACTACACAAAACAATCCCAATGTCAGCAACAGGACTGCAAACAAAACAGACAAATCCGCATTAGGTAAAGCCAATATGCTGCTATTTTTGTAACGTATTGTTAATGAGCCACAGTTTCAACTGACCAGAAAAAAAGCACAGAATGTATTGATTTGATTTTCATTTTGAAATTTTCATTTACATTTTTTCCTTCACTTTGAACATAAATAGGATCTCATCCATAACAATGGTTGTGCTTCCCTGTTTATTTGTAAGTCCACAAACAATGCTCAATAAATCAGGACAACATGCTCGTACAGACAAGTCTTTGATGTCATACATGTTGGCAATTTGGCTGGAATCAGCTCTAGGCCACATTTGCTAAGAGGAAATATTCACAAATACTGTCATGATTCCAAGATTAGACTAGCTTGCTTTCAAATCAGTGTGAATTATTGATTCATCTCCCACTAAAAAAACAGAAACAGGTCTGAACAACCTAAACAAGGAAGGCTGTGCTGGTTCCTCTCATCAAGGGCAAACTGGCACAATCATTCGTGTGAAACCATTTGTTTGTGCTGTATGAAATAATTCTTAATTTGCTTTTTTTTCTCTGTGATTATTTTGCAAGCGGAGTGGAGTCAAAGCGCTGTATTAAAATCTAATCTTCAAACACCAACCTGGCTTCTACTGATCAGCCATGGGCTATTCATCACTGCCATTACCTCACCACACATTTTTATCCCTTCCTCCTCTACTGCCGCTGGCCAGCTCTCCTCCCTCTCTTTTCCTCCATCTGACTGACCTCACCTCTCTCCCTCCATCCTCAGTCCCTCTTTTGATTTACAGCCTCCTGTTCAGCCCATTCCTTGCTCTTTTCCTCGCACCTTTCCTCAGTTCATTCATTATTTCCTTCTACTCCATTCCCTATTTTTTTTCCATCTCCATCCATGAATGCATTCATCCTGCTCTCGTCTTTTTTCCATTAACTCTTCGCCATTATAATTCCGCTGAATACGTATGGGCCTACAAATTGTCTTCTGTGTTGTTACAGCAGCTTTGAAGATTCTCATTTACAATCTTAGGTAGGCTTACACGAAACAGTATATGTGGGGTTAAATGGATCATGTGAATGAGATATGATATGATTTATGCAAAATTAAGTGAAGTCCACTTGGCACAAATGACTAAGACTAACACATGACGAATCTTGCTTTTATGCATTGGGTTATAATGTTGAATTTTGTGTTTATTTCAGGAAGGTGTTGATTAGAGTACATGGAGGCTGTTAAGGTGATTTCCATGGACTGTATTTTGAGCCTCTAGTTCAAGGTGCTGTTGAATTGCATCGTGTTGCACTGACAAATACAATTTTGTTCCAAACCATTTACGTCAAAGAGGGTAGCCAATCAAAAACGCCACAATGACCATACAATTGAACCATCACTTTTTTAAAAAACAGTTTAAACAACATAAGCTTCATGAAAGGCATGATTTTGAAGCTTCTCAGAGCCGGTCTGCAGCTGCACAGTCTTCTAAGGTTTTCATGCATTTCAAGTTTACCTCTGGATCAAATTTTGGCAAAGCCATAAACTGAAGCATATTGTTTGCAAACATAGTCTCACTGGCTGCTGTTTAAACTCATAGCTTCACAAAGAGGCTTTCCCCCTCCTAATCTCTATAAGAATACCTCTCTCTTCTGCTCTCATGTACTTTGTTCTTCTAATTTCACTCGGTCGTTGTACACACCCTCGGTAGGGGGTCCCACTTTTTGCCTTTTTGAAAAATTAAAAATAGCATCACTTCAGGGCAGTTTAGCCGCAAGTGTTTTCCTTTTACTTTTTGTCGGCAACTGAAAATGCTCAGAAACAGGCTGACTGCTGAATCTGGAGGATTAGGGAGACGGCTCTTTGATCAGGGCAGGGTGAGCTCTGGGATCTCTTTCACTCTCTTTCTCTCTTTCCCCCATATTCCTCCCTGTTTCCCCTGCCCTACTCGCTCTTTTTCCATCAATCCTACTCCTCCCTCTTTCATTTTCCTTCCTCCCACGTTCCTTGTAAACTGCCCGTCCTTTGGCCATGCCTGCTGGCACCCCAGAGCTCCGAGACAGGAGGTGGCAGTGTTACACAGTCGAGACAAATGGGTGTACTGAGGATGGCATCACAGGAGAGTAAGCACTGGTGAGAGGGAAGCGGGGGATAAGGACAGCACATGAACTACACGCTTCTGTACAGATGACATGGGGAATAAGTAATCCCTGGCCCCTTCTGCTCTGACTCAGCAGTCATTTCTCCGTCTCCCCCACTGGAGATAAGTCTAATGGAATTGCAGCATTAGAAGTGCCGCATAGCCACGGTTGGGTAAAACTCACAATACGCCTCTTTCTGTTATGACACAGATTTGTTTGCTTTTTCTGCCTACCGAGGGGCATGTGTTGTAGGCAGCTGCTCTTCTTTACATATACTTTAGCAATGTGTGGGAGGAGTTCTGAGCACCGCAGAGGTGGCTGCTGGGACGAGATGGGGGCATACTCCTTTATCAAACCTGCTTTTGATTTGTCTAGTGGATGAGGAGCGGGGATTACTATCCACTGCTACGTAATCGCAGAAAGCTGAGGAGTCATGAGCAGTTACACAGACAGCAGCACATCTGTGTGCCAATGAAATATTCAGGAGTAAGACAGCTCTCCAGAGGAGAGCAAGCTACAACTCCTCCACACCTCCTCCACCAACGTTAATGATTTATCAATAACTCTACCCTCCTGCAGAGTGCCTGGGATGCTGGGCGCACCTCATTAAAAACACCTGCCCGACATGTGGAGGGACCGAACATCAAAAATAGATCTATACAAAATATGAGAGTGGGCCGAGGTGGGCAGGTCTTGTCCAAGCAGCAGCTTTACCGCCGGAGATAGAGAGGTTTAGCAGCCCCCCAGCACCTAACCGCCCACTACTCCATACCTACCACAAACACAGCCTAAAGTGATGTAGGAGTTGCAGGCGCTGTACACGGTATACAGTACTTCGACCTGTACAGTACGCTCCATACAGTTCTTTGAGGCTTTGAGTCAGACATGGCCAGAGAGATGGTGAGTTTCAATAAGGTACAAAAAACTCCAATAATTCCTCTGTAAATTTTTGTTGTACCATGAAAATGTGCTGTTTAAATTAACTGTGTAGGCACTTGCCTATATGAATATGTAGTTTGGAGGATTCATTTCCAGAAAATGAGTAATTATTTGCTCAACTGGGCCATGGCACAGTGATTACACCAATATCTCAGGTAATGGTCCAAAAATCACTCTGCTTCTCATTGCAAAGCTTAGCCACATGGTAATAGGAACTCCCTTACAACTGACATCCATTCTGAAAAGGTGGTCTAGGTTTTAGGGGTAGACCGGTTTCCAAGGCAGGCGATGGAAAAGGGGAGATAGGCGGTTTACTACGGGTGTGAATGTTGAAACTATAAAAGCAGTGGGTCGATTCATAGGAAGAAAGAAGGGAGGGGCAGGCACAAAAAGTTCATAACCATAGAGGAAGCCTATTAACCTTGGTTGGTACTTTAAATGTCATTATTTTTAGCTGACACAACAAAAAGGCCTGCGAGAGCTGTTCTCTTAGCGATGCGCCATGTAAATCACTTTCACAAAAAGGAAATTACTTCCCGGGGCCCAATGTTATTAATCTAAATTCTCTGGTTAGTCAAATTGTTGCACATAATAAATATGGAGCAGCTCGTGATGCTTATCTGCTGTGACATCCCATTCTCGCCAAAACATTTTTTTTCTCATTTTCTCTTTATTCATGTCTCGATGGCGTTCTTGAAAGAGACAGCTCTACTAAACAGCACTAACACTGGAGCAGTCGGATGGGTGGGGAGGGGACAGCGCTGGGAAGACACACTGTCTCTCGCTCATAGTCATCTTCCCATCTTTTGCTTATATGATGCCTGTCTTGGCTGGCTTCTCTCTCTTGCATGTCTTCATCTATTCTCTGTCTCGGACTGTCTAGCTTGATGACACACACAGACACACATACACACTCACAAACATTTGAGCTCCTCTACCCTCTAGCTGGCAGCTGCAGATCTGGTTGCCAATATAGAGCGGACCAGATAACTCACGACGCTGTCATATTAGAATAAGCAGCCTTGACAGAGAGATCATTTGCATGCACCCCATCACCAAATACCAAGTCGTCTCCTGTTTTGCACAGAGGCCATGCCGTCAGACTGGAGAGAGACACAGAGGATGGCTGAGAAAAAAGGGGGAAAGGTGAGAGAGAGGGAGAGAACGGAAAAGCAAGACACAGAGCAGAAACAGAAAAATCCTACATACAATAACAGCACAAGGTTGTGATTATCCGTGCTGGAAAATAAAGATTGTCTCTACAAAATAGCGTAACTACCCCTTTGCGATAATGGTTTGCTGCATGGTAAGAGTGTTGCTCCTCCTTGGTGATTCACTGACTCTGGGACTGGCGGGATTGTGGCTGGGGGTCCTTTGGGCAGACTCGATTATGTGCACGTGTGTGCATATACGTGGTTGTGTGTGCATTTGTGTCCTGATTATGCAGGTATAATTGTGGGGAGGTGGGGAAAGCAGAGCCTCAAGGTCAGGGTGGTGTGGCTCATCAGCTCTAGCCTCTATCACTTTAATTAACTCCTCCGAGGGGCTTAGGAAAAGGCTCTTGTTAAAAATTCACCACAATGGAGCCGACAACCATTGTACGAGAGGGAAGGGTAACATGCAGGTTGCTAAAAATAACCCCTCTAAGTACAGCACATGACTACTAAGACAGGACATTATGTAATTTCTCTGGCGAGGAAACTAGACCAAGTTAAGTTCATGTTAACTTTTGTGTTACTTCTGACTATACAGTAAGAAAAGAAAAACAGGAAATAGTGCTCTCTAAGCTGTGCCTGATTCCTGCAGTTCTACATGGAGTAAAATAAGTAAAGGAAAAAGCTGTGCCACATCCATGAGATTACTCTGAGACGCAGGAGTAGGCACAGGCTGCCGCGTGGTAAGTCCACCAATGTGTGGAGGATTGTTGTAGTGTGACATGAAGCGTAATGCTACCTCAGCACAGCTCTCTTCACAGGGACCTCTCAGGGACCCCGTGGAGAGGACAGTGTGCAGATAGGGGCAGAGAAAATGAAGGAGTGTGTGGCATGGAGGAGGAGTGCAATGATGTTTCCAGTGCAGATGACATAGGTACAAAGGGCCGGAGAGTTTGGACAAGTGTCTATCAGGTGATGGTTCTGATCAGTGATTATGAACTCAATCGTCCTTTTGCATTGTTGGACTTCAAAAAGACATATTTTTTAAAATCTTCATTTTAAGCAATGAGGCTTTAATTACACATTCTTGTGTTTGTTTTAGTTTGTTTGTTTGTTTCTAGTTGGTTTCAAGTGTGAGGGGGGAAACTGTAGCTCAGGTGGTGGAGCAGGTTGTCACAGGTTGGTGGTTTGACCCCAAAGCTCCCCCTGTCCAAATCTCGAAATGTCCTTGAGCAAACAATATGTGTGGATGTGGGGAAAATAATGTAGTGGTTGGTTTGGGAAGAAGAGGTTTCACACGTCATCTCATACCAATCTGAATTTTGCAATATTAGAATCCAAAACACTGTTGTTCCAGTTTGTGTAGTAGGTGAATTTTAACATATTCAACTGTTACTCTGTAACTGCTGCATGTGGTAATAAGCAACTATTTGTAAAGAAATAGCAAACAAAACAATGACATGTCAGTGTCAGTGCCTGCAAGGTCTGTGCTTCAATTTAGAGCTTCAGGTTTCTGTTAGTCACAACTGGAAAAAAGGTCAGCTCAGTCAGTCCAAAAGAGTAAAATGGAAAATCACAAACATGGGAAAACAAATACCAGTAACCACTGCCACCATTACTGGAAGTGTTATGCAATTAACTACAGAAGTGGCCATCACCGTGATCAAAAGTGCGGCAATCTAATAATAGCATTATAGCTGTCAGGAAACAACCACAACCGTTGTTTTATGAGGCCATCATGGGGCACTTTCCAGAATGAGACGTGTTGCAGAGGGTGGTAAAGGACAGATCTGTATCACGTTGTTTGTGGATCAATTTGAGAACTTTAATTAGCCAGGGGGTCAGGGCAGCAAGTGCAGCAGGCTCAGGTAAAGCTCATCAGCAAGGGGGCTTACAGGTGCCTTCGGCCCTAATCTCTCCGCCCATCTTGCTGAAATTAAAGCGGCAAATGGGAAATTGATTTCTAGCCCCCCTGTCCATGGCAATATCTCCTTTTGTCTTAAGGACATTAGGTAGGTTTGCACTTGCCTAAGCTGTTCTTTAAAACGTTCATTATTGATACGGAGGGCTGTGCTGGCAGACAGCCAGGGCAACCATGAAGAGGATGAAGCGTAGAAGAGCCCTCTGAGCTGCTGGCTTTTTCACAGCAACAGGTCGTTCACGCAACGATCCTCAAAACAAGCTGAGTGGAGACACCAGCTTCGACCTCTCTACTCAACCTCCAACCTGAGTTGCTGCTGACATGGCACCTACTGCAAGATTGACGAGATTAGACCACTCTGAGAGAGCTGGGCTCAACTCTTCAAATAGAACCTCTCACTATCATCTGGCCGATCAGTTAAATCAAATATGTTAGTTCTAAGCTAAAGGAAAAAGCCCCATGGGCTTTCCAACTTGAAAGAATACTAAGCGCTCAAACGCCAACCCATGGAAAGAGCAGAACGACTAAAAAAACAGGAGTGAGTCAGCAGAATCTTTGAAACGATGGGATGGTGAAGCCGTGGCTACTGATATCACATAGAATCAAATGGAGTCTAATTCATTTCCCTCCCTGCATGTCACTTCCCTCAGATCGCAGTTTCTGTTGTGCCGTGTTGATGTTTTCCACTTTATGGCAGGATGCTATTTGTCATTCTAATGAACTTCTCTGTGGGAAAAAAAGATCCCAGGGAACATTTCTCAAGATGTCAGGGAGCAGAGAATGTAAAGTGCGCAACACAGTTAATTCAAGTGGGCCTGCCCTGCAGGCAAGAGGCCTGCCTGTGTATCAGTTCTTAACAGGGACAACTCATGCCAAATTAAGGCAGGGAACAGTAACACCAAAATACTGCGTTGAAGAGCCTGTTCTCTTCATTTGGGCAACTTTGACAGACAACGCTGACAGAACAGCTGTCATTAACGAGCCTTGGTTTATCTGGAGCCCCTACCACAGGAGCGATAGCCAGGTGAGTGTACCTTTATACATTATGCAGCATGGAACAAGATCATAGTCCTGCGACCCCATTATTCAAAAACCAAAGAAACCCAAAGTGCCCATGGCTAATGTTGCTGTGAGAGCAGTACAGAGTGTGTTCTGCACTGTAGAGAGGAAGAAGGAACTAGCTGGGCTGTTGTGTGCACGTGATAAATCTGCTGGTATGCCAGGGCTCTTTTCTCATTTGTTAGGCAGCCATGTGTGAAAATGTTAATGAAGGCCCATATAATCTAGGAAATTCTCACCATTAGAATTTCCTTCACGTAGCCAGGCTTTCTGCTTACACACTGACTATTGTGCGCATCAATCCTTCCACTGTCGTACTAATAATAGACCTAATTGCCTCAGTCAGCCCACTAGCTTTCTCTGCCCCTCTATGCATCTCAAAAAGGAGTAGAGGACTGTCTCATGACAAGCCCCTGCCACAGAACAAGGAGTAAATCAGGATATATATAACAAGAAGACACAAATACCACTGGCACTCTGCATGGTGCCCATCATCTACCTAGCCTCCATCATCTTATCTCATGAAATATTAAGCATCCAGATGCCAAAATATTTGCCAGGGCTCAGCCAGACTGTGCAACACTTTTATTTCCTCCCCATCTCATCCATTATAAATAGAATGGAATAAAACTAGGCCTTGTGACACGATATCTCCCCTGACCCCAAAGACCTACCCCATGTACAATGACTGTGTTATTGAAGTCTTTGAAAGAGCTAAACAATATCTTGGCTATTTTTTCTTTTTACTTCACCCTGTCCTTGTACACATAATGTGAAAATATGTAGATCCCTTTTGAATTTCCTGCTTGAATTAGCATTCAATGAATCTGAGTGCCTTTTTTTCCTTCTTCGCTCAGAGAGGCAAAATTGCGTAATTACTCTAAAAGGAGAGAGACAGAGGTGAAGGTTTGGCAGTCTTAATCTCTCAGAGTAGAGCCTCTTTAAGGGAGTGGTGACTGCGGGGCCAAAACATCCATAAACCTGCAGGGAACAGCTAACGCATCAGAGCATGTTGGTCTTGAACTACAGCTGAGCAGCAAACGTGAGCAAAAAACAATACATGTATTCTGAATATCCAAAGCCAGGGTCCGAGTTGAAAGGCAAAATTCGACTATTTCTTTAACAACCCCTCTGGAGAAGATTAACATTTAGGAGCTGTCCTGCTCTCTACAAGTCTTGATGGACAGGTGCATATGAAAAGCCACTCCTAGGACAAAAGATAAGAAAAGAAAATGTCCTTAACACTGTACAAAGCTGACGAAATAAGATTAGCTAAGTTTCATAAGAGGTCCCCACTTTGTAACCAGAAATCTATGAAGCAGCAGTTAAAGCATTTGAAATAAATATCAATGAGGGTATATATAACTCTGTTAAAAATCAACCAAGTTCTGCTCGCTATTTGACGTCGCCTCTGCACACTATGAAGGAGAATCTATGAATAAAGACATCAGTAAAGGATCATATGGTATGATATGCTACTTTTTATTACAAAAGCATTTATTCAGTCTGAAAAGTAAGAAAAGGTAAATTTATGTAATTTTTATTAGCCGATCTGAATATTTTTATTATTTCTTTATCCAAGGTTCTTCTATCCATTTCCTAGGATAATATATTTATTACACATATTGTACTCTCTCCTTTTTCTTAAAAATTCTTGCACTAAGTCGGAAATACTCAGTCTATACAGTTGGCTCTCAGATGAACCCTTTCATGAGGTAAGGTAAGCTGATTACAAAAGTTATTTTACAGTCTGTTTCCCTGCGAGTAATACTGTCATTGAGCATTGCCCACATATTCAAAAACTGCACCTTCCCTTTCATATAGTCTTCTGCTTACTTAAAATTGGTGTAAACATTATTTGAAGGCGCAACATAAACATGTAGTTGATCAACATTATCACTAAAGAAGCAAAACAATTCATTAGTGCAATGAAACCATTTAGGTATATTATATATAAGAATTGGCTGTACTATTAAACATGAACCGTTTTTCAAGGAGGTTAAAATCATTTATCAAAGTAAAATGAACAATAGTATTGTCAAGTACAAATAAATGCAAATCCTGTATGTGGTAATAAATTAAGGAACATCCACAACATCTAAACCAATGCTGTTTGCTTGTTTCTTTGTCAGCATGATAATGTATAAACCACCAGGTTTATATTTTAATTTCATGAAACTTGGTGGAGAGGTGTGCAGCAGACGAATGCAGTAAATTTTGGTGTGGATCCAGATCACCTGTGTAGGAGGGCTACTGACTGCAGCAGAGAACTGTGCTCTCCAAGGGCTCTTTTAGGTCACTGCGAAAATGTTCTCAATAATTTGGACATGTGGTTTTATAAGAACACACAATTTCACTGAAGCAACACAACCAGGCAGATGGTTCTTTATCCATTTAAATAGCCAATTAAATTTTCTTAAATATTGATTTACTTTATTCAAATTCTAACTAGAAGTGATGGTTGTTATGTATTTACACAGGGAGGTGGATAAAATAATTTTCACCTAATTTCACTAATGAGGTTGATTTGTTGCTGCTTACTAATCAAGTGACCTCTAGTGTGTAAAGAACAAAATAATTTAGTTTGTACACCTGAGGAAAATACTTGTAGGACTGAAATGTTATCTTCTTTCCCATAAATGCTGCATTTTATGTAGTTCAGCATCAGACAGCGTGCAGGACCTTCTTTTATCTTTTGATCCTCAGCCAAACACAACAGTCACATCCAAATTGCTTGCACCGCTTTGAATGTTGAGAATGTGTGTCTGCGCACACACACAAACACACTTTAATACCCTCTAGGCTCATTTTGGAATTTTATAAAGGAGACTCCCACTGCAGCCACAGATAGATGAGCAGGTGTGCTAACCCCAGGGTCCGGAAGCCTTCCAATTAAGATACATAGAACCAAAAACATTCCTGCACACTGACCTCGCCAGCAAACACGAATTACATCCACTTGAATGGAAACACACCGACTGCCTGTTTCTCCGAGCCATCCCTCCTGCTGCTCCACCCGGCGCACTTTTAAATCTATTTATATGAGCTATGTAGTAAAGCCAATTTCATCTGGGTCCAGCTGTTTAGTGACAAAAATGTATGGTTTGGAAGAATATCACACAGTGCGCTGAGTGTATATCCTGCCTTCATGCATGTCTGTCTTAGGGTGTGATTTCTGTTTGTACTTCAATTGATATGCCCACAATCCTCATCAAAGTACTGTCTCCGATTCAGGTTGTCATGATCATGCTAACTCCTGAAAAACAGCCGAGTTCCTGCTGAGCTAAGATACCATCTCCTGCTTAACTGGTGCTGAGTTGAATCCATAAACACATCCCTCGCAACAAAAGCTATCAGCTATCACCCACATCATTGAGATATTTGTCACCGCTAACATACAAGGAACTATTCAACTAATTAAGATTTTCAGCTTTGTTAAAAAAAATACAAGGGGAGTATCAATAAAAGAGGAGCCACTCTGAGCTGTGCCAATTGTGAGGAAAGGGTATTTGCAGAACAATGTAAGAGGGAAGTGAACTTTACTCTCATTTTTGCAGGTTGACCATTAACATCAACCTTATCAAAGTCATTTGTCTCAGGATTTGTTGAACATCTCCAAAATGCTCTTTTGTCTGTGCTTGAGTGACACTGTTTTCTGAAAGGTTAATTGCTTCTCGTAGTAATAAAAGGCCAGATCCGAGGCTGTGATTGACATAAATAGAGGTGCTCTCCCTCCACATTGAGGTTTTCCACTATGTCCATTCTTGCTGCCAGGTCAGTTTCAGACAATTGTGATTTATTATTAATGACATTCAGTCCACTTCCTGTGACATTCCTTTTATTGGGTCTTGTGCCTTTATGTGGCCCATCTAAGAGAGACGCTGGTCCGCCCATGGCCAGCTTTATAGCCTGAGAGGGAATAAATTTTCCAATGTCACAGCCACAGCCAACAACGACTTATTTGATGCTAAAGATCAAATGATTCATTCTGCAATTGTGCATGAGAATTTACTTTTAAGCAACAACAATACAAACAGCAGCACAATAAATCTTTTGCTCCTCCATGCGGAGATTACTCTCTGTCTGCACACTATTGGACTTTACACACAGGGACAAAAAGTTGACATAGCCATTTGCTAACATAGCCTGTAGTGAGGAGAAAGCAGCAGAAAGATTGGGCAGATGAAAGTTTAAAACAAGAACAAAAAAGCAGCACGAGAAGAGCTCAGGAAAACTTCACCAGCCGCTGGTGATGCCTGATTTGTATTCACTCCTCAGTCCAAAAATTCTCCAGCAGCAGCTTTGGGGTTGGAAGATTTTGAAAGTTTAGGAGAAGCGTGCACATTACATATTGCTGCAAAAGAGTGTATGGGAAGTGTACAGGGAAGCTGAACCTCCAATGGCTCAGCAGGTTCTTTTTTTTTTGTACACACACACACTTGGAAGCATGTGCCAGGCCTGAAGGTCAGCTTGCCTCCTCATCAGCTCTTTTATGCAGGCCTCACAACGCAAAAAGCAGCTGGAGGTTGGAGGCCCGGGGTGCAGGGCGGCCCGTCATTGACCACCACTCCCTGCCTAATTACCTCCCTGCCCTGGCCCTGTGCTCATCCAGCCCTCTCCAGTAAGTAAGGCTGGGCTGCTGAGATGGCTGGGAGCCTAGCCTCATTAGATCCTACAGAGTCCCTCTGACTGAACCAACATGCACACACTACTAGACACCATCATACACTAATGGGCTAGCAGGAAGGCTGAGACAGACAATAAAACATAGGGAAATACATCACTGAAGCACCGAACTTGTTCGTGTTCACCCAAGACATATTAGTCTTTTGAAACCTTATTTCTAGTGGGTGAACAATATGGAAATTAGCACCGTTTTTTTACCCAGGTGTTTCGGCACTCATTCATCCACCACATCTAGGTGGTTAGTCCTCTAATGGCTCTACTAAGCACACGCACACACACACACTCATATACACACTACGCTCCCTCCCGTAACAAGCTTTGTTTCCCTCACATGTCAGCAGAGTTTCCCTGTCAGCGTCTTTCCCGCCGCGACTGAGATGGAAAAAGCTACTTTACTTAGGGGTCTTATTTGTTTGCCTGTTTGTTTCTCTCTGTTCGCTTTCATCTTCATCTTTTATGACTGCCCCCTTCTCCCTTCCCAGCTCCCTGGAGAGACGGGTGTGGGGAGGGAGAGGGAGGTGGGGAGGTTTGGGGAGGTTTGGGGGGTGCAGGGGGGGGGGGACGACAGAGGGGGGTTCTTTTGAAGGAGAACGAGGAGAATTGAAAATGGCCGTTGTTATGAAGGAGGCCAGATGAAGAAAGCCAATCTGCCTGTGAGGGCAGTGGGAGTGGAAGAACGAGTGACAGGGAAGTAAGAATAAAAAGAGCGAGAAAAAGAAAGAAAGAATGAAAGAAAGAGGAAAATTCTGCTGAAGCCCCTTTGTCAATGAAGGAGGGAAATTAAGAGTAACTGCATAAAGAAGTGTGTGAAGTATAACTTTGATAGAATAATCCTTACCCAGGGAACCATCTCCAGCTTGCTCCGACTGCCAGGCTGCCTGTGCAGGCTGAGGCCACAGGGAGGTGCTGTGACAGAGGGGGCTTTGACAGCAACGCTCCCCTCACCAGCAGCAGTGCTCATCAGCCAGTGTGCCGCTCCAGAGCACAAGCTGTTTTCTCACAGAGATAGAACTGTGGCGATACAAGTAGGTCCTATAAAAACTTTTCGCTCACGTAACAAGAATGGATGGCGGTAGAAGTTTCAAACAGGCCTTGTTTTATCACTTTTTTTTTTTGACATTCCTACCTAAGGCTGTTAGGATCTATCTTCACGCAGATTTGTAATTAAGATTCTCTTTCTCTCATCAAGCTTCTTTGTTTTTCCATTCACAGTTTTGCGATGGTCTCTTGTTTGCCAATCCTCCAGACTGTGATTGTCATAATTGCATTGCACAAATGGAATCAAAAGAGATGAGTCAAGTGTGAAAAAAAAAGAAGAGGGTGACTACACTGCGCAAATCTTTTGATGTAAACTAAATGAGGAACAGTCTACTCTTCACATTTGCACCTTCATCTTTTTTCCTCTTCAGGCGCTGATGAGTGTCATTTATTTATTTGCTAGTTAATTTCTTTAGCTGCTATACTCTGGGGCTTCCATGTTATAATAAAGAACGAGGTGATTTGTTTTACCCTTCTCCTTCATTGGTGTGCTGCTTGTGCTGTCCCTGATGGTCTGGACCATACAGTGACGATAAGATGGGAGTCAGTATATTAATCAAGATGTTGACAAAGTAAAGCATCCCACATACTGCCAGGTCCCACTGGTCTGCATCCCAAAATTCACTCTGTTACTGGGGCCATCATATTGTAGGAAAAAGCAGAATGCAGGCTCCTTTCTTTCTACAGTATATGATCCATGACAGCTCAAACTGCTTCCAAGGGACAGACACTGTCTCATGCGCTCACTTCCCAAATCATGTCCTTGACTCTGACCTTCACCCAGCTACTGTAAACTGCGGTGCAGCAGCCGTGGGCTTTAGCTGTCAGGCTTGGCCTACAAAATGAGTTGGTAAAACTGCTCCTCAACATGGCCGGTGGGCAGTTTTGGACCCTGCTGAACTGAGATCGGCCCCTAAACAGTTACTCTGGGTTTCTGAAGAAAGCTGAAATTTCTCCAGTCTCTGCTGTGTGGCAAAAGGCTCAACAAAAGTGAATGAAACTATTGTTACTTTGCTGTTCTCCAAAACCTTTGCTCTCCTCCTTCCACGGTTTTTCTCTTTTTCTCTGTAGTTCACGGGATCCTCTGAATTTCTCCTCCTTTATTATGCCTTCCTCCTGTCTTTTTTGACTGTGATCCTTTTCACTGTTTGCTACATGGTATTTTTCTTTTCCTCACTCTCTCTCTCAAATGCTTTCTCATTCAAGGCTTTTTGAGAGGGCCATTCCCCACTGACGTTTACAAATGAAATGAATGAAAACCATTGGTACGTGACTCCTCTACAGGGAGACGCTCCATTATACCTTGGTTTACTCAAACAGAAGCCTCCCTGTGATTGGCCAAAAGCAGGGATACCGGGCTGAAAAGGGTTACCCTAGATAGCAGAGGATGCAAGGAAGTGGAATAATGGCAGGCTTAGAAAGAGAGAGAGAGAGCCTTGTCCAATGTTTTTTAGCTGTTTGAAAATTGATTTATTCTTACCGATCCAACAAACCCCATGTATTCTCAACCAATGGCTGAAGGATGAAAGGTATCATTTGTCAGAAACCCACTGGTCCACTCAAGAGAACAGAAATTGTTTGTGAACATGGATAAAAATCCCGTATGTACACGCCACAGTTATGTGTCATCCAAGTTGCTTTTTCGCTCCAGAACAGCAGCTACAGTGAAAAATTGGGTAAACTTTTTGGGGCAAGAAACGTGATTTTGATTTTTGCCCCCTTCAATATTCCTTTAAATTGGATTTCAGTCATCCCTCCAAATAGAGTACTGTATTAACCTGTGAAATGTTGCGAGAGCATAGAATAATAGAGTGCCTTTAAGAAGAATGTGCTCAACCTTTTCAATACTGTGAAAAAGAAAGAACATCTCTATTTTCTTTCATCCTCTATCCCAGAATGGCTGTTATGTTTTCCTCTCCCCCGAGGAGGAGTTAACAACCTTGAAGCTTTGTAAACATCAATGGTACGTGGAATAAAAAGTAGATTATCAAAGGGATATTTCCTATGAAAGCAAACATCTGCTATGATAAGTTATCTTCATCTTTTATCTCTTGATCAATTCATACAGCCGTTTTCTTCTTTGTGACTACATCCATTTTCCTCTTCTTATTGCACTGTTATCTTGATAAACAGTGATGTTTATCACATTCTGGCAATTGTTTTGATGTTATTCATGATTTTCAGCTATTTAAATGACATGACAAAGGGAGGAAGTACGAGCAATATTGTATTGTTAATATTAGTGGAGAGACCAGGGAAGTCAAATTAGTGGGAAATAAAACAAGATGCCTTTGTGTTTGCAAAGCCGCAGCAGATGCCAATCAAGCAACCTGAAAGACAGCTCTGAGTCCTGGGAGGGATGTAATGGAGTTCAATGTGAAGGCAAGGACGCACTCCTCAGTAGATGACAAAACAGTAATACACAGAGCGGTGTGCTGAAGTAAAACACAATCAATTCAAACAACAGCACTTGCTGTGCTGGGACCCCCCCCTCCCCACCCCATCCAGGGGCTTCCAGCCTTTCAGAATCCTGCACTGAAAGCTGGCCCTCCTGCCTTCCATCGTGTCCCTGCCTCCCTGACTCTCCCTGCTCACATCCAGCCTCACTTCCTCCCATCATAAATCTGGATAAATCCACAAACCACTGTCTGGCATGCTCCATCTGTCTCCCTCACTCATGTACTGCTACCGAAAACCTCTCTGCATCCCTGCCTGCCAGCAGGCTGTCCTCCAGGCTCACTTAAAAAAGAATGAAACAGGCAAAAAAAAAAAAAAAAGCCCGCTGACTGTACATCGTGAGACGGGATGAAGACCCACCTTTACATTATATCACTACAGTTACTCATCTCAGTAAAACAAACTTTCAAATACAATTACCCAAAGTCTACGTCTACTCACCCATGATGCAATGTGATAGTGATGAGCAGACACTCACAGTGAGCAAATTCAACAATAATATTTCGGTGTGAAGATTTCATAGCTCAAATAAATGCATGGGTCATTTAACAAAGATTATTTTAGATCTTTGCTTTTTAACAGTAATTTCTGAAAATGTCCTCTGCTTCCTTGATTCACATGAAAAAGAAGCAAAGCGAGAAAAACTAAATCTGCAAGCAATGGAGATAAAATTGGCATTTTAAAAAGTGAAAATTAATCATTTTTTTCTGCAGCATCTTCCTGTGTTGTTTACCTGAATATGACATCGGGTGGATTTAAAAACGGGACAGACTAAATTGCTTGGCCACGGGCAAAATGTCAGCTTAAATATTTTTGAGTGAGATTGTGGCAGTGAAATCAAGCCTCAAATTTTATGGACGGTGTCGAAGGCGAGCAGCAGGCGGCCACAGACGAGTGGAGTCGCTCGACAACAGGCCTTTGATATCCGCCAAGAGGGAGCTCAGGAGGAGGGCCCCCCTGCATGGTGGCATACTAAAACATACATGCAGGCTCACTAACACACACACACAAAGCCTGCTCTAACAGACCACAGCCCAGCAGTCCAGACTGGGCTCATTACATCCCGCCCACCCCTTCCCACCACGACCACCGGGGTCCTGACCACACAGTGGGTCGACGCCCAGCCACAGGGGTCCATGTGTTAGCATTCAGCAGAGTGAGAAACAACAACACCAGTGGGCTCATATCATCATCCACCTCACAGCTCCCAGGGCCTGACATCTCCTCACGGTGCTATTGTTTCGCCTGAGCGCTGCTCTCTTGCCCTTTTCTCTCCACTACAGCGCGCAGGAAAGGGCTGCACAGTCGGGGGGTTGGGGCTTGTTTAGACAGCGGGGGACCCCATCGGCGCTCCGGCACTCAGTGGCAAACATCAAATATGATTGGTCAAGGGAGGCAAAGGGGAGTTTGACAGGAAATAATCTGACCATTCCAGGTGTTCGGGGTATTTTATCATCTGTGTATAACACCACATACTGTATATCAGAGTAGGAAAAAGATCGTCTTTACCTGTTGATGCCAGTGACGAGTCAAGAGGATCCACAGACATGAAAAAAGAAAGAAAGAATGAAAGGAAACCATTAGTTACTTTTTCAATATATGTGATGGATGAATGTGGTTACGCACAACATGTAAATTCACAATTTCAAGATAAAGAAAGAGATTTTTTGAATAAAGAAGGCATCATTCTTTGAAGCAACTCCATTAGTTTTTGTTTTCTTTCGTAGCTGTTGCTTGCGACGCTGTTTGATGTGGAGATGAGTGAGACGCAGTTCCCTTGTACGGCAGACTGTTGCAACAAGCCGTTTTTTGCAAAATTAGTTCTGGAGAAAACAACAGGTGATGGATTTCCAGCTTAGGCTGTCTGCTCGTCTTGATCAGATGCTTTCACATTCGATATGTAAAATACCTCATAATAAAGTCCTTCTTTTGTGGTGACCTTGGTGATACCTGCCCAAGGGCACCGGAGACTACAGTGTAGCAGGCTGGATCAAGACACCCAATTTACTGTATGATACTGCTGGTACATACTGATATATGTATGCACTGCTAGTCATAAATCAGAAGGGCAGTACTTGTCTAAAGTTTGGGGGTGAAAAATTCTAATTTAAGCTAAAATAAAATAAAATAAAATAATAAACTGCCAACATTTGTTAACTTTACTGTAATGATTAACTATGTATGGGTCTGCTAAATGCTGTTGCTAAAATATGCTCCGTTAAATGTCTTCATAGAGACCATCTAATGGCCCGTGGGTGATGGTTGGTGGAAAGTTGTGGTCTCTGGCTTATACCGCTCATTCAGTCTGATTATGATAATCACCAGGAAAGCCACTGATGAGCTGCCTGTCCCAAATAATTTTCCTCATGAGCACAAAAATTAAAAAAAAAAAAATTGCTCCTATACAGTATATGCCATGGCACCTTCTGATTTATTCATATCATGCTGCCACCAGTGTACCTCTTATCGCTCAGACCCTCTGTAGTTGCTTGCAATCTATTACTACATTCACATTACAGCAAGCGAGATTTTTACATTCTGTGTGAAATGGGTGTGCAGACGGAACACCACCTGTCATCAACACAAACAGCCTGCTATCAACAAAAACAAACTAAAAACTGTGTCACACCATTAATGTAGGCTACTGATGCAAAACCACTTGTCTCACCATGATCATGTTTGTGCTCTGTTATAATATTGCTTTCTTTGGTTCTCCCTTTTCCCATTTGTATGAGATGGAAACAATTTATTTTTTCTTTACATATAATACAAAGAATGATGATGAAACTAGCAAGGGCATTTGGTTTTCTGTCTCTTAGACAGGAGACCCATTGAATTTCATGAATAAATGAATGAATTAAAATTCATCTAATCATACTTCAGGAATCCCCCCCAACACACACATCCTCACTGCTAGACTGCTGAGGAACCTCCGTCAGTAGTTCCACTTGCAAACAAACACATTTAATCTCGGAGTACACAAAGAGGAGGGGGGGTTCACTATGGCAACGGCACGTATCACCTTTTGCAATATGTCTCTTTGTGCATGCTTCTTCATTAGGATTCATGGATCATGGATGAACACAATTGTTTGCCTCTCATTTGGCACCATGTGACTGATTGTTTGCACACCAATGCGAGAGAGATGAAAATATGGGCCTTCCAAATTTAGACTAAACAGATTTTTGTTTTGCTTCTGGTACCACTGCTGTTCTACAGTACATCTGACCAGCGAATGACTGCAAAGTGAAGTTCAAACATAGCATCACGTAGGTTTACTTTCGGTTGGACTAACTGACAAAACACTGGGATTTGCTGTGTTGTATTCTGTGCAGCATACATCATAAACTTTATGGTGAGTGAGACCCAAGCCAAGCAACTTATTACCACCATAACTCTAAATGTTGGAGCATAGATTTATTCAAAATATATTTAAAAACTAACATTTAGCCGAGGAAGGCCAAGCTGTACATTTGTATACTTATTCCTTCTTGACAGCGCTACAGGAGCAAGCTGTTTCAAAATGAGTCTGGAGACCACAACATGCTCTAATTGATATGACCTTTAATTGCTCATTCAGTGCAGAGGAAAGAAGAGGAAGACATCAAGCCAGTCCACTGTGGCTCGGGCTAAAGAGGCGCTGTGTAGATTGGCCTACACTCCCAGGCCCCGTGGACATAATTAAACCTGAATAACAAACACTTACACAAGTGCTCTACTCTCCTGAACAGGATTCTGAAAACATCCAGGACACCAACTCTTTCTAGTTGGTCCCTCAATCAGAGTGGATTTGTTCCTGCGTTGAATATAATTGGGAGCTAGACAATTACGACCGACATAAATGAGGTCCTGTTATCCGTGGCCAAAATCTGGTTAGTTACTAATCTCCGGGTCAGCAGTTCATCTTAACTACTTAGGAAGGCTCACTTTTAACTCTATGGCTCGAAAAACCCATGACATCAAGAAATGGAAGCTAAAACAAGGTAATAAATCATGGTTATTCCCCATATTTTTAATGCCTGTGTGTGTCACAGTAGTAGCAGGTATCATAATTGCACTAATTACACAAAAGAAGAGTGCAGCTCTAAATAAATATGGATTTTTCCAGATGGAACTAGAATGGAAGAAAAATAAGAAAAAGTCAAGGCGCATCAAAAATTCTCAGCAGATGTACGAGTTTGAGATAGAACATCTGCATTGTGCTCTCTAACATTTACAACCACAACACAATAAAACCCTATCTGCATACACTTTGTATAAAGAGCACACGCTAAACAACTGGACCTTTGCATGGAATTAAACATCATTAATTAATTTGCACTGAAGTCTGGAAGCCTCTCGTTTGAGTGAGTGTAAAATAAGCCACGGGTTCAAGCTGTCCGCCGGGGCCGCGGCAGCAGTGCGTTTGACTGCTATGTATTCCGAACAGCAAACGGCTGGTCACCGGATGATCCCTCTGGTGGGCTTGACTGCTGGCCTTTCGCAGACCTCCATCATCTCCACCTGCAGTCTGCCTACACCCCAGAGAGCTCCCACTAGAGCAGCTATGAATGCAGGTGCTGGACGTCTAGACGAGGGGCTCATTAGCTTTCCTGTGCCTCACCAGCTAGTGATTGCAGAGGCCTAAGCTGCCTTGCCTGGAGGGAGGGGACAGGTCCTGATTGAGCGCGTGCTTTATTACAGGGGCTTAGGTGGGGGCTTCAGGATTAACACATAAGTCTTCCACCTTCATGGGTGCGAAGAGCACTTGTAGTGCTCCGTGCAGCTGGAGGGGGAGTGCAGCCCAGGGAGTGAAACAGCTTTTCTCACTTTGCATTGATAGATTGACCAGAGGCTTAACTCACACGTCCTGGAGGTCTGGATGGATTTATGTTACTTACAGCAGTCAACCTAAATCTCAAAAGGGCACTGAGAAGTTTTTTAAATGTTAATTCAAGTTAATTAGTTTTAATAACTTTGGCTTCACCGTTTGAGCCGCGGTGTTTATGTGTGTCTAACATTTTCAGACATCACTGTGTGAAAGACCTCACAGTGGCCTGTAATTGTTTCAGCTCTGTTTTTCACCACAGGGGAGAGTCGGTAAAAGGAGTGGCAGCCGGTGCCCTTTCCTCTCAGAGGGCGCTTTTAAATGGGCAGACCTTAAGCCAAGCTGCCCTTCAAACTGATGCTTGAGTACGAGCAACAGGTGAGTGACATTGCCCCAGCTTTATGTCATACATTATGACATACCTTTAAGATTGACTTTGCTAAATTCAGCAATCAGTCCTTATGTCAAGATTTGACACATTAAATCTGCATGTGTAGAAGACAATTTCTGCATCTGTTGAAGGATGTTTCAAAATTCTAGGGTTATATGCTTCAAAACAGAGGCTCTAAAAAAATAGATTTGAATTGCAAAATCAGAGTCATTTGCATGCCTCCAGATTCAGTAAATATACATGGATTTCTAATCTAACTTTCGGATTGCTTTCAAGCCTAATGTTTATAGTCAACAGAGGCTCGCACCTCTATATATTACCACAACCACTTTCCTCAGATGATTAAGCGATAAGAAAGAAAGTCAAAACAATAGTGGAACAAACAACTTTTCTCTGCTGAGCCTTTTGCATAATTATGATGCCTGAGGGCCAACTGATTCACTGAAATCTGTTCTCTGTAGGGGGATGGAAACCTAAAATAGCAGCCTCTGATTGTCACACAATTGGCTTAGACTGCACTGTGCAGCTGTGCTCTGAGCCTGTCTGTCTGTCATTTAACTGATTGCTGCATGGCTGCCAACCTATCAGGTGCATCATCACTGAAATGTGGGCTGCTAAGTGCACCACAAAATTTATCCCTAATTCCTTCCAGAAACACGGGGTCAAAAACTGTGTGTATACAGAGCACAGTCTGCTGCTGCAATAAGCAGTTCTTTAGAATGTATTCCGTTTTTTGATTATCATAATGCCACGATGGCAGAGTTCAAAGCCTGGATTGTACAGCTGCAGATATGAACTGAGACAACAACCCACCCTTCCATTAGAAGAGAGGAATAAAAGAGGGAGGAGAGAGAGAAGAAGAGACAGTGAATGCCAGGGCAGTCCTAGTTAATTACTGGGGTATAAATGTGATAAAACAGCCATACACCTCTGAGGACAATTACTCCCCGTCTTCACCTTTTATGATTGTTTTTAGATATCATAAGAAATTCAGATTCATAACTCCTGGATGCAACCACCAGATATAAAATGGCTACAATTTTGATAAACAGGTTATTGAAGGCTGCCATATGATAAGTTAGCATTTCTTTCTTTTTTTCATTCACTGTGAGAATTCAGCATGTATACTGAATGAAAGCAAAATTAATTTGCCCAAAAATATTTGTAGTCAGTTTTTCACCTCATCAGTTGTGGCATTTGTTTTAACTTTGAAAGAGAAAATTGATTATTGCCTTGACAAGTACTGAACTATTTTGGGTAGTATGTAGTGTGTAAATACCACTGCAAAATGTCTTCAGTCAAGTCTTAACTGTATGCACTTTGTCAACTGCATGTTTTTTTTATAACAGGGCTTGTGTGTGATTACATGGCAGTATATCTCAAAATATTAATTAGCCATGTCTATGTATCTGATTACTGACATGCCTAAAGTGAGGGTGATAAAAATGGTGTGTGGTTTATCTTCTCTCCTCTCTATTGAAAAGAAGTTACAGATAAAACTGGTATCATGAGGTTCATGGATGATGAATCATGTCCACAGTATTCTCGCTCTCTTCCGAAGTCAATAGGCCTGTAACGTGAGCACAGCACCGGGCTGTCCCTAGGCAGGCTGACTGAGCCCGCTAATGAAAACAGAGGAAGGGAAGGGAAGGGAGAGAAAAAGAAACACAGAGTTCTGTGTCTGAACAAACACAGGAGAAATATCTTCAAGGTCACTTTCAGAGAGAAAAAAAGAGCAAGGGAGAGCGAGGGAGATGGAGAGATTGAGAGGCACTGAAGAGATGAGTGAAATGATGATGAAACCAGAAATTTAGGCTCAAAGAGGGAATAAAAATGGAAAAACTTGTCTTTGTTTGGTGCCAGCGCTGCACACTAAAGCATTGAGGCCAACCACATGGAATTACGATATAACACTTGCTAAATAATTCTTTTATTTTCACAGTTCACTTATCTTTTTAAGTGCAGAGGATTACATGAGCTTTGCAACAATAAAACAACGCAGCAAGAGAATAAAATAGGCCAGCGCTGTTTCCTACTGGGCAAACACACAAATGGGCATTGTTTAATTTTTATGATCGCTTTAAAATGACTTTATCAATAACAAATCAGACATTTTTTGATTGCTCAGCATTCAAAGTAAAAGGCAACCGAACAATCCATGGAGCATGATAAAACAGTGGTGTAAAGTTAAATGGGATGCAGCTGCGTAACGGGGAAAGAAATAGGAAGAGGCCTGTCATAAGGACGTCAGAAACTGGACTGTTCCAGAAATGCCCAAGTGTGGACATACACTCAGGCGTGACGTTACAGCAAACCTATTATCTACTATTCTGTCACTTTGGCTTTTCCACTACAAACTTGGGACCGCATTCAATTTCAGCACCAGAGATGTCTGCTTCTCTGACCATCACACTCACTCTCTCTCTCTCTCACCCTCGCTGAGTGGGTGTGTCCCCTCAGGGAGAAGATGCTGGTTTTTACAGCACTTTATCCAACCTTAAAAATAACACTTAGCAGTAGATCCACAGTTTATTTTTTTTTCCCACTATTAAAGGCGTCAGTGCTGCCACTAATCAAAAAACTAGCCTGCAAACAGAAACGCAGTGTTCGCAGAGTATGTCAAAAGAGATGGCTCTCAGAATGGAAACTTTTTCAGGAGGGATACTCTCATTTGACTCTCAGGGATTTATGCTAAGAAGTGTGTGAGTATGTGTGCGGGTAGGAGATGTTTGGGGTGTAGTGATAGCGCATTCAAGATAACAATTCAGACTTAGTGAGCTTATCATTAAAATTCCGTCAGAGATGTGGCACGGGGAAGGAGGCAGAAGAAATGCCCAAGATCTAAGGACAGGAGGCCTTACATCACAGACGGGAGTGTTGCTAGCTCAAGAACCTGCTTTTGATCTTTTCGTTTACCTGGATGAGACCTGCTTGAAAAGCACACCAAAACCCCCCCGACCTGTCAGCCATAGAGCGTAAACTTTTATGTGACAGTTGGCTGTCTGACTGTCTGTGCCGACCCAGGCCCGAGTACACCCCAGCCATCTCGAAAGAAGTCACTATATGCCACTCAGTGAATCAAACAAAGACTGTTCTGGTGAGAATCTTGTAGTTTCTCCGACAGTGATACACCAAGAAAACATCTATGTTCACAAACACAGGACACACAGAGTGCATGTCCTCAAACATAAGCAATTATGATCAGCAATCCTTCCAAGTCTGACCTCGTATCATTTAATACAAGAGTCAGTTAGAGTTAGAGTGTCAATCTCAAACCTTTCAGTCTCTGTCTCAGTGGCCCTTTGTTTCCAAGTGTTGTTGTTTCTCGCCTCTTTTGTTTCGATAGCTCAACATTTCACTCGATCAGGCTTTTGTCAAGAGGGACCTGTGTGTTCCGTATTAAACTCACAGAGGAGAATTAAGGGAAGGATGTTATACAGATGAAACCAGAGGACTCCTGGGCCTCTTACTCTCTTCAATCAATAGGCAGGATAAGACTAGCCAGCATCAAGAGGCAAATGAGGACATGCAAATAAACGTAGACAAAATTTACACACACACACAGCTAACATTCAGCCAAGTGGCTCAGGTTGACTGTGAAAATATATGGTTAGTTAGTTGGAATAGATCACATACTTATGCATGGCTGTGCACCATATTTATGCATGAGCAGATCAATGCTTCTTATGCTTGCATGCCTAATGCACAGCCAAGCCTTATTTAAGATGAATGCTATAGTTTGCAATCAACCTGCATCTGTATCAATATGTGGGTGCCTTTAGTTTCAAAGGTAGCCACTTTAGGTAAAGCAAGAATCTCTCCAGAGTATGCACAGTCATACACTGACTCAATAAAAATCTGTTTCTGGGTTTCTCAGCTGGTGTGGCCAATTAGTGTGAAATTTGGTGACAGAACTGTAGAGGAGCGAGGACAGTCCTTGTGTAATTATTGATCTAAGTTTACTTGCCTGCTTGGCTACATGTGGGGAGGAGAGGACACAGTGCAGGGTTGTTCTTATACAGCGCCTAATTAATAGTGACATAATCTGATACTATAGCTTAAGGTTGTTGAGGATTTCTGATCCCCCCACTGGTGTGTGGACTTAGAGTGCTGCTTGTTGCACCGTAATTGCAAAGCTTTGGCTTGGTGTCACAATTAGAGTGGAAACCAGCATTATTATATCCACTGGTATAATCTCTGCCAGACCCTATTTACCCCTGACTCTAGTTTGGTTTCTTTTGACACTGTGCCAATCTGTATAGAATACAGACACTAATCCCTGTGACTGCAGGTTTTTTAATACAGTAGGAGTGCAGGCAGGACTATGCATTGACATGTAATCTGGACTTTTGCAAGACATGTGCAATAATTATAGTGACAAAACAATAAGTATGGAGAGGAATATTTAGTAAGGGAAGATTTCCTGTTAAACATCAATGTCAAGCATTATTATATGGAGAGCGCAGCAGCATAACCGGTCTAATAAACAATGTCTAAGCTTATCAAAATACACAGTATTTGCAAATTGTCATTTGTGATTTTTACAGGCGTTTCTAGAGGGAGCTGTTCCCTTTTTCCACAGACAGAGGCCTCTCTCTGCTTCACACATTTTGTTGGTCTGAATGACAACCCACTTATTGATTTGATTATTTTGCGGACCAGAGGAGGACACAGGTGGAACTGCAGAGCAAAGTCATTTGTAGAGCAGCTTGAAAGAACTTCATCTCTTATTAGACCCTGTGGGTCAGACAAAGAAACACTGTGGGAAAAGCACACAATGCATGCTGAAATAGCATCTGTCTTCTGTTCATGATTCTGTGCCGCATCTCTGAAGAAATGCTAACCAGCATCTTTCCTTTTTCGACCTCTCTCTGGGATTACTTTTAACCAGTCACTCTCTGAAGGCTCCTCTGCAGTGCTTCAGCCAGAAAGACACATAATATTTATCAGAAGAACAGAGGGGCTGCACAGAAAAAAGGGAGAGACAATTTAAGTGGTGTCTTTGATAAAGCAGTGTTTTTGAAGCACAGCCCGTTTAGCTTCAACAGGACAAGAGGAAATAAGGATGGGAAAGTGTGTCTCGCGACGGTGCTCCACATCAATACACACCACAGATACCTGGATGCCTCCCAAACAGAGGAGAGACTCTAAAACTGCCCCTCCTCCCTTTAAACTTACGCTCTTTGATCTTCTCCTTCTTGAATGTAAAGACTGTTACTGCCTGCACCACAGAGAGTTCAAGCACCCCACAACCTCCACCACACTCACACACCTCACTATCCACACTGTGCTTCCTCACTCTTAGAAAACTTTAGAAAAAGGGCAGAGGAACTTTTTCCTCAGCAACACTCATCTTTACCTATGCTGCAAGACAGAAGGTGGCCGGGCTGTTGTGAGCTGCTAAATTAGCGGCTCAGCAGTTTGATAGCACCATTTACTGGCCAAATTATCACTATTCTGCCCGTTTATCTGCTTCCATTTCTTTGTATTGATTCAAGTTTTTTGTCTTGGTCTATCAAAGTAAGATGCAGCACAGTTTGCTTTCATTGTGATTTCTTTGGCTTCAGCCAATTAACAGGGCTGCAGCAGCATCAGTCGAGGACTAAATGAGACCCAGGGTACCAGTGAGATCCAGCAAGAGCCTCCATTAACAGATTCGGTCTCCCTACTCTCCACTGTTATATCTATTTTAAATCTCACCTCCTGACTTTTCCTCTCTTCCATTTTGCTCCAATTATTACAGAGGAACTCCGAATGGTTTGTGCCTTCTATCATTCAGATGTAACTGAAGTTGGGTGCCTGAGAAACGTCTTTCTGTAATATCTACATTTGGAGCATTTGTTATGACTGTGACTTACAGCATGTTTAATATCTGCTGAACTCTTTGTATTGCATAGTGATATTCTATTTTAACTAAATCTCCATGGTGTTATGTTGTTGGTATAAACAAAGCAGAGACACAAATGCTGATGTGATGCATAACTATCTGATAATCCGGCAAATGTATAACTGCTGTGCAATTTGTTAGGGACTGTTTCAACACTGTCGTTTCTATGGTGTTTTCTGGTATCACATGAATCCGGTTTCACATGCAGTAAATTAAAGATACTTTGGGATCGTTAGAATATAGAATGTCTATATGTAATATCTTTTAACTTCCTTGTTTATTCACATATCATTATCTATCTATTCTGTACTTCAAACTCTCTTGCTGAGTCTGTGAGGTAGATAATTTTTCAAGAAGCGTAGGAGTAATTTGTACAAAAAGAGAGAAAACAAAAAGAAATGAACATGAAGTGTCTGGCTTTTTTGTTTTGTTAGTTTGAAATGCATGGCAACGCAATGATTTCAGGGAATAAACAGGGATGTTCTCTCTCTATACGGCAGCATGTCTCACATTTACCATTTGTTCTAAAATGGTCAGATTCATCGTCTCCTCCGTCACCATTTTATGGGATTATTCCAACACTTAATGGCATGTTTATATGATTTGTTTCACAGCAAAATAGTTTGTTATGTCGACTCTATATGCTGATGTTATAGGATTTTGCAGCTGTTACTTTGTGCGGCAAATTGCTACCCTTGGCCGTTGTGATTCCTTCTGTCAGATTTGCAAGTAGTTCGATAAAGGGTTTTGGCCTGCCTTTCATGCATAGTTTGGTTCTATTAAATGTTCAGTAGCAGAAAAGACAATCCTTGGCAGCACTCTGTCATCTAACCACCAATATAATGTAGACACAGTGGAGTGCTTTCACCGTTCTCAGCCAACTGGAGGTGGGCGACAGTTAGGGCTCTCCCGTCCCGTGAGAACAGAAACTGTTAACACAGCAATGGCTCCAGCATTGCTGAGTGGCACTAACGGAGGAGGGGCTGTGTAGTGAGAGGACTCACCTCTCTCTACCCTCCAGTTTCCCTCATCGAGCAAAAAAGCTTTCTCTTGTCTCTTGGTCTGGTGTAATGTGCGTCAGGATCTCTGGAATTCAATTACTGATCCCTTTTAGCCGTGCCTGTAATCTTCCTGTTCCAGTCATATGCTCTGGGTGCCAGCCAGTGTCACACACTTTTCCCAAAATGATTTCTTTTATGACCAGCCAGTGAGAGAACAAACTGCATGCAGTTATAGAACAGATCTGGATCCATTCAGCCCACCATTTGCCTAAACCTAATTACGTTACATTTGGGGGAATGTCACTATAAACTGTGGGGGTATAACAGTGTACTCTCTAATGAGTGTTCAATTAAACAGAGAGCATGCACCCACAAGGCAAACCAGCCCCAATAAAGCCAACTGTATGCTTTCCAATAGACACAGTCTCTTCTTGAAGTCCCTCTGAAGTGTTGAATTAACAATCCATGTTTCTAATAAGGATTCCAAAATTTTAAAAGCATGTCTCGATGCTGCCCTGTGGGATGCAAACACTCGAGACTGTCCTCACCAGAAAAACAAAAGCTGCAGTCCTTTGTTAAAATATTGAAAGATCCCCTTCAGACATGTTGGAAGACGTATATAAATAATCTGCTCTGAACAATAATTGGAGTGATATGGTTTTTCCCATAAAAAGTTCAATTACCTGGTTAGAAATTCTAAAATTACATCTGTGCCTCCTCACTCATTGCAAATCTGAAATTTATTAATATGCAAATATTTTCAATTTTGAAAGTCTAATTACAGGATACATTATGCGTCCTACATTACTGACAGACTATTCTCACACCATTCTCCACAGCATTTAGCAACGTGTCATATTTACCACAGGGTTTTGTGCCAGACTATTTCTTGGCCAAGTGCTGTAACACTTCTTTATTTAACGCTTTAATTAAGCTTTAGAGGTGCTGGTAGACAGTTTTTTTAAAATTTTATTTAGAATTTACTTTGGACAGCAGACAAGCAGTTTTAACCTGTTTTCAGTATTATTCCAAAGCTAAGCAACAAAGCTGCTGCTGGCAGCTTGATATTTACAGTACATGCATGACGGTGGCATCAATCTCCTCATCTAATGCGTGACAAGAGAGTAATAAAAGCAGGCTTCCTAAATGTCTCACCTTTACCTGACCTGCAATCTCTGGAGGCAGTGAAAATGATGACCACTCCAGTAAAGGTGAACATACACTGCAAAAAATTAGCCCATTCTTAGCAGTCATCTTTTGAACCATTTACTGTTATTTTACAGACAGATTTTGTTAAATTACAGACAATAACTGGTTAAACTGCAGGAAGAAATGTGTTCATTTAAATGTTAAATGTAAAACAAACAAAAAACAGGCCCTAATTGTTAATAATGTAAAAGTATTTTTACAAACAGTAGTTTGTTTTTTATGTTTGACTGTAAAATTTCACAATTTTTGCTATTCAAATCAGAAACAAAAACAGATGGTTGAAAGAAAAGTTATGTATATTAAGGATTGAAAAATGGCAAATATTTTTAACTGGAATTTTACAAATATTTTGTTTTGATAAATTACAGATATTATCTGGGAAATTACAAGATCAATGATAGTAATTTGTATGCTGATTACAAAAAGGAAAATAAAAACAGGTCAAAAGTGTACATTGAGTTCACATGATAAATTTGTTCTATTGCAATGTGTGACTCAAAAATTAGACTCTAAATAATATAATTATTCTACAGATATTTGTTGTGATTTTCATGTTTGTTTGTTTTATTATAAGGTTTTGAATCTTACAGTTTTCTCATATTTTTGGCATATTTTTTCTTTAAAAAATATATGTACTGCCAAGGTGTGAAACGAAGAATTACAGCAAAATTTATCGAATACAGAAGAACTTTATCATTGACAAAGGCCTTTTGATGGTATGTGACTGTGATGAAGGCCACAGGTGAAAACATGACAGTCTGATAAAAAAAACAACTTTACTCTGCAAGTTTTAGTAAAATTGGTCTCTTTCATAACGCCAAAAAACTGTTTATATTGATGAAGTCAATAAAGGGTACCAAACGCCCACATTTCACATCCTAACAAGTGTCATCTTTTTCTTTCTCTTTAAATCCTGTCCCTGATGAAACAGCAATAGGAATTTGGGCGCTGACACGTAGCGCTCTCTTGATAACTAGGGCATCGGATCAGAAAACTTTGCTGCAGGTCCTTTGGAGGGCAGCAGAAAACGACATATTTAGTCATTAGGGTTGAATGAACTCCTGCAGAGTGAACTGTTGCTTCACACAAAGTTGGGGGAAGTGAGTGAGAGGAGGAGCGGGAGGGTCTGTGGGCACTGTCATCACCTCTGACAAACATGCGGTTGTCTTTAATTATCAACTGTTTACTCTGCTGCCCCACACGTCAATCTCACGGACCCCCAAAAATCTGACACACACCGTGGGCCCACGCTATTAACTAGAGTCAACAGAGCAATGATCTGTGCCTGGTGTTCCTGTCTTGTGATAGGTGAGGATCTGTACCCCCACCCCTCTGCTCCACCTGCCTCTCCAGTCTGCCGGAGTTAATTTATCTGGGTGATAAGCAGGTGGACGAGGGGAGGAGAGGCCCTCAGACTGAGCTGCACTGTCAGACCTGGCAGACTGAGTGACAATGCTAATAGCCCGGTCCCATTAACCTCACCACACGCTTCACCTTTATCTACCACACAAAAGACTGTTTGTTTGCTTGTTGGATGATAATATTTACCTCGTGATTTGGCGGCCCCAGACATGACAAATATATTTGTGCATTTTGAGAAGGCACCGTGATTCAGGTAAAGAGGGGAGGAGGGAAGAGGGGGGTTCTACTGAAGGGAGACGATGCTCTCTGCAGCTCCAGTCTGTGATAAGGGCTAATGTTCTTAGCCTAATCTGTAACTTTAAAATGAAAGAATATTCTTGTTTCCCCTTTTCTTACTTTTAAACGAACAATGTCCTTGCCTTCCATTATTCTCCCATGCTCTTGGCTCACCACTATACAATGCAGTTCAGCTTCATAAAACACACTATATCTGCACATTGCATTAGTGCATTTAGGCAGTTTATTCTTATCTTGGGGCCACGGTCTTCTAATAAAGAAGTTTGGTGTTTGTATATGGACGAGTCCTGTGGTGAGTTCAGTGCTCTGGTGCCAGGCACAAGACTGAGAGATATTGCTTTAATTGGAGAGTTACTGATCCTGCAAGGCATTTGGGTGCCAGACGTTAGCATCAATGCCTCTGGCTGTATTCTGCTGCGCAATCACAAAAATGATATTGGGGGACAGCAGGTGATCCATAAAAGCTGTGTTTTAAAGCCTTGTTAATTATTCCTTTAGAAGTCTAATGAAGAATGAAGAGAAAACCTTGTGCAGGGCAAATCTATTTGTGGGAGAGGAGGAGTCAAATCTCTTTCAGATACAGTACTTCACAGCCTTTAGCCCATCTCATCTGTCAACATGAGTCTATCATTATTAGGCTCACACATACAGGCCTCGTGCTTTGATCATTGCCCTCGAATGTAGCTGGTGCAATATTTAATAGTCATATACACTTACACAGATACAGTGTTTGGATGGAAATATGCGCTCAAAATGGTGTCTTCCATGCATAATGAAGCAGATGCCGAAGATTATATAGTTTGGCACAGCATTTGAATATGCATAGATTATCCCCTATTTGATTTAGCAGCTGGTGTCTGGGTGTGGATGCGTACAGTACATCACTTACGAATGCTGGGACCTCCGCATTCTTGAATTTCGTTTCAGTGTAGTTTATCATATTTCCCTGTGTGGAACAGACATCGTATTCTGTCTTTGGTTGGAGAGGGCTTAATACACGGCAGGCCTGCCAGCTCTTTCACTCCGTAAGAGATATGAGAAGAAGGAGATTAGCTCAGCTACCCATCCATGACCTTGATATTACGATGAAGACGGATAAGCGCTTTCTTCCTCCACCTGCCCAAAGCCTGCGAGGCTGTTTAAACAGCAGGCCAGGCAGTCATCATCCATTCAAAACAAATGTCTATTACTGGGGTTCAATTTTTCGGCCATTCTTTTTCAGTATCCTGAGTCAATTAATGATGTCATACGCTAGCAGAATAAAACAAATGATTTCTATGTGCCGGAGCCTCCAGACAGATGGTTATTGAAAGCTGAGGGGGAATAGTGGCTGCGCAATAGCACGCCGTTTCTAATTTAAACACAATTTTCACACAGGCTTTACATATTAGGAGCATGGTAAAAGTGTTTCCCTGTTTACAAAGAGCTTTTCACTATTTACCCTCTCCGTGACAAATAAATTAATTCCTTGCTAACAATGTAGTCCAGTATGCTTTACAGAAAACACATTATCTGACTCCACAAAGATCTTACAGCTACTATTTGAAATAATGAGCGGGGCAGGAGTGATCTGAACTTCATACTCACCTAACAAAGAGATTATAAAGAAATGTTGAGCTCAAGCACGCCACAGTCGCTGACTGCACTAAAAGAAGTTGCTGCTTCCCTAAGCAGAGACAAACTATCTTTTCCTCTCAGACCACTAAGATGACATATCGTTACTGGATGTGTCTAGGATTTATTTCTTTTTACACTCACAGAAAACTAGATTCTGAATTAAAATATTTTGTTTACAATGAGTTACTGGCAATAAATAATAGCAAAATCTTATAATATTTTATGTTTTCTCAAGAAAATAAAAACAGACTTTGGAAAATGTTATTTTTTAACCTGCAGCTGTAAGCAAGAGGCGCCCTGGGGGCAGACTGCGAACTTTGCTGATTTTTGTGAGAAGTAAATAGAAACTGTGCAATAAACAAACATTAAGACATTAGCCTTTCTCCAAATGGTAATGCACTTGTGGCATGTGCAAAACTTTGGGCACCACACCAAGTTAGTACTAAGTATCACCCTCTTCAGGATATTTCCCAGCTTGCAAATGTTTTTGGCATCCAGCCTCTCTATTCTCAAATTTGGGATTTTCGAACACCCCGGTTTGCACATCACTTTCAAGTTCTGTGATATTTTAGGCTGACTTGCACACACAGCATGTTTAAGATCAAGCTACAGATTTTCAATAATGTTCAAGTCAGAGGACTGCGAGGGCCATTTTAAAAGCTTCAGCCTTCTTGAAGTACATCATAGTGGATTTTAACGTTTGCTTTGGCTCATTGACCCCTTGTAGAAGCTCTTTTTATTTCCAGTTTCTTGACTGAACGCGTGACATTTCATCCAGCATTTTGCAACTCTGCACAGTGTTGCCTGTGCCGCTGGCTGCCACACAACCTTCAAATAGTTGGCAAGATGTTGCTGCTCCTCTTTTTCTCCGAACACATATTTGGCCACAGTGGCCAAAAAGCTCAATTCAGACTTCATCTATCCACAGCAATTGTTTCCAAAATGACTTTGGCTTATCCAGATGTGGCTTTGCACACTTCAGATGATGACTTTTGTGATGAGGTGATGATTATTCCATGTAGGCCCTTCATGTGCAAGCAGCACTCCACCATAGTACACCAATTCCTGTGTCAGCCAAACCTTCTTGAAGTCAAATGAGGGATTTGCTTTGCTTTTCTGCCATGAAGTTTTATCTGAAAGTTTTTCGGTCTTCCAAATCTTGATTTCCAGAGTTCCTCTTAACTGCTATTTCTTAATGACATTTCAGATAGTGGAAAGTGCAAGCACTTTGATATTTTTTATAGCCTTACCCTTTGTAGGCATCAGTTCGCTTCATTTTCAAACCCTCACACAGTTGATTAAAGGAGCTGATGATGGTTGAGAGTAACAAAATACTATATAAAGCTCCGGAACTCAGATGACAATTCCTAATGACAATTCTCAACCTGTCCGACCCCTCCACACGAGCTGATTAAGGCAAAGTGAGTTAATGAGCTTCCTTAACTTTACGAGCAGCATAATACCATAATTATGTTTCTTTTTTTGTTGTTGTTTGTTTTTAAAGTTCATGAAATAAAAAGTGACTTTTCACTAACATCTATAAAATGCTACATTTAATGTATGTTTGCTGTGGGGGTTCCAAAAATACATGTAATGTGACCACAGTCGCCCCCCCTCAAAACATTTGGATACAATATATTACTGATCAGACTGCAGTAAGTGTTTGGACTGAGCACACTGTGACCTAGTCAAAGTCTGACAGATTGTAATAATCCCCCATCCCTGTAATGATGATGACAAAATAGCACAGCTATACGTTTCCACAGCTATGACACTACATGCATTTTTAACACTCATTTGGTATTCAGCCTGGATTACATGTCTACAGCTTACTCATTATTGAGTCTCACTAAAAGCACCTGCAATTGTCCACTGTGGGCCAGCGTGTCATGAAGGAAGTGCTGAGAGGGGATACCTTTCTTTTACTAGAATGCACCGAGGGTATTAAAGAGATCGCATTAGGACATAATGACTAAAAAATGTCTCTCTTAGATCAAGCCAAGAAGCTGATGGGATTTTCATGCTACACTGAATCTCAGATGCAGTCGGCAGACAGCAAGCACTCAGGACATATTTGTTTGTTTCTAATATAGCAGTTAGTTAACAGATGCTACTGTAGTTTGTAATACAGTAAATGCCATGGATTCTGACAGCATTTTTTTTTTATTAGAAAGCCGCAACCATGACATTCTATCTCAAGAAAATAATTCACTCTGTTTAAAAAAAAAACTGAAACAAATTATAGAAACCACCGTGCATGACTGTATTTACACACATAGTTTGCTCTTGGAGTTAAATTTGTTTCAAATGTGTTCAAATATGTTAAATTATCATTTTTTTGTTTATGTATTAATGTATCCTTAGAAATTACAATGCCTATTTTAATGATGAGCCTTTATTTATGAGCTTTTATGTTTGTATAACACACACACACAACGAGGATGAATTAATTCGAGTTCAAAGGGAATTTCTAGATACAAATAAAGGCTCTTCACACAAGTATAATAAGTAATTTAAAATAGAAGACTGTACTTTGTCCCTTGTAAGACCTGCTTATTTAAGTCTCTGGATTTGGCTAATAAAGCTGAAAATGCCCTTTGACCATTAAGTGAACTGATCTTATTTTCAGAGAAAGACTGGTGATTCATGCAGTATGCAGGCTCAAATGCACTAGAGGCTAAAAGAAAAAAAGAGAAATGCAAGAAGAGAGAAGGGATGAGAGAGAGGAAAGTGAGGGCAAAAATAGAGAACGAGCAAAGTAGGAACAGAGGAGAGGTGTAGATGGAAAGCAGGATGTGATGGAGATGGTGGTGTGCCAAAGTTATTCACTGATCCATGCCGAAACAGATGCATTTGATCACAGCAAATCTCGGGCTTAGAGCATAAATACATAATAAACAAAAATTAATGGAGGCAAGCGCCATGCATGTGTTCCATCGGCCTGTGAGTTACCACTACAGTGACTGGAGCAGGGCAGAAGCATCCATATGGATGCTGCTTAGAGGACAGACTTGTTAACATATCTCCTTCACTACGCCTAGCAAAGCGTTACATAGATGGAATACATATCAGCCACATTTAATAACAATACGAGTCTATGGAAGGGGTTTACAAAAAATAAAATATGATACAGCAAAAACTTTCCTGCCAAGCATGATGGACAGGCCAAATTGGATCAATATCTTTGTGCAATTTTTACTCACTTATTGTAATGTGGTGTACAGGTGACACACAGTAAGTACTCACTACCTCACAATGAAACAGGGCGAAACACTTGACTTTACTGTACAACACAAACATGCTGATCATTTGACAGTCTAGTGGCTGTCAAAGGCAGTGTATTATTCAGTAACAACTGCTCACAACTAATTCTGCAAGTGTTCCGAGTAGAGCGGAGGGGAAGCGATGAGGAAGACTCGGAGCTTACGTCTGAATTCTGTGGCTTGCAATTAGAACAACCATTTTTTCCCAACAGTGCAGCAGAAAACACGAAGAAGTCAAGGATGATGAATTAGTCTAATGATTCCACAGTAATACCGCTCAGAGACAGAGCTAGAGGAAATTGCTGTTCCCATGTGAAGAGTCCAAAATTACCCCTTAAGATATGGCTGAACTTTTGCCATTGCATCCTCTGTTGCCATCATTATTCAGTGACCTCTCTTGCTTGTGTTGGTATCAGCTGGATTCTCGCTGCCTGCTATGGCCATCGCGGCAACTTTCTCTCGTTCCCTCTTTCACCTTCCCTCTCTTGCCCTCTTCTGTCTGTGTGATCTCATGCTATAACAAGCACACAAAGCCCAGTGGGATGCTAATGCTCGATAACGCCCTCCTCCCCCACCCCTCCCATCTCCCTCTCTTTTTCCTCTGTCTGCTTGTCACATATGACGCCCCATCTGAGCCAATGAGGAATAGGCATGTATTGTATAGGCAGTCTCAGATGTCTGGCCGTTGTGGTGGAAGAAAGGGAGCAGGGGAAAACATGGTAGAAAAGACAACAGACACAAACGTAAAGCCATGAGGTCTCAGGGGTGAAGGGCACCGGAGTCAACCCAGCAGTTCAGTGGTGAACGCTAATTAGCGCACAGTTCTGACCTTGACAAGCCATCCTTTCTCCTCTGTCAAGAGGCAGTTGTTGCCACAGTGCAACACTGGCTGAAAGAAAGCCTCAGCCAAATGAGATCTATTGATGGCAGGGCGAGCAGTGAAGAGACAAGGAGAGAGGAATAAAAACATTGCCACAACGCTCGACATACTCCCTCAGCAACTTGCTGTGACTTTGGCTTGTTGCACCCTTATTTGAATGCATTACAAAACCCCAGAATACAAAACACAAATCTCAATAAATAAGGAGCGTGTATTTCAGACTGCACCACCCTGCACCGATCTGGGCCTTTCAGCCTTCTCTGGATGATTAACAAAGGTAGCAAAGTTTTGCTTAAATAAATAAAAAAAAAAACTCCACTGGCTATCCACTTTTGAGGCTGAGGAAGAGGGAGATACACACTCGATATGTCTGTGTTTGCAGAATCTCCAGTGGCCCTAGTAATTGAATTTTCACAAAAATTCCATGTTTACACCACAACAAAAGAAATTAGATAAAGCACGGGGAAGCAGCTGAAATGAAATGTAGCTGTCAAAAACTAACTTGATGCAAAGCTCCTCAAAGTTCATATATAGAAAGTGTCTGTCACTCTCTTGACGCACAGTGAACAACACACAAATTACTTGAAACTGTGAGCGTCATCAGGCTTTAGGGAGGAGGAAAGCGTGAGTGTGCACACGGATGGAGGAACACACTCACTTTCTTACACTTTTGTAGACAAGATACTCCATTGCAAATATGGCATTTTAATTGCAAAGAACTTTGTGACAAATAAACAAATAAAATACATTCAGGTGCCTCTCCAGTGAGTCTCTTCCCAAGGATGGATTCTAAATTATCATCTCAGCCTCAGTCAGCTCAGTGTAGCAGCTCTTCAACCAGTTCTCCACCTGCTGCAAGTTCTCCTGGAGGGCAGGAGAAGGTCTGCCACAGCCAATACGGTGGAGCTGGAATCCACCGTGGGGCGAGATATTAAGGAGAGGCAGCTGAATGACACTGATGATCGCCACAACTGGTCAGAATGCAGGTAGGGAAGCACGAGACTGGACAGGCTAAGGCTAGCTGATAAGCAGTGACTGAACTTTATAAATAAAATACTGTGGCAGGCAACCACAAATAATTCAACATATGGGAAACACCAGACTCGCTCAGCCAGCCAATTCTGTAGTACGTAATGGTCTGGCTGCACCTCAGTAGTATGCTGCTATAAGTGGAGAAAAAAAAAGTATTGGCCCATTTAAATTTCTTTCAACCAATCACAATCAACTTGGAAGGAGATACCAAAGGATGTAGCTTCAATGTTTTCTCAAAATAGTGACAGGAAATGAGCACTGTGATTAAAATATATAAAGACCAGCAGAAAATAGAAAAAACCTAGACAGCCTTAATATGAATTAGAATTTTCAATCTGGTAGGTCTCTAGCTTGGAAGTCATTGTTGACTTTGAAAACAGCAACACACCGATAACGGAAGGAGAGGAAAGAGCCAGCTAAAAAGAGCGGCTAATGGCAGGCGGCGTACATCCAGTGACTCAGACGAGGGAAATACTAATAAATCACAGATGGGTCCTTTCTCCGAAAACTAAAAAATGTAAAATATATTTTGGCGACTGTTAATATACTTGGCCAGCTTGCCACAGCAAAGTCTATGTGTGGGAAACACTAAATAAGAAATAAGTGACAAATACGTTATTTGATGTTATAGCAGAGACACTGGAATGACAGCGTGTGCCGAGTTCAACATCATGATGACTGCCAGCCACCAGTGATGGACGAGGCCATCGTCCATCAGCTCAACACTGGTCTGTAATTAATCCATGTGCCTTTTCCTGGATGCATTCATGCATTTATGACTTTTTCATAAGGCATTTCATGTATAATGGAAGCCAGAGGAAATGGGGAAGAATGTAAATTAAGACCCAAGCTTGTTAGAAGGCCAGTTTGACTGTTTATATGCTCGGCTTGTCCTGGGTCGACCCTAGTTAACAATTCATGGTGGAAGTTTCTCTATCTTTCAGCTAGTACTCGGCACAAAATGCGTCTGGAGCCAAAAGGTTTTTGGCCTGTCTCAGTGCACTCACTCAACCCCCTTTTAAGCTGTCTGTTCCCAGTATCCTCTTCATCTCTGTCTCCTCCTTCTGTGCCTGCCTTCTATTGGAGACCCGGAGGTCAAGGTCACAGTGCCACAGATGTGGAACACCGAGTTTTCAGGCCAAATTTGCCCCTAATCATCTGTACAAGTCAAGCGGCCCCAACAAGGAAGAATGAGCGTGCATGCAATTTGAATCTTGCGATATTTAATCGCAGCAGAAAATATTAAACAGCTGTGTGTTACCGCAACCATTAGGCGCATCACTTCATGAGCTTCTCAAGCACAACATTTCGCAAGCTTCAATGCTGCATGATAAATCACTTTGCAAAAAGAGTTAAAATCTATTATCTATGATATTAACCAATGTCTTTGGCAGTTAATGGGTGTCTGCATGGAGTACAAAAGTGTTGTGTGGAGTGTGGAGTGTGAGTAGGCAGCCATAAGGGAACTGAGCCATGTCCACGTGCTTAGCAGAGTACATCAGGACAGACAGGGACATCAAAGAGTGATGACAAAGCCTTATGATGAGCGTGAAGTGTGTGTGTGTGTGTGTGTGTGTGTGTGTGTGTGTGTGTGTGTGTGTGTGTGTGTGTGTGTGTGTGTGTGTGTGTGTGTGTGTGTGTGTGTGTGTGTGTGTGTGTGTGTGTGTAGGTGGTGGGGTCACTTTCCAGTCACAGGGTTAATGACTACCAGAATGGGGGAGGCCATCTCACCTTCCTGTTGGCCATCTATAGCGTGGCATTTCCCTGTCAGCACAACAGAGTCTGAGAAGGGGGTGTTCAGTCCAACGGATAATGGGTATGAACAAAGGAGTAAAATTTATCATGCATATTAAACCACAAGACTGGCCTCAGAATATACAGAGTGTATAAAAAGGATGCACAGAACGTGGTAGGAAAACAAAAAGAGGGGAAGAAACCATAAAGAGAGGAAAGCCCGGGCCCTAGCCAGCCCTCCCCCAGCTGGGAGATAAAGATGACTGATATCTGCTCCACTTCCAGCCCAATCTCTTTAATGCTAAAAGCAGCCAAGGATAGGAGCTAAGAGAAAGGGGAGGGAATTGGGCACAAGGAACAGCAACTCTTTCTCCCTCAACCAAGTTTATCTCAGTTGAATTGCAGACATTGCACTCTCTTCATTATTTTACCCCGCCTTGCCTTCCTGTCTCCTCCTATATCTCTAACACACTCGTGTTTGTGGCGGCAGACAAACACCAACATCAGGTCCCTGGGCAGATGTGCTTCCCAGTGTTCCACACAGAAAACGGATTGTTCAAATGCTGAATAATTACCATGATAATCATCTCGATCCCACAAGGGTCTGAAAATGCATACCTGACATCTGACATTTGGTACCCATGGCTCCTCTCAATCTGCATAATCACATTCCTACCTAATTTCCATGCATATGTTTGGGGGAAAAAAACTGAGGTTGAATATTTTGCATTGTAGTCTGAGGTTGATAAGAAAAGGATACCGCAGCACAGTGTATGCACATTATATGTGAAACAATAAAGGGATTAATTGATTGACAGAAAGATAATCTGCAAGTATTTGTGAATGATTTATGAATGAATCATTTAATTTATTCTTCAATAGTGAATAAAGGCCTAACATTACCTGAATTTAGCCATTCAAACTCAAAATATTGGCAATTTTCTATAATTTCTGTTGTGGAATAGTTTAGGGTTGAACAAAATCTTTAGGAAAACATTCTCAGAGGTAAGATTTTATCACATGCACAACGGATAAAACAAGAGAAGCTGAATGTTATTAACTTCATGACCTCCAAATATCAAGAAGAGGCTTAAATCTTAGCTATATGATTGATTAGACAAAAAATAATGATAAGCAGATGAATGAAATTAATAAAAATAAGTTGTTGCAGCCTTAAGCATATTCCCTACATTCTACACTGTACACAAATGGCATGTGTTAGGACATTTAAGAAATTGTACTTGTCATTTTTGATTAAAAAAAAAATGTAAATTTTGCCCATGATGCATAGATATTGTCAGTAGTCGTTTCCCAGCTCTAGATGTTCATAGATTTGACTTCGCTGTACAAGTAAACAATTATTATTTCTAAAAGACTTTCACATACTAAGATTAGTAACAGCAATGGACAACAATATATCATCTCATTTATATAGGACTTTGTTTCAATATTATGGATAATTTTCAGGCCATTGTTAGATTGTACAAACACATTAGCGATTCAGTGCAACCCATAAGCATTGGGGAAATGACGGGTTTTGGCTTTGAAATTAAATATTAACTTATGAGACTGTGCTATCAGCGGATGTTCACATTAATTTTGGCTGAACAGTGTTATACCCCAATTTAGGACAACACAGCAGGACAGTGATTACAATCATGGAGTTTGTTTGTGCGTGTTAATTCTAGGTACTCTAGAACTTGAACAATTAAAAAACTTCACTGAAAACACAACAAAGTGTGTCAATTTTAATTATATATTGCTCAGAAGTACTAGCTCTCTACCCGATTACATCCAAGCCTTTTGGGTAGAGGAGTGGGCATAAATCCCACACTAATTTGTTTGTGTGTTGATTTAATTTCAAACTTCTAGCGACTACACTGACAAAATGCTGTACTTTGCCTAAAAGTTAAGTTTTTGTTCGATTAATTAAAACAAGCAGCCTAGTAAAAGATATGAAGTTTAAAAAGTCATCACCTGTCAGAGTTTGTCCCTGGTGGAAGCCATCTTGTGCTGGAGCTTAAAGAGGAGACGCGCACCTGAAGTCCCTCTTTTATGAGGTGTATGAGTAGGCGGGGTCGCAAATCTGATTGGACAATAGATGTATGATGAATTTCAAAGTAGTTAAGATAAACAAGAAATGAAGCACAAATTAATTTTGAATGCTCAGTGACTGCTTGTGTATCTATAAATTAAAGGCATGTGGTTGACAGACTCTTAAGAAAATAATATGTAGCTGCTGTTAACTTTGTCAACTCCCCTTAATAGTGATGGTGAGATGAAGCCTCATGAGGCATTGAACCACTTGAGCCAATTGGTTCGAGAAAGGGTTCATTTCTTGAAGCTTCATGAGCACACGAAACCACCTACTGGTCAAGTGTATAATCACAGGCAGCTGTATCTGAACCACATGCCGGATGCATTGAATCGTTGTTCATTATGGCTGTTGGGAATGACTATGAAAAACAAAAAAAATGTATGATCAAATAATTTCTATAGATAAATGATCACATATGTGCATAATAAAATATATTTTCATGTATTCTGTGTGTGTAAGTTTCCCCATAATGGTAGCATCATATAATGTAGCAGGTTGTGTAATAATGTCTTTCTGTCACCTGAGGAAAATGGCATAGCCTTATGCAGGCAGAGAACAGTGAAAATGATTGTGGAACTAGGAAGATTGTACTGAATATGCTTGTGTAACTTAGACAAGGATGTACAGGAAAGGGGAGATTTTATTCATTTTATTCAGAAGTAACAGGTTTTCAACAGTTTCTGGTTTTAAACGACACAATAAACACCTCACCTTTGAATAAAATAAGAAATGGTGAAAAATACAATTCTTGATAAGCCAACCTAATGTGTCTGTAATAATGTTAGATTTAGCTTACCTTATTAGGAGTTAAAAAATCAAAATGTTCCCACACAGGGGAAATTTTCCACTTCCTGGTTGGCTCCTTCCTATCACCTATCTTTCTCTCCTCACTCTCCTAAATCTCCAAACTATCTCTCTCTCTCTCTAAACTCTCCAAACCATATCCAAACTATATAAACACTATCCAAACTCTAGTATCCAGACTATCAAAACTCTATCCAAACTATCCAAACTCTCGACTGACCACAACTCTCTATCAAAACCCACATTTTGAACGGAGCCTGAGGGGTTTATTCTGCTGTCAGACCTCGTGGCAAAATCTGAACCACTTTCCGAAGCAGTCACGTGGTTCAGCCAGGCAACGAGGCTTCGGACATCATCATTTTTGGCTCCTCCCCTAAATGAAGCAAGCCTCGATAAGCGCTTCGTGGAAACGCCCCCTCCATTACTCGACACATGCTTCGAAGCCTCGGCACATCTGGTAACATCACTAGTCCCTAGAGCTCTGACCTGATTGGCCAGTTTGAACTGGGAGGTTCAGGCAGGCATACTGGGAGAGAAGTGGGGGAATGATGTGCACTGAATGCAGCACAATTCAGCACTGTACAGTGTTGGAAGTAAGTGGTTCTAAGATTTTTCTGTTAAGTTTCTCTTAGTTATTTTTTGTTTTGTTTGTTCTGTTGGAGACTTCTGTTTCTGTGGAGACTGCAGCAAATAAAAGGCCTCTCATTTTTCCAGCTCATTTTTTTGCCAGCATACTGTTTCTCCACAGCCTCGCCACAAAGTGCACTTCTCCTTGCAACATATATTTAACTAGCGCCAGTCACAACTAAAGCAGTGGAGAACAATGTAGAAAATGATATAACAGTATGACATTTATGTATTTTTGTCTCTCTGGTGTAGAGAAGTAAAATATAAAGACATCCTGTGGAAATTGACTTTTTCAACATAGTTGAGCAAGCAAACATTTGATCCTCTTTGAAACAGTGCCTGCAGAAAAGGATGATTTAACTCACACAAATGACACCTAAAATTTACATTTTTGTATTTATTTTTCTGATAAAGATAAATAAACTGATTGGTTACATGGAAAAAGTTAGAAAGTACAAAGCCATATAAATAAAATTCAAGGTTCCAGATTAGGTGCCAATGATTAAACGCTTCAGAGCCTTATCTTATTTAAAACTCTAACATCTAAGATTTCTTGTTCTTTTTTCTACTGAAGTGTGTGGTGTCATTATGCCAAGAAAAAAAATAAGCTGTGAATGCCTATGAGTCTGGCATTGAGTTTAAAAACATTTTCTAAATCGTTTGAACAAAGTTAAACTACCGACAATGAAAGCTATTTTGACCAAATGACTGCCAGTTTATCCAACACCAGTCACCCGAGTAAATTGATCAAATTCACCCCAAGCAGAGTGTTTGCTGCAAGAAGAAATCTCCATAACCCCTACATTTCATCGCAGGATCTGCAAGCACAGGAACCTTTCACCTGTTGGTGTCAAAGTGCATGCGGCTACAATCTGAAAGACATCGCATGAACCTGACCTGCATGGGAGGACTGCCGGGAAAAAGAAGAAGAAGAAAATTAGCATACAGGCAAAGGCCACTAGTTTTGGAAGAATGTGATCTGGACACACAAATCAAAGATAGAGTTGTTTGGCAACAGTAACAGCAGACATGTTTGGCACACCAACTGTGAAGCATGGTGGTGGAAATGTTATTGTTTGGAGTAGCTTTGCTGCCTCGGGGACTGGACAGCTTGCAGTCATTGATTCAACTATGAATTCTACATCAGATTACAAGAGTGCTTCTGTCTAATAATTGAAGTTAACCCACACCTTCTGACAGGACAGCCATTCGGTAAGTATACTAGCAAATCCATCAAGGAACAGCTCAAAAAGAAGAAAATGAAAGCCCAGATCTGAATTTGCCAAGTGACTGCCAGTCAAATATGTCCAAATTTCCATGGGATGTACAATATTTTTAACATGACTCTGTATAATATGTGACACTTAAAAATGATTTATTCATTCATTGAGACGTTTTGCTTTTACTGATGTATCATTTTTTCCAACCACTGTGCAAACTGAAAGTGCTCGTATAAACAGGTTGATGGAAACACGCGTCACCAGCAAGTGACAGTTTAGATGCCACAATAACATCTGTATAGATCTGACTCAAAATATTTTCTTACATACCTTTTTATTCAACTTTTTTTCCCATTCAAAGCTAAACACTTTAGAGAAGGCCAACTTCTGTGTGAGGCTTCTATCAACATTATATTGAACGAAATAAGGCCATATCAATTTTATTCCTATGCATCAAGAGCAGTGTGTATTCAATGTATGAAGTCAGAATTGAAATCTAAATTTTTATCAATGTTTATCTCTGACGTCCATGGTTTGAACATTGTTGCTGCACTGAAACAGCTTGCATAGGATCTGCTACACTGAGAAGCCACAGTATATCAATTATACCAGTAGTCCGTATGCTACTGCAATGCATACTAAGCTTTTTCTTTTCACACATTGCAGACATTTATAAGACATTAGCAGATAACAAGTTGGAAATGGTGAGAAGTGATTAGGCAGAGCTCTTGACAGATATGGGAGACGCTGTTAGTCCCTGTTTAGCACTTGTACAGTATGCCTCCGTCTGAAGGTAGTGCTAGCAGGGCCCCCAAAGCCCCCCTGCACTATCCTCAGCACAACACATGGCCCACTCACATACTCACAGCTCTGCAGAGCAGCTTGGCTTCAGCGTGAGCTCCAATCCCTCTCACTCTGAATCATGCTGTGATGGGACAGCAGTCCAGCCTCTCATATTTCCTCAAAAGCACAGTCACTGATACAAAGCTTGACTGGCAGCCAGATCCATCTCTGTAGCTTTTTGTTGCCTCCACCTGAGAGAAAAGCTCTTAAACTGTGATGGCCACTCATGCCCCTGAAGGCGTATTGTGGGTTTTTATTACAGAGTGGCTCAAGCACAGTGTCGCCCCACAGAGGATCATCTGATGTGGTCTACCATGGGGTGCCTGTGTTTCATGTGTTACACACTGCAGTCCCAACAATGCAGGCCCTCCCCATGCCTGTTCCTCTCTTTGTTTCTCATTATTGAACTAAATGGAATTAAGAGCTTTTCTACTGGGATCCTTTTTTTTTGCATTCGCCCTTTTGAACAACCTGAGGGGGATTTTAACATGCTATTACCCTTTGACACAGTGCTGGTATTAGAAGTAAAAGAGTTGTGAGGTATTTAGCCGGGGCTCCAGACAGTGAAATGGAAGGCAGGAAAAGACCTGCGCTCTCCTGCGAGAAGAGATGGAGAGGGCGCCTGGGGGCAGCAGAGGTGGAAGGCCCCAGCCTGGGCCCTGTCCACTGCAACCTGCCAGACACAGTCTGAATCCCATTTATTCCTGGTGACCTTAAATAAAATGCTGGCTACCCCTGTGGGCCCCATGTGAGGCCAAAACCAAATGGGCTGTGTTCTCCACTCTTTCTACCCCACTGCTAGAGAAAATGAGCTTTATCTGTGGGGGAACTCGGGGCCATGTGACTAAATGCCCCCTTCCCTGCATGAGTTTCCCCACAAACTCCATTTCGCAGTTAATCTGAAAAGCTGTCGCCTTTTAATTACTGGCTTTTGGTACTAGAGAGCCCCAATGTGGAAACCATTTTTGATTTATTTTGCAAAGTTTCCTCCTTATATATCACCAAGGCAGCTGGACTGTTTGTAATTTGAGACATTAAAATTCCCTGTGATGAAAATGTACACATGCACTCATCACACACAGGAGCTGCAAGGTGCTACAAGGTGACATGGGGGCCTTCTGACAAATGTGTCACTTAATTACTGCAAAGGAACTGATAAAAGAAATATGTAATCCTAGTTGATTAAGCTAGGTTGTTAAACCAGCAGGTGGTGACAAGTATTAGAGGTGAGAAATTGTTTGATGGAACTCAGTGTGCATCTTTCTAGTCTGTCTCACAGCAAACAAGACAATGTATCACAGATGTATATCAAGCTTTGATGTTTCAAAAACCTGTTGAAACTGGTCAGTCTAATGTGTGAGTTAACAAATCATTCGATTCAAGATACAGCCAGTGGACTGCAAGTGACAATTTCATAACATGTTTGTATTTTCATGCATCAAAATCAAGTAGAAACTCAGATGTATCACACTTCACTTGCTACCACATTTGCCATGCATTACACTGGCTGATTCACATTAACAGCAGAAATCCATAGCCTTCAATAATAACTATATCACACTGCTTTAAAAAAGCTCACCAGGGCCAACAATGTGAAGAAATTGATTTTCTTGTCTTGATTATGAATTAGCTTAGTTTATTTGCTTACAACACATATCTGTATCTGTTTTGACATTATTTCCCTCACATATCCAAAATCACACTATTTTATATTTCTAGCCCAAGCTAAGAAAGCTACCATCCCATTAAGAGCACCTCTTTGCCACATGAACCCATGCAGGGTAGTGGTGCTTTTCAAGTGCCCACTACACATCCATGCAGAGCCAAAGTCTGCATGAGCAACTCTAATTAAAGTGGAGTTAATCACAAATAGCTGGATAGGGCCACAATTGAGGCATATGTTAAGAATGAATTACTAATTAGAGCGGCAAGCAGCGAGACAAGTCCCAGACTGCTTGAGAAGTCTCGGCACGTTACTAATATATGAAAAGGTATAAACAAACAGCAATCTGGTTGTTTAGCTCCTCCATCCCACTTACAAGGATCCAATTATGGCAGATCCCTGGAGCCGCCAATACAATCAGGCAAGAGTGAGTTGGCGTTATGATTAACTGTGAAGGCCACATACTCACTATGGCTGCTCCAGCCAGCCAGCAGGCCTCCACTGACAGGGGCGGTTATGTGGCTCAGTGAGCCCCAGGGCTCCACTCCCCGAACAGGCCATTGGAGAGCCCAACACAACAGAGCACAACAACAAAACACAGCACAAGCCTCAGATACTGCATTCAGGCTGTGTTGTAATACGTACAACCTAATTCACTGGATGGCTTGCTTTTATAGAGCGACCCATAGGGTGCGGTATAACACACAATTAACACTGTAAATTCCTTCAACATTGCTTACGGCATTGATGGGTTGAGGGAACACACCTGTTCCTCGGAACAACCAGAATGTAGGTCTTTACTATTGGCAATAGAGTATGTTTTTTTTTATATTTGTACAAAGCAGAAGGACAAAATACAGCCAAAGCACATCAGCTCGCTATCAGATTATTAAAAGGAGTCACTAATCTTCGTTGACAGCGTTTTGTTCGATCAGCTGGTCGGCTTTGAGACTTGAACCCCCACCTGTGAACACAAAAGTGCACGTAGCTTTTGTCAGCAGAATAGCTGTAAAAATGGAATTATTCTATATCAAACTCTCTCCAGTGCTGCCCACATCCATACATCCAACTGTGCTTTTCACCACACTTTCGGCAGGAATATCAGTGTGCAGCCAAGAAGTAAGCTGGGCGATGGATGAAATGCGCCTTTATGCCATTTATCATTCAGTGCTGGAGGTCGTGTACAGTTAGCCATTTGGATCACGGGGAACTGTAAAACATTTTCCCTTATACCAGACTGTAAGGAGCAGTTGAACCAGAGAGAAAAGCAAACATGTAGTGTGCCTGCGTAGATACAGCTTTGTCACAGAAGGAATGAATGCAGTAATTAAATAGCTGCCTCTACTTAACAGGTGCAAATGCAACTAGTGTTGATCGTGCTTTGGTATTAGGTACATTTTAAGGTGTTTTAATGTTGCTGTTTTCCTTTTCTCCCCGCAGGCAGCATGTGCGTGTGTGTAAACTCAGAAGTAGAGAGGGAAGACTCAAATCATCACCAGCCATCCGGCGTTAACAAGAAAGACACCTTCAGACACACCATTGGAGGTGAACAGCGTGATCCTGCGCAAACATAGATGTACACACACACACACACTTACAGGGAACTCTGTAGGTGAGAAACAGCATGATCCAGCCTTAACTTTAACCTGTGTGGTGCTGCCTTAGATATTCACAACAACAGAGACCACCTCCATTGCCTTTGTTTGCTTTACTCTGAGCCAAGAGGCCCTAGTGTTAAAAAGGCCTCCCACCCTACTTCAATTAGAGACACTGATTGGTAGCAGTCCTTATTTCAGCAGGAAGCTACTCAACCTTCAGCTCAGTCCAACTTTTCGCTCCGTGATTCAATCTGGATCTTACTCCTGCCCTACTTCTTGTTTGGTCTCAGTTATAATGTGGATGATATGAGTGTATATGTGTGTGTAGGTGTGCTTGTTTTAATGCAAAATATGTTAGTACAGCAGCACTGGGCAGTCGAGTCTTAGCACCCCTCCCCAATGATTAATATGTAGGCATATATTGGAGCTGGAACAGGAGGGGGGGGGGGTCGAGACTGGAGATTTGTCTGTGGTTTAATTAGTGCATTCCTGGCAAATTCTCCAGCCATAATTATGGCCAGGGTTCTTTCTGACCTTTCTGGCATTTTCTGCATGTTTGGCTTTTATCTGATCATGTTTTATTCAGAATTGTTGTTGTGTACATTCTGTTCAGCCACTGTCTCCACTGTTGCACAAAAAAAAAAAACACTTTACAGGATGGCCAAACGACACTTCTATCCTTTATCATTTTCCTTTGATTCTTTTTTCTCCCCGCTCTCTGAAATTACAAGGTTTCACCATGAAGCGATGGGGCCAATGTGGCACTGGCTGAGAAGCTTGTCCTGAAGGCAGGTATCCATATTTATAAACATGTCATTCTGTTTGCTTTCATAGAATTCAATTTTGCACAGATGAGGAGAAAAACATTCTAACAACACGTGTGAATACCTTGCTTATGTCCACACCAGCCGCCCAATAGAAATGAAAAAAAGCCCCTCCCCCCTCTCTCTGAGGAGTTCTTTTGGACATCAGGGAGCAGATGAGAAGCAGGGTGATTAAAATGTACATTTAAGCTGGATGGACAAAAAAATATGAACAGGCTTTTAAGAAAGCATGTCATTAACTCTTGTAGCAGAATACTAATTTACTAAGGAGATATAATCATGCCAAACGAGGATCTATATGTGGCAAGCCTCTCTGCATTTTAGCTGCACGTCTTCATTCTCAGTTATCAAAATGCAAAGCCAAGAAAAAAAGAAACAACTCAAGATAGAAATGTGGTGCATATGCCTGTCACACTCTGCCGCCATACCACAGATAAAGCCTGCACAACTAAAGACATGTTGTAGAGTCATAAGATGAGTGTCTATAACATGCATGCACATAGGCCCACATATATACACAAAAACAACACAACACGTGTAAGAGTAGAGGCAGCACTGAGGGGATATGGGCTGCCAGGGCCCCTGTGGGGAAGCGATGGCTTCCTGTTTGCAAGCCTTTCTTTAGTGAAAATGCTTAAAACGGGCCAAACGAGAGCAGTGCTTATCCAGCAAAATTGCTGCTAGATGGAGCAGAAAGTGCACAAATTTTCTATGACACCCCAGTAATGAGGTTTTATATTGACCCAGGCACTGAGTGGAAGGGCTCTGTGCTCCTCTTCTCCTAAACTCAGTCAGCTCTCCTCACCCTCTATTCGGGGGCCCCCAGTACACAAAAACAGTATGGGCTCAGACAGGTAGCAGAGCAAAAACACACAACTAAACGAGGGCCACTTATCAAACCTCCGTTACACTGCTGGTTGCTGGTTTCCTTAAACTGTAAAGAATTTTTTTTTCTTTTCTTATTTGGCACAGGAGGACCGTATTTTCTTTCTCATATCATCAGAGCTGTTTTGGCATGAAACTGGGCCTGCTTTTTCACCATGTCTGATTGCAAATGTGTAACTGTAATTTTAGAGGCTTAAGTTGGTGGAAATGTGCACACAACCCTCTCCAATATCGTGTCAACCCTGTCATGCATGTGCTGCATGTGTTTTCTCTTTCATTTTGTTTCTTCTTTTAATTTTAGATTGACACGGTAAACAAAATATGACTTTTTATGTGATAAAGGTAGAATAAGAACTGGGCTGTGTGCCATAATTTACGTGTAGCTGGAATGATTTGGCCATTCGTCGATGGAAAGATAATTAATCGCTCACGGTTTTGATAATAAATTAAATCATTTTTTCTCACAAAAATGAAAAATCTTCTCTTCTTCAATGTGAGAATTTGTTGATTATCAGTGACTGTCTTTAGGTTTTGAACTATTCAGACAAAACTGGTCAAACAAAACAAAATATTTCAAGACATCATCTTGGGATCTGTGAAATTGTGACAACAATTTTTCACGTTTCTTTTCTTGTTTTTCATAAACCAAACAAATTAACAAGCAATCAACATTGCCAATTACCAGATTATTTGCTGAAATAATGAAAATAAATGTTAGTTGCAGCCCTAAATCAATTTACTGAATTTTCTGAGCCAACAATCTAATAGAGTGTACACAATTTGTTCACATTATTAAACTATTTTGTACACATTATTATCCGCTAAAATAACATAAACTCATTTGCCACAGTTGTAATTCTCATACAAATTGACAAAAGAAGTTATTTTGGGTTCTGTTATGTTTTTGTTTGTGTTTTGCTACAGAGTCTGCACCTCCAGAGAGAGCCCGTTTCTCCTCGGAGAAGCCAGCCAGGACGTTCCTCCCCACCCATTACACTGTCTGCTGATTTTAATGAAAGCGAGAGAAGTTGATGTGATTGGCCATTACCGAAGCCTGCACCAACCGCACCTGCTGAAAATATTGCTCTACAACCTGCTAATATGTTTCCTATTTATGTATAATTTCTACCTAATCCTCTTCTTTTGCATTGCACTAGTATTGCACACATGCCTCTGGTAATAAAAACTAAATAAAAAGATTTGTCAGTAACAGTAACTTTGCGCCCACTATTACAGGCATAGGTCTTCTATAACAGCGAATAGACAAAATATAACATTTTATCTTCGGCTGGTTTAAAACATAATAAATTCTATGCATATTTTACAACTATTTCTTTCTATGTGTAACTTTTATTGGTCACTAAAACATCTTCTTTAAACCTAAATACATATTGTATGAATGAATTGAGTATAATTGTTGGCTTTTATACAAAACTGTACAAACAAAAGTACAGCTGCTTTGATAACTGTGCATGCTTTCCGTTTGATCAGAATCTCCCTGAAGACATCTCCCTCCCAGAATCCTAAGTGCCTGAGGCAGTGGTCCATGATGCACGGCTCTATATCCTGGAGCTGGAGCAAGTAAAGGTCAGCGCTGGATGTTTGCGAAAACCAGGGGAGCTGCTTGTCTCTGAGCAGCTATTGTATCATACAGTAGCATATGTGCACCACTAGCACCATGGCCCACCACTGACATTAACTACGGAAAGAAAGCAAGACTAAAAAAAAAACATCTATCTGTCTGTGCCGCCTGAGATGAAAGCAAAGGCTGCATGTTGGTGTCTTCTGAGCAAAGGCACAGCCCGACATAGGCCTCTCATTAACAATATTTTTGTATGTCCATCAGGAACAGCATGCACCAAGCTGCTATTTTAAGCAAATGCATCACCAGTGCGTTTTGCAAAGTCTGCAATCCTCTGATGAATTAAAAATGTATGCTTGGATGGAAATAATTTTGGTATACATCATAATTATTACCTTAAAGGAAAACTCGTTCTGAAAGAGGAGGGTTATTTCAAAGAATGATCTTCATATTTTAATAGTTCAGTAGAAGTGGTATCTGCTTTGCAAAACTTCTAAGCGCTGCATCTCAGGCCATTTAGCCATGTTTTCTGTATAATCTGTCTGAGGTGCCGAGATTCAGCCTGTGCTTTCTGACAAACATAAGCCTCAAAGGCCACTCATAATGCATTAAGAATGTTTTCTTTTTGACAGACATCAAAATGTGACCTTTAAATGATTCTTGTTATCAGGGAAGCTGAACAAGAAAATCGATAGGATGCAGCTGGAGAGGAGGGATTAATGCAGGGCAAATTGATCATTCCATTTCATTTTCATCTTGATTTGATGTGCCAGCCGTACACACCTAATCTGACCACAAACTGCTTTTAACACTTCAGAGGAGAAGCCTTTGAGCAGAAAAATACAACAAGCTCAACAAGCTCCTCAGTTGCAAAAACGACAGGGAGCACGAGCCTTCACTGACACTTAACCTTAATAATAAAGAGGCTGTTTTTTACTTTTCATTTCATCACTTCTTTGTGCTTTTTATAACGTGCCTCCGTGCTGTTTCCTCCTCACCACAGGGAATACACAATGGCACAGATCATTGTCTATTTCACACAGTTTATGGGTCCATCAAACTGCAAAAACAAATACATTAATCATCAGAACACATTGATAGATCATTAATTATTGTACCTCACTGTTGATGTCACACGTTGTTGAATCTTTTCACAGATCATCAGAGCACTTTGGAGGAACTTCATTAAACAAATTGTTCATTTACAAAGCCACGTCAGAATGTGCAGGCACAGAGTCAAAGAGACAAAAGACGATAGCTTCTTTTAAAGAATATTTTAGTAAACATTAAAAGGGAATTAAAAGGGAATTCTGCCATAGAAGGACTGCACTATTTTCCCACTTACTGCACACAGCTGAGATTGGGAGCGTATTACTGCTGAAATGCCAGAGCTCAACAGATAACTGCGATAACAAAGATAGCAAATCTGGGAAATGAAAAATGGCACTTCTCTTCTACAAGGAGATACATCAGTGTTTATTAAATCAATGCCAGACAGAGGAATCTGAAGGTAAAATAATGAACCACTTATAAATGATCTTTGCTTCACTGGGCCTTACCTGATCAGGGTGTTCAGGGACCACCAATGCGAGGCATATTAGAAGAGGTCTATTAATCCTAGTGCTGCTCATAGCTGACTATAAAATGGGTGAGTCCTCTGTGACTTACTAGGCACATCCTTTTTAATTTTTCAATGTAAGAAAAAAAAAGTCAGCCACACAACTTTCATTGATTGGGTGTGAAAGTTTGGCTTGTCTGTGTATTTCTGCTATAAGAGCTGTGGATATTTCATTATGGTGCTCTGGGACACACATTACGCTGCTCTGCTACCTTTCGCACAGCATCCATGGCAACTGGAGAGGCCGCTCTCCCTGCAGAAATGTGCTTTTAATTGAGTGACATCTAATCAGGCAGTGAAATACAGCAGTAGAGTTAACAAAACAGGTCAACGAGGGACAAGGACTACCAGCTGCAATCGCTGTCACAGCCCAGCGCCTAGTTGCGGTGTTGACCAAGCCATGTTAGTCTGGTTTTAATGAACAAAATTACAGGGTTGGAGGTATTCTTCACAAGATCCTTGGGTGAATGTGTGATTGGATATGATGAGCCCTTCTTAAGACTACACCAGCTTGGGGAGGAGGCATGTCTTTGATGTGCTGAAATTACTGGAGCTGAGAGGACTCACAAGCTACGCCTTAACACATATTAAACAGGCTCTAAAGGATGAATTTTTCACCGTCATCTGTTTTTTTTTTCTTTTTTTTCCGTAGTGTGTTGCTTGGTGTGCCAGGCTTGGCTGTCTGCTATTTTCTAACTCAAACATTGCTTGAGTTTTTAAACGCAATAGCATTTTCTCCTTATTATCAGGTGTTGAATCAGTGCACAGGAGGACACCATCAACTCCCCTTGACCTAAAATCATCTGCGGTGACAGCACTCTGTAGTGACATACGTAGATAGAGGGGGTAAAGGCACAGTCTCAGTAAATCGACTGCCTGCGCTTTGGGGAATCATTGGAATTCATGATCTTTTCTCAGTATGCTAACAATAATCTTCTGCTAGCTTTGTCTTGCACATCACTAGGCATAGCAAACACTTGTCTTCACTGAGTCTCAGGCAGCATCAGCTTCTCCTCACCATGCAAATTTCAGGGCTGTGCCCCTCTTTGTATTACAACTACGTCTTCAACCTTTTCCAATCACTAGCGTTCATACAACTGGAAGATAAAACCAGTCCCCATGAGTGGCTTGATACACACCTTCATTCTCATGGAGGATTTTACTTTGATAAACCTCTGAACTGTAAACAACCAGCAAATGGACTTTTTTTTCTGCTTGTAGAATGAAATAAACATTCTAAGGCTCTCTAAATGTCTCTACTAAACAAATGCACCACTCCAGAGCAACTATGCCCTTACTACAAAAAAAAAGCACAAGATGCTTTTGTTAAGGAGGGTATAACAAATGTTTCTGCAGTAAAATCTGCCGGATAAATAAAATGCAACCCAAGTGAAATTCGTCTGTGTTTGTATATTCCACTATGCACAGGGCTGCAAAGAGAGCTCTTAATGGGAAGCACCTTCGAGCTTCAGACTTTAGTTCATGCTTTACTATAGCAACTGAACTGAATTTGATCGGATCACAGCAGTTTAAATATATCTGAAGAACGATTTTCCTCTTGTTATGACTGATGGTGGTTTCTTTAATGTCTTTTTGACTGGCCGGATCATTTCTAGCTTTAATAATGAAAGGGAGGAGTTTGTAGCATATGCTCCATCTATTGATGTCTTATGTTTTATGCATTTTATTATGTTTTATGTATTGTACATTTAAGTCAGTGTGTGCTCTAAGACAAATTTCCCTATGGGCACAGTAAAGTTGAGGCTTCAAAGTTGAAGAAAACAGTAAACATTAGAACAACAGATGGTTCTGATTTAGTAAATTTGCACCACACCACTAAAAGAGGTGCTGAATATGTTATGAGTACCACTGAAGACAAATAAAGATATAGCCATACGCTCAAGTCCATAAAATACCTGCTGACAATTTAATGGCTTTTTGTCAATTTGTCATCTGTTTTGTTGCACACATCCAAAACATTCCCTACATTGAGGTATAAATTTATGGCAACTGTGAAAAAAAACATTCACAAAGACATGTCGTGGTTGAAAAACTGGCTGTAAATATATGAAGCTAGCGTGCAATTACACTGTATCTTCACATTTGTTCATTAACATTAGGACAATAATCTGGCGAGCAGTTTGTGATTGCAATCACTTTTTAAAATATTTCTAAGACGCCACGTCTTATCATACTTGCCGTATTATTATAGAACCATTTCATCTGCCTCACCTCGAGCGTGAAGCTTTGATGGTGTCAAGTGGGAGACGACAACCAATTAAAAGAAAATCAGTCAAACAACTTGGGGTCAGATCTCAAGATGCTCCCAATCACTCATAATTTCCTGTTGTTGTGCTACATTTCAACTGCTCCTGATTGGAGTCTGATAAGTCCTCGTGCACAATGGTCAGTCTGCCATATATGAAACTGTATCTCATCAAGAAGAAGCTCCAGTGAAGAGCACTACACCGCCGAAACACTCCACTTATCTGTCTTAACTTCAAATACGACGGGTGGCCCGCAGAGCATGACCATGTTACCTTAAGCAAACAAGAGCAGAGGTAAGAAGACTCACAGCACCCTTAATAATACTGGGAGCACTCCGCTTGTTTTTAGGGATGCAAAGGCTGGGCGATGATAGGAATGGCATGCGTGGGGTCTGGCAGGACAAGGCAGTAGTCCTGATAGTATTTCTGTGCACGTCCTCCTCTGTTAGTCATTACTGTGTGCAGACGAGGGGTGATGTTTACTCTGCTGAGACAAGCAAGTCTACTGCTCTGGGTTGCAACCTTGTGACTCCCTTCTCCCTCCTGCTGCCAGCTCTCCTCACGTCCAGCCCCGGTCCTGCCACACCATCAGCCCACTGGCCTATTGCTGTAGCTGGATGCCTACCGTCTACCAGCACTGGGTTTCTGGAATAAAGTCGGCTAAAAAAAATTTTTTTAAAAAAGGATGATGCATTTCTGTGAATATTGTCTGCCTGGTGGGTGTTCGGTTGATATTTCAGGAAATAATAGCATAATGCACACAAGGGATGTGATACTGCAATACACTGCTGTGCCATATTTCCTCCTTTTGTCTTTAGTTTCCTTGTGTTGTCACTTTCAAACATTACCTCCACCCACACACATACAAGAAAGAGAAGGAAGAGAGAGATGGTGACAGAGACTTACTGCGGTACACAATGTGTGAAATAGGCAGTTGTAATCCCTGGTAATAGATTAAAAAAATCTATGAAAATATGGCTGGGTGGTTTATCATATAAAGCTGATGAAAAGAAATGACAAAAGAAAGAAATTAAAGATTTTAGCAAACATAATTGACAATTCATTTGTGCAGCACTAATGGCTCAAGGACAGGGGAATAACAGAGCACAGAGAGAGGTGAAAAGAAAAAAACAACACAAATAAATGAAAAGAATGGAACAGTTATAATTTCACAAATTGAAACAATTGTAAGAGTTAACCAAAAGGAAGGAAAGTAACGCAAGAGGACAGACACAAGTACAGTGAGAGAGAATGGCAATGGTTGTAATACACAATGGCAAAAGGTTCAAATCAATCATAATGCACCAAATAAAAAATGAAATGATTACCAAGCTTATGCAGGAGGTCAGGGGTCAGAGGTCAAGTTCAATATAAACATGGAAACCATTATGGCGTCTGCATGGATGTCTCTGGAAGAAATAAACAAGGAATTGAAGTAAGTACACTTCACTGTAAGTGCTGTTTAAGTCCTACATCTACTTGACAATATGTAGCACTCAAATATTAATGTGACACAATGCTGTAGTAAGCACTGATTCACAGTGGTGCACAAACCGGGGATGCTCAGTTTCCATAAGTGGTGGTGGGCTATTTCAGAGTTTAGTGAATCACAGACACACTTATTCCAGGCCTTTAAAACAATAGGAGGCATCTTTTTATCATCCTATAACAGTGTCGGGACCATAAATTAAATGTTTGCTCATTTCAAAACCTCTCAGCAAAATTAGGTCGACTAAGAAAGACACCAAGGCAGTGCTAACGCATCATTCATGCTTTATGTTCCTTGCTTTCGTGGCCACCTCTTCTTCTGCAGTTACACACAAAGCAAATTCAAAGACGGCGTACACAGTGTAGACACTAGTAAGACAAAGAGTGTGTTTGATTTTTTTGTTCAACTGAAAAAAAAGCAAAAAAAAGAATCCTATAGTAGCCCGGAAAACAGTCTGTGAGGCTCCAGCACACCGAAGACAACAAAAGCATTAGTCTTTGCCAAATAAAGAAAAACTACACAAATAGCTGTGCAGTCGAAGCAGTAAGTATTCATCTATTTAAGTCTGCACATTTTGTTATGCATAAAATGCTTCACATTCATTTATTTGATATTGCTTGTGTGAAGTGGATAGGAAATACACCAAATTAAACACAGTCTTTCACATATTATTCAAATATGATACTCTGGGGGTTTTCAACTTATTATGCTTGAACAAAAACTTCAGTATTACTACAGTTTTCCTCTTACAACAATGTTCACATGATCCCTGAGCTATCAGTGATCACAGGGTCAGTGACACAGCATTCAGAGCATTCAAAAACAGTGCAGATCTTTGTGAAAGGCCGGTATTGTCCATGCACAGTTAAATGTCAGCAACAACAATGCAATAACACTGAACTGCAAATCATTACTGGTGTCCAATGAAACACCAACTAAAATACTATCTTATCTTTTATACAGTGGGACGATGACTGTTTTTTGTTTTAATTGAAACTCAACAAACTGTACTCCTCAACTATTAAAACCTCAACCCTAAAAATCAACTAAGGGGCATTTACGGAGACAGATGTGACATTCATCTGGGAGAAAAGGCACAACATAAATAGTTTTACAAAAAGGAACCATGTTTCCAGGTCCTGAAGCCAGCCTGAGCATGAAATCCAAACAACATTAGATGTAAGACAACACTCGGTACACATTAGGCCCTGAGGCAGCATATCAGCACTGAAACAAGAAGGGAAATACCTTTCAAAACAATACTAGGTTTTATTAGTGTCTGGCACTTCAAGAAGATCATACACAAGCTCTCAAATAAATGTATTTTCAGATTCCTCTGTAGTGCAATGAAATGCAGAAAAAAGCCCAAGGGTTGGGGAGACACTTCGGAAGCTTCCACATCTGTGTGTGATTAGTTCCACTACCTAAGATAAAGCATGCAGAGCAAATGTAACCTCATCATAATCTGTGTGACATGAAGGCAGGGGAACACTCAACCAGAAAACAACAATAACTGCTGTACTGTATAGCCTACCACTGTGTCAGTGCCTCGCATAAACCATAGTCCTGCCGTTGTTCTCCACCCATCATTAATTGTCTGATCATTGTGGAACAGAAAGCAGCACGGGTTGGAGCAGACGGGGGATCTCACAGGTATTAGCTGCTAATTGCCATCACACAAACAAGCAGCACTTTCTGGAGAAAACAATCTATATTAATTCTTCCTATTCTACCCTGCAGAATGCACACTGGAATTTCTTGGGTGCACAAGATAAATGCTTATACCATAATTACAACTAATTGTGCAAATAATTGCAAAGTTCTTGTGCCACCTATACCCACAATAAAACAAAAGCAATCTATGTGGCTCTTGGCTTTGAAATTGAAACAGTCCTATTTCTCTAGTCTTTGCCTTCTAGTCATTCATTATCTAGCATTTGTATCTGTTCTTTGGTAAAAGCCAGATTTTGCAAAAGGGAGGGGAAGGGAGATGGAAGAAGGCTGATGACAGGGATTCATGGATGCTCTGAATGCAGACATGCTGTTCCAGCGTCTCAGCTCTCCCAACAAAACATTTGAAAAGCTTCAAAGCCCAAAGCTTTACGCTTTGGAACACATCTTTTGATTATATCCAAGTCTCCTCTTTTAAAAGGATGAAAAAAAGAAACAAACAAAAACATCACCTGTAAATCGAGATAGCCTTTTGCGGAAGGTTTTCACACCTAATCCCTTTCATTTCAGGTCAGTAAAATATTAGTGCTTTCTCACTGCTCTGATGGTCAAATCACATTTCAAAGACTCTCTGTGCCTCTCCAGCAGAGGGAACGAGCGAGAGAGCGGGAGAGAGAGGGAGACAGGGCAGCAGGGAGCTCAGGCAATCCCCCATCTATTACAGACGAACCAATCATCAAAGACAAATTACAGTACACTTCACTGGGATATGCTAATTCCAAATTAGATGCAAGTCATCAAAAGATCAGCATTGCAATATTTTGCATCTACAAATTGAAAATGTCTGCTTTCAGAACAGGTTTAAATACCAATATAGGAAGAAAAGAAAAACATGAGCCCCAGCCAGGCCCACAGTATTCATGTGTATTAAAACCCAGTTGAACACAGAAAGATTTATGTGGCTTTTTATATAGATGTGTTTTAGTAAAAGAACCACCGTTGATCATTGCCAATGAAGAATAATGGGTTGACTTGCTCTCCTGAAACATTATTTTACCTCTGTTTTTTCATTAGGTGATGTCAAAATTCACAATTATCTGCAAGTAGCATTTCATTAGTTGTGAGTTAAGGTCATTGTCTTTTTCCAAACAACTCATTTTGTTTATTTTTTTGTAATGTAATCCTGGATGGCTTTGTCATGTCAACACTGTTTTTGATAACTGCATTTATTTACTCGTATCTGCACATACCGCTTGAGAATAAACAAAACAAGGAATCTAAATTTAGTCACTCAGGCATTTTCCCCGTTCTTTTTCATCTCCAAAATGTGGATTTTATCAACAAATATGCTCCTTTCTTAGCCCTTGGCTTGCAAAGCAATTAACAAGACATAGAACATGTTTTATAATGTAATTTCCATTGAGGTCATAAACACCTTGATGACTAGTATTGTGTGTTTTTGTGTTTATTGTATGTTTTGTGTAAATCTGTTTGGTGACCTTCATTCAGTACATTATCAACGTGTTGCTAATTCATAGAATAGTGTAGTCAGTAGTTAATATGGATTGTGTCTTTAGCACATCAATTGTCTACTAAAAGTGTGCAGAGTAATAAAAATGACCTTTTAGAGAAAAGTTGTCTCTCTACGGAGGCAAACAATAGGCTCATACAGAAGGAATCAGTTGCGTGTATATGAGAGTGGTATCAATTTTCTCATTTAAGTCTCGGCAAGAAACAAATAAAAGTGCAATCCTTTCAAAGCTACTTGTTTGTAATATAGCACAAAATATATCACAGTGAGCACTATGATATTACTCATATTCATTGAGTGCTTATTCCTACTGAGTGGTTTTAATCAGTTATCCAAATTTATGAAGCTGTGTAACAGGTCGAATCTAAATTTGTTTACGAATAATTACAATGTAGGTCTTTGGAATGTACAAAGTTAAATCAAAATACAGTGATGGGTGAAGATACCTCTGTCCTTCATCACTATGCTGCTGAAGTTTTGTCACTGATTTGAGGAGGAAGACTGCCAAAATGCAGTTAGTTTAAACAATAGAAACACAGACAGACAATTACCCAGCCCTGAGGGAGTCACAGACTAAAGAGCTGGTCAATATTTCTGTGCAACATATGCATCAAAATGGCTGGGTCAGCTCCAGCATCTTGCTGCTCATTCTATTCTTTCCCTCTAAGTGCCCCTTCTCCCAATCTATGTCCAAAGGGAGTACAATTGCCACATCACTGAGGTGTGAATACGTTGATGAATTTACCCTTTGCCTTTGACACCTGATATGTAAAAGCACGGCTTATGTTCAGAAGCTATGAACGGTGCTTTGACAATGTCAATATTTCTCTCCAACATGCAGAGTAGGCATATAGACTAATGACAGACCAAGTATATCAGCAAATGAGTGCACAACAGGGGCAGAGGACTGGGGGGAATTAATAGCTCCAGCAACAAATGACCTGACAGGACAACTGCAAACACACAGACAGACAAAGAGGCTCGAAAAACACATACACACAGATGCCGCTGCACATTCACATACATACCATCATACACAAACCCACAGGATAATGCTTTTTCTGTGTGTGTGTTTGCTTGTTTGTAAAGCAGTTGAAGGGATACGGCATATCCACTGAATGTTACCTGCATGTCACTAGTGGTAACATGTGAAAGAGAAAAACATCTGCAACTACTCATGTTTCTGTGTTTCCAAGGCTCCTCCATTAACAGTATCTTGTTGTGGAATAGAAATCAAACTCCTTTGTGATTTTCACCCTTGGCAGGCTACTTTATTTAAGGCAGTTGTCGTCAGGTAAACAGATTTTTATTTCTTCAGTTCTTCAATAGAAAAATCCCTTACTTACACCTCATTTGATGCCCCCCTGACACCTTCCACCCCTCAGTTCTCATACTCCCACTCCTACATCCCCCAGCATAGGGCTTATCATGAAAGCACAACAAGGATATATTGTCAAGAATTTTACTTTTAGGTAGTCCTGATTGAAAGAGCCCGACATTTATTCTCTCAAGTACACCCTTCCTCTTTTCCCTCTGCCATGGTACACAAGGGTACCATTATGGTGGCTGTGGACTTCATCCATTCATCATCCTTCTCACCTATGAAGCACAACACACATATATCAACCATAGCTGCCCTCCCACTTCCCTAAATCACGCTTTGTTCTGCTGTGTGTAAAGAAAACTGCCTCAGCTTTGGTCCAACACCCACAGAGCCAAAGAAGAGGGATGCAGGAGAAGAGCTTGAGTGCTTTGTACGGCAGAGTAGAAATATGAAGAATGGAAGAAAGGCAATTACAGTGCAATACGTTTAACGTAAATATCTTAAATATCTTTACCAACTGAAATGATATCTTTCTCATTTATAAAATTGGAAAAGGGTAATTTTAGTGGTTAGTATTAGTGCTAAGCCCGGCACAAAATACTGGGTTTTTCTGATGTTTTTTTCAGACTCTGCTGAGGTAAAGTCTCATTTGGAAAGAAGCAATTCCAAGTCAATCCAGGAGTTTAATGACTGTGTTCAGTGTAGATATTATCATAAGTGAGCCTATCTAAACAGCTTGCAGCTGGTTAAAGCTGTTGTGTCCTCAGTTTGTTTTTTTTTCCACAGTGTTCTAGCCTTAAGCGTTTTCTTGCTTTGAGAGTTTGTAGGTGATATCAGGATTCATTAGAATAAATGTAGGCTATTACAGTAAAAATCACAGGCCACACACTCCAAGCCAGGTCAAAAAGATAGAGGAAAATGAGTGTCATTATGCCCTGAGAAGTATACCACATGAATACATCTCTTTGAAATGTCTGTCACTGGTAGTTGCCAAGACAGAAAGGTCAGTATGCAGGACAGGGATGCCAGCAATGAGTCAAGATTGTAACCAGGATGGTGGGTTGTAAGCGAGGAATGAAGTTTAATAATTTTCTGAGCTAGTTAGAGGCAAAGAAATCTTACTGTGACAACAGGTACACTAACGTCAAATAATGTACAACCTCTGAGTAACGCTGGGTTTTGGAGAGAATGTTAGGTTACAGATGTGGGATATAATCTACAAAAAATGCATTAAAATAAAGGAAAATATTTGAAGTCAGGTTACTTACAAGGAATTTACCGTCAGCTTTGCCATTGCTCTCAATGTACTCATACATGTAAGATAAGATAAGATAAGATAGACTTTATTGATCTCACAAAGGAGAAATTTACCGTTACTGGTAATAAATATAGCAGCTCAGAACAATTCTTCAGTTTTTCCCAATATATCTCTCAGGTGCAGTAATAAATCTAAAGTATGATGCCTCTTTTGAAATATAGTAAAAGGATATGTTTATTTTTTTTGAAACTGCAAGGATACTGTTCATCAGTACAAGGCTACTTAGGATTTACCTCAGCTGGACACCTTGTCCTAGGAGATGGAGCATGACTGGTTTGCATACTGTATTTGGGAGAGTTAATTGTAGTGGGATTATTTGCCATTTATTCATTACACAAGCAATTTCTCTTGCATTATTCATCATCCAACAGGATCCAGGGTATGTTTTAATCATAGTGAATGCGGATTGACAGTGCTGTGTCACCACTACTTTCAACTGAAAAGGCAGCAGAAAGCTAGCTCATCTTTGTTTAGTGTCGCTAGTGTTAAAACTGGAACAGATTAAAAAACTGTTGATGTGCAAATATCACTGGCATTTTAATGAAAAGAAGATGTTTACATGTTTTCTAGTTTGTTTTTATGAAGAGATTGCAAAATGCCAACAAAATGGGCAGCCTTGCATCTGAGGCATGTTAGATTGCAGTCTATGTAGCTGTGATACGTTCACGCAACACAGCAGGGGGCCCTGTCCTTTTAATCTCTAATCCTTTCCTCTCTAAAGCAGAGGAAGGGTGAGGATCACAGAGCAGAGGGAAGGTATCCTCTCCCTGACACGGACCCATGCCATGGCACTCTTCCTGTCCTGTACTGAAGCTGTCACTATCGGCGTCTGGGGCCATGAGGCAGGCAATTTTAGCGTTGTGGTGTGAATCGATACCCAATCACATCACGTTCGCAGGCAGCACATCAGCCTGAAGAGGCCGTAGCGCAATTTACAGCATATTGTTTTTGGCCCTGGGAGCAAACAGGCACTAGAAGCAATAGAAGCATCATGGCAGAGCAAGACAAGGCCTTGTCATGGCCATAACGGCCTTATCTCTGGTCACAGAAGTCCTCATATTAAACACCAGAGCCAAGGCGGGCTCAGAAACACACAGAGTGCATAATGTATTCACTGTCTAATTCCACTGTGGTTTCCAACATGCTGGCTTTAATGCAGAAATTCATCTTCATCTTCACCTACCAATAGGCCAATGAAAATTCTCCATACACACTGTGCATACCTGATATTTGTATCTCTTCCCTTTTCAGTTTCTTCCTTTTAGGGAAAAGATTTCACATTAAATAAAGCAGACGAAATGGGCGAAGTCAGAGCGGAAATCTGACATCAAGAAACAAACATAAACAAGACTAAACACTGGGCCAAATTTATGAATCATATTTAAATATGGTTATCAAGCAATGCCTGGATATAATAACAGGAATGACAGTGTGCCAGCGAGGTGAAACATCAGTGCAGGTGGGATTTTGAAGGCTCACACTCTGGGGGTGTGACAGACTCATCATTCAGAATAAAAAAAAAAACATAATGCTTGTTTGTCTGCAACTTGTGTCTTGTCAAGCCAACAAGTGGGATCCACACACACCTGCAATCATTACCTTCACACAGCAGGGTTGCCTCAGCGGAACACACAAGCACGCTGTGTGCACAGTGTGCTGCATGGATTGGAGAAGAGAGCCACATGGTATTCTTTAGAAAAGCAAAAACAAAACGAGCGTAGGCGAAACTACATGCTATACATAGCCACAAAAACGTTAAATGTATAGTCTTTGAACTTAAACAGCAAACTTAAACCACAAATTACATTGAAGATGACAGTGGTAACAGTAAAAGCATTGAAATGCAATTAAAACTGCAATCAAGCAAAAATGGCAGATCATTACTAATATGCTTCAGCAAACACAGACAGAACAATATACTCTGTGTCTTTATATGCAGTACAATACTATATATATTTAGCACAGAAAAGGAAATTGGAGCAAGTAATGTCACATATAAAACACCGCACAGGTCTAGTGAATACTACACAAGCATGTGTCTTTATGGTTGACATTACAGCAAGAGCAGGTTTTGAAGTCAATTTTATCATTGGAGATACTTGAGTGGCTTACTTGGAGGTGGTCCACTGTTCTTTAGTATTCAATCACTAATCCGCTCAGCAACACACAACAGGAAACAGGCCTATTATAGGTAAAAAATGAAAGACATATCACTACTGTTTGATTGATGCGGCTATTCCCCGGGGAGAATAAGCCTCTACTTCACTTTCAACAACTGCAGCTGACACAATGCGCTGTGCCTGAGATGGTTGTTATGGCTACGTTATTCTCTTAAAATGATGCTTTTATTCAGTGCAAAACCAACTGAAGCAAGTCAAGGGCAAAACTGCTAAAGCATTTACCTGCACAGCTCAGACAAATGTCAGCTTTATATGTGTTCCCTGACTTCTCTTTCATAATGCAGTCGTGATGAGGCTGTATTAGTGTTTGATTTCAGGGGTTTTTTTGTATTAAGTTTGAATTAATTGGGGCAATTAGGCAAAATTTTAAAACTGGTATCACAGTCAATGTAGGTTTTCTGACCCGAACAGCAACTAATCATTATTTTCATTATGAACTGGTCTGGCAATTAGTTCTCATTATAATTAAGGCATCAATCAAGGTATTTTGGTTTGTAAAATTTCAGAAAATAGTGAAAAGTAAAGAGCATATCAGAAAATTCAAGGTGACATCTTCAAGATCATGGTATCAAATCCTAAAGACAGAATTTATATCACTTAAGACCAGTAGTGGATGGTAACTAAGTTTATTTATATATTGTATTCAGGTGCAAATTTATGGGACTTACAGATATTTTACTTGAGTTTTTTCCATTTTGTGCGACTTCTCCTACTCCATCACACCTAAAAGTGAAACACTGCATTTTTTATTGCATTACATTTGTCTGAAAGTTTTGGCTACGAGCTGCTTTTCTGATTTTTTCATATCCTTCCTGTCCAGTGAAAACCACGCATTTTCAAACTTGGTAATTGGTGACTTTTGGGTTGAAAACATCTAATCAGTGGAATGCAAGATGCACTGTAATGCTACAGTATTTGGCTAAAAACATCATACATTATAGTAAAACTCTGACAGGGACCATTTTATCGGAGAATTAGAACTAAGTCCTTCCATAGAAAATGTAACAAATACAGCAATAACTGATTGCTTTTGTACAATGAGTTTAGTATATTTAATAAAGCCATGCAAAATTTTACCTTCATGTGATGGATATTTTCCAAAATACAGGCCCTTGAGATACACAAGTGTCTTGCAAAATATCAAAATTGCAGCAGTTAAATGTCTATTACATAGAGTAATAGAAACAAGTATTGGTACCTTTGATGTTTTGTTTGTATTCTGACAATTCAAACTTTTTTTAAAAATGCATTTTGATTAAACGTTGAGGGTTCATATCACCATGTCCAAATGGTGGTTGGTCATAACAAGTTACAGCAAATGAAAGGTGTCATGTTACCTGCGTTTTCATGCATGGCTCATCTTCTATTTATGATTCCTTTGAGTAAAATTAATTTTACTCTTGTTAATTTAAGGAAATGTTGCTGATAATACTACATAATTTAACTTCAGTAAGATTTTAAATGGAGATATTTTCCTGGTAGAGGAGTATTTCCAGTGTTTTATTGCTTTACTTTAATAAAGGACCTGAATTCTTGTCAAACCACTGCTTAAGAAAAGCAGCAAATTCCTCTCACCTTTGAGAAGTTGTACCCAGAAAATGTTGCATTGTTTTTCTATTAAACTCCACTATATGCATCTATTGATTGAACTATTAAATAGTCAATTATCAAAACAGTTGTTGATTAATGTCCAGCTAATTGTTTAATTGATTGACTAATCTACATTTATCCCAGTTAGGAATGATCCACAGATGGGCTTGCAAGTTCAGTTTTTTGGTTAAATATTTAGTGGAAAGCCAATTCCTCTTGAACTGTTGTCCCTTTTACTGCTCAAACCCACTTGAATTATGAAAGATGTAGACTGCAACATGTCTTCATCACTGAGGAAGTCACACCAACAGCAAGGAGAGAAGGAATTCAACATTATGGGGTTTAACCTGTCAATCCCCACCCACCCAAAAAACTCCAACCCATATCACACAGGCACACGGTAGGATTCACTGCAGCATCAAAGACATGACTGCACCTGCAAACTGTGCTAATTGTGTTCACGTGTGACACTCTAATCCAGGGCTCTGCAGCAGTGAGCAATTGCTTTTATCCGTTTGCCCCTGAATACCTTTAATTTTAGACATCAGAATGTGATATTTGTTAAAATCATTATGCTCCTTTACAAGAGATCTCACCCCGTTGACACACAAGCACACCAGACGTACATCGGAATTCATTACATTAAATGTAAGCTGTTACTTTGATGTCAAGAGAGGGCATTAAAGGAAAAATACTGTCTAACAAAATGCTTCTTTTCTTTTAAACAAAGCTTTACTGTGACACAGAATTGGAGCACTGGCAGAATATCAGATTCAGGAAACCATTGACAACTGTTATGACACCACTGCATTGCAACCTTCAGATTTAAATGCAGTTCCTCTGAAATTCTCAAAATTATATAAAACACTTTCGGAGGTTATATTCAAAACGAAGTAATGGAGATGTTTTTTTAAAAGAAATAAATGCAATTTAATAAAAATAATATTAAGCTGTTACTTTAGAATAAATATTTATATTTTTGTGATTCACTGTTATCTATTATTTTAATATTAAGTCCATTCAAGATGTGCCCATACCTTATCTGTATAAATTGTACCGAAACAAGAATAAACGGTTCATTTCTCCTCTTTAGCAGTTTCTTATCCCATAACAAAGTCAATCACATCTTCTCAAGATTACCTTCGCTCTGGGAGGAACGGATCAGGGGCTGAATACTGACATTTCCATTTGCAGATAGCAACAGCTAATACCTTCACACTGTTTAGACGCTGTCAGTCCACTATTTGAATCGTAATCAATATGTTGTGTACACTAGTGGACGGTGCATATGTTTGGCAAGGGCAAAGCACTGGTAAATGCATCTCGTACCTCCAGATTTTCATGAATACCCATGCCCCCCTTTATCACCACATCACAGAACATCCCTCATTTGCTGCTACTGATGTTCTCCACACAGAGATCACAGTGTTCATATAGACATATAAATGGGAATTTTCATCATATCCTCACACAGAGCATATTAATCAGCAGTGCATCCCCTGCCAACCAGACCTCATCCATATTCCTGCAGGCTTATTGCAAGGGGAGCGGCTGGTGATAAAGCAGGATCGATATGCAGAGCTGGTAAAAACACAGCAAGTACAACAGCATGGCACAAAAGGCAAAGACTAGAGAGGACAGGAGAGTGAGGGAAGGTGCCTGGTAAGCCTGAGTTTTAAAAAAAATCATTCACAGCATATTAATAAGAGGAGTAGAAAGCAGGGCTTCTCATCTCCTGTTAAAGTTAAATAAAGCATGAAAAATACATATGATGCACTGTAGGCTAAGCTACGATGTTATTCAATTCATATGGTAGGGTGTTTGCTCAACTTCTTTACCAGCTGTTTTAGAGGTACAAATATTCATTTTCAAGGATGCTGTGAAGGTAAGCAAAACCTCACTACTTTAAATGCCAGAAGGTGCATTGAAAAATACAGCAATAGTAGGTTAACCCTTCAGGTACTGTATTTTCCTTTTTTTTATGTCAACACACAGCAAAAACTGTTATGCAGTTCATAGGTGCAAAGATTTTTGACTGCAACAGTCTAGCTATACTATAACTTGGGACACGCTGCCTTTAAACCTTTCTGACAGGTAAACCTGGGAAGGCATCAAAGATTCTCTCTCTTTGGCACATCTCAAAACTGCCACAGAGAATTGAGTGACAACTTTATTTCTCATCTGTTACATAAATCAAGGAAATACTGTGAAAGTCAGCTCTACAAACTAAGAAATTCCCTGTGCTTCCTAAGCTTCGAAGGATTTCTTTAACAAAGTTTCACACAGGAGCGAGAGAAAAAGTAATTTCTTTGACAGGCAGACATTATGTGATAGAGGAGACTTTTCACTGCATTAAAGAATGGGGCTCCAAACAACAAAGAGATAGTAGCTGTTTAAAAGGCCAATTTTCCAGTCCACATTGTCATTGTCACACTCTTAACTCCAAAGGCAGACATGCACTCTGGCATCAAAGGCCATTGATTTTCTAATCAAGAGCAAATGATGATTAAGGCATATCTGCCCCCTTATCTTTCCGTTTAAAATCCCCCTTTCTGGATTCAATTTGACTTTGGCTGTTTTGCTGCTGAGGGGAATCAGGACAGTCAAAGACAAAGACACCTTGTAGAGACAACGGGCGGTGTCATGAATGATTAAGGCTAGTGGAACAGAAAATGATCACCCATCCTCCCTCTCCCTGGGTCAGTGGAGGCCTGCATTGTTACCATCCCTTTCTATCAACAGAAACTCTTCATTTGATAGATATTAAAATGTTTATTGTCGTCGGTGGCCAGCAGTTCAACCCAGTGGCATGAAGCACAGATATTCGTCATTTCTGACTGAAGCAGCTTTACAAAAACGCAAACATGCAGTTCACCTACTCCCACCTCAATGCTCTCTTAAATTCCCAAACTGGGTAGCAATAAACAATGTTAAAAAGGTTGGGAAATGAAACCCCCATCTCTTTTACCTTGATAACATTAAGAAGTAATACCACAAAGCACAGCCGACTCACCCTAAGGGTACAAATGTTCATTTCTTACCAGACTTCAATTATCCCAACTTTCTCCCCTGGTCGGGCTCCCTATGTATATGTTTAGCCTTTGTGATACATCTGCCTGAGGATGAGGGATTAACTTCCACCCTTCTCTCTGAGCTTGGTTTGGACTTTCGGTTTAACCGTCCTTCAGGACCAACCTGGAGCTCAGCTTAACAATGACGCCCAAACCCCTCATCGCTCTTGCAGTCTCTCTTTCACTCACCCTCTATTTGCTCGCTCCAACTCAGACCATAAACATTTCACTGGAGGGGGAAGGAATCAAAGACAGATGGACATCATCAGTCCTGACCTTCAGGCAATGCCAACTGAACATGCAATGCAATGTGTTGTGTTGTTAAAAGTATAGTTCTACTGCTGGTGAAATAAACAGCGAGACAGACAGATAATATAGACAGACAGACAGACAGAAGTGTATTATAAAACATGCGGGCCCCAATATCTTTGATGAATAGGGGTCATTGTGTTACAGCTGTTTATGCTAATTACTTCAGTTTAATGAGTTATTACACCAGGTGTAATTCTCTCACACGGCTAAATAATAAGACGCAAGGACGCTCATTTCCAGATTCATCATTCTCAGCTAACAACTTCTGAGTGTTCATCACAACTAAACAAGACCGCCTCATTGTGATTGGAGGGTCATTCAGACGGGGTTTTTATTCTCTCAAGTGTATTCATCCCGGCTCCTACTATTAGCTTTGTTCCTTCCAACTCTGTGATGTCACTACACCTGAAGCAACTGTGAGCACAATATCCATCATGACAGAGATGAGAGAATTGTGGGACATTTTTGGTTGCACAGCGAGAGCTGACTTGTGAGAAATAGAAGCTAGCAGGCCACTGTTGGGTGCACAATGTCCTCTGCAGACAGATGGGACAACAGAGGGAACTAGTTTTGTTCCTTTAGTATTTTCCTCTCTTATGGACGACAACATATGCTCAATGAGTTTATCTCGCCACAGAACTTAGAAACAGAATGATCTCACAAAGACTTTGTCTGTCATATCGGAATACTGGGACCAGTAACTGGCAAATATTACAAAGGCAATGTACTTTATGTCCTTACAAAGCCTGTGGACTGCTGTTGTGTGCAGTCATCTAAATACATCATCATGTTCGCGACTTTTACATTTTGTTACACAAGTCAAGCTTGAATTTAGTTCAGTAAATTTATTCTAAAAGTAGTCAGACTGTTAAATCTGTTTTTAGGTGGAGAGAGGCACAAATGTGCAGCACTGTCATTTCCATCATCAGATTGCTGAACTATTACCAGTCCCCCATGATTACCTCTACCTGTCCTTATCACTGAACACTGCGTACCGATGTAACCTGCTATTCGCGGTGGCGAGATTTGTGTTTTCTTATGGAGAGGTTTCTGTAGATTTTAACCTTAATCCTATCAGCTAATGTGAACGCACTGATCCGCGCCTGTCTTGAAGGTTATCTGTGCATGTTTCACACCCACAGGCATTCATTATTTACATAGCAGCTCCCCTGAGGCACCAGCCACCACAGGAGGTGTAGATGGGAAATCTACCTCCCAATCTGCCAGCGACACATCCATATCTATACTGCATGGCTCACTGAGTTAGGAGGATGTAGTGTCAGGATTATCATCCGTTCCCAGGAAACTTCATCATCATCGGCACAGGCAGCTGTGGCAGTGGCATCAGGCAGCCGTGTTTGCCTTTTAAATCAGGGGTTCCCCAACAACGGAACCTCAAGGGACACATTTTTTTATATTTTTCAGAAAACAACTGGAAAATAAATCAGAATGTAACAATGCTCACAGGAAGAGAACTCATTAAGGGCAGACTTAAGGATAGTCACATATAGTTTCCCAAGAAAATTAACATTATCACTCATCTTAAAAGATGCCTAAAAATGACATATATGTTTACATTCAAGTGACAAATCCATCTGATGACAATAGGAATTATGATTCTTGTCTACTAGGTGAAAGGAGGGGGAAGTGCGGTGTCGTTACAGGACTACAAAATCCACAGAGGAGATTGGGGTAGATGTATGGGACAAAAAACCAACCACATTTGTTTCTTGTCCTGACTTTAACCAACTAGTTATTATTGTTACTTTGACAGATTCTCCCACCTTAATGAAGTATTGATTGCTTTCCCTAAACCAAGTTGCTGTTGTGCATGCTGTCACATTATTAAAAAAGAATCATTTGATTTGTGATGTTCAAAAGACACACAAGCACAGGGGCATCGGGGGGGGGGGGGGGGGGGGGGGGGGAGGTCATTCTGGAGGGCATGGAAGCAGAGCAACATGGAGGACTAAATAATAAGGAGCATCACTTAAAAGTATCCTTCTAGTAAAATAACAAAAAAAGCATGTTGTGTGGCTCTAAATTGAGTTTTAATTTGTGGATAACTGTTACATCAACCGGGGCATCAGTGGCAGAATTTTGAAGGCAGTATAAGTTAATAATGCTTGTTTCGTAAACATCTAAATTGGTCATTTATCTAGCATCCACACAGCCATGTGGAGTAAGATAAATGCAACTGCAGTTGGATACGGCAGTTTCGCTGCCTTATCCCATAACCCCATGGATAATTAATTCTAATGATACTTTTTATCTGCGACACCCATCATGATAAACATCAATGCACAAAACTACTCATATGAATGTGCTATTGAGCGTAACACTGACCTTTCCGGACCCCCTACACCTAGATAGACGTGTGTGAAAAGCCCCCTGAACACTCATGCCAGCCTTTTCGCGTGCAGGGCAGATTTGATATTAGCGTGACAGGGGTATTTATAGAGCCTCACTCTCACATCCTTTCTACACCATGAGCCCATTCCAGCCCAGACACTATTGGCAGCCCTGCTCACTCACTGGAAAAGCCATCATGTCAGCACACTGGCAGAAGATAGCATGTAGTGCTAACAGGTTTGGGGGCCGCTAGAAGGAGCCCAATGCAGTTCATTATGCAGTGACAATATACATTCCTTCTTTGATGCCTTATTGCACACCACCGAGACAATCTGTCTTAAAATGTCACTGTTTTTGGTCTGTTTTTTTTACTCAGTCTAATAGAGACATTAGCTTTCACCACAGTCTGACATCTCAAGCTTCCATCAGCATACTTGCAGTTATTGGCTTATACATAGTGATGCAATCTTGAGAAACATTGAAGAAGTAGTGCAGAAAGCATTATGTATATGCAGATTTATTTTGGGCCTCCCTCCAGTTTCAATCACAACATTTCAGATATGTCTTTGAAGGCATTATTGTATGAAATACCCACATTTATAATGGAGTTTAAACTATGTTTGCCATAAGCCAACAATTATTTTTAAGAGAATATTTAGTCATAAAGTAATCTTGGGTGATTTGAGCACCTTAGACTGTGAGTAAAGAGGCGTGTACAGTCATTATAATCCTATTGCAGTATATTTAAAAGCCAAGGACTGGTTCAAAAGCCAAGAACACTGGGAAACTTGTCTCCTCGTCCCTGGATTTAGCCATTAAGATCAGCACATCATCAGCCACACCAGCAGGGAGAACGAAATAAATCAAATAAATAAGTGAGAACACCCCCGAGCAGATGTTTACATAAACATTATGTACAAATACATTATGTATTGCCCAGTGCCCTCACTGCTCCAACAGAATTCTCCATTAGGTTTCCAGCGGTTCCTTTATAGTACAGCGATACGCTGCTTTGATCAGCCTATCAGAACAATTCCCTCTTTCATCTTGGGGAATATGATTTGGTTAAAGGGAGATTTTGGATCAAGGTTCAGCACGTCCCTTCCTCTTGTTTAGTATTCATGCTGAGTATGGTAATCTGGTGTTGCTTTACTAAAAGTCATCGGCAACATCAATTTCTTATTAATTCAGGGTGCAAATATCCAAGAGAAAAGCCGGAAAAGAACATAACAGTCAGGAGTTGTACGGAAAAGAAACACAAAAATAACGAGGAATAAAAAATATGAATTTAAATTTGCTGTTGTCCTTTAATTTACAGCTCAAAATTCTAAGGTTTAATTTAATATTTTTTTTCAGAAACTGTCTCTCTTTTTACCATTGTTAAAGGTACAACAAGGTATTTCACAAATTTGACAAATGAATGACTACAGTGCCTGCTTTAACTATTACTCATACCATTAAAACAAATTACATTTTTCCAAAAATCTGTCAGATACTAAAAGAGAAAGTGAGGCATATTTTTCTTCTCATTATTCTAATTATTTGGGAACTAAAGAAAGATTTTGGATGTTATTCTTGCCTTAGTCTTAACAAAAATCAACAGTTTTCCCTTGTAAAGAAAAGCAATTTCCTGTGCCAACAACAGAGGTTTAAGCTGTTGTGTTGATTCAAGAGGCTGTGACCTGAGGCCCTGATATAACAGTTAAGAACTGTGCAGTACAGACATCATTTTACAGTCTGGTATAAGATATGCTGCCATATGTGAGAGTTTCTTTGTCCTCTAGCAGAGAGAGAGAGAGAGAGAGAGAGAGGAGAGAGAGACAGAGGGAGGGAGAGAGAGAGAGAGAGAGAGAGAGAGAGAGAGGTATATATGTTGGGTCTTTCGAAGACTAGGACTTTTGCTTTTTAAAGTGAGGCCAATCAGAAGTCAGAAGATTAAAGATTTGATTGCATTAGTTTGATTTTTCCACCCAGCGGCTGTACATGTGTTTTGTTAGCTACAGTGTCTGAAATACAGTCAAACCACCAGCATGCAAAGCAGATGACCTTGAACTTTGACCTCCCAGTCCTCTGCTCGACACAGTTGATAAAGTTCTATTCCGCTATTTTCTTTATTTTCTGTGGAAAACATTGATCTAACTTGGCGGCCCAAACTTGTTCTGGGCGCCATTGACTAAGTACAGTCTAAGCTTAAAAGCTAAATTATTTAGCTAGCAAGTCCAGTTGATAAATGTTGCTGGTGCAGGTCAATACATTACAGGGATGTGTGGACCAACCCTTTGGTAGGATTTATTATGCATTGGGGAAGATACAGGCCATTGATTGTCTCCAACAAGGTCACAAAAAGGTCATTTTCGCCACTGAAAGGGGTCTATCTTTTGTTGCAACAGCTTTAGGCCACCATTTAGTGATGCCACACAATAAGGTTAATCAAATCACTGGGAAGAAACTATGAACTGTCTTACGTCTACCAATGATACAGAGTGATAATGGGCTGTATTTGTATGAAGGGATATCTAACTTTTACATTATTCATGGGCTGTGGAAAATGCAATGGTAGTGCTAATATAATATTGACCTAACCTCAACACTACATGAATGGCAATAGAGGCACAGCTTAACACACATACACACAAATCTACACACGTTGTAGAAAGCCTTACTGGAACATATCTCTTCCTCTCTTGATCAATTCATATACTATATGTAATACTTGGAAACTCAATACAGCAGCTGGTCTTCCTAAAGGTCACTTGAGTGACTGGACATGGAGAGAAACACAGTCGAGTTCTCAAAGAAACACGCTCCATCATCAGACATGAAAGTCACATGATAAGATTGTTTTCTGTAAAGAAATACTCAGAAGGGAGTTTTCTCTCTATTTGTGTCACTGTGTGGGCAGACTAGAATAAATGGAATTAAAACAGTGCTTGAATGGATTAATGGTTTATCAACCCGCATTTAATGAAGATGTGTGTGTGTGTGGCTGACTTAAAAATCCCAGCTATCTCTTAAAGATAGCGGCAAAGCAGCAAAATATAGACTTAAAGCACAATCAGATTTGCATTTGAAGCTTTTTTTTCCTAAGACTGGAGATAAAACATCAGTAAAATTGTCACAAAGAAAGAAAAATAAACATCAATCAGTCCTCAGTCAACTTGCAGAGAAGACTCCCCCAGTTTGAAGAGGACCAATTTGTGGGGAACAAATGTCTCACTAAAATATTGATGTGCTGTAAATGAGACAAGCAAGAAGATATAAATAAAACACAATGACCACAAGCTGTGCAACCATCTTTCCACCCCAGCATCCTCCATACCTGCAAACCTAAACCTTGCTGCATTTACATTCAATTACATACAAAGACTCTGCATACGAGACACGACTGCTCAAGCAAGTCTTCTGAACCATTCCAAATTTGCAATTAGTATGTTTTGTTTCCATGTGTCATGCATCATTGGCCACATATAATATATCCCAAGAGTCACTGCAAGAAACACAGAAAAATAGCTGTTGCCAGAATGCCCTATTGAGAAAGTGCACGTGTCATAGCGGAAACACAGCCCAGCTGAAGCATTCATGCCTCCAGTCCAGGGGAGATTTCTAAGCACTTTCATTGTTAGATACCATCAAAGCACTTTCGCTCCTTTCTACTTATAGTATATAAACATGACTTTGAAAAATACCCTGCAGTGGGAGAACAGCAGAGCCACTGTGGGTCCATGTTGCTTCATCAACAGAGATTTTAAAAGGCAGTGCAGAATTTCAATGGTGCTTCAAGGTTCTGCTAAAGGACAGGCTAGGGGAGTGGAGGAAAGGGAGGGGAGGAGGACAGGTTATTATGGACTCTTGCAATACAGAGTGTTGACACCTCAACCTTTTAGGCTGGAGCTGGAGAGCAAGCGCTGCTGTCTTTCGCCAAAAATCAACACCAAACAGCGTTGAGGGGTCAAACCACAATCCACTACACAACACTGTACGAAACGGCTATTCTGATTCGCAAACCATGCCCAAAAAACGAAGCAGGACATTAATCTATGTCAAAGAAATATATGTGGTGTAAAAAGAAGATATTAAAAAAATAAAACTGGCATCTCAAACTGCTGTCAATGGTCAGTAAAAGTACTAAAAGCCACAGCTAAGAGCATGAGAAACAGAGTGCTGCGTTAGACACATTAGCTATCTGTGCAGTACATTCATTCAAATAAGTTTCAGGTTCAGTGCTTTACAAGCTCTGACATATAAGGGATTAAACAAGCTGCATATCTTGAAGTACACTGGAAAATTTTAATGTAAAAATCACATCAATGTAATTTTTTTTATTGAAAAATGTTTTACATCATTCGGTTTAGGTCCTCCATTAATATGGTTTCTCTTCTGGTCTTTGTAGTGAGAGTAGCAGCAGAGAGAACCATACACTGCAATTTGTACTATGTAGAACTTGCGACTGCACAATCATTTCCCATGCAGCAACTCCATAAACTTTGCCTAGCAGACATATTTTTCAAATAAGCTGCACAGATCACTCATAGAAGATAGAAAACTGCACTGGTACAGAACATAATCAAAGGGGAGAGCTGAATAATAAAATAAACACCTCTCCCTGCTGTCACTCATCATTTCAGTGTCCACTACCTTCAAAGTTTAGTATAATTCATTCCTCTCTGCAAAACTGCTTTGTCCTCAGCTGTGATTGGATATGCACTTATTCAGGAAATACATTTTCCGCAGAATTCGAGAGACTGCTGCAGGGAAGCGAAGTTTGAGACATTCAGGTGACTCGAGCAACACAGAGCAAAAGCACCAAGTGGATTCTGTCATTCCTGCCCTATGTATGACTTCAAAAAGAGAGGATCATTGGAAAATAACAGAATAAATGATCTATCACGAACGTTAGAGCACAAACCCCTGAGAGCTTCCTTATTCTGAAACTTGAAAAAGGTTTTTAAGAACTTGTTCAGTCCTGGACCTGGGACCTGTGGGATGGATCATTATGTCCTTGTCAGCTTTATTTTTCAAATTCAGACAGTTTTATTGATGTGTAAACATCTCAAGGAGAAAAGAGACTTCACATACTGCCCAGATGAACAAAGGGCTCAAGGACTTCCAACCAAAAGGACGTCTGAATCCTGCTGGACCAGGATCCTACAAGCTCCCTCAATGGGCAGCTTTGATAAGAGAAAACAATGAACTTATGGGGAATAACCTTTGATACTATGAGTCACTGAAATACAAATATATATAATCCAAAAGGTCAAGGTGACCTATGCAAGAGTAATGTCACAAAGTAAGATACATTTCAGCTATAGAATTGAAAACAGGGCAAAAACCTTATATTCCCAAGATTCAAAAAAGAATTTTGTGCTTGCAGGACTACAGATATAGTCATGCATGTTATGCACGCAGACTTACATTATTTAAGTTTGTTGATTTGTCCTGTCAATCTATAGTGAGAAAATGGTGTTTTAAAATGACTCTATATGGTTTACTTTTAAAAATGAAACATATTTGATCTACACTACAAATTCGAGAAATAGAACATGACTCTCAAATTTGAGACAGGACTCAAATCTGATTTGATGCAAACACCTTGTTAGTTAGTCGCTATTGCTTTCAGATGTAATCGCCAGCAATTAGACAAGAGCAAATGACAGCCCAGTAAGCTGTGCATCCAAAGTCATGTCAGACTGCCAAATGCTCAAGTTCCTTGTCTGCAAATTGTTATATATGCCTAGCACATGCAGTAGGACAGCTAAAAATAAAAGTTTAAGATGGACACTGTGTAACACAGGTTTCCCTGTGACTGGAAAGAACTGCAAACATCAGCCTAACAGCCTGTTTGGTTGAGCAAAAAATAAATAAAAAGTAAAAAAAATTAAATGATGGATAAATGTGAGAAGTTGCTTGCATTTTAAACTTGTCCCTGCTGCTTACAAACAAGGTCAATGATAGCCCTAGTTCTAGTTCTCCGGCTTTGACAATGAGAGAGGGTTTAATCAGATGAAGGCCTAATGTAGCAGGGCTATAGAGGCACAGGCATGCCTGGAGCTGTCCATCAGATGGAAAAGGGCATGATGGGCTGGGATCCAAACAGGCCCACAGAGAATCCCAGCCTGCTGTTGTTGCTGGCTCCTCATTCTCAAGGACCTTTAGAGATCAAAGACCAACACACAACAAGAGAGTCAGCAAGAGAGAGACGGAGATAGCAAGAGATGGACTAAAGAAAGCGAGTAGGGTAAGCAGGAAGGATGCCATGAATCAGAAGAACCCATGTGGCCTTCCACTGATTACCCAAACACCAGGCCTCCTACTGAGTCCAAAGAACAGTCAAAGGGATTTCCTGGAGAAAGTCTGTGAAACATCCACTCTGAGGCAGGCCAGCATCCTCCATCCGGTACCAGATGAAGTATCTTCCGACCTCAGCTCCATCTGAACATGTTACATTTTGTAGTTTGGAAATGATGTGCTCCTTTGATACTCCAAAAAAAGATCCTCTTTCCTCTGAGGAATAGTCGAAGTAGCCTCTCTCCCTGCTTTCACTCTCTCAACAAAAATAAAAAGATACATGGTGTGCTTCTGCCGTCCAGTGCTCTTGTTTAACCTTGGCGGAATACAAAATGGGACAAGCAGTAGAGCCGAACAAATACTAAGGTACATGAAGCGTTACGAAACAACTTAGAACATCTAAAAATGGACAACAAAAATATAACTGAAAGAGCAAGCCGCCTAAATATGAGCTCAGCCCAATTTCACTGGAGAGATCCACAAGGAGTTAGTGTTTGTCTAGATGGATGTACTCCATCAGAACGATCCAGTATGGTGTGCTTAAATTGCATGTCCAATTCAGTGAATAAAATATAAGTATTAGGGACAGTCTCCAATCAAAAAACTACTGCCTTTAAATAAATACAGCATTTATATAAGGTTCATAGTTAAGTTTGGAAACACATTTACATAATATAAAGAACTTGTTTGTGAACGTGTGGATTACATTTTTTTAAAGAGATTTTGATAGTGAATAGTGACTTAGAAAGTATGGTTGGAAGTTGAATATTAATACGGAATTTGTTGAATATTATTTAGTGTTAAATAATATTGAATTCTGTAACTGCACGGTTTCCTTTTCTGAGGAAGATAAAATGGACCAAGTAGATGAATACAAATATTAACCTTGGCATTTATGGACTCCAGGCCTAGTCAAAAAGCCTTCTTGAAATTGTTTTCATCCTTAATACTTCATAAGCTCTGTAAAAATGTATAGAAATATTTTTTGACATGATTTCTGAACTGGTGACATGTTTCAGAAGTCCACTGCAGAATTATTTCTGCTTGAAGAGGATAGAATTTAAATCTGCAATGAATAACATTTGTCTTCCCCATCTGGCAGTGAGAGTAATTACACAAATGCTGGTGACGCACACTTTTGTATAAGTTTTTTCACTTTACTTCCGGTTGCTGTAGATTGCTCTGTCTACAGTAGCTCCCCTCTTCAGCTCTATCCAACCAATCATAGCTGGTTGATGTAAAATGTATCGCGACAGAAGGACTCTCACCACAGACACCAGATTAAAAAGTCCAGTATTCTGCAAAATACTGACAGATTTGCCTGTCCATGCAAAAAAAAATACTGTCATAAAATTTAGCATAAAAATATTGTGTAATAACATTCCTTCAGGTCCATGTCTGTACTGTCACTTTTATCAAATGTTCAAGCCCAATTTCTGGCTAAGGGAATGGTAACCGTTTTAATGTTTGTCTATAATTTGAGTTTCATGAAAAATGTTTGACGGGAAAGTAACTAATTAAGATGGATTTACCATTTAAATAACATTAAGGTCTATGGAACCACAAAAAAAGAGTTAAACAACAGTTGTAGTATGTTAAAGGACATTTATGCATTTTGTAATGTCAAAACAAAATGTATCCTATGTGTGGCATCATTTTAGTAAGGCAAATTTTTGATTGATAATTATTACTTGTCCTTGACTGAACAATATTACTTGTCCTTTCTGTATGTGACTGGAGTAGATCCACAGTAGCGATGAAAATGGGAAACACAAAGTGCGTGTGTCTGTGTAAGGGGTAGTTTTACACATCTCTGCAGACATAAATGTGTGATGTCAATGTTTACAAACACATGCTAGAATTATAGGTGCCACTTTAATCATAGTAAGAGCCTCTTTTGGAGCAAAGCAGCCCTTTTTTCTGCACTGGCTGCACTAAATGTGAAAAGATGTTTCACTGATAAGGAGGTAAGTGCAGAAAAAATTACCATTAGAAAAGAGACTGGAGAGGACTCAAAGTCATCTATTATTTCAAAATGAATGTGGAAACATATGTCTCTCATTAGGTGTTATGAGGGGATGAATTCACATGAATAAGCATTTAGTGAGCCAGTCAGGGGACATAGCGTAAGTACAGATGCTCCATTGTATATTTCTTTGTATTGTGCCTATAGTTCAGCTGAATTGTTCATATCGTTGCTGCCTTATATTCTGGAGTCAGGTAGAAAACTTTATTCTCTGCAAAGACTACTTAACCTTAGATTCCAAAAACTCCAACCGTGTCTTTTCTGTCTTAAAAAAAAAAGATTGTTTTCTAAGACTATGATGTCAGCTTGTAAAATTTCATTGTTCAGGAGGTGGTCCCAAAGCATTAAGTACACTTACTGAACAATATAGCACTGGTCATGAACAATACTTTATCCGAAGCAATATGCATAATTCAGAATAGAGTAATTTTATAGCTTACCAGTTGCAGTAGCTGCCTTCTGGTACGCTGCAATCTCCTGATACACTTCTGACAGGATGTTAAACCACTTTTTGTGTTCCACTGGGTACACATGGCAAGAATAAAGCTGGCATTAATTTTGTTTGCAGTCTCTCTCCATGCATCTTATTTGTCTACTCTTGTCAATGTGCTACTAAATGACCCTTTTATTATATGTTTTCTCTGATGTACATCCTCTGTGAGAAGCTGATTTTTCTCCAAGCTCCAGTTTGGTTTTCTTTTTGTTTCAATTTTGGCCAATTTGCAGTGATTTTGTCTCCATTTAAATGGTTAGAGGCTGCTTGTTGTTAATTTCATATCAGTTAATTGTTGCTGGAGATATAAAAAATCTGGGAAATTAGATTGTTTTCATGCAATGTAGATGCTTTTTCTGAATATGATATTATTTGAGAGATGTCAGGATTTATTTAAAAAGAATAAAACACAGTTCCTCTAAATGGTTGGAGCTGTTGAATCCTACATAGGAGACAGGATATTTTTGTATCTCAAGAAATCTTTTGTCTATAATTCATAATGAATCTCCAGCCCAGTAATCCACCTTATTTAGTGAAAGTGGAAGAACACTGTTATGGCCAATCTCTCCATCTGGTGATGAGTTTAGACATGTTGAGTAATCTGTCAGTGGAAAAACATGATACTGTATACAAACATTCTGTTAAATAAACTCATCAGTGTGTGGCAATGCACTTAAAGGTTCAAATGTTAAATTCCTAGATTAAAGAGAGGATCATGCTAGTGAATATGACAACACTACTGCCATTCAATCCTCATGGCTGGTAGGGATTCACTCATGTGAAGGCCTACTGTCTATGGGACAATAGAACAGTTTATTGAAGCGTAGATGTGCACATCAAATGCAGAACTCATTTTCCTTTATCTAGTAAATAAAGTTAAACTCCATTGCAAAATGGTTCTGTGCAAAAAACCCTGACCTAGCAATTCGGAGAGAGAGGTAGAAATATTTCTGTCTATACCTGAATAGCTTTGCAGCTCAGTGAACACATGAGGGAAAAGGGAAAGAGACAGAAGATAAGAGAAAAGGAGGGAAACCAGAGGAAGAGAGAGATAGAAAGAAATCGAAGACACAAGCTGGGTTCAATTTAGAGGCTTCCCACAGGAGGTGGAGTGACCTGTATCTGCTACAATAGAGGTCATGCAATTTTGAGTGGATACCCCTGTCTTCAGAGGATACTGAGGACCCCTGCCTTGATGTGCGCATCCAGAGGAAAAAAAGCAAAGGGTTCCTGTAGCACGCAGGACCCCCTGAATGACCTGACTGGTGGGTTCCTATTACAATTGCCTCACTACACCGTAGCCTCGCAATTGACACCTCACAGTACGCAACAACACTAGCAATCAGTAAAGCTATCAAGCTCACAGGAAGTTACTATGAAGTCAGCCATCCAAAGAAACTCTGCCAATTCTGTATATTCCTGTCTTCTACTTTCATCAGCCAAATGTGACGAAAAAGCACCAAGAAATATATTATTTAGTAAACTGTAATTGAGTGGAAACCACAGCAGATGAAAGTATACGATCATTCCACGCAAACTCAACACAGAGACATAAATTAGCCCGGGTGTTTCTATTAAAAACGCTTTGAAAAGAAATAGTGAAAAGTTGACATACTGCAACACTGTGGCTGAATAACTGTGCTCCCTGAGCAGCCAGAATAAATTGCGCAGGCATTTTGCCATCTAAACCTCAACTGAGTAGTTCATTGAAGAGCTGATATAAATAAACCTGAACCTTGGTTCAAAAAGATTGTCACAAATTCTCACCTGCACCCACTCTCATATGTAATCAGTACCTGTTATGGAAGAAACATCACATCTAATCCAGAAAATATATTTTAAAAAAGGAAAGCAACAACAAACAAACAAACAGATAGATGGACAAACATGACCTTTAATTTCCTCTGATTGCCCAAGAGAAGCTAATGAACATTTCTGTAAACATTTTCAATTGGTGGGAGCCATTTTAATTACTCTCATCAGAGAAAGCCCTGCATGGCAAGAAGCTCAAATGAAGATAAACATTTAACCAAGCATGACCTTGTCTTCAATTAGGTGAATGTCCATAAAACAACACTGACAGTTCGATGTAATGATAGAAATGTATCAGAACTCACAATACCTGGTAGTTTGATAAGGGTAGTCAAATCTCTCTACAAGCCAGTCCTAATCCACAGGAGAAAGCTTTTATCCACCCACTGTTTTAATGAGGTCAGGATATCCTAAAGGGGATGCTACAGCTTTTGCACTTGAAGTTTCAAGCCAAAGTCTTAGGTCTGCAATACACTCCAAACAAAATGAAATTTGTTTTGCTCGTAAAGGTCGAGCTGGTGTTGAACGCAGAGCAATGAATAAATGGTGGCACATTCACTATAACTTGAGGTCTGTCTATTTGAAATAGAAAATGGAGGTGGGTGCGCAGGGTTTCACACAGTGTTTGAAGTGGAGCTACCACGCTTTGCCTGATAGAAAGAGTATATCCACTAATGTCAGAGAAGATTATTCTACGTTTGTGAAATATATATTTAGGCTTATTAAATTTCAAGTAAAATGCACAAACATGACATATTCATTGGGAAAATTCCAGTCTAAATTACCATCTAGTAACTATATTAATGAAATAAATGAGTTACTTCAAGTGCTTTTTGATGTAGATCAGTGCCATGTGTTTGCTTCTGAGCACAGCACTTAACCGTTTAAAGTTTGTTTTGACCAGCTGTATTTGATTCGTCAATGGGTGTGATTTAATGGGGGCATCGCCTACCACCTCCACTAACTAAATTCCTGGAGGTAACTACGCTGCAGTTGCAGTGTGACAGAGTCAGAGAAGATAGTAGCCCAAAGAATTAGGATTAATAAAAGCTCAAAGGCACATGTGACAGCTGAATATAGTTAAAAATAAATCTGCAAACAATTCCAAGAAGTTTGGATGACCAGCCTGACCATACTGCAGTAAATTAAACCAAAACTAAAGTTTTGTTTTGGCCATGAAACTGACTCACCGCCCACACACCCTAAACACTAATTTAGCTTTCGGGCATACTGGGGACTAAGACAAGTAGAAAATTTGGTTGTGGATTTATTTTCCAACAGGCTACTGATACCACAGTGAACTGAAATGAAGGAGGTTTTTCAACAGCTAAGAAAGACCCTTTCACTGTTAGATATCTATAATATGTATATATGTGAGATGCAGGTCCATTGTTGTGTTATCCTTTTATGTTTAAAATTACAATATTTCAGTAAAAAAAAAAAGAGCACTGGAAAAAAGAATCACTTCCATTGAAGACCAGCTGAATTAATAAAAATATATATTAATGTCCTCTGTCTAATTATATTCAAGCAAGTGCAAAATCATAACAGCAGGATTCAAGATACCACAGTGGCATGGAGGGGGTTAACACAAATTATGTTTTAGTCAGAGATAAGGAGTGAATGATTACACCGCACTGCATCCAATTGTGCTTGTGATTATAGCGCCTATCTTATGGTGTTACTGACAGTCCATCCGATATCAGTGTTAATTTCATTTGTTGTGGTTTTTGATCACTGCTTCCCTGCCTGTTCCACCCGCTGCCCGGTGAGTCCACTTAGTGTTTCTACTGGTTCTCCGGCTCTGTCCTGAGCGGTGGCATATTGCATGTAGGCACCATGCTGTGCTGCTGCTGGCAACAGCGTGAGGCAGAAGAGGATTATTCCTGACGACAGGGGCATTAAATGTGTAGCAGGCCGGTGGAGGCCTGAGCTGATGCTCTCTTGTCTGTTTTGGTTCAGCACCAGTTCAGAAGCAGTCCCCTCTAAGCTGAGTGGGAGCTCACAGTACTCAGAGCGTTGTGCCGTTCATTAAAGGCTGAGGGTGTCACACCAGCTTAGACCCAGTGTCCTCTCTCAACCAAGGCTTCATGCTGTACTCTTCTGCCTCTGCTTTTTAACACCAAGTGACTGGGAATGTAGTCACTTTACCGCAATTGGCAAATTTTCTCTATTTGTCAATGCTTTATAAGGACACACTTGAACCACGTGGTAAAAGTCAGAAAGGTTTATGTCTATGAGGAGGCTAACACTGATGGGTCTAATCTAGCATGTTGTGGCACAGAAAATATTACTCACTCTAGTCCTCAGAATTCAAATAACAAGTCATAAATGCTGTCATTGAGACTCTGTGGCTATAAGAGCTCCTCCAGAAGTACACAGTTAAAGGGGTAACATCAGACTACACAGCAGAAAAGTCAAGCCAAAATAAAATCAGCTCCTGTCTTTGACTGGTGGTTTTCCAACAGATGGCACACTTGCTTTGAATCCTATAATAATACACAAGCTGAATCAGAACTCTCAAGTGAACCAAAGAGCACAAAGTCCATCTTGAAAATAGCCCTGGTAAAATTGCAATTCTCCAGCACAACTCAAGTCCTGCAACCTTCATGCCAGCATAACCAAACATCAGGCTGACTCTCTTTGATCTTGAAAGGGATATAAGCCTAAAGCCCTTCCTGTGTGAGATGTCCTTCTTTAAAAAGATTCTAATCTCAACCGAAATGTCTAGCAAAATAGAGGTCATCGTGCCAGAGCAGCGAGCAGACAATAGCAGTTGGCTGCAGACCTGAGAGGAATTCTGTGAAGATTTGTTCCTATGTGTCTCACATGAGAGGCATGGTGACATCAATGGCTGAAAGAGCAGTTACACAAACAAGGTAAATATAGAATCCTGGGAAGTATTTCTGTTTTCTTCTGCAACTTGCTCACTATAAAGTGTGCTATCATCTTGTCTTATTTTGACAGGTGAGAAATCACAGAAATGTCACTGATTACCGCAACAAAAAATTTTCATTTCAATCAGGACCTCCTTTTGTATTTCTTTCAACAAAACCTTGGTTTTTTTCAAGTGCTGCCAGGTACTTTTCTCCCATTGATAATTTGAAGGCTGGTAGCATATCCGCACCTTGCACGCTACTCGTGATTCACTGATGAGAGTACCATTCAACCTTCTAAACTCTCATCCTCTCCCTTGAATTTTGATTCGATTGGTTTATCTAATTTTCCAGTAAATGCTTGAAATGTGTTCCTGCACACCTTCTTCTCATGAAACTACACGGGGGAATCGTGAGAATGATAGTAATGAATAGTTCTGCATTGGCTTCGCTTTACCACACCAGCATCACCACAGCCCCCACTCACTCTCCCTCCAGTTGTAAAGTTTCCAAGCAGCAAGTTGTGTCTTCAGTCGTTTTCACAAATTCATAAATGAAATGGAAACGGAAGCAAATAATGTACAAGTGCAGTGAAAAGTGGAAAACATAAAATAAGATCTGTGAATAATGTGTAAAAAAAACATTAACTGTTCAGTTTCCAGATGAACAAACACATAATATATTGGATTATTATTATTCTTGTGTTACACAATACAGTGCAAAAGTAAAAAATGTCTACAATCTTCACATTATTTTCCTCATTAACTGTTTGCTCTAAAAAACATAAAAAAGCAAAAATTGTTTACTGCAACTGAGGAGAGCCCAATGTGGCCTTTCACAATAGTGCACAACCCAAAGATATAATTAATTATGAGATTGAACAATTAACATCTGAAAATCGAAAACCAGACGGATAGTTGCTTAATGATGACACAATTACTCAACAATGAACTAATTTCTGACAACTGATTGATCATTGTATTATTGCAGGTTTAAATATTTCTCACAGTTAAATGAATCTCTACTACTCCTGCTGAAAACGGCATGTTATACAACCTGAAGGCCTAACGCATCAGTAAACAGTGTCAGATATGAAGTAGCCAAGCTGTGTGTCTTAAATAGGACCGTGGAAGAAAAATAACTATAGTATATGTTACGTAACAGTTGCTCAAATGAACATTAGCAGCCAACCGAGTAGACTATTCAGATTCCTTAAACATAGAAAATGGGAAATTAGTGCATTAAGCATGCCGAGCCAGGGCCAGAAATATGCACAGAATTGATGAGGTGTCACTTTCACTGAGAGTCACACAATGGCACCGACAAGAGCCTCTCTGATCCCTCCCTTCCTGCCTGTCTGCCACCAATGAGGCACAAACACTCTGATTTGCATGGTCTGCACAAAAAAGAAACGTCCTTGATTTTAGGAAAGGTTGCCTCGCTCTCTTCAGCCCTGGAAAACACAATTGGCATGCATACCACAACACCGAGACAACCGTCTTTTTTACAATTTTTTTATTTTTATTTTTTTACCAATTTCCTATCAGCCTGCCAAACATCCACAGAAGAATCTGCAGCTCTGTAACACAACATGGTCCTTTTTTCCTGAAATATGTCTGTTATGATTTAATTTGGTAATAAATGATAAGACATGCTAACAACTGTGGCCGACAGCATTCCCGAGCAAATGCTTAGACTTACAGTTTGAGATCAATTTCAAAGCCATGTTAATTAATTTAGACTGCTTGCAGCACAATGCAGGTCAAACAGGGCAAACAAGTTACAACATCAGCCAATTAGAAACACACAAGCATTATACATTTTTTCCTATAGAGCACAGCTTGTGAGCACACATATGACAGATAGAGACTTAAACGAAGAGTGCTTTACAGTATATGTATTTCTTATACTGTACTAATTAGCACTGTAATTTTGACAACTACAAGTCTTTACCACAGTTACATTAATACTCTCAAATTATTTTCTAAAATACACTGGCTTCACAAAATCCCTGTGTAAAATACTATTTAACTGTATGTCACTGACAGATTGTCTTTTTGAATATCCTGTTTCTTAGAAACGAGGCTGTGTGGTGCCTTATCATCTGGTTGTTTTTCAGTCAATTAACTTTCATCACTGCAGATGACTATATTTATATGGTCACAATTTGTTAATCAAAAGCATGGATGGTTGATTTTTGCATATTGGTTTTGAGATTTGTCATGGAGTGTATTTAGGTCTAATTACTACCAGTTATTCTCTGAAAAGAAGAACCAGTTTTTCATCTATCAATAGTGCAAAATGATAAATTCATCAACCTATCCCCTGAGAAAGAGAGCAGGCTGACAAATGAGTTCTGAGGCAAATGAAGCAACACAAGTCCGTGTTAGGGAAATACAGTGTAACATATTCAAGACTTAAATGCTTTGGTCTATGCCTTAAAATAATCCTAGAACAAATCAATTACTGTGTCAGGTCTTTCCAGAAATACAACATATTTCCTTTTGTATTTTGGGATGAACTCCAAAAGTGTCAAGGTTAGTTTGAATTTAAAAAGTTAAACAAAATGCCAGCAGAAATCAAATCAGATTGCAGTGTCTAAATCTTGATCTGTCACAGGCTTGTGGGAGGCACACATTAAGACTGAGACGGCAGAAGCTAATGAGAAACTTTCGAAGAGAATAGAAACTCCTGTATAGAACACATTTTTGAACATGTGTATCTTCATTTCTTTTGGTAAAGAAAACAAAGGCCATCTGTGACATCTTACACAAGTAGAACATTTTGATGTAAAAAAAAATGGTTTGTTATCTATCCCTAATGTGATGCAAATGTGAAATGCGAGACACCTTGCGCCTTCACAATGCCAGTGCTAAACACTATTTATGTTTACACCGGGAGTTCCTCATAATGCTAAATTCAGCAGGAGTGAAGTATTGAGAATAAAACTCGATGTGCAATTGACATTAGCCCATGATTTATGCCAAACAGAGCTTACTTGCAGAATAAGAACTGCCAAATTTACAATAAACACACCCCAAAATACAAGACATTTAACAATTGTCTCAGTTTCAACATGTGGATAGCTGGTGTGAATGCTAGCCGACTGTGTAGTTTGTGCTCATATCCCACCACAGAGCATATGGTATGACAATTAAATGTCAGGCAATCCATGCAGAGCACAGATAGCAATGAATTATCCATGTTGGGGAAAGACTCTGTACTGCAGCTAAAAGAAAGCATCAGAGGAAGCAGTGGGCTTGTATAAGACAATCCATTTCAAAATAATTTCACTTAACATGATTGCAAAGGTAGATATGCTCAGTGATATGTCTGACAGTGCACTTTAAATGTAATGAATAATATATCTAAAACCCAATGAGAAATATAGAAAATAATAATAAAACCTTTCATACATTTGAAACAGTCATGATGAATTGTGCAACTGATGTAATCTGAGCAGGGAACACAAGAGCATAAACTAAACCTAATATATTTAAATGCATTAAATATGGCACAGGCTCAGCGTTTTCATATGACGTATTTTAACATCTCTGCGTAGTGAGGAAAAAGGTTTTCTGTTCTGAGAGGATATTTTGGTGGAATGGGGAACCTCACACAGCAGCAGTGATGTTGTTTTGAAGAGAGTTCACATGACTTATGAATCTGTCTGAAAAGGGCCTGAGAGAACAGCGTGTCTTTTGGACGGGTATCTGTGTAAAAAGATGGATTTAGGAGAAAGAGGCACGATAAGGAGCGGTGTCCTTACCTCATTAGTGTTCCACCGGTGTCTCTCCTTTGGCAGCGAGGTGCATTTTGGTAGACATTCAAGCAGCTTCTTGGGCAGGTATATTTTCAAATGTCCATGTTCATCTACAACAAGAGCAAGACAAAAAAGAATATTTAGCACAGGCTTTCATACCTTATTGACTTGCTCGTCTCCCTCTTTATCAGTCTATCAGTCTCTCTGCAGCAAAACGCTGACTGCAAAATAACTATCCCCTACTGAATTAGGAAATTAATTTAAGAATAGGGTATTGCATACATTTTATTTTGTGGTGGGCTAAATTATTTTACTGTGAAATGTATTCTATCAGGGGAGTTCACCAGACATTTTTCACTGTCAACTTGTAAAGGCTGTGTCTATTCATTATTTAGACACAATAAACACCCTTGAGTGATTTTATAGTGCATGGAGATTTAGTATGGGAATCTGTGTGCGGCACAAAAGAATGTGGTGTATTATTCAGAGAAATAATTACGATTACAAGGCCCCAATGCTTAAATCAGAATGAACGTATTTCAATCTATAATTTACACTTCACATTCAGTTCACAAGAATTATAAAACAGTAATGTTTAAAGACCCGCTTTTACATGAATGCATTCAAATGTTCATTTCAGTTCATTGCTTTCTTCTTGGTCAAATATGCATAAAATATGGCTTAAGTGTGAACAAATTATATTTGTATAGGAAGGAAAGAATCATGTTGAATTCACAATACCATGAAGAATTCTATTAGAATCTTGGTGTGTTCCTTTAATCGGAGCATGAGATAGAAGCTTATGTGTCAATAATTTCAGCAACTTACAAACAAATTGTGGACACTCTAAGCAACAGCAGATACTACGATTCACAATTAGTAGAAACACAAAAAGCAGTGATTGTCAATTATAGTGAGATGGCAGGGGAACCTAAAGTAGGAGACGATGCTCCAGTAGATACCAGTAAACAATAAAGCATTACCAAGTGGAACAAAATGTAAAAGTTCTATATGGAAAAAAAGGTATCAGACTGTGTCACTGAGGGCATATTTATGCATCAAGAAAGAACAAGGCAACAATATGAGGTTTTTTTGTCTCTATAGCTGCCATTAAAGTTTGTACTCTTCCTGTCCCCTATTCTCACAGACTACAAGCTTGTAATCTTTTTCTATACTTTCACTACTTCACTTCTGATGAATTTAAAGACTGTAACACAGCAATTCTTGAATGTGGAGTTAGTTAATCTTAGTAATGTTCTACCACGTAAAAATAGATATATTATTCAGCTTTAATGTGTGTAAATTGAATGTAAATAAATTCACTAAAGGTAATGCAAAATACTGAATTTGTATGTAATGCAATATAGCTTGAAAATAATTCAACAACAAAACAAATAGCACAGACTGTGCTTTTTTTTACATTTATATAACCGTGGGTTAGGGGAAAATGGGAAAGTAAAGGGAGAGACAGAAAAAGCCTGAGCATGAGTGCTGACTATGGTTCCCTGGGGTAGATGATATCAGTGGTTGACTGTAAAAAAAGAGAGAAAAAGTTCAACCAAAGCAAAATACCAATAAGCCAATACAAATAATCCTGAAGTGCACTTCATTATGAGGGTATACAAAGAGCTTCTGTAGCTTGCTTACTGTATATCACACAAAGAGTACAATGCCACAGCCCAAAAAACCTCCAGATGGAAAATTCAACACAGCTGATCCACAGAGATGAAGCTGACTCGTAGCCCCTAAGTATAATGAGTAAGGTGGAACGTCACTGCTCCCTCAGGAATATAAGAGTTGCTCTGTAGTATCTGCTACATCCGTCTGTACCTATAATCCTACATGTAGTTTTATATGAGCTGCACAGGTACCTGTAATTATTTGCTTCGCCCAATTAAGAATCATATACAGCATCTGCTCCTTGGTACCGCCACAGCGCTTTTCACTGACAAAACTGGGAAACGCTGTGACTGAATCATCAGCGAGCTACCAAAGAGAAAAGGGGAGCTGTGTTCACGTGCAGACTATTTATTATGCAGCACCGACTTAAAATTTAATCAAGAAACAAATAAAAAGTGACAGCAGATGCACAGTGGCTTCATGGGGTCAGTACAAAGTCTTAGCCATCTCCTATCATACAACATGTGCTCTGAAGATTTGCTCTTTGCAACTGGCAGACAGCAGTAACAGCAAATACATATGGCAAGTCTGTCTGTGCACAGATTATTCAGGATTTAATGCTACCCTCTGGCACATCCTCCTATGACACCATCAACACCAGTCTCAAGTGTGTTGAGGATTTTCTCACCGAGAGAGCAGAGATAGAAATCTACTGCACGAGGATATGCCTACTCAATCTGCTGGCAGGCTAAAATATTTGGGATGAGCACAACAAAGAGGGTCTTGACGAAAGTAATAAAATCTCTTTGGGGGTTTTAATCATTTCATAACCTTAAACTTACACTGGTCTTTGCACAACATGTTTGTGTGCAAGGTACTTTTTTGCTCTACAACTCTCTGCCACGGACCGCTGAATTATGCAAAATACGTCTCAGTTCAGTACGCCGTGCACAATAAAAGGTGACACAACTGCAACATAACTGCATTTTACTTTGAAATGCCAGTCTTGTATTTGTCAGCTAACAACCCCTCAAGCAATAAAGCAACCTATGTAAACCCTGCAGGACTAACAAGGTGTTAACTGAGTTTCTTCTAATCCCTTAACCTTACATGGATGCTTTTTAAATCAGGTTACAACCAAAACTGGAGAATGATTAGATTACTAATGCATATATAAACAATCTGAAGGTGAAAAAAGCTCAGCATATTTATTCAGGTGTTGTTTTTGCAGTAGTGGCACAGTGTGCAATAACATACAGCCATTACATTAAGCAAATGTATTTTCACAAAAAAATCTGTGGTATTATTCTGTTTAAAGTAATCTATGGTGGTTCACTTTTTATATGTTGTTTATTATTTTAAATCTACGGACTAGACACACAGTGCACTCAGCATAGTCTCTCCAGCACATTGCATCTGATGTGAAGCAAAAACTGTGGGTTTAAAGTGCTGACTTTCAGTATTTGATAGTCTGTGCAATGTTCCTGACTGGCCAAGTCAGTCAGCTGACCTCAGTCCAACTGAGCATGTGTTTCACTTGCTGAAGACCAGACTGAAGGCAAAAAGCCCCCAAAACAAGCAAGAAATGAGCATGGCTGCAGTACAGGCCTGGCACACCACGGCCAGGGAACATGCCAAGTATCTGTTGATGTCTATGTATCGTGGATTTCAGACAGTCATTGATGGCAAGGGATTTGCAAACAAATATTTAACAGCATATGAGCCAAGTCATGATTTATAAAAATTATGATATCTGAATTTTAACAGTATACCTATGCTTTCACAATGTCCACACAAAGTCAGATATTCTAAAATCAGCAGCACCAGTGTAATGGATAAAGTACTTGTGTTGCATTTATTTGATATGTATGTGAGGTCATTGTTATTTAGTCCAGACAGACTGGTGTCAATGTTTACTTTTGCTGCTAAATTGTCAGAAAACTGTGCAGAGAAACAAGGTGTTCAGTCTGTTAACTGTTATTAACAGAAGGTCTATAAACAGTACAGGCCTTACAGTAAATTACCATCAGATTATACAGAGGGCCACGGTGTTCAAGGTTTTATCTATCTCAGATATGGATGACTGTATTTCAGGATAACTACTGTCATGTTTCAAAAAGTGTGCTGTGCTTTTTTTTGCTGTTAAATAAACCATGTGCTTTAGATGTGGCACTTCGTCAGATGTTCAGTGGCCTTCTCTAATCTGAGTCCTTGTCTAACTTGAAAGGGGCCTTGTTTTCACACTAGAACGTTTCTTTCAAAGCACACAAAGTGAACTCAACATAACTGAGGTTTCCTTTCTACAGCACTGCACTCTCATAACTCTAAACTGTTTTGTTCATTCAGCTGCTATTTATCCACACTAATAATATTTGAGCTACTGTATGTCTTCTGTTCCTTCCACAGGGCATTTCCACCAGCGTGAATGGGGAACTGTGAGCGTTCCAGCAAAGTGTTGCTCACTAATTAAAGATCTGTCCACTGCGGAATGGAAATCCACATATACTGTAGTTTGTGTATCAGCTAAATGCAGTCCCGAGGGGAATAGCTTGGACGCCAAAGTTGGAATAAGTTTATAGAGTACAGACAAGCTCCTCCTAATCAAATTGTCTGATTTGATCAGTGCATAGGCAACAAATTACCCACAAAAGAAGTGGTTTCAAAAATGTAAATGTTGCTTTCTTTTTACTTAACCAGAAGCTGATCAAAGCCTGAAAAGGACTCTGCTTCTTTGCATTTCCAGTTGATTCTCCTGTAAGGTTTAATATTTATTTTGGAGTCTAAACTGCAGGCTTAATGACTACTTGTACATTAGCCAAGAGAGGGATACACAGAAAACTACTATTTGGTTGTAAAACACTAAAGTGCAAGACAGGCTGATACCAGAGCTTGTTACATGAGAGGATGTGCTGAGCTGAGCTGGCACACTGGAGCCAATTACATTCTAGGTCTTGATGAGCGAGCTCACATACAAAAAGGCTAAACAGAGAGAGGAACTCTTTTCAATACAGAGACTAGAGGTCTGCAGCTTTCATGTTGCCATCGCAGGCCATGTGTGTGCTGAGCAGTGGCAGCCTGTGCACGCCGCTTCATAATTCACATCACCCTCTGTCGAATGATTATAAAGATATATATTTTTCAGTGCTGATGTTTGGATTATCACTGATCCTGGCTGCTAAGCAAACACTTGGGCCGAATTTAAGGGTATCTGTCATGCTAGCTTGCTCCAGCCCCACCCTAGAGATGAGAGCGAGGGTCATGAGACTGGAAAGGCTGACAAAAACAAATCTTTAATCAATATCTGAGCCCTGAACGCAAAACCTTCTCTCTTCCGTCTCTGTCTCAGAGCGCTCTGGGAGTGACAGTTTTTCTTTTTAATCTGTGCCCACATTGTGGAGAAATTGCAAGCTAATGTTTTGGCTATAGATCATTCAACAAATCGCTGCTGGCGGTGCATATCCAAAGTAACTGTTTGAATGCAAACATTTTCCACAACAGTTCAGTGGCTAATATGGCTTATGGATGTGAGGACAAGTGTAACCGTACCTGCTCTTTTGTAGCTATACCTAAAACACGTGGGAGGAGAATCACAGCGGAACAAACAGTCCTGTGGATAAACATTTGGCTCTCATCTCTGTCCAGTAAGATGTGCTGTGAAACTGAATTAGGCCTATGGCTATGTCTGTTATCATTATGCTGGAAGACAGCCATCCACTGGGCTGGACCAAAAATGCCCTTAAGAGTTTAGCTAAAAAATTTGCTTGGTTAGCCAAATGAACTTCACTCAGACATATTTCATCAGCTGTGTGACAGAATGTCAAGCTACCAGAAACAAAAATATGGTCCTGCATCTGCTAAAAGTAAACATTATCCAAGCAAAAAGCAATAAATATTATAGTGAAAACAAGCTCTTCCTTTGACGCAGCCTCACATCAAAACTCGACACTAATGATAGTTAATCACTTAAACGTCCTCCGAGAGCTGCCTGCATATTTCCAAATATGATGACTATTTTTTAACTGAAGGTAACAACATTAAATGCTGTTTAAGGTCAAAAAAGTAGCATTCATGTAGTGATGCTCTCACCCCTTGCAACTACCAATATTTGTTCCAGTAGCTTACTTTTGAAGCAGCAACAGATATTCTAGTCACACTCACTTAAATGGAGAGAGTAAGAATTGCAAAAACTCTTTATCTAAATCATTGTGTTTGCAACAATAGCAGAGGATTTGAAAGAAATATTTTTTAAAAAGTCATTATTTTTCCGTGTGTACGAAAAACATGCACGCACACCAAAAACATAAAAGCATAAGCCTATTATACTAGACAAGGAGGAAGGAATATAAGACATAAATTCCTTTTAATTCACAGCATGCAGAGAAAAACATTACACAGTCTACTTACATGCAATTTCTACAGCATGCACAATGATAAATGCAAAAGATATATGCTTTTCATTCAAAAGCATAGACATGATTAGAAATATGGCAATCTACAACTGGAATGTGCATTATGTGTCATGCAGAAGCTATAACAGCCAGATCTATAGGAGGCCAGATGTCAAACCAGTTCGATGACAGAGTGGACCTAAAGCTCAGACAATGAGTAAACAAGGACAAAGCACTGACAAGGTGCTGGCAAGAGAAAAAAAAAACATCTAGACAAAAACACGTGGTCAAATGTGAAGCAGGGAAGAACTCAGACAGCCACGGGGAAGTGCTCAACTGATGACATGCTGTCAACTAAAAGTAATCAATCCGGTTGTGAGACATGAAAGAATGAGGAGGAAAGGTAACGATGGGGGTTTAACCTGAAGGAGGCTATGGCCATGGCATTTACAGTGATGGGATATTGCCTTCGGTAGCCTTCAGATCAGGACACTTTCCTCTTTTTCACCAAGTCTCTCAAATTCTTGCTAACATCACAAACCATCTGGCCAAATGTCATGGCTTACAGGCTCCTTTAACATTCCTGAAGGCAAGGTTTAATTAATTCTTAAAGTAATTATTAACCACTCATTTAAAATTTACTTGATACAGTTCAAACACATAAAAAAACAGCTACATTTTCCCTTTGCTCCTTGACAGTCTAAAATCCTTATTTTCAAGAGCCTTGAAATGTTGCAAAACTTTACAAAAATGCTGTTTCATTTGCAGAGATCTTCAACATTTATATTGACTGACTTTACACAGAATACTGGTGGTATTTGGCTGTAAGTGAACAGAACACTTCATTATACCAACTCTACATGCTGGTATTTGTGGGAGTTCCTGAACTGTGCTTTACAGCAACACAGGACAATTTAATTCGTGTCAAATTGCACTGGCATTAATGACAATGATGCCTTTCGTCCAGGGGCTGGTCTCCCTACAGCCTGATGGCTCTTGATGGGGACAAAGAGAGGGGTATGCAGACATAGACTTAAAATAGCCATGTGTTAGCGTAGGACTGGGAAACCAATTATCTTTATCATTTGGCCCGTAGCCTGTTCGATAGCAATCTTACATACAGTGAAATTACTAGCCGCCCACAAGCAAAGACAGAAAAGTCCTAGTGAACTTCACTAGTGTGCTGCTGTGCTACCAGAAAACTAAAACAAAGAGAACATTACATGTCTTCTAGCGATAGCATCAAGCATGAGGGTTTGACCTGCAACGCACACAACAGCTGTTGTAAAAGGCGTGAAAGGTGTATTTTTTCCCACTGGGAAAGACGGAAAGAGTCTGTATGCCAGCGAAAGACTTGAATTACACTGAATCTCACTGGACACTATTTCTTATTCAGCTGTGCTACAACCAGACAGGATGTGACATGTGCAGTATGGCAGCTTTCATTGTTTACAATTACACTGTTTACATTCCCTCAATAGTATTGTGCTGGACACAGTGTGGCTCTGTGTGGTTATGATACTATAGTGTAATATAGCATAATAAGGAAAGACTGTCAAAAAGTCAAACAGCTAAAAAAAAAAAAAAAAAAAAAAAAGCCTAGGCCTATTACTGGAAGTTCAACAAACATGCACACACGGTTAACTGCCTGCAACAAACTGAAAATGACTCTTTATGTGTTCTCAGCCCTCACCAAACTCACCCATCCATAAAAATCCCATCTCAAGGAGAGCAGAGGTGAGGTCTCTCTCTCACTCCCTCTCTCTTGCTCTTGTTCTCTCTCACTTTCTCTCTCTTGCTTACACATGCACACAAACAAAGCCCTTCTTTCTGTATCATAACTACTCCCACAATTACTCAGACGATTACTCAGATCAATGGTTTACCTGCCTGTTTGAGCTTCTGTATTCTGCTACAGTGTGTCCTGGTAGGCAGAAAAAGCTCCGGGCTGAAAGCATTAAACAGGGTGTCTGACATGGGTACAGGATACTGTAATACCATGCAATAACATGAGGGAAAATAGCAAGACTGGCAAAACGTATTGTCAGTCACAGCTGTCACACATGAGGGGGTAACGCAAAAGTCTATCAACAATGTCCCTGTTACAGTCTGCATCCCTGTTTCATAGCTCTGCAAGAGCACGCTGCTGCCTTTAAATCTCTCAAAACATTCTCTGCTAAAAATCCCAAAAAGAGACCAGTGACAAATATCAAGAGAGGAGTCTAAGGAGGGGTTGGGGGTGATTTCAGACTCTCTATTTAGAAATGACAATACACGAGCACACTTAATTATCCAGTCTCTAGTCTGGATCAACAGAGTCTTCCAGCAGTGAAAAGATTGGTGTATTCATTAACAATGAAGGGGCTCCTTTCTGCTGAGAAACAATCTGCATTACTGGGGACAGTTTTTTCAATGGATAAAGACAGAGGCTAAAATTCAGACACATTCTCTAAAGAGGAATGAAGGGAAAATCACCGCAAATAAAGTCAAGGCTTTGGCCTATATTTCTGACTGATTTGTTTTGGTTGTGACAGAAAATAGTGCTTGCGAGCAGACTTGTAAGTGCACTGAAGCAATTCCCACAGAAGCTGGTTTTTACAAGTCATAAAAACCTCAGCTATGATGCTGGACTGTCTTTGTTCTTTGCCCCTGGTCTGCAGTTCTACAAACATAAAGAGAGGCAGGCAGAGAAAAATATCAGTTCATTTGAATGAAAAAATATCAAAGGACGTTAATATTTTTTGAGCAGTGCATAACTGTTTTCGTCATGCACATTTTAATTTTGCAACATTTTAAACCCATACTGTTAACTTGAGTTGATCCCCCTCTATCAAATGCAGGTTTAAGAAAAGCCGAGAAAAGGCAAGTACAGGGCCGTAATTGATGGCTCAAAGTGTAAGCTTTCTCTCTGAGGGTCTGCTCAGGTCCTGATCCCCTGGCCTCAACCTGAAACAATCACTCTTAGTTAACGACAACACTTCAGCTATTGACAGCGTGATCCCGTAAAGCAGACACTTCAATCAACAGAGCAGCCGGAGGAGGTGTTGTGTTGGAGGAGAATAAAAGAAGGAGGGGGGCATGGGGACGGATGAAATCAAGAAGTAAATAAATGAATTGATGAATGAATAATAGAGTGGCCAGCTAGTGGCCTCTTGGAGCAGCAATGCAGTATTAATAACTGACTCTTACTGTTCGTCTCTGTGTCATCACTGATACTCTTAGGTGGACCATGGCCAGCATAACACACTGCTGATCTGTACATTCGATCCGGATTACGTACTTTCTTCAGTCCTTCAGGAGGCAAAGAGAAAAGTAGAGAAAATCGAGGAAAAGAAGCATTCTCCCAGCCTGTGATAGCTAAGCAAACTCCCCATGCAAGCAATATCAGTAACAGAAATTACACAGTATGTTGAAATACATTTAAAACACACAAGAAGCTGTTTGGCAAAATATGATGGGAATAATATTAACAATATAATATAATAAGGCTAATAAGTCACATTTAATTTGTCTGTTGTCTATTGAAAACAGTCAAGCTCTCCACAAACTGAATATTTTTGTCCACACAAGAGAAATAGCCTGTAATAAGGGTCACTGTAGCTCTGGCTGGGTTTGACGCGGGTCAGTAACACTTCTTATTGTATCAACGGTAAACTGAATGAATCAATACAATCAATCAGTGGATCCGTGCAAAGCAGTCAGTAAAGATCTATTACACGCAGGGATTAGGACTGATACGTCTCAGCAACCACAGACCGGACCTGTGTCCCATCCATCCATACTTCACTGATTCAATTAAAAAGGCTGGGGAGAAAAAAAAATGTAGCGCCTGATTCAACACAAAACTGGGAGAGCAAATCGTCCGACATCATGAGGAGGTTAAATTCATCCCTCTTTACAAAACAGCAGAGAAATATTTATACCATTGCTGCACAAGCACTTTTGTAAGTTAATGGCTGACTGCGTGCTTACTTGATGTTTTGCTGCCGCTTCACCCTGAACTTTGAGTGAAATGATAACATCATAAAACTTTTTAAACTGCACTCACTTGAAAATAAAAGAGAAAAATTACTTCTTGCATGGTGGAGACTACAGACCAAATTCACTACATTTTTAATAGCAACCTTTATTGACTGTTTGTTTTTTTATCTCCAAAGTTCCAAGTGCATTAAAGTTACATTAATGCGTTGTAACACACCTGTGTGAGCTTTTATGTATCAGTAAACTGTGTCGTCATCGTCAGATTTGCACTTATCTGATTTTAAATTAGTGTAAATACGCTGCACAGTTGTTGTAGGTCTACAAAAAACTAACAGTATCAAGATTCAACTTCAGAGGGTAAACACATCAATATTTAACTTCAACACAGAGTTTCCTTTACAAATCTTGTTTCATTTCTCACACTTGGCTTTTGTACAGAAATATTTGTAGGACATTCTGCTCGGGTAGACTCATAGCACCACTGGCTGTAGTTTTTATCCAGAGCGGTGTCAGTATTAGACATATCAAGCCTGTCCTTTCAGTGCCCTCCAGGCCTTGTACTTAAAGTAACGGACACACAGAGCTTTTTATGAGTGTGAAGGAAAAAAAATACCCCCAAGTGCCTGGACAATCAGTTAGGCTGGAGAGAAATACCCCAGGATGTAAACATTACACCACAGAGTGAGATCGGGTCATGGCCCCTGGGTTTAACACAAGATGCAACCCTCAGTTGTTATGGGCCATCATAAGACCTGCCAAACAACTAAGAGCGATCAGCACTGCCCGCATCCCACAAGGACAAAAAGGTTAAGGAAACACTGTGCAGCTCTCTCAGGGGCAACCGCACATCAGGTACATGTCATGTAAAAAAAACCTGTAATTGTCATATCCGCTGGAAAAAAAACAACATGCTCGACATTAATGAACAAGCAAAAACTGGGTGCAGGAGCAAAGATTCACGACAGCTTGGGGTAAAAGGACCAGGTTTGCATGAGACGACATCGCATTTACATAAAGGTATGAAGCACTCTCCCTCTCTCTACGCTCCCCTTCCTGCTCCTCCTCCTTTTTTCCACTGACCGGCCTCACAGGAGCACTGAAAATAACTTGACCGGCTCAGCAATGGGACTTTCAAGTCAGGGTTTTCAGCGAGAGCTCCCTGGGTTGGAGAGGCATCGGGATTATCAACTACAGCCTATTTGTTAACTTCAGCTACGTAGATGAATGCATTAAGACTATACACCACAGTGAAGTCATTACTATCACAAAACCAGATGTCTTCATTTTTTGTCATAGCCACAGACAGAGCCCACGGAAGTGTGCTTCTGTAGCTCAATAACACCCCCTGGTGGGACTCGGTTTGGTGGTTGGCACACTGACATCCAAACAACTGAAATCCCAGTGTTTTATCATTTCCCCTCATATGGACAGAGACAATTTGAAACATTACAGTAATTCTACATCAAAAAGAATTTGCGTTTGAGTTTACAGACACCAAAGTGCGACAGAGGTCTGTTTAATTTTGAAGCCTGCAACAAAACATTAAGAGCAGCTTAGAAACAGCTGGACCAAACGATTTATGTAGAAATCTGTTTTCCCCCTTCTTGTTTAATTTATGCAGCCAGTTTTAAAGTCTAGCATGACTCTTTTACTGCAGGCAAAGGGTCAGTATAAATCAAAAAATGTAAAATACCACAAGCAAATAAAAAAGCAAGGATATAGTGCAATAATGACTTATCACTATATTCAGTTATGATCGTTTTTAAAGAGTTATCAGTTACAAATATGGCAAAATTGACAATAGCAGAAATATCTGAAGAAACATAAACAATAAAATGCAATTTAACATGCAGATAAGGTTTCCAGGCTCAAGTTTTTTTCCAATCTAATTTTAGCAATTTAAGCTTTCGTCAAATTCAGATTGTAAACATGTAACTCACTCCAGTCCGCATCAAATATCTTTGACAGTGGAGAGCTGCCAAGAAAACTAGTCCTTTTTAGAAATGATGAAATATCTCTTATCTTTCATGCAGGCTATTTTTTAATTACTCACCCAAGATTTCCATGGGCCTCTCTGAATGAAAACAGATCTCTCATGCATATGGGTTGCAATAAAATATTGCACTAAAAAGGAAATAATTAAGTCTGGTGCATTTCATTTTAAGTTGGCCAGCCATATGAAATCAGCTGAGGAGAGAGAGGAGGGGAGAAAAGTCATCATTTTGTCCTATGTGTAAAGTAGTGTAATGGGCAGGCTGCTGGAAATCCTACTCTCCATCCTCCCTGCTTCCTCTGGTGTGATGGCATTTCAAGTGCGATGGGGCTCTGCAAGCGGAGCAGGCGTTACAGCGCTTTTGATGTCCGTGTCTCAAAGCAAATATAGGCCAAGTAGTATTAATTGACAAGTGAGAAAACACGAGATTCGCTCATTTGAACAAAAAAAACACATCACTTCTGGCTCGTAAACACTGTCCGCTGAACGCCAGAGAATTAAAAAAAAAAAAAAAAAACCTCGCGCTTCAAAGGGGGAGAACGAAAGAGACGAAGAGGAAAAAACTGGACTTGTATGTTTAAAAACAGACCTGTCTTTATTATTATTATGTCGTCAAAACAAGCTGCAAATAGCGACCGAAGGAGAGAGCCGTAGCGACACATAAACTAACACAAGCGCTTTTAAAGCTGGGTAATAAGGGAAGAAGTTAGTCGATGCCAATGACATGTTGTCATTAACTTAGCCTTGTTGTTAACAACTTGAATTGCTCGTCTTTTGACAAGGACCCTGAGCACGATAAGCGCTAAACGCGGTACTTTTACCACGCTGACTATCTGTCCCCGTGGCGTGCTTTAAATGTGGGCTACGATGGGAATAGTAGCTGGCTAGAATGCAAGCTAATATTAGCTGGCTAGGTGATGTCTCCACGTTTTAGCTGCCTATTCGGAGGAAAATAGCGGCGCCGTTTTCGGGCGAAAATTTCTCCACGCGTGTGTCGTCTCCGCGCGGAGTTGCGGCTGTTCCGAAAAAGCACACCGCGGTCATACTAGTAAATTAATCCCATTATATTTCTCTTACCTTCCGGCTTGTTTTCGGCAGCCATTTCCCCTTCACGCGCAACATCCTCCTCCTCCTCACGACCGTGGGTACCACGCGCGTGCACGGCGAGGACAGCACGAGGAGGGACCGGAGGAGCAAGCGGCGAGTCGGTCCGACCGAGGCGAACTTACCATTGGCTGCGAGGCGGTGACTGACAGAGAGGCTCCGGGATGAAAAACAACACATCTCCCCTCACCTTGGCACCACCAGCCGCGTTTTTTTTTCTTTTCCTTTTTTTTTCTTCTTACAGTGAATTTAAAACAGCTCAGAGGCGCTGCAGGTCCTGCATGACGCTTATGTTAAAGGATGGTGACGCCTTCTTAAATTATGTTATATTAAAATAAATTAAAGTGAAAAAATATAATGTCTAGCAGGTTGGCTGCATATTTTAGCTATAATTAAAACGAACTCCACTATGAATTTGTGTGGCTGCTTGACACACGAAACTTGTTAAATATTATGCAAAATTATCTGTTTATAGTCTCAAAATCTGAACGTGTCCATCTTTATTTTATGCAACTTATCTCATACTGTTCATACTGTTTGTACATGTTTGTTATATATCTCATTATATCCATGCTTTATATTCTGTTCATTCTGTTTATACTGCTCATTCTCCCTACCTGCACATTCGTCTATTTTTACATTTTTATCTACAGCTTTTATATTCATGTACTTAATGTAACATATTGTGTATACTCAAAATGTATATAATGCACTTTATTGTTGCTTTTGTTTTTCTGATTAGACGCTCAATTTTAATTTCTTATCTCAGTATCCGTGACAATAAAGTTGAATCCAATCTAATCTTATGACTGGAGATCCATCTGCAGATTTTTTTATACATACTTGACCCTATATAATATCTAAATGGCTTTGTTTTGAATGTTTTATTTTAATTTCTCCGCATTGAATACACTGAGTATTGGTTTTGGACACACAGCCTACTGAAAATAAATAATAAAACTCTTGAGACATATGAGACAACAGTAACAGTCTGTACAGTCTGTCAGTCAAGTATCCAGATGTCAGTTTACATTCGAGAGGCTGCAGAATACATATATTTTTTGCTTTCATACGCTTGTCTAACTGATTGTGGCACCACAATACTGGAGGCTGCAGGACTTTCTGGGAGATCCCACATCTTGTGCGACCAATCCAAAGACTTTTACAGCCCCATGCGGCAATAAACAAGTTATCAGTCCACTGTGCAATCAAGGTTCTCAACTTCTATCATTACAGCCTTTACATTAGCATGCATATGGCTATAAGCAACCTAATTACAGATCACTGTGCTTATTCGAGTCAGCCAGGGCACTTAAGGAGTGCCTTCAGGAGGCTGCTGACCGTCAGTGTTGAGATGCAGTGTATAGTTTGAGGTGGTGGTGCTGAAAGAACAGCTCCCCTGCTGCCGTGAGCCTCGCAGCCAACGGCTTGTTGTTATTGCGAAGACAGTAATAATAAACTAATGAAAGAGCTAATGTATTGAAGTGATTTTCTCACTCCTTGCCTTAATTGCTTCTGAATATGAAGCCGACAGTATCCCTTTAGAATTAAGGCAATCACGTGCGTCCTTAATATAAGCAATATGCCTTTTCCAAGCTGTAAAAAAAAATGCATATTCAAATATGTTTAAAGGGGTTTTATCCAAATTTATATTTAGCTGATATGCTGCCATGTGCAAAAAAAACAAAAAAAATATTATTGCATGCAGCCTAATGAACAGTTTACATTAAATTATTGTTAGCTGCAGGGTGAAAATACCAATTTATTATTTAATCTTGAGCGAACGTATATACGTATGCCTTCCTTACAAACGCGACAAAATCCATGAATAACTGAAGCTTGAGCATGCATAAGATATTATGTATACACACAGTATATATGAGCGGCGTTGTCTCTCATCCCCGACACAAGGGGGCGACAGAGGGCACACACAGGTCTGTGAGCGACGTAAATCCCACGAAGAAGAGATGACCAGGTGTAAACATGGCGTCTGCCTTGGACGATGATGATATCGGGAGTGATGACTATTATTCCTTGCTTAATGTCAGAAGAGAGGTACAATATGCAGTTGTTTTCCGACTAAATGTCTGCGCAGATGCATGCATTAGTCATTTAGTGAAGTTGTCTCGGTTGCTATTTAGCGGTTGCTCGTATATTTAGATGTAAAGCAGGCTAGGTAGCTAGCTTGTGACCCTCGACATTGATTATGTGCAGTGACTCTTCGGCTGGATTCTTTACCACATGTACAACAGGTTGCGCGGTTACGGTTTTAGCAGCTTTAACTGCCAGTCGAGGAAGCAGTATAGAGAGTTTCGTGCTGCTATGTCAATGTGGGAGACGATGCCAACGCACCGATAGTTATTTTCAGTTTCAGATAGATCTCATGGAATGTGGACAGTGCTAACTTGCTAATGCTACAACTTACTTCAGGGCTTCATGATGCAAAACTTACAGTTGAAAAAGTCACTCGGCCATTCGAAAGACACCCCTAGTCATCGTAGTTTCATCTTATTTGGTGATGGAGGGAACTTTTTGTTGACCTGCAAATTACATTTGACTAAACTAAAGAAATTCGTAGCATATGGACATTCTGTACTACAGGGTGACTAAAAAATACTGCAATTACAATGCTCTTATAATGTGCTTATTTTTTTTAAGTGGGAGAGCATGGATATGTGAAATACAGAAAAATGTTCTCATTCAAGATTAGAATATATATGTCCAACCCGTCCTTTTTATAATATGTAGTACAACACAAATTGAAACGTAGTCTCTCTGTCAATAATCGGAAAAATGAAATGTGTTTATGCTTGGGTAGCAATACACCGTATTATATAAATGAAAATATGACCTGTTAACTATGACAATCGGATAATTACCTTTGGCAATGTAGTCCGATTCACAATAATGTGACTTTAAGGAACAACAGTAGTAGTATTAAGTAAATTATGCACTAACAGAATCATGCTGTGTGTCTTTTCTATTGCTGATTAAGTTTCCCACACTTTTTTTTTTCTTGTTACTATTTCCACTTTTTCACTGTGATGTCTCAGGCTACACAGGATGAGCTGAAGGCAGCATACAGGCGATTATGCATGCTGTATCACCCAGACAAACACAGAGATCCTGAACTAAAGCGACAAGCAGAACAGCTCTTTAATCTCGTACACGAGGCTTATGAAGGTAAGAAAAGCTGTGATCACATTATGCTCCTGTTGCTGCTGCACAGAAACTGATGTTGACTGGAATGTGTTAGAATCTACGTCGTTTACTGTTGCTTATTATAAGTCTCTTTCTAGTTCTTCGTGACCCACAGGCTCGAGCAATCTATGACATCTATGGCAAACGGGGACTTGATGTTGATGGATGGGAGGTAAGTCTGTCAGTGACTATCGTGGTTAGTAAACAAACCAACAAATACAGTACTAAAAGAATACCATTGTGTTGAGTGAAATTTTTATGTATCAAAGTTTTAAAAAGCACCTCTGACATGCACTTCAGGTAGAAGACATTTTAATTTTCTAACCCCGATTGTCTGGGTTGCCTCATACATTTCTTAAAAATACTACATATTGAATTCAACATAAATGCCATAAATGTATTGCTGGCCAATGCGAACTTAGACAAATGTCATGTAACAAAAATGAATCTTTTTGAAAAATTTGTTTTAGGTTAGCAAATTCTAACTTTGAGAACTCACACAGCGATGAAAAATCAGTGTCAGCAATGCAAGTTTGTCAAAATTAAACAAGTCTTCTCCAGTGATCCAAGAAATTTTAGCTGTTTCAATCTCATCAGATTGGTCAGGATAGTACGTTTGCATTTGCAATATGTGCTTTCTGAACACCCTTTTCTTTGGAATGCATTTTGGTTTGGCAGTTTTTTGGCAACTTTCCAAAATCGGTGCATATTTTTAGTGAGACAGGTTTCGTGTTTTAGATGTATACCTAAAATTTCATTGTCAAATGATTGTTTATTTTGGCCGTGTGACTTCGGACCATGTTAATGACGGGTTAGAATACATATGCGATATTAGTTCCACACTTGATGTTCTGTATTCTTTTAAAAGCACCTCCCCTTTTTGGTGGTCGAATTTTAATTCCACTGAAGTGGAGAGTTGGCTCTTGCATCCGTAGTAGGTCAATGGAAACACTGAAAGAGATGCATTAAAGAAGTAATGATCGCATTTGCTAACAGAATCACTCATCCTGTTGCTCATCCCTTGGTCTTCACTTGAGAATAATTCACAGAACAGTGCATAGTTAATCTAAATGTATTAACCATAATGTGAATAAGCATAGTGTTTTGGCATTGCAGTCTACTGGCATGAAGCCTGCAGTCTCATCATAATACTTTTATGTCCTGTGTGTTTTTTCCTTCAATTTGCATGAAAGACTTTTTGTTTGGCTTCATCTACGTTCACTAAAAGCACTACTACTTGACAGTACAAAGTATGAAGCCTATAAATATCTCCAGAGGAATAACTTATAGGAGTGTGAAATTTCTGCCACTGTAACTTTTTATCTGCAAAAAAGCAGCTAATCCACTGGCCGCTGTGCATGCAAATCATATCTTCTTTTACCAGGTGGTGGAGAGGAAAAGAACCCCTGCAGAGATTCGGGAAGAGTATGAGCGTCTTCAGAGAGAGCGAGAAGAGAGACGGCTTCAGCAAAGGACCAACCCAAAGGTATGTCCGAAGGAAGATAACGAGCCTCACATTGAACTGATTATGAAGTAGGCGTCTTGTGCATGTTCTATGCACAAATATTAAACTCAGTATTAATCCTTGATGACTTCACAGGGGACAATCAGTGTGGGCATTGATGCCACAGACCTCTTTGATCGGTATGAAGAGGACTATGAAGACATGGTTGGCGGCGGAGTGCCACATGTGGAAATCAACAAGATGCACATATCACAATCCATAGAGGTAAGTGATGTTTTGGATTAAAAAAAATGGCAGGTCTGTGATTGCAGTTAGAAGTGAGGTTCTCATGAAAGAGCTTTCTGTGTTTTTCTGCAGGCTCCTCTTACTACAAAAGACACAGCCATTTTGTCTGGCTCCTTGTCAACCCACAATGGAAACGGAGGTGGCACCATTAACTTGGCCTTGAGAAGAGTCACTTCAGCGAAGGGGTGGGGTGAGGTATGCTGCACTCCCACCGGACACCCCACAATGACGCTATAAATGGCACACTCTCTACCTCTTCCTCAAAACAGGTGTCCGACCGTGTTATACAACATGCACTGGTATTTTAGGATGTGACACTTTATTTGTTTTCTGTATTCACACAGATAGAGTTAGGAGCTGGAGACACTCACGGACCTCTTTTTGGAATGAAGATATTCCGCAATTTGACGCCTCGATTGTATGTGTTGAAATACTAGCAAAAAAAAACAAACATTCATGTCGTGTATTTTCACAGCAACATGAGCACATCACAGATTTTGTTTTCATTCATTTTTTTTCTTCAGCTTTGTGACTGCCCAGTGTGGCCTTCAGTTTTCATCCCGAGGCGTGCGTCCTGGGTTCACCACAGTGCTGGCCCGTCACCTAGACAAGAACACTATGGGCTATCTGCAGTGGCGTTGGGGGATCCAGTCCTCTATGAACACCAGCATAGTGAGAGACACTAAGAGCAGCCACTTCACCTTCGCAGTGCAGGTTAGCAGACAGCTGTTACACTTAACTTTAATGACAGCCAATTGAATCAAAAACTGCCTCACCATTGTGCGAAAATGATTATGTACTTTTTGTCTCGGCAGCTGGGTATTCCTCACACTTTTATGATGATGAGCTATCAGTACAAGTTCCAGGATGAAGACCAGACAAAGATCAAGGGCTCAGTAAAGTATGTACATATGTTATTTTGAAAATGCAATTAGACCTGGGCAATGAAGCAATAGCCATATGCACGTACTTCACCGTCATTAAAGTAGAAAACAAAAATACAAAGTTCAGCTACATGAACCAACCCCAAGCATGTTCTCCTTGGTTCGTTACTTCCCGTTAAAATTAGCATTAAAAGATTACCTGTGTACCTCAATAAATAGGTTAGGTCGTTCAAGTTTTTCTTTATTAAAAAGTAGGTGAATAAATTGATGAATAACCATCCAGAATTGACTGAAATGACACGTTTTGTCTTGATATATTTTTCAGTTGTATTGCAGGGTTTCTGCAGGGCATTAATAGTCATTAAGTTGATTTTGTGAAAATTAAGGCCTTAAATGGCATTAAAAACCATTAAATTTGATTCTCAGTGGCATAACAAATTCTTTCTGCGGTTTTCAAGAAAAATATTTGACAATAATAATACATTAATATATAATTGCAGACTACGATTCATCAGATATCTGCATAAACATGCCGAAGCATTGCGATAATTGTTCCAGCCGGTCGGGTACAATTGCCAAAAACTGCATGTTTTTAAAGTGGCCGGCAGGCTGGACCAGCTAGAGGACAGCTGGGAAATGGGGAAACGCAAATTCCAGCAAAAATGGCTCAAAAACGTGGATTTCAGAGAATGACTGCAGCCCATGGGTGGTCAGGGATGGTTTCTGGATTTAGAAATAGTGAAATGTAGGGACAGTTTCCATATAAGGTCATCTTTTACAAAAAAAACAAACTCGTGCAATTTGTTGAGTTCACTGTCGTAGCATTAAATTTTTTACAGCATAACATTAAAATGGCATTAAAAAGTATTACATTTGACTGGCTGATTTCTGCAGAAACCCTGTATTGCCCAGCCCTAAATGTAATCATAAGTTCTTATTAAGACTCCTGTTATAGGCTGTAATGACATTTGTATAGGTAGAAACTGTACAGTGACTGAAAATAAGGGATTTATAACAAGTCAACTGCAGGTGGAGAGGTATTGACTTTCTCTTCATGTTACAGATCAGGTTTCTTTGGGACTGTGGTAGAGTACGGCGCTGAGAGGAAGATCAGTCGACACAGTGTCCTGGGGGCCACCGTCAGCGTGGGAGTGCCCCAAGGTGTCTCCCTGAAGATCAAGTAAGTGCAAATCCTTGCTGTTGTTTCCAGCCAGTGTTACTCACAGCACTGTTGCCATGGCGCCCGTAGGAATCAATACGTAGCTTCACGTCAGCCAGTCAAGTTAATTTTCTACAAATTTAGTCTGCGTTGGGGTTGTGTCTTTGGGCGTACACACACAGGAGCGGGCCAGCTGAGGTGCCTGGTCATCCTGGGATGTGCATACCCTGTAGCTCTAATTTTCAGACACCCACAAGCAGAAAATGTGACACAAATTCTGCAATATCTTAGGAACAATCAGCACACAACTCACAGCCCTGTCTCTTGTAGAGTGTGGCAGTATTTTCACTGTGCTAATAAAACCAACTCTCTACCTGCAGACTAAACAGAGCCAGCCAGACGTATTTCTTCCCCATTCACCTGACTGACCAACTCCTGCCTAGTGCCGTATTTTACGCCACAGTTGGACCACTGGTTTTCTACCTCGCCATCCAGCAGCTTATTATTCGGCCCTACGTGCGGGCCCAGAAGGAACAGTAAGAAACCCTCGCTTTACCGTTGGTTGTTTCATGCAAGCAATGTTATTGGAAGTAGCACCGCATGTATTATTATGGGCAGATTTTATGAGCTCATTTTATTCCTCCATTTATCTTTTAACTCCACAGAGACTTGGAGAAGCAGAGGGAGAGCTCGGCCTCCGATATAGCCCGAAAGAAGCAGGAGGCAGAGTCTGCTGTGAGTATTTTGGAGGCTTACACGTAGCTGTGGTGTCAGTCTGACATGGTGGTTCAGCGTTAGATAAAAGCTTCAGGTATTGCGTCTGACTGTCAAGAAATATTAGTCCCACCGAGAGTTAGATAAAGGGCCGAGGTGGGATTAGATAAGATGCAAAGCATTACCGAAATTCATTAGTGTAATCCGTATGATGCGAGATCTCATTGTTTGTGTCTGTCTCTTCCTCTGTGTGCCTTTTTCATCTCCAAAGGTTTTGCTCATGCAGGAGTCTGTGCGTCGGATTATTGAAGCCGAGGAGTCTAGAATGGGTAAGATCAGTAATATTTAAGGGATGAGCTTATCCCGAGAATAATGTTTTTTAAGCAGGTTGTAAAACTAGAGTATTTGATTCTCTTAGATTCTGAACTGTTTTTCATGCATTTTGATGCTGATGTCTGGTTGAATGTTGCTCACTTCAAAGTGTAATTTCACAGATAGAGTCCCTCTTTTTTGCTGCATTAAACAGACCTATCGCTCTTTGGTAAAAAAGTCCCCGCTATTCACCACTTGTGAATTCCCAGCAAACTTAAAAAATAAGGCACAGCAAAGATTGTAGGGATGTTCTTGAACAGTTCAGTGACGTTTAAGGGGATTGAACACCGGGTAAAGGGCCAAGTAGTGCATGTGCCTTTCCATTGTTGTATCAGGAGACTTACTTTGTGGCCACCGATAGCATCTGAAGTCATTTTTGTTGAGAAATAGAAGCTTTTTAAACAGGCCTGGAATAGTTATTAGAGGAATATAGTTCTGTGGATTTTTAATGACCCTCCGGCCTTCATCTCCACTGGTGATAATGGGGCCTTTTTAGTTTGCCTTTGATAAGCAGAGTAACAAAAAGCTCTCAGCAGACAGTATAATTTTCACCGGGGGGAGTTTGGCAAGTGATAATTGGCTTGTGACACCTGTCACTGTAGAGCTTGCTTTGATTTTAGTATCATCAGAAGTCCCCTAGACTTTGCGCTTATAAAGTAACATTTAATAACTGTGTTTGTGTATAATCACAGACGCACAGCTGCTCTCTCTGTTTAATGGACTAAACTCACAGGGCTTTCCATAAGAACATGGAGTAGCCAGACAAGTCGGGGAAAGTAGCCAACCAGAAAGATTTTGGCAGTAATGGCCTGAATCTGATGGTCTCTGGTGCATTGATGCCACTTTTCACTCATATACACCAATCTGTATTATTGCATAATTTAGTAAGCTTGCCTACCCAGTTGTGAACATGTAGGAAATGATTGTAGAGAAGAACTGGGTAGGATTCATGTGTGTTTTAGCAGACTGTCTGTAAAGAGCTGTTGATATTTCAATCCACCCATACTCCTGATTGATTTTTTTAATTAAGAATCATTCAGGGTTTTTTGACTGACATCTTCACTTTGAGGTTATCTCTTTTCTCTGTTGTTTCACTACAAACATAAATGTACTCACATTCAAGGAAAATAAAACCGGTTACTTACACCCTAACCCTGTTACAGACTCTGGCCACAGTTGTCGTCAGTCAAGATTGAAATAGTGACAATGGCTATTTGTGTTGGAGTTTTAGTATCGTTATCCCACAAATCTGAGTCCATTTTATCTTTCATTCTTGGGATTTCTGATCTCTACTCTCAAGCTAAGTCTGCCATTGTGTTGGCGAACTTGTATTTTGCAAACGCATTGCTGATGCTTCTTGCTAAATCTCATCTCAGGCCTCATCATCCTCAACGCCTGGTATGGCAAGTTTGTCACAGACAACAGCAGAAGACACGAGAGGGCGAAGGTCATCGATGTGACTGTGCCACTGCAGTGTCTGGTGAAAGACTCGAAACTCATCCTCACTGAGGCCACAAAGGTATTTCCATTAATCCAGTGCAAGAACCACAGAAATAATCCCAAACAAAAACTATGAAGCAGATGTTAGAATGGATGATTTAGTCTGCTGCTGCAATGACTTTGTGTTATTTTTCCAGTCAGGACTCCCTGGTTTCTACGACCCCTGCGTGGGGGAGGAGAAGAGCCTGAAGGTGCTGTATCAGTTCCGCGGCGTCATGCATCAAGTCCTGTCAGGAGACACTGAACCACTCAGGATACCAAAGCAATGTAAGTCCTGGGACAGCACAGCGGCATATGAGACCTGAGTCGCTGAGGTACCCCGTTATCTGTCGTGTTTAGACACTGTAGTGCAGATTAATGATTTGGTAGATTGTGTACTCCCTTGAAATGTGAAACCTGCCCCTGTTTCAGATGTTTCTAACAAGGAGAGTTTCTTTTAACTCCGCACCTTTTGTAGACGAGCTTGTGCAGCATATCTGAGAATATTTTATCTCCACTTTGAGAACGTCCTCTGAAATACAGCGAGCTACATCCCCAGCCACCTGCATGTGCTTGTTCTGACCTTTTTTTTTTTGCTTTTGGTTCCACTGTGCAGCCCACAGGATTGACGCAGACACATAGGAGCTCCTCCTCCACTGACCAAAAAGACTCATCTCTCGTCTGTTCTGACAGAAGACCTCTGTTTTAGATACGACATGGATGTAAATCTGTGTTACTCAGAAATTGTGCATTTACTTCCTTGTCTTTATATGAATTTAAAAATGCAGAGTGGAGTAAGAACACCACAGACTGGATTGATCAAAGCCAGTATCCACGGACGGGGGTTGTGGTCTGCTTGAAATTCTAATGTGACACCAAAATCAGTGGCTACCATGTTACTTCCCAGGCCTTCTAGCCTGCTTGGTATCCATTTCTTTTTGGTATGGCTTGTAAAATATGACAGAGTTCTATGTACTGTATTGAACAAAAACTGCAGTGCCTATGTGATTGAAGACAAGATTGCACCTCTGTTTGTTTGCCATATTATTAAAAACTGTCTCTCTCATGTTGTTGAACCATTCTGACACTTCTTCAACAAACACATTTCATTCATGCTTGTGATATGAAATATTATTGATTGTCTTGGTTAAACCAAAGTCAGTAAGTTTTAATGTGCTTTACTGTTAAAGATATTAGTTTCTGATGTGTGCTTACTTGGGAAAAGGGAACTGCGGAGACTTTTAGTGATAACTGGAAAGTGGTGGGCAATACAAGCAACAGCTGCTAATACACAAAGAGGAAGCGATAAAAAGAAAGAAATAGCCACCAGTGACCACCGATGAATCATCACAGCTGCGAGCTCAGTTCAGCAGGAAGAAAGTGCAAATGGAAAGTGTTGTGACTGAATAGAGTTTAGAAAGAGTATTTAGCATCTGTCATTCGAAGCTCATTCTACTCAACGTTTACTCTTCCGCTGCCCACCAAATGGTGTGAAATCTGTAGGTCTCTCCCCTGTGACCCTTTTCTTCCCTCTTCCCTTCCTTTGCTGTAAAGAGAAACGAGTGGTTTAAGTGAAAGCGCATAACCAGAAATTTGCCTGCAAGATTCACCAGTAGGGAATTTTGAAAGAGGGTAGACCCATGGCAACATATCAGCGATTCATCATTCTTTTTTTTCAGAGCAAAATTACATTTTCTTCATGAAAACCGTCCATTAAAACCAGTAATGTAATGAAAGATGCCCCGCTTAAAAAAAAAGAGTCTAGTTTCTTTTTAAATATATATAATTATCAATATCCTATGTGCACAAGAAGAATGCTTGAGTGAGCAAATTTAGTGAGAAATTAAGCCTTAAGAGACCACAACATTGTTATAAAGTTAAATGTTGAAAAGGGCAGCTCCCCCGCCCCGACCCCGAGCCAAGCTGACCTCATGAGGCATGTTGGTCAATATATACTTTGTACTTGTGTATAATACTGAACTTTATTTTCAAATTGTTGCTCTGAGTTCATTAGAAGTAGCACTGACTAAGGCAACAACTAATGAATTATCAATTAAACTACACTGATTTAAGGGAAGTAGCTTTTCCTCTACAGTCAGAGGTATTCATTACCAGTTATTTGTAGCATCAACGCAAGTTTTTAAGTTTATCACTCAGAAAATTAAGGTGTTCCACCTAGTATTTTGAATATGTAAAGATTTTTTTATGTTTTAAAAATCTAATTAGCAACATTAGCATATTTGATCCTCAATTCGTTGCCGTGGGTTGTCTAGCGCAGCTAGGCTATTACACTGACATAACTCACTTCCTTTAATTTCCTTAAACTATATTTAGTGTTCAGGAGGGGGATTGTGGTGCTGTAGGGAGACTAACTGATTGTTCAGATGGTGGTTTTGCTCTCTGGATGACTCAAACCACAAGAATGTATTTACTGAAAGTGACGCTGAACTAGAGGGAGGTCGTTTCCCAACGAATTTCTGCTGCAGACGTGTAGTTTCTCTCACTTTGAGCTGGAGGCCACTGTCAGAGACTCCAGGAAGCAGAAAGTTTTCGTGGTTTTGTTTCTGAACGACGTGTCTCAGGCATGAAAAGAAAAGCGATGGATGAAAGTCACAACTCCGACTATTACCGAAGGCAGAGTCCGAACCAGAGAGCCGCTGCAGCGACTCCAGAACCGGTGCTCCACCCCTATGTGAGTGAAAGTAGTTTAAAGGAAATCAGATCTGTTAGTGGTAACGTTTTACTGCTGGAAATATGTATGGAAATATCAGTGTGTCGAATAAAAAGGTTGGTGTTCTGAATCAAATCCAGCTCTGTTACAGATGCCATCATACGGCATCTGCACACTTCATTAATTATTGGATTATTTTTTTTTACACACAATATGGGCATTCATTTAAATTAGCTCTGATGACCTACCAGAGCAAGCTGTGAAATATCAATCTGTCTAATTTTGAAAAAAACAAAACAGCAAGGGTGGCAGAAAAAATACGTTAAAACTGTAAAAACGGTGAAAATAATATCAAGTATCTTTAAAATAATGTTTTTTTTTGTCTGATTTAGCTACAGTTAAACTGAAGCCTTTAAAGAACAAACTACCATTGTGTGCCATTTAGACCTCTTTTTTAACAGTGTCTTAATGAATACTTTTGATGTAACTTTGTCATCCGCAATAACAAACCTGGGAAATCTGAAAAATAACAATTGAAAATATATTACTTTCTACCATTTTTCTGGTCCTTAACATACAATAATTTTACCTAGATGCACTTAAATTCGCCAATTAGTGTTTTTTGTTGTTGTTTGTTTTGTTTTATTTTACACATTTTGTGTAAAGTTTTATTTATGTGCCAACGCCATTTATTCTCAGCTACAATGTAAATGGGGACTTTATAGCTCAAAGTATCCCAAATTTCTCGTTAAGCTTCCGTCAATTTTCGCCTGAAATTTCTACTGAAGATGTACGGAAAGTAAATTGAATGCTGTTCTTGAACTGTTTGGAGTACAGGCATGGTTGGGGTCTCCTTTGAAAGCTGACAACCTGAATTTCCACCCAGTGCAGTCAGAATTACTCTAGGTGCTACTGGCACAGAGTATTTTATGTTGGAACACACTGAATTAGGATGAATTTTATTTTCGCCTAAATTTTTTCCCTAATAAAACACCTGAAAATAAGTGTGGCAGCACTGTGACTGCTTGAAAACACAAAAAGGCAACAGTCTGGGGTCTTACATAGTTCAGGTCAAAATTTCAGAGCATTACTACAAGAAATGAGTGTTTCACACGTATTTGTACTGCTATGGCCAGGCGCTGTCAATTTTGGACACCCTCTGTACACCCTCTGCACACCCTGGGCAAAAATAGTATATGTTCGTTTTTCAGCCCATTTTCACATTATTTTCACTCCAAAAACTCATAAAGAACTCAAAAAAGGCACTTCAGAGCTCCAGTGTGGATCAGACAGAGAGACTGGGAGGGACAGACAGAGAGGCTCCTGCTGCGGCCAGAGCCCAGGTGTGAAAAGTCACAGAATCCTGCTGGCAGAGGCTGTATTTATAGCCTGCTATTCAGCAAGCTCATTGGCTTCAAGTCCTGTCAGTCAAATGTTTCCTCCGACGTGATTTGCTCAGAATTTACTGACGAAAATAGGTAGGTCCCCACCCACCGAAATGGAAGCCTCCGTGGGATCTGTGGCCAGACCGGGGCGATTTTTATTTTATTTTATGTGGTTAAGTAGTCATCCTAATCACCCCACAGATTTGAGAAATAGGCGTTTTCTGACCAACGTTTTAAATTTGTCAGACGCCTCACAACGTGCTACTGAAGGCTAGCAGGTAGTTGCAGCAGCTCGCTTTGCATACAGAACAAGTAGCAGCTACCTCCAGTAGCCTGCAGCTACAATTGAAACGATTCACATAATCTGGCTAATAACTGCATGAGGAGTGCCGGCTTGAAATTGCTACATTAATTATGCGACTGTTTGTTAGCGTAAAATCGACCTGAAGCCGGCATTCAGCCGAGATATTTGATAGCCGTACTTCCGGTTTTTGTCGTCGGAGGTTTGAAATGCAGTATGGGAAACGTAGTAGTGTACTACAGTGTGAACGGTTGGCATTCTAATCATACTTATAGTACGTAGTATACAGTATATACTCATTGAGTATGTAGTATGTAGTACGTTAGTATGCCATTTCGGACACAGCCTTAGTGATGAAATCGAAGCTTCATGAAGCAATGAACCACTTTGACACATCTGCTTCAAGAATGACACATTGCTTCGAAGCATTTGACACAACCAGAAGAGTGACATCTGCTGGTCCTGTGTCAGAACTGCATCCAAGTGGGAAAAAAATGAAAAAGCCTCAGGACTGCTTGTCTCACACTGCTTTGTACTTGCAATAAATGTTTTAAAACGTTATATATGTATGTTTGTGTGCATATATGCATAGTGTGTTTCTATGAGTTGGGTTCTGTAAAGCGTCTTGAGACAATTTGACTGTAATTGACGCTATATAAATAAAATTGAATTGAATTGAATTGAATATGAATGAATGTGTGTTGTGTATGAGTGAATCTATGCGTATGTATCTGTGTGTTATTTAATGTATGAAATGCAACTAGATATATCTAAACTAAATTCTAACTAAATGTATACTCTCCCTAACTTCTCTCAAAATGACAAATGGCAAATGCACTAGCGTAATCTCCTCCTCTCAAAAACCCACAATTTGAGGAGTGAATCAGACCCCTATGCCTTTTAAGACCTGGACAGATTGAAATGTCCAACCCCTTCAAACTTCGCGCGAGACACGCGATGTGATGTAACGAGGCCTCATTCTCGATAGTCACGTGACTGTGGGCATGCTGAAGCAGGGATCGAAACACCGTCTCGTAACACTTTCCCTTCAAAAGCTCGGCACTGTGTTGAGCAAACTGGCTCGAGCGTAACATCACTAGATAGACTTCAGTCGCCATTTTGAGTGCAAGACGCGTGGATTTGTGTATGCTGAATAAAAATATGGACAGAAATACAGTGAATATGAAACGTGCAGCTCCACCATGCGCTGCGTGCTCGCGCACGGAGCCGAGCTATTTGTGGATTATTTACTTATTTCAAGACATGTTTTGGACAAAATATCATACGTGGTAGTTTTGTCTGGATGCCAAAGCTTGTGCATTATTTTCATCTTTGACCAGTAAAAGAGCATCCAAAGGGGAGTTGTGCCCTTTAAATGTTTTGTTGTTTGTTGGAGAAATGTGTTTATATTACCCGCTGTGGTAATCACATCTGAAAGTGGTTTATACCGGCGGATTCATGAGAATCTAAGCTTTCTATGGGTGTATAGTGTTTGTATAATCGTGTTTGCAGCTTCAGACATTTAAGGAAATGCTTATGCAGATCTCAAAGTGTTCTGCGGGCGGAACACTGAAGTGCAACGGGTTAAATTAAAAAGAATTAATCTACATAATTTACAAAGTGGAAATGCTCAGCCCAAAGTGCCCGTTTTGCTCATGATGTGTCTATTAAAATATAAAAAAAACACCATATGGACATGTTTACAAGGTTTGAAAAAGGAAAGATCAAAAGTGATGTTTATTTTTTTTTATTTTACTAACTTGGGGTCAGGTAGCAACGGCAGCAAACTAAACAGGCTAGTCTAGATGTTCCACTCTCCGTTTCCCCATCACTCTTGAACAAGATCCTGAGGAAGTTAAACTCATTCAGCTCATTCACTCATCCCAAACTGCTGGGGACTTCAGTGCTCACATAAGCAATGACTGACATCGATCATATAATTTCTCAAGATTTGTCAGCTTCACATTCATCCTGTGAATGTCCCATTGTACTTGTACCACATCCTTAAAGCTGGATTCAGATCTGTTGACTGGGGACCCCATTAAAGTACACTGAACTCATTTCCATGCTTGTGTGTGCCACGGTATGTTATGCTGTTATTCTCAAATAAGCTGTAGTATTCAAATGACAATATATTGATAGTAAGTGTGGCAATAGAACATTTCCCACACCATTACACCACCAGCAAAACCTTGTTAGGTCCATGGAGTTATGTTGTTGATCCCAAATTCTGACCCCATCATCTGCAGCCTCAGCAGAAATGAAGTTTCATCAGACCAGGCCAGCTGTCCTTTTCTGGTGAGCCGGTCCTCAGTACAGCCTCAGATTTCTGTTCTTAGCTGACAGGAGTCAAACCCAACTTGGTTTTGAAAGAGTGGTTATCTGAGTTAGTGTAGTTTGGTCATTCTCCTCTGATAGCATTCATCAACTAAACTGCAGCTGTTTGTTTTTTGTACTATTCTGAAGAAACTCTAGAGACTGTTGTATAAAAAATACAGAGAGGTATCCTTTTTGAAAATACCAAAATGAGCAGATTTGCCACCAACAAGCTCGCCACAGTAAAAAAAATAACTGAGATACCATTCTGGTGCTTGATGTGAACATCTGTAGCAGCATATTTGTATGCACTGCACTGCATACACATTGGCTATCTAGGTATATGCGTAAATATGAATTTTTTTTTTAAGAAGAAGAAGCAAAGCTGTCACGCAGGAGAAGAAATACTGTGTTTAGGTGTTATTTTTCCACAGTTATATTACATCAAACCAGAATGAATTTATCTCCTGTCCTTTTTGATCTTGTTTTTGGTCCAAGATCCTGGAGGAGATCTTCCTGAATCTACCTCCACGACATGTGGTTCATCTTTGCCGGTTAGTGTGCTATCAGTGGAAAGAAGTGGCTGACAGTGAGTCTTTTTGGAGAGAAAGGTGTAGAAGAGAAGGATATCACCCTTGTGATGCTTCTAAAGTACCCAAGGACTGGAGGATGTTTTACTTCTTGTGCAGAGAGAGAAGAAATCTTCTCAGGAATCCAAGAGGAGAACGTGAGAAACCACAAAACCAACTTTATGAAGTCTTTTTTCTGCTAAATACGAACACAACAAAATAATTTATTTTTCTGTTATCGTTGTTTTTGTAGAAGGACTGAATGGCTGGAGGATTCTGAAGAATGGCGGTGACCAGTGGGCAGTTCATGGACCTATTAAGCCACATCCAGATAAGACAATCCAGTCAGTCTTTGTGACCTCTTTTGGGTGAGTATTCAATACAGTAGTGCACAAGACATGCACCATTGCTTTAATATGGTACTGTCATGCTATGTAGTTGCTAAAATCCTTTTTATTTTTTTACAGAATGTGCACAAAGATGCAGCTCATTCATTTGGAGAAGGAAGGTTACAACCCATCATTTATGGATGACTTTCAGCCAGACATCAGAATATCTGAGTGGTGAGAATACACACGACACACACTCAAGCATTCACTCAACTATGCAGGTTTTAAATGAATCTCCATTGGAGCTGTTGTTATTAGCTCAGTCATGGTTTAGGGTTTAAAGCTATGGTGTCGAGAAGAAAATAATACAGTCTTTCAGCAGTTGGACAGCGGTTTAGTCATCCAAATAGAAATTCCAGCTGAGACACTGTCATCATTTGTAGAGGCCAGAGCACTAAATGGACTCTGCCTGGCCCAAATCAGCCTTAAGATTGCACCTGTCAAGCCCACCCTAGCCAGTAACTACCAGGAAATAGTCACCTTTCACGTCATGGACAATGGAAACTCTTTCCTCCTTGGTTTTACTTCAAGAAACACAATCCCCACATTGACTGGGCCCAAGGAAAGATGCTACCCTTGAGTCCTCAATGCTGTTTACGCTCGGCCTTAACTCCCGCTACACAATTCCATCTGAAACCACTGACCTGTCTGTGGTCCCTGAAGTATATCTTGACCTGTCCAAGGTCTTCAGCTTTGGCTTTGCCCTTACCCTACCTCCACAACGTCCACATGACTGTGCCATAGAATTCCTTCCTGGGGCCAGCCTACCTAGTAGCCACCAATATAACCTATCCAAACCTGAAAATGTTGCCATGGAAACCTAGATCCGTGACTCCGTGCTGGAATCATCCGCCCCTCTTCATCTCCTGCCTGTGCTGGTTTCTTCTTCGTCAACAAAAAAGATGGTAAAAAACGTACCCACTTTCACTGATATGTTCTGGATTCATACTATCTATGGAGTTGGTTATTTCCAAGTAGGACCTCCAAAAGGCAAATCATCTCATTAGGATCAAGGAAGACAACAAATAAAAGACTGCCTTCAGTACCCCACTTGGACATTCTGAATACCTGGCCATGTCCTTTGATCTCATCAACACCCCTGCAGTATTCCAGAAGCTTATCAATGATGTACAGTCTCCTTTCTAGGTTACACACGTGGACAAAATTGTTGGTACCCCTCAGTTAAAGAAGGAAAAACCCACAATTCTCACTGAAATCACTTGAAACTCACAAAAGTAACAATAAATAAAAATTTATTGAAAATTAAATAATCAAAAACAGCCATTACTTTTGAATTGTTGATTAACATAATTATTTAAAAAAAACAAACTAATGAAACAGGCCTGGACAAAAATGATGGTACCTCTATAAAAGATTGAAAACTATTTGACCAGAGTGACATGATTAACTCAGGTGTGTCATTTAATTGACATCACAGGTGTTTCCAAACTCATAATCAGTCAGTCTGCCTATTTAAAGGGAGACAAGTAGTCACCCTGCTGTTTGGTGAAAAGGTGTGTACCACACTGAACATGGACAACAGAAAGCGAAGGAGAGAATTGTCCCAGGACATCCGAAAAAAATTATAGACAAACATCTTAAAGGTAAAGGCTATAAGACCATCTCTAAACAGCTTGAAGTTCCTGTGACAACAGTGGCTCATATTATTCAGAAGTTCAAGACCCACGGGACAGTAGCCAACCTCCCTGGACGTGGCCGCAAGAGGAAAATTGATGACAAATTGAAGAGACGGATCGTTGGAATTGTATCCAAAGAGCCCAGAGCAACCTCCAAAGAAATTAAAGGTGAACTCCAAGGCCAAGGTACATCAGTGTCAGATCGCACCATTGGTCGTTGTTTGAGCCAAAGTGGACTTCATGGGAGACGACCAAGGAGGACACCACTGCTGAAAAAAACTCATAAAAAAGCGAGACTGGAATTTGCAAAAATGCATGTTGACAAGCCACAAAGCTTCTGGGAGAATGTCCTTTGGACAGATGAGACCAAACTGGAGCTTTTTGGTAAGGCACATCAACTCTATGTTCATAGACTCAAAAACCAAGCATACGAAGAAAAGAACACTGTCCCTACGGTGAAACATGGAGGAGGCTCAGTAATGTTTTGGGGCTGCTTTGCTGCATCTGGCACAGGGTGTCTTGAAAGTGTGCAAGGTACGATGAAATCTGAAGACTATCAAGGCATTCTGGAGAGAAATGTGCTGCCTAGTGTCAGAAAGCTTGGTCTCAGTCGCAGGTCATAGGTCTTCCAACAGGACAACGATCCAAAACACACAGCCACAAACACCCAAGAATGGCTGAGAGAAAAGCGTTGGACTATTCTAAAGTGGCCTTCTATGAGCCCAGATCTGAATCCCATTGAACATATGTGGAAGGAGCTGAAACATGCCATTTGGAGAAGACACCCATCAAACCTGAGACAACTGGAGCTGTTTGCTCATGAGGAGTGGGCCAAAATACCTGTTGACAGCTGCAGAACGCTCATTGACAAATACAGAAATCGTTTAATTGCAGTGATTGCCTCAAAAGGTTGTGCAACAAAATATTAAGTTATGGGTACCATCATTTTTGTCCAGCCCTATTTCATTAGTTTGTTTTTTTAAATAATTATGTTAATCAACAATTCAAAAGTGATGGCTGATTTTGATTATTTAATTTTCAATAAATTTTTATTTATTGTTACTTTTGTGAGTTTCAAGTGATTTCAGTGAGAATTGTGGGTTTTTCCTTCTTTAACTGAGGGGTACCAACAATTTTGTCCACGTGTGTACATAATCACCAAAGGGGTAGTGAGGATGGATCCAGTGAAACTCACTGCTGTTAAGGATTGGCCCCAAACAGAGAACAGCAAGCAGCTAAAATGTTTCCTGGGATTCGTCAACTTTTCCCATTGATATTGTCAATATGAAATTCAAATTGTAAGGTCATCATTTTTACACAGTGGGCCAGATGCTGCACGTCGCAGATGAAGCTTGACATTTATGGGGAGCTCTCCAAGCATGGATGGCAGACAAATTTAAATCAGGTGCATTTGGGTACATTTGCTTTTTACAGATATAGACTTGGATTTTTTTTTTTGATAAGCTGATATAACATTACACGTGGCTAAGTAGGCAACTTTAGGTCGTTGCAAGAGGAAATTTTATCATATGGTGATGAAGATGTTGCATGTTGAACAGAAAGTGTAAAGCATCTAAGTGTGAGATGGACATTGAAAATACTGCCACACAGCCACGAGCACCTGTTCTGGCTTATTGGTAGAACTTACCAGACAAGTCCATATCTTTGAAGAAGATGCTATTTGCATTAATCTCTGTATACTGATCTGCTATGAACAGCTGTTTTCACACCTCAAAGCTGTACCGAATTCATCTCACAGTTGGCTGACAACAGACCTTTCAGACGCCTGTGTGTAGCTGAAAGTACAAGTATACAAACCAAACATAGCGGAACTGAGCAGTGAAAGGTGGGGATGCAGATCACGATTTGGTAAGGCATTACATCAGCATTGCATTTTACTTATTGGAAGCCTTCAATACAACATTCTGTGAATGCATAACTAAGAGAGAGTGTCCAGTTCAAATAAGAGGCCTATAACTTTATTGTTATAAACAAGGCCAAACATCCTATAATAGCACCTCTATCAGTGTATAAAAACGATGTTAATGCACCACTGACACACCGTTTGTCTTCATCCTGTAAACATTTACTGGCCACTGCTATGTCTAGCAGTGTGTGTGTGTATACACACACACACACACACACACACACACACACACACACACAGACACACACACACACATATATATATGTGATGTAAACTGAAACATCACAGGTTTCTATTAAGAGCCAGCTTGAATTCTGTAATCGGTCCATTTTATTATTGTTCCTATCTGCGTGACATAAAATTAACTTCAAATCTAACAGTCCGAATTTCTGAAGTTTTATCCTTTTTCTTTTATTAATCCAAATATAACGGTTAGAGGAATTCTACACAATTGAATTCGCCAAGAGTTCAGTCAATTTTTTTGCATTAAACATAACATATGCATACTGGACTCATGTATCTCCAAGACAAAAGACAAAAACTACAGTAACACTCAAACTTTATAGACAGCTCTGTGTCTCTCACCCCTACTAGCAATGGTAAAAGACAAAAACAGTCATAGAACAGAGACCCATATTATAATCGCACCTCTCAGTAAGAAGTTAGTTATTTTTTCTCCTTTCTTGCAGAGGCTTAGGTGTGAAATTTACAAGGTTGAAAAGAAAAGAGGTAAACCTTTTGCAGAGAAAGACAGCATCTTTGTTCTTATAGCCTCAACACACTATGGTCAAATTCTGAGCTGCACACTAAGAAGAATAAGACACACACACCTATTAACATAGTATATAATTGATATATAGAATGTTAAAGGCAAGTATGCATAGAAACCAAATAGACAGTGAATATAAAAATTTCCATCACACTTTCATTTCTTTAATAGCCAGAGTGGCGACTGTATTCCTTTATAGTTTTCATTAACTCACTGACTGAAAGCTCAGGAGAGGTAAGGTATAAAATTTCATCATCTGCATATAATGTTAACTTATGATATTCCTGACATAAAGTTATAACCATTCTTTTATCTACCAGTCTGATGGCTTCAGTAAGTGGCTCCATATATATAGCAAAGATCAGTGCAGACAAAAGGATCCACTTGTCTAAAGCAAATTAAAATGAGAAACAAGGTTATGGGGTTAAGGTTTATACTGCTGTAAAAATAAATGGCCATACAACTCTTAACAAAAGCTTTTTCTCTGTCATCAAACATTAACAAAAGTAGATTTTTGTGGATGCCCTAAAAACTTTGCTAACACTTGCAATTAATTCCTGCTGTTGCGGCAAGCTCAGTTCTTTCAGTTATATCTATAATTTAGTTTTACTAATGAGCAAAATTGTCTGTTTGTGATTACATGTAATAATAAGTTCTACTGAACTCTAAGTTGTGTTGGTAATGATATGGCCAGTTAATGGAAAAATGTGAAATTTGAAAGCTAAAACCATTTTTTTTTAGTATTTGATAAGATTAATACTCTGAATGATCTGTGTGTGATGGACCCTCTATCACACATCATCACAGTTTTCAGATCGTCTTCCTGGTCACAAGTCTAAACCAACATCTAAAGCAATGCTTGCTGTGCCAAAATGAAATCACTGAAAAAATTAACCAAGCATTGCTGTTTACATACATAAATGTTCATGTTTTTGTGTGTGCTTATGTTAGGTATAACCGATGTAGGGACTGTGGCTGCATGTATGACATCTGCGTAGAGTTGCTGGATGAAAGGAAGGAACTTATCCAGAGGTTTGCTCCTGAAACTGTTTACCCTGATGTTGATGAATGGAAACAGGTATAAGACAAAGTCCGTTCATCAGCGTACAAAGTTAAGAGAAAAGGACAATGGTAGAAATAATGATTATTTACTTTTAAGGTGACCCATGTATTTCAAAACTACGGACCAGGAGTGAGATACATCTGTTTTACCCATGGAGGCCAGGATACACGATACTGGAAAGGATGGTATGGAATTCGCATTACTGAAAGCTGTGTTGAGATATGTCCACCAAAGGACACATTGTGAGCTGTGATTCATTTAATGACTGCTGTCTGCCTTCATCTGAAGTTACTTACATAATCTACAGTTATTTTGCATATTTCTGCAGCTACAACCTCAAAATTACATGCATCGTTTTCTTGATGAAATGTAATTTTCAACAAAATTTTTTAGTATGTTAAATGTGCTGTCAACAACAGTCAGAACTATTGGATGTCACACTAGAGCAAAACAACAACAACAACGCCTTCCCTCTCCCTTCACATTTCATTCAAGATTGTGCAAACACAACAAATCTAGCCACAGCCATTAGTCCACACCAGCATTGTAAAATACAAGGCTGAGCCACAACATTAAAACCTGATAAGTAAAGGGGATCGATTAAACCTTGGGCCATGGTATTTGTGTGGAGATTACAACAACGTTTAAGTTGTACTTAAACCAAGATAGCAGTGACCTCTCCCAGCAGGACAATGAGCCTGGCCACACCTGAGAACCTGATCAGGTATAGCTCAAAGAACACAGCAAACAGCCCAAGGTGTTGACCAGCCTCAAAGCTCCCAAGATTCCAGTCATCCATGGGATGCACTGATATGAGCCTAAACCAGGTCTGAGCTGTTTTGAACGAGCCCCCAAACATGTTACGTCCCGTGAACTAGGGGATGAGGGGAGTAACAAGTAGTAAGAATGAAGATATACAGAGGCAGGGAAAACTGGGTGCAACCTCAACAGAGGGGAATTTATTTTGCTACAAAGGAGAAACAATAGCTTAACACAAAACAGGCTTCACAAAGCAACACTGCATGGGCGCTCAACACGCAGCCCCTCAGTAAGTAGACCCTTGGTCTTTAAACAGAATACGAGGAAACCCCAGCTCCACACTCTGGCAGCTGATTTGGCTCACTGGCACCGATGATCAGGCTTTCCTCCCCATTTAACCATCCCGACTGATGGTAAGGAGCCACAGGTGCACCTAGCCACTCCCACCTGGTGTAACCTAGGAACAGGGAAAAAGAGAAGGGAAACACAATCCTACTTACACACCACAGAACGTAACAGTGGCACTAATATATCTTGCATAGCATTAGGCCGCTAGTTTTAATGTTGTGCCTTGCCGATGTACCTTAAATGACTGTAATGATTAGTTTTGAACATGATCTGACCTGACTCTCTGACATAAAGTATTTGAGATGATAGCACAGAGGGAAGAAGGTACAACTGAGCATTATGTACAGCCCTTTTGCTTTTACAGTGCAGTGTACGTTCTCTCTGAAAGTCTCTTTATAAATGTGGTTAGGGCCAATAGTTTCAAAGAGAGGGACTCACATGCACAAACATGCACCCTTAACCAGACCGGCTGCCAAAGGATAGAACAGAGAAACTCAGATTACAACACATAGAGGGAGTGTGATTTCATCCTCTGCTAAGAATCTTTACCTAACAGGTAGGTGTTTCTTGCTATATCATCGTTTAAAGTCTCCTATATAGAACCTTGAAGAAGAATGGAGTCGAGCAGAGGATATAGTGCCAGGGTTCCTGCTAAACAGTGAAGGGGGGAATTGTGTTGTTGGCACATTTGCACATTGGAGGTTGTTCATAATGAAGATGAGTTTGAAAACGGGAACATGACAATAGTAAAAGAGAAGGAGAAAACCATCTGAAATATGTGGTTTATGCCCACAATCTACAACTAGTGAGTCAAACTAACTAATAATATGCATCAGACATAAATATTTTGCACCATTTGCCAGGCTGTTGGCTGTTTGACCATGCACTTTGAAATGCTTGACTTCATTTAAGGTGACGATAGATTGTCTATACAGATAGGTTTTAGATTGCAGTGTCAATCATGGAATACAGTGTTGATGAGACAGCCTTGCAGAACAGACGTTTTGAAATTACTCTCTGATATTTGTGGTATTCAAGGAAAACTGGAACAATAACATATCAGTGTTGTGCTGTGATCATTTCATGGAGCAATGCAATGCAGTAATGACACCCTGACTTCACTAGAAATAATAAAATACCGCTCCTCTGGATTACTGCCCTGTGAATCTTAGCCAAAGAAACATCAGTGTGTTTAGGTCAGTTTAGTTGTTCACAGATTGGGACTGCAAATGCAGTTTAGTTTACTGAGAATTCCTTATTTGTCTGTGTTAATTTGAACTGAGAGCAGACTTGACAGACTCCATCAGTAATAATGAAGAATACTAGATGGATATATACATACAGTAAGTGACTATTGCTGAAAAACATACCATTGATAGTATCACAGTTTGATTTGATGAATTATTGTTAACTTTAAAGGTGCAGGACCATTGTTTACAAAGTCAGTCTAAAGGGAAATGTTCTTTACATTGCTGCTTTGTACTGCTCTGTGAAATGAGATGCAAATCTGTTTATGTTTTAGAATCTTTTAAATCGAAAATTGTTCGTCTTTTGTATTGCCTTCCATTTGCTCTAGAAATGTATACAGTATTTTCAAAGCTTTCTAATGTTTTGTCCAAAGGAGAACTTTGATGTCAGACTGAATTAAAGTGAAATATTTCAAGATAGCCTCTTCATCGCTGATTTTTTTCTCAGTGTCAGTATTATTAATGCAACCATTTCAGTCAGAAATGTTTCTTCCACTATATTGACTAGATGTGAGCATAAAAAGACAGTAGAGAAATCCATACATTATAAAATCCAGTATTCAGAAGTGAAATAGTTTATAAAAAATGTCTTTGATGTTTCATTTAATGATGCTGCAAAACAGTAGCAAACACATTCATTTACAAAATAGCATTGTCTGGATTTGAGAGCTGATGTGGACTAAAGTTCACTTCTGCTGACTAACATTTATCACCTTGAAATTCTTAATTATCACAAATAGAGATGGGCGTTATTACTTTTTTTTTTTTTTTGCAAATATCCAATATGGCAATATATTGCAACATTTTGGTTGATTGCTACTATTTCATTTTCAAGCTTTTATTGACTGATGTCGATGATTATGATGCTGGTATTGTTGTGCATCCATAGTCACAACATCCTTTCTTCTTGAAAATGTTCCAGTCATCCTCAACACCTGCTCTGGAAAGTTTGACAGATGTCAGTAGAAAGCCAAGGGTTATTAATTGTGCACTAGCTTTTATAGATTAAATCCATGTTCATGAACTAATCAAATATTTTAAAAACTTCTTCATTTTACAAGTCCCATACGGCAAAAGCCTATGTTTATTGTGCTTTGTGGTTGTTATAAACTTGGTGTAATGTAAAAGCTGTTGAGATATTAAGGCATTTATTGCCATTCTTCTTTCCACTTTACAAGCCAGTTGGAATTTTACTGAGCTGCTATGTTTCAGTGAAGGAACGAGCACTTGTGAATGTCAAACTTTGTAGAATCCTGCCCCCTGACTGCCTGCTGCTTCCAGATGAGCCATTCAGAATGAGCCTCATACTCTGCCAAGTTTGTTCACTTTCCAGAGTTTCCTCTGCTAACTATAAATGTGTCTAATGTGTCAGCTATGATCAAAACACACCAAATGTTCTACTGTTAGCTGCAAGAGGGAACACAAGAATCTTAATGCACGCCCAGCATCTGGATATCCAGTGGATTACCTTTATTATTGAAGCTAATGTCACTGCAACAGTAAGAAAAGCCTTAGTGTTAGCACACTGTGCGACTAGTTCAGCTAAATTTGCCATTAGTTGTGACTGTACGCCCATATTTCAGAGCTCTGTCAAAATTGCAAAGCTCAGGGAAGACTGACTTAGAACCAATAAACAAGGTCATCATTTTAGATCTTTCATCGCTCTATAATTACAACAAGCGATTCCTCTTGACTGAAGAATGTGGCATAGGATCAGTCCATTTTGTGAAACTGACAGGTCAAACGCTAGCTTTTATGGGGATGAGCACAGCGCCTGGTGAAGTCAACTTGGTTAACAAAATTGGTAGCCACCGCCATTGGCTTCATCTGGGGGTTTTTAGATATAGTGGATTGCATTTACACAAAGAAACCTTGCTATGACGAACTTGTTTGTCCTCCTGGATCTTACAGTCATGGTAATATTAACCATCTTAGCAGTATTTCAAGCTAACTAATTAAAACACACATTCTGTGGACATATGACAGGTGAATTTCCTGAAAAGTGACACAATATGAGACTTCTGAAAGATAAAATGCAAAATAAATAAGTAAATAAGTAAAAACAACACAAACTGAAAACTTAATTTTTTACTTACATGTTTAAAATAAAACTAATATCCCCTCCTTCAGCTAATGTGCAACTTCCACTCTGTCAGGGCTGTGTCATGTAATAGCTGTCACGTGACATGACACAGCCCGGAAGTTTCCTTTAAGGAAGGCTTTGAGTGGAGGGTGCGCTACAAATTTATACCGCGTAAACCGGAATTCGGAGTTAGTGATAAAATTAGGAGCTTCAGCAACAAATATTTGCCTTAATATAAATATTTACTGTCAGTCTGTCCTAGGCTGTTTTGGACTAAGCGGTTTGCGCCGCATAGTCCCCTCTAATGTGCAATTTTAGCCACTAGCTCCACCGACGGAGACCGGGCTGAGGATCTTGGCGAATACAACGAGTGCGACCTCGATGAACTTTCAGGCAGCGAACAGTCTTACGGGATGAAGTATGAGCAATACAGGGGTAAACCCGTAATATGCTGTCGGTACATTCCAAATTAGAAGAATTGGTCACCACTGGTTAAATTTAGAGCTGTAAGTAACACCGTAATGTATCTGCTTTAGACCCGCTATATATACCGAGCGTCTTCATCTCGTACTGCACTTCCGTGTTGTCAGTTGTCGAGAATATCCAAGCGTAAATACGTGATGTTGTAGTTATCCACGCTTTTATGTACTTGTGTCCACGTTGCACAGTTTGATAGGCGATATAGCGATTGATTACAATTGGCTATATTGCTTTTAAATACCTTTTGCCCTGGGTTTGTCTCAGCAATGAAGAGGAAAGCTAAAACTATGGGTGCAACTCTGAGCTCTGTCTCCAGTCGCAGTGTGCCTCCAGTGACAGCAGCCTCTGCCCCAAGTCAATATGTAAGTGTTTTACTAAGAGCTTCACGTGATAACAGCAAATGAACACGCTTCGGGTGATCTTCGTGTGAATGTGAATATCCAGGTTGCATTTTCAAACTTGTAAACAGGAGTATCTTCTGTCACAGTTGCCATGAGAGGTTTGAATGTATGTATTTTTGAAAAATAGTTTATAGAGGAGGCTTTTCATTCATTTTCTATGTTAAAATATTATTTATTTGATTGTGAAAGGCCCCTCACTGTTGCACGTAATAGCAATACCAGAGTAAAATGCTAGTAAAAAGGCTTTCTTGTGAGTAGTAACTATTACTTAAGGTAACTAGGTTGACCATCTCAACACATGGCTGTGGTTTTTACTTACTTTCAATAATTATGTCTTGACTTTAAGTTTCACTCACCACAGTAAGTGAGAGTTTTACAGGACTTTCCCAGCCATTGTTGACTTATCAAATCCCTTGCTGTGTTGGAAATCACCTACTACACAAGCAGTACTACTGATTTGGCTAGAAGGAAGTATGGAGTGTACAAAAAAGTCTGCAGTGTGTCTAAAATAACATACTGATGTTTGAAAAATCTCCAATTTTGATTGTGTTAGAAATTATACTCAACTGGATGCTTTGATGAGGATGTCCTGTCAGTGTTCGATGCGTTATTGTGCTTGGTTAGAGGCCTCAAACTGTGGGGTTTGATTGTCAAAAAATGTCTGTGAAGATGATCAAGTAAATGACAGGAAGCTAGAATCAGGTGATTATCATACTTTGGGAAAACCTATGATTCACATTGTGCAGGAGAAACAATCATACTTAGGTTGATGCTTTCGAGACCAGCTTGTTTTGTTGTAGGCTATCCTCTGTGTAGTGTACAATAAAAATCTACAATCTGCTACTCTTGAATGTGTTACAATCTAGTGTTAGAGTAATCTCAGGGATTTTACAGCATGTACTATGTAACTGTGTACATTGTCTGATGATTAATTTGCACATTCCTGCCCACTATAAATTAAATCATAATTCTTTTAGAATTATTTTTCCATTTGTTACACATACTGTTGATTTGTCTTGTAACACTTGCTGTCCATTGAATTGCAACTCTGGCTAAAATTTGAATCCACATGTTAGTGTTTATTGTCTGTACCAAAACACCGCACCTGCTTAGCAAAGACAACAATGAAAGTTTCTGTAGTATCAGTGCGACTAGTTTAAACTCGTAATGCTTTAGCTTTGAGGTAGCACCGGTGAATCTGGTCCCTTCCAATCCTGTACCTTTGAGAAAATCATCAACATCCTCATTTTTTACTTCTCTGGAATTTTAAAGCATGATTAGATTCTTCATCTTGGTTTTGTTGTAGTTTACTTCCCCTTTCCTATTACCAGAAGCCAAACAAGCCTGGCCAACATACCTCAAAGTATGGTGATTTACCTGTTTCATACGTCATACTATGTTTGATAGTAGTATGTAGTCGGCAGCTTCAAACACAGCAACTGTTACTTTAGGAGCCATGATTGAACTCTTGTCTTCTTCTAAGGTTAAGGGGCATATTAATTGTTGTTTGTGTTTGTTTGGTTACAATATTATTTTGTGATCATGTTGAATAGAGGGATGGCGTCACATGGATATGAGCGGTGATGATTAGGCGAATGTATTCACCTGTTCACCTGTCTTGACTTTTTTCATTGTTTGAGAGAGGGTAAGCTGTGTTGCCGTATTTTTTGTTGACCGCTGTTTTTCTTCGATCGCTTTGATTACTTTGATTATGACTTTGTGCGTGTTATCATGAGGTTATTGTTTTTCTTTAATAAAAGGTTAGATATATTGTTAGCACATTAGACAAACAGGCCCAGCCTCAGTCTTGTTCGTTGAAGTCGCTACAGTTACTGTTGTCACTTTCCAGCTGGAAAGAACCAAATGGTCTAAAGATAGAGTTCTGTGTGTACCAGATGGACTTAAATATGAATATAACATACATAATCTCATCAGGAATTTCCTTGTAATTAATACAGTCTTATCTTATCTAAAAGAGCATCTTTGGTTTCTACTTCTTCTACTGTGAAACTAGAATGCAACTCTTTCTATTGCCATCCAATCTAAATGACCTCAGGCTGAAAGGGCCCCTGCTTGTAATTAAGAGGAAACTGTGTATAGAAGTGTTTTATTCTATTTCTTTTTGTGTATTGTTGCCACAAATGGCTGGTGTAGTCTGGATGCTGTAACTGTAGAATGGATGCAGCAGGGGGCTTTGGTCTAGAGTCTGATTAGTGAAAGCTTCAGCTGATCGGCGTCCTTTTTATTCTTGTCAGTTCTTCCCTTATCCGCTGGAGATCCTCGAGGAAATCTTCCTGAACCTTCCTCCCCATGAAGTGGTCTGTCTTTGCCGGTTAGTGTGCCGTCAGTGGAAAGAAGTGGCAGACAGTGAATCTTTGTGGAGAGAAAGATGTAGAAGAGAAAGATATCACCATTGCGATGATTCCCGAATACCCGACGACTGGAGACTGTTTTACTTCATGTGCAAGAAGAGGAGAAATCTTCTCAAAAATCCAACTGGAGAAAGTAAGAATCCACAAAACTGAATTCACTCAACATGTGGAGACATTAAAGCCATTCTTTTCTCTCTGAAACAACAAATTAACTCCACAAATTGTTTCCTCTCCCAATCTTCGCTTTTGTTTTTGCAGATAAAATGAAGGGTTGGCAGATATTGGCGAATGGTGGGGATAACTGGAAAATAGAAGGACTTATGGTGCCACATCCAAATGAGAAGGTCCAGAAAAACTTTGTGACCTCTTATCAGTTGAGTATTCACCAGCAGTGGTCCAGAAAATATACAGCAAATTGCTTTATATGGTTCATTTATGTTATATAGTAATAACCCTAAAACCATTTGAAAACCCTTTTCCGTTGTCTGCAGTATGTGCAAAAAGGCACAGATGATTGATTTGGAGAAGGAAGGTTACAACCCATCGTTTATGGATCAGTTCCAGCCAGACATCAGAATATCTGATTGGTGAGAAGAATATGCATGAAATACTTTCACAGCTCATTAAATGTTTCCTTAGTTGGTGGAAAAATTGAATCAGTAACAAACACAATCCAGAAGTCTTGGGACTGCGCATGAGAACAGTGGAGTAATAAAATAACCTCTCTTATCTATAAAAAACATAGAGTTTGTAGTTTCCTAAACTTTTAACCAACAAATACTTCCATTACCTTAAAACCTTTATATGATTTTCATAAATATATTGTAGATAACACTGTAAATCCAAGGTGCATACAAACCCTAATACATATGACTTTGCAATATTTAATAGAGTGGAGCCATTTGAACAGAGTGCGGTGCTAAAATAAAGTCAAATAAACTTAGAAGACGAGACAACCAAATAATTTGCCCCATTTATTTTGCCTATTTGGTCTATTTAATCAAACAGATTTGTGTCAGCAACAGTGTTTCCACTCATAAATGAAGATTTGTCATGTGTGTAAAGATAAATAATAATAAAATAAAGTAAATAAAGTGATTCTGATTCTAAAGCTTGTCAGTTACATCTTTAGTATTCTTTTTGTAATGTTTAGAGACACATTGTGATTGTACTTTCAAAATAAGTCCACTTTCAACTCTAATAGTGCAACTGAGGACATGTATATTTGTAGTTATGAGAGTTTTTTAACAACCAAATTAGGTATCAGATAGGATGCTGTATCTGTTATTCTTAAACAACATTAAAGAACTAAATGGAACATGTAGAAATGTGTCCCCATGGTGCCTTTAAATCTCCCCTTAGTGAACACTAAGAATAAAAACTGACCCGTTGTTGGATGTAATTGCTGATCCCTGATCTATGTTGTGTGTCTGTGTGATATTAGGTATGCACCACGATGGGATTGCGCCTGCGAATATACGATCGCTGTGCAGCTGCTAAATCACAAGAAGGAAGTTGTTGAGCAATTTGCTCCTGAGACCATTTACTTTGAGCAGTGGAATGATCAGCAGTGGAATCAGGTATGTACAAAGGATGACGCACGATGAAGTTCAGTCAAGGTGAAAAGTCCAAGAACAACTCTAGAATAGTGATATGTATTTTCCAGATGACCCATGTGTTCAGGAACTACGGACCAGGAGTGAGATACGTCCGGTTTATCCACGGCGGGAAGGACCGCCAGTTCTGGGCGGGATGGTATGGAATTCGCGTTACAGACAGCTGCGTTGAGATTTGTCCAGCAGTGGACACGTAGCCTTTGGGGATTTCCACTACCTTCTTCCTGCCTTTGTTTGCAATTGCACATTAAGAAATTAAATCTTGTTTGTCTTTTTCTAATCTGCAGTCATTTTACATGTTGAAGCATTGTTTCTTCAGGTGAAAAGCTTTGATTACTGGTTGTTGTGCCAGTAAAGAAATGTAAATTTTCAAGAATTTCAAATTGTGCCTCCAGCAGATATAAATATATATGTATGTTAGCATGGCCTGTTTTGGTGTAACGAGGACTATAAGCTGAAGTAGTACTAAAACAATGTGACATTTGTTGTAATGCATGTGAATCTGAAATGTTTAATAAAAAAAAAAGATACATTTTGGGCCTCTTTTCAAGTAAAGTTACCTGAAGAGATCATTTAAAGATATAATATGTACTATTTCCACATTTAAAAGTCTAAACATTACTAGACTAATAAATATTTTGTTGACTTGTGTTCTGACGTTATCCCAAAATACCTAATGACACACTTTTTGTTGTTCTCTTGTTTGCTTTGCTCATTCACTAGCTGTGTGGGTAATTGACTCATTTCATGTAAGCAAGTAAGTAACATTACATTACATTAGGCTATTTTATTAGAATAAAATGGCATAAGGTGAATGTATTCAACTAAATATAACATGAATGAGGCTTAAATGTATCGTGCAGACTGAGAACATAATAGACGTCACAACAAACTATGTCTTTTGTTGTTTGAAGAACTTTTAGCAGCAGAAATGGCCGTGCATATGAAATAGATAACAGAAATGTATTTTGTCTAAAATGGAAATGTTCTTGGAAAATGCAGCCCCTTAAGTTTCACTGGACAACCAGCAGCTAATCAGCTACCTTTAAGAGGTCACTTGGTTTGTTTAGCTCCTCTGCTAGTTCACCCAGAAAGATGTCCGTGATAATTTTTGTTCTTCTGACTGTATTCGAGGTAATTTGTGTCGGTTAATATGCAAATGTTGGATTTGTTTTTTAATATTGTGGATATGGGTTTGTGTTTAAATTGACTGGTCTGGATGGTAATATGTGGCTATGTTCACATATCCATTGCAACTTGAAACAGATGATTGAAAGGTCTTACTCTGCCTTAACATATTTGCAATCTAATTGTCTTTGTGGAACAGTTTGGTATAATTGTAGAAGCTCTCAAGTTAGTGCTTGCTACAGATAGTAAACTCAGTTCTCTGTGAGTCTGGACGTCCACTTTATTCTTTAAAATATTTATGGCCATGCAGCTGATCTTGGATTGACGCTCTGTAAACAAACTTTATGGGACTGTGTAGGCAATTGTATCGCTGTCTATTATAGTTTATTACAGTGCTATTTCTTTTTTTATTGTTCTTATAATTTTTGCTCCAGAAACCACATGCACTCTAAGTCTGTACAGCCTTCTAGTAAAGTAGGAGAAATCTTTGAAGCATCCTCTCGTGTATTCTAAATGATGCACCACAGTGATTACAAACTCCACCACCAGCAATGTTCAGCAGATCTGAAACATCACCACAAGGTTCATGGATAATTATCTACTCATAAAGAGCCTCCTACACATGTTTTTGTGATGAAGTTAGTTGCTTCTTATCGAAGAGCCATTATAATCCCTGAGACCAAAGAGCAGCTCTGCAGAACAGGCTCTTAATTGAATCTGGTTCTGTTGGTTCTTTATATTTACGGAAAAGTAGGGTGAAGGCATATTCATTGAATATATTTATATGAAGGCCTAAGTGGGTGTTGTGACCTCGTTATTTGTGGCAAAATCCGCAATCAGGGCAGAACGAATGAACCAGCTTTGGACAAGTAAAAAAGTCACTCTTAGAAAAAGGATTCTATCTATTAATGTCATTGTAATACAACATTGGTGTTTGGCACACCAGCACTAATGGATGTATTCTTTGCACTGCTCTGTAAGGCCCTACTTATGATTATTTGTATTGAAAAGTTTTGTGGGTGTTGCAGAACATGTTTCTTTGTCTCATCCTTAGATCATGAGTGTACATAGGCTAATACCTGTATCAATGTAACAATCATGTCACAACACAGCATGTATTTGAATTAAGATTTAATCATAATACTGGTTTATTGTGAAGTTTTATTACAAGCAAAATACAGTACAACTTTGATGTCAAATTGAATAAAAACGAAAGACTCAAAGAAACATTTCCGTGGTTAGTTTGATTTCAGTGTCATCTCTGCTTCTCTAAATCTTAGTACTGCACACGTTTTATTCAGTCAATAAGTTAAGAGTTATTCTCACTATATTTACAAATCAAATTCAATCCCACAGTCTCGGCATGGATGCAGTAAAAGACAAATATCACTAGTTCAGTCACTTAACAATTTTCACAGGATCTGTTAATGACGCTGCACTGTAACAGCAGGTATGTTTAGTTCACAAAATAGCTCATCAGCCTGGCATTACAAGTGGACAAGCTCCTACAAAGTTCACCGATTGCAACTTTTGATCATCATTTAGGACATATGTCACCTACTTCTTAACCCCCTGTCACAAAAAGTAAATGGTTGGGAAATCATTGTGCTCAAACTCTTTGCAAGTAGTTACTTAAATGGACTTTTTGGCACACAACCATCAGCATGGTGTACCAAACATTTTCCATTTCTTTGTTCGTGCTGTAGATCTCTGCTTTGTCAGGCATCAGATTACCAGATTTTGATTTGGCAAATCAGACCAAGCCTAGGGCATAGCCTAGAAATGTCATATCCCATCTTATATTTCATAGATCTGCCTGAAGGCTATGTTGAAATTGAGCAAAATATTTTAAAAGATGTCTTTCCTAAAAAATAAAAAAAAAGGTAATAGACTATTTGAATTCTGTGGCTGTAACAGGATTAATTTTGCTACTGCAGATACACAACTGGTGCCGTGTCAACCAGATGCAGTTTTGTGTGCCATGACTGAATGCATCTTATGAAAGATAATCTTTTAGGGAGTTACTTAAAGCAAAATGTGAGCATTTCACTAACTTGTCCTCATCAGCTTCGTTTGTTACGACAGAACAATTGAAACAACAGCTCTATTAAAATACCTTTTCATAGTCAGTTCATTTGTAATAATGCCTCTGCAGATGGAACTAAACATAATGTGGTTGAACAGAAACAATAATTGGAACTGTCCTTCACAATTTGCTGATAGATTTAGCGTTCAGTGCTCACATCAGCTAGGACCATTTCAATGGCAGCAAATTATCACAAACGGCATCAAATGTTACTCACTCTTAAAATCAGCACATTAAAATGTTTTAGAATAAGTGAGTGAGAATGCTAATATTTCGTAATATCTTAACTCATGATGGAATGTGAAAACCTCCTCAGTACTGTTAACCTACATTTGGAAAGTGGTGTGAAGAAGACTGATGAAACTTAGAGCAGAACACATTTACGTCTTTTCTTAGGTTCGGGAGGCTCCAGGGCAGCCAGTATTGCCTCATCAAACACATTCTTTAATCCTTTCTGTGGAAACAAAAGATTAATATTGAACACACAGCTTTTTTCCGTATACAGAGTTACATCTCCTGGAACTAAGTGCAAAAGAAAGCTGAGTAGAAATGGAGCAGGGCGATCAAAATTTTCCTTTATTCAAATAACATTATACAAGACTCTCCTCATGATCAAGTCGTCTCAGTAAAGACAAAAGCCCATGGAAAATTTTGATGCTGCAGTACAAAAAACTCATATTACTGTCCAAGACAGAATGTAGCATAAATGCATTTGTAGGGCACAACTCATGAGCTCAATACTGAGATAATAAGAGAATGTCAGTTAAAAAACAAACTCAGTCATGTCCAGTTACACATACTTGCACTCGAGGTGCTGACAACGGAAAGGAGAACTAAAGATTGGCACTCTATCATCGTAGGCAGCATGGGTAGTTGTGATTAGGCCAAGTCGAAAAGAAAGCACACATGAACAGAAGGAAAAATCTTAATGGGCACAAAGTTTTAAAGTTGAAAAGAGCGTGGTGGTTATTGTAGTGAGAGACATTTGTTTACAATGAGTAAGCAGCAGACGATCGAGAGGCAAAGCAAGATGCAAGAAGACATCAGAACAAACAGCATTTTCTCTTTCTCTGAGTTTCAGGGGGCTCTAAAGCGGCTAGGATAGCCTCATCAAATACGTTCTTCAGTCCCCGCTACAGAAAGAGAAAAAGAAGGGAGAGAGACAGGCACACAACACAGAGTTAGTTGATGTCTTAGCCAAATGCTGTTAGCAGAAAGCAAGGCAAAGCATTCCACCTTCGTTAGGAAACCGACATTGAAAAGCATGCAGCGGTCAGTGTTGTATAACGGGAGATCTTACCTGTGTTAGGGCGGAGCATTCGACATATTTGACTGCCTTAAGGTCACGAGCCAGCTTTTCTGCTGTCTCAGGGGTGATTGGCTTCTGTTTGTTCTTGGCGAGCTTCTCCACCGTAGAGGGGTCATCACGCAGATCGATCTGAGTGCCTACCAACAGGAACGGGGTCTTGGGACAGTGGTGAGTTATTTCAGGGACCCACTGGAGAAAGAAGCACAAACAAAACACTCATCACCACAAGTCAGGATACATACAGAACAAAGACATTTGTTTAATAAATAAATCTTTGAATGTTTGTCTTTAACAAAATGAATCCACAAGTTATCCAGATGTTCATAAAGGTTTTAAAAATTATCTCCTCAAATGATAAATATCAAACTGCATGACTGAATCGTATACCCCTCAGCAAAACGCTTCTGTTCTACAAATCTGAACCTGTGACATTTTTGTAATTATTTAGTCTGCTTTCATGGTTCTGTCTTCTTTATTTAAAGATAACCCTTTGTACTTTTATTTGGACCCTGATCCATGATCATCAGATCATGTGCATAAATGCTTCCAGCACTTTATAATAGGAGGCAGCAAGGAGGAAAAACACTGAACAGCAGTAAACACACACAAAAACCTTCTTTCCATCTCTTTTGAAAATTGAACCCAATGTTTTATCATCCCTATTCCACTTCTCACCTCAGTTTTTTTGCTCAGTCACCTAATAATACTGGGCACAGTAGTTTTACAGAATATAGAATAAAGTAATTTTAATTTCTGATTGGGAAGGCCTCAATCTAGAGAAGGAAGAAGAGGGATTCTTTGGATTTGCAGGTGAGCTACTTCACTACTACTAAGATAAACATCACATGCTCACCTTTTCTTTAACATTCTCAAATGAGGAAGGTGAAACAACTGAAAAACACACTAAGAAGACGTCGGTCTGTGGGTAGCTTAGTGGTCGTAACCTGTCGTAGTCCTCCTGACCTATGGAGAGAAAACAAGTTAATTTACAATGAAATGGACTAACACCTCACTCAGTTTAATTGAAAGTGGAATTACACGCAAACAATAATAACGTAGACAGACCTGCTGTATCAAATAAGCCGAGGGTGTATGGTTCACCTCCGATCATTACAGTTACTGCATAGTTGTCAAACACCTGCAATCAAAGAATGAATTTCATGTCAAAACAGTTCAAAGAGTTCTCACTTTATGATAGGAATTTCTGTCAGCCTTAAAGAGATAAAATAACCACTTACTGTTGGTACATATTCAGAAGGGAATTTGTTGGTGGTGTACGAAATCAAAAGGCAGGTTTTACCCACTGCTCCATCACCCACCACCACACACTTGATAGTCTGCATCTCTGTGCTTTCTGATGCTGCTGGCGATTACGTTAGCTGCAGGGAGAAGGAGAGGTAATAACTCACTGAGGCTAGGCCACTTAATATGTTAGAGTCGTATAAACATTAGCCCCCAAACAATGCTAGATTATGCGAGTGTCCTGCCTAATCAATGGCTAATGACATCTTGATTAAGCAGTGGGATCCAAGCGGAAAGGCTGTGTTTCCGAGCATTAACTAGTTCAGTGTCACACCCCATTATCACCAAAACTGTCTGGAGGCTAACGTCAGCTAATGATAGCGTTCCCCACTTGTTTACTCGCTCAACTACCTTTCTACTTTTAAGCATTTGTAAATAACGTGACGAATCGATCGCACGACGTGCCTCTATCGACTTCAACAAATGCGTAATGAAAATGAATTTGTGTATCGCTTAGCAAACTATGCTAAAGGCGACGCTAGCAATCCCCACACAATGCTAACTAGTTAGCTTGCTTTGCTATCAACCAGCCGGCTGTCGTTAGCTTTAAACTAAGGCATTGCTTGCTGGAGTTTAGGTACGGAAACGAAGCTGGAAACGAAGCTCGAAACAAATCTCCGAATTGGGGTTTGTCAAATAACGACACATATACACCGGGGATGTCATAAAATGTTTGGACTACGTACCAGGGTCCCTCCGTATCGCTGCTAGCTAACGTTAGCTGTCTGTTACGCCGGGCGTTGGCACCAGCGAGCAGCAACTTGCTTCAGTCAGTCGGTGAGGAGCCGAGTCCAGACTTCTACTAAGACTGTCAAGCTGCGCAAAATGACTCCGCATACTGCCAAAGTAAAATATTTAGCATTCGGTATAAAAATAAACACTAAATTTCGTACAAGAGGGGAACCAAATAGGGTATATTAGAAGACGAAATTAAACCGAAAGTTGCTAATGTGAGGTACTTTTCCTCAAACACATGCAAACAATGTCTAAATGTCTTCCTCTTGTGCTTTTATTTTGAGCCACCTTTCTCTGGGTATGTTGGCTAACTTGACTCAGATATATGCGAAAGGTTCCTGCAGCAGAGGTGGTGGTGATGTCACCTTCCTCCACCTGCATCCTCTCCTGAATTTGAGGTCGGCAAGTCTGCAGGTAGAAGACCACTCTGTATGTAAATAAGAGAATCGATTGATTTAGACTTGGTAGAGATAGATGTGTTTAATTAAAGGATAGTTTCACATTTCCTGTCCTATCTCAGCCACCACTGCCACACTGGCTATAGTTAGTTTTCGTTTGTGGTATTTTCTTGGATGATAGTGACCTTGCTGATCTTTGAGGAGTATTTAAATTATTGTACTTGTCTCAGGAAATCAAAAGAAGTTGTCCTGAGGGTAATATTTTGACAGTTCAAAATAAGCCTCTGTGTTTTTATGAGAATATACATAAACATGTACAGACTTTTGAAATGAAAATCACTTGCTTTTCAAAACTCTAACCTTAGATTACTAAGAAATTATGTACCACATCATTTAATATCGTAGCATAATAGGTAGCCAGCAGTAAAAATGTGTCATTATCTGTCTACAAAGCTTGCTAGCTGACTTTATGTGAAGCTAATAATATTATTCTACACTAGCTAACTGTTACACCAGCTAGCTAACTAGAACTCTAATTAGTGTAAGCCAGGCATGGGCAAACTACGGCCCATTGGGCTTTTCAGTCCGGCCCGCGAAATACTTTTGTCAATGTTAGAATTGACGAAATTACAATAAAGACCACATTGTGGCCCCTGAGCGAAAATGTTTGCCCACCCATGGTGTAAGCCAAACATCTCTGCTGATTGGTGATTTGGCATTATATATGTCAGAAATTTAAATATCAATAATAATAATGTTATAGTAAAGTTCTAAGTTTTGTTTTCGAAGCAAGTATCAATATCTTCTAAAAAGCAAGCCGTTCAAAGGTTTGGGGTCACTTAGAAATGTCCTTATTTTTCAAAGAAAAACAATTTTTTTTTGAATGAAGATAACATTAAATTAATCAGAAATCCAGTCTAGACATTGTTAATGTGGTAAATGACTATTCTAGTTAAAAATTCTTAATAGAATATTGACATAGAGGTACATAGGCCCATTTCCAGCAACCATCACTCCAGTGTTCTGATGCTACATTGTGTCAGCTAATGGTGTTGAAAGGCTAATTGATGATTAGAAAACCCTTGTGCAATTATGTTAGCACATGAAAAAAAGTGAGTTGTCATGGAAAACATGAAATTGCCTTGGTGATCCCAAAATTTTGTCTTATGATGACATTTAATATATACACATATTTCCAAAGAAACTAAACATTTCTCTTAATGGCAGTATCTAACCCAGGTTTACCCTACATTGAAACTGGTGTTTGTCTCAGAGAACATGTCACAACTGTACAGGTGCAAATAATATCTATATAATAAGGGAGTAGCATATATGCTTTCCCTACTATGGTGAGTGAAAATGTCTTCTGCCTCAAAGGTGCTTCGTCTACTCTCAAGAGGAGGGACTGAATATCATAAACAGCATACAGTATATTGCAGTCATATGCAATGTAAACCAAATACTCACGTACTTCTAATACACACATAAAGCAAACTTTGTATGCATCCCAAAATAAGATTAAATGCATGTTTATTGCATTAGATTGTACAGGAATATAATAATGAACAGATGATAAATGCTGTTCTGTGGCGTTTTCACATTTCTGAAAGCATTGTGCAACTTCTTGCAGCTATAACCACCAGAGTAATAAAATCTGCTTGGCCAGGATCACTAATCATCATTGCTGTTCTCAGAGAATCTCATGTTTACCATTTTCGGAGGAATTTGAGGGCAATTTACCTTTGATTGTGACTGGAGGTCACCAGTTTACATAATTTGCTTTGGATAGAAACACTCCATCTCTGCTGCAGGTATCCATTGAGACTATGCAATGTCACTCAGGGCGAGAACCACAGGCCTATGCAAGTGTGAAATTACATTAATGTGAAGAAATTGTAACTCTGTGATTCTTCCTCAGTGTAACAGGAAAAGAGAGACACAAATAACCACCATCCAACGTTAATATTGTCCATGTTTTGTCTTTTAAAAACAGTTCTTCATAGTTGGCTTTTCAATTATACATGAAGGTTTTTTTACTCTGCATTGTTTTCAGGTAGGAGTCCAACACTGATAGATTTTGTGAAAAACCCTACCAAAAAACAAATACCAACCACTGTTCTTCTAAAATCTGCAAATAAATTAAATGAAAGCCAACAGCATCGTTTCTCCAGGGGTGCTAATTTTAAGCTTATTGGATATTCAAAAGTTGTGCCTAAAGTTATCTCAGGCCCTGGCACTAATGAGGCTTTAATCATTTAAACACTTAGGGGAAAAAAAGTAAATGCTACTTTGCACTTGATTTATTTTCAGGTCAGATTACACAGAGAAGGAATGTCCAGTGGAAGAGTTGTTTGGTCGCCTCGGTAGGAATGTTTAAATTTATATTTAAAATTGTGGCGATGCCCAACTTTAACTCATGTTATAGTTCTGATGGGAAAATGTTGTCGTAAATGTATTTTCTTTGCAGCATTTATCCTCCACACAATGAAATGCATTGATGCCAAACAGCACAACATTAAAATAAAGAGGATCCAACGTAGAGCCGCCCACCAGCTACATAAAGCAAACAAACAAACAAATGAAATTAGTTTTGGTGCATGTTACAAGTAACTGCATGCTTAGTCAATTTAATATATTAAACAATATTCATGTTTTATCAATATGACAAACTTATAGAACAGTACAGTATTGTAAGTGTCTGCTCACCTTGTTTGTTCTTGTTCCAGTATCAGTAATGAGTTGTTTTGTGTGGTGGTTGGTGTGGTCGCCACTGTGGAAAAGAGCACTTTGCATTAAAAAAAGGTGAATAAATGACATCTCAAATGATGCTACTTACTTTCTTCAAATACCAGTATAAAAAGCAGTTACACTGATGGACAGAATCCCTAATAAGAGTTCATTGTGTTATTTTGTTTAAATAATATTTTTAATATTTATATACAGTCTAAGTGCTTTTTCAGTTTTTTTTCCACACTGCCAAGAAACAGTCAAGGAGAGGTAAATGATATTTTCAGGCTTAAATACTTTTGGATTGAAGTGAAAAATTAGACCAGATAACATCTTTACCATAAAAATAAAGTGTAAAAAGTGAATATCATTAGTATTTTGTAAATCTTGAAAACCCTCTTGCTGGAGTTGAATTCGTAATTTCTTTGCAGTTAGTTTTTTTTTTTCTTTGGCCATAATACAAATTTTTCTTCTTGGTTTCATGACACTGTGTTACATCAAAACAATGACACCACTGACAACATGTGACAACAAACACTAACCTCGCAACTAGTTTCACATCCTAAGGATTTCTCTAGATCAATTATACATCTATATATCAATTATATATCTATATATGTATATAGATATACATATCTATGTACATATAGATATCTATATCTATGTACATATAGATATCTATATCTATGTACATATAGATATGTATATCTATATATATAGATATAGATATCTATGTACATATAGATATCTATATCTATATGTACATATATAGATATAAATAAAGATATGTATATCTATATATATAGATATACATATCTATATAGATATATAGATATATAGCTATAGATATATACAGTAATGGAAAAATTATTAGACTATCCTTGTTTTGTTGTTCATTTTGTTCATTTTAATGCCTGGTACAACTAAAGGTACATTTGTTTGGACAAATATAATGATTACAACAAAAATAGCTCCTAAGAGTTTAATTAAATAGTTGATGTCTAGCCATTTTCCATGGTTTTCTTGATAATAGCCAAAAGCACTTAAGTTCTTACATCAATAACTATGGCATTGTACTTCCAAAAACAGTGCTTTTAGACATTCCATGTTTACTTTTCTGTCTGTTTCAGTCACATTATACATACAGGAGTTAGTATGTGATTGTATAGCCATTATTTTTGATGACAAGGGTGGTCTAATAATTTTGTCTTGTATAATTGGTCTAAAGAAATCTTTAGAATGTAAAATACAAAATACAGTTAAGTAGAAATAAACTTTACTAATTAAACACTCAGCTAATCTGTTTCTGTCATCAGATTTTCCTTCAGAAGACCCCTTCTGATGAAAATCTAGTTGTTGTTTTTTTTAAATATATCCATATGGTGTTTTTTGCAAACAAACACATGATGCACAAAATAACTCAACACCATAGCTGAAAAATTTCACTCCTTGAAAAAAAAAAGGCTTATGAAAATCTCAAAGACAAGGATTCAGATTAACATAGTTTCACATGTAACAAACTTAGGAAACTAATCCTGCCAACTTGCAGTGTAGGGATTTTCCGATCATTCTTCTTCTTCGGAATCGTCTCAAACTGCAATACTCCAATCTTACAACTGGCCACTGTGTAATGTTTAGTAGCTTTACAAAATTTGAGTGGCGTCGTAGGTGAGCTGGTGTGCTGGAGGTGCTGGGAGTGTGGATGCAGAGACTACATAGATCTGAGCATCTAGAGGAGGCAATGGTTGCATCTAAACCATTTTTAGAAAAGGAAGGAAATAATTTCACATCAATAACACAGAGATGAGTTTTGAGGGGTTAAATGAACTTGAGACAGATTTAAAGTTGATGGTAGCTCAGATGAAACAACAAAAAGCTGTTCTGACTTTGTGAACTCCAGTGGTCTCAAACATGTTTCTTATCTAGTTTAGCCTGGAGGCAAGTTTCGAGTCAGATTATTAGTTTGTCTTCCTCGGCTAGTGACAGATTTTCTCAATTTGTAATGAATCAGAGCAAGATTATAAAGAAGCAGAAGAAGTATTGTGTTCTATCCGCTAAAGTGTCTGTGCTGATGCAGTTGAATTATACCTGCGTTGGAGATGAGGAGCTTGACACGCTTGAAGATGTTCCTTCCAGGTCTGGCAATGACGCACCAGTACCTATCCTCATCTGTTTTTCTGAGTGAAGTCATGGTTACAGTGAAGACTCCTGCTTCCTTATCATCCACGATGGAGCTCCGGTCGTTAAATTTGTTTTTTGGTGTTTTCACAACTATCGCACACAGCTCATATACCGGCCCTTTGCACCAGTACTTTGTGTTTTCTTTGAACTGAAGGTCGTACTGACAAGAGATTGTCACGGATCCATTGTATGTTCCTGTTACCACGTCTGGAGCCGATAGCTGCACTGAGACCACTGTGTGCTTCGTGAGCCACAAGAAACAGAGAACTGGAGCTGTAAAATCCAAAAACAGTGATACTGGTTAATTAGATCGCTTTTTCTTTCCAAACCAGTCTGCTATAGGATATAGTCTGGTTTATTTACCTTTAAAGATCCCAGCACAGATCCCCGACGTCCTCATGATGGGAATGAGAAGGACAATGTAAAGCGGAAGCAAAATGTGCAACATTTATAAGTTTCCTCTTTCTTCACTCCAGTGGTTGTGCAATGGATGGATAGTGGGAAATTTAGTGATCTGCAGTGTTTATTTGCGTAGGCCTGTGTTTGTGTGGGCGGTATTGTTTTGAGATGCTGAATTAATGCAGGGTTACCACCTGTCACGGGTTTGTCTTGAGACAAGGCTCTGTCTCACACTGCCCAAACAAATCTTGTGCCAAATAAGAGGAAGCCTCAAGAACAACAAGATTTTTCTGCACGCAGGTCTGAGCATCAGCCTGATTTCTGCATTTCAGCACCAGCACTGATCCATAAACATTAAAGAAAGTGCAAAATAGGCTACTGGACTGGATGTAAACACACAGACTTCACTATATGTGCATCTAGTTTTGTCTAATTCATTTTGTTCTAATTTCACATATATTACAAACTGAAAAAAATTAGGTAACTTTTAATGCAACTAAGTGAGAGCTGCTCTGTCCATTTACACACAAGACACAACAGAGTAAGAAAAAATAACTATCCTGTAGGGTCATGACCTGGTGTCAAAGTACCCTCTGTACTTTTCTGAGCACATTTCACTATGTTCCTTTTACTCTGGAAAGTAAAAAATAATCAAGTCGTGTGATTTAACATCCTTTTTTTATTATTTCAGTTCTGCTGCTGTACTCACAGTGACAATATCCACTTCTCATTCAACCTTAATATTCAGCAATTTAATGCAACATGATGTAACTGTGACAACACATTATACTGCCCCATGTACAGTATGAAACACGCTGCTTCCCAAGTTTAGAAGTTTAGATGTGAGAATCACAAAAGAGACTTTGTCAGTAACACAGCATGCATTCCAGACTGTAAGCAGGTGGACAGTTGCATATTTTTGGTTCTTCAGTCTCTGTGGTTGCTCCCAGAGACCAGTCAAGGATCCCCTGAAAAGCTCCTCAGTAGCTTTGACCGTTTGTTTTTAGATTCTTGTCCTGCTGAACGATGAAATGTTGTCGAATGATTTTTCTGATGCTTTTGCCTAGATCCGAGCACACAGAACGCTCCTGTATAACTCTGCATTCATTCTGTTGCTTCTGTCAGCAGGGAAATCTTAAATAAATGCCAGTGTGCCAGTTTTATCGACTGCCATACATACTAGAGCTTTAAGAGGTTTAACACAATGTTTGACAGATGACAGGTGGGGTAGTACGCTTTGGGCCAAGAGCTGTTCCTTTTTTCTCCACATTTTCCTCATCATTTTGATAGAGGGAGATTTCTGTGTTTTTGAAAACTGCAACCAGGCCGGTGGGATTCTAACTCCGACCAGGGGTTTGCATCTTTGGTCAACTACATCCTGGAGGCTGTAATTTTAATCATTTTGTCCTTCTGTGAGAACTCGAGGAAACTTCAAAACCAGTTTATTTACTTCAGCATTAGGGGGCACTAGAGATCAGTGTATCAGACTGTATAATGTACAGCCTGTAAGTCTAATTCAGTTGTTTTCTCCCCAGGTTTTTGGCAGTGCAACCTAATCACACTATAAAATGTTTGAAAACCACAATGTAGATATAATTTACTGTGGGACAAACAGTATTATCTCTTGCCCCATTGCTTCACATCTATTGCATTTATCTGACTATTTCCTCAGGCTTTCATTCCCCTAATTTGATTCTTTGCCATTTTGTGCCACTGTACATTCTAATGGCTTAATAATGATGTAACTGGTGCCAGTATTATCATAACAGATTATGCTTTCAGACCTTCCCTTTCTGGGGTTCAATATTTCATGTTCTGGTGCTTGACTTTGCTGTTTTCTAAGGTGCAGTTATTGGTTTTAATGGACTTTACATGTGTTTAACTATAAGCACAGTTCAAGTTGTGGTTTAGTTTGTGACATCGCCTGGACCTACAGTATCTATATGAAGAACAAAAGGAAGTATGAAACTATTTCAGTTAAAAGTGAATTGAAAGAATGATTGCCATCCATCATGCGGTACAGCCAGGGAGGCATCAGATTGGTTTCAAATTTATTTTGAGGATCCCAGACATACAGCTCAGATTCATAAAACTCGATCTTCAGCCTCAAGTAGAATCTGAAGCCCTGCAGCAGATGGTGTGGCCCCCACAGAGCCATGATGTCAACCTCACGGAGTCAGTCTGGGATTATATGATGAGACAGAAGCCACTGAAACAGATTGAATTCGCGGAAGAACTGTAGCAAGTTCTCCAAGATGCTGCAGACTGAAATAACTGTGCATAAGAGTTTGTACAGTTTTAATGCAAAGCAAGGCCATACCAAATGTTTAGTATTGAAGCATTTTCCATTCACTGCTCTTTGCATGAAGTTAATAGACAAAAAGAATCATACATTCTTCAGTGCCTAAAACAATATGACAGTAATATATATATATATATATATATATATATATATATATATATATATATATATATATACATATATATATATTAGTTTCAGGGACAACTGGTGTCTGTTGGCCAGATTTTCAAGTAAAACCAGCTGCGGCCTCCAGACATGCAACTATATACATCTATGTTTGAATATAGCAAATGCAGTCAGTATCACAAGGTCAGAAAGCAGTGATGCACATTATAACACATTTCTCATGAGGTATCGGCCTTTTTTGAAACCCACTTTCACTAACTTATAGGAGTTAGGTGGAAATTTAAATGATCCCATTACGGCCTGCGTTAGAGCGTTGACGTCAGTTCCCACCAAAAAGCAGAACTATTTGATCTTGGTGGGTTGTATTTGTGAGTGTGTAAGCTGTATGATTGCAACATCCACAACCACAAATCTTATAGGTTTTTGAGTTCCAGAATAACTTCTCATGGTTATTATGAAACTCATTTAAGGTTTGTAAATATTTAAGCTGCTATTTGATGAGAGCACAGTGTTGATAATCGTTTTAAGCAGATGTATAATGTAAGTATATGTATATTAGATTATAAAATTAGTCTTTGATTTATACCTCAAGGAAATAATTCTCATGTGGGTTTCTAAATGAACTGCCCTGAAACATTTAAGTGACCTTGGTGACTATTTAAATTGGATTGTTTGTCATGCGTAGCTAAGGGAATCCGTGGGTGAATGAAACATCCTACTTGCAGCCACCTTGACATTTGTTTGACTTCTTTTTTTTCTTAAATTATTGAGACACACTTAGAAAAGCAGAAGGATGTGTTTTGGAAAACCAAATGGTCTGACTTCTGCTTCGGGGCTCCGGCACAGCCAAGGTGCTTTCCGCTGACAGCAGCATATCTTTCTTTAAATATTACATAAATTGTGAAAGATAAAGAAGGCTGCATTCTAATGGAAGCTAAATGATTAGATAAGTTCTTCATTTAGCCCATGAATGCTTTGGATTTGAATGCAAATCATTCTTCATGACATATCACGATCCTCCTTTCTGCATGATTAGAGTTGTCAAACATATTTATCATCACATATCTGCAGTCTAAATTGGTTTTCAAAGGCAATTTTGCCTGTTGTTTGTGTGAGTTGACTTCTAATGTTTGATGTCACCGCTCAACAATGACAGTAAATTTACTGCGGGGCACAAAAGGCATATTTCAAATAATAGATTGCCGCACTTCAGTCAAATCATAAATATCTGTCCTTCCTCTTGTTTTGCTGTCTCTATACATAGGCATGTCATGTCATATACAGTTTTATTGAGTATGAACTCTTAAATAACCATTTTAATCAGTTTTGGTAGATATGGTATAGTTGGTAAAATGCACTATGTCTGCACTCAAGAAAACAATACATTTTTTAATGGTCCTTTTAGGTTTTTGTACTGATTTTTTTTAGAACAAATCCCAGGCCTGTTCGCTGCAGACCTTGGAATTGCATTTGCTTTGGATAAATGAGTCCTTCACACAAGGAGAAAGCGTGCCTGTGGAGACTGTGCTCGAGAGCCTGATAAGTAATCACATATTCTCCCTAAGTTTAATCTTCTCTGAAACAACCTTTCTGCAAATAAACACATTTAGGCAGTTTTGGTAGGTTTGAGTAAACTGGATTATATATAAAAGTGAGTCCAAATGACAGATAAGTTCCTTGTGCAATTTAAAGTACTTTCTGGCAGGTAAGTCAGTGCTGCTGTGTCTTTTCTCTCTTTTATACAACTGCCACTCCTGGTAGCTGGTATTTCCAACATTCTGATATGCATTACATGTGATCCGTGCAGTTTTCAGTATTTACCCACTTAAATTTCTTTTAGCTCCACGATAACGTTGCGCCTTTTAACTTGACTGCTCTTGGCCTGCTGCTGCTGCATTAGTGGCTTGGAAAGTAATTCATAAATATTAGATGTAATGTATTTGTTTATTGTTTTAAAAAAATGTTTTCCTATGGTTGGATATTGAACTGCATCATGTATTTGGT